>NC_056739.1:878491379-879093879 GCF_019279795.1 Protopterus annectens | reverse complement strand
TCAAATTTTCTCTTACCTTCACTAAATGCCTTCTTTACTGGCATCTGGGCTGAGTAATTTCTAACAAATAACTGACTTTTTATGCAAACTGATGACCTTGTTTTTACACTGGGAGAGCTTTAAACAACCAGTTGATCAGTGTGCAACCACCTTGGAAATTCAGTGGTCTTTCCCTCTTGATGGATTAAAGTAAGTTGCTGCACTTGATACAGGTGGGTGACGTAAACAGGTCATAGAAAGGCTTCCTCTGACACCAGAACAGTACATTCACAGCAGGATACTTCTCAACCTTTTAGTACAGGAATTCTGGACAAAACCTAAAGTAATGGAGAACAAAGACCCAAAAATAGGGACAGATTTTAAATAGTGCTCTTATAAACTTAGTAGATTTATTAAAAAAATGCACTTTTCTAAATTATATGAAGTCTGAAACTCAAATGTATGTCACTATTTAGTGATTTGAATCCTCAGTGATTTGCCAGAAAATCACAAATTTTATGAGGAACCAACCAAAAATATGAGGCAAAAATCTGGACAATTGAGAGGACTATGCAGTTTACGTGTTTAGTGATCACTTGTGAAGACTCAGAAGACATCTACTAAGTCTGAATACTGGTGAGTAGACTTGGCTGGGGTTATACACTGCAATAAGATCAGAGACTCTACCACCCATTCTTCCTGACACAGACAGCAAGATCTGATTTCTATACTCGTTCATGTAATTACTACTGACACACACAGTGGAGAGCAAGAATAACATTGCCCGAATATATGGCAAATGCACCCTGTCTAAGGAGTTCCAGAAAGGCCTGAAATACTAGGAAGACCTCCATTATCTCTATGTCATGTGCATGGTGGCATTTTGCTGAGTTCAAGCCCCTTGGATCAGCTGTCTTGGACAACGTCCCTCCCAGGGAGATGCGTCCACAGTGACCATGACTGATGGAAGGAGGATTAAAATGAGTGTCTGCTCTGCTGAGGCTGGAGTAATGAGTAATGAAGCCACCACTGTACATGTTTGCAGCAAGCTTTGGATATTCAGATAGAATAGTTGTGTAAAATCTTACCATAACCATAGATGTCCTCCTCTTCCATACTGCAGTATTCTTACTGTGGGATTTCCACCTCAGGCGACCCGACATTGGCTCCTCTACAAAAGCTTAACCCTGGTTGCTGTAGCTGTGTGGGATGTCACATGTAGCACCATAAACCAGGAAACTTAAATGTGACATCTGCATGCACAGACCTCAGAACTTGAAAGCCAGACAGTCTTAAGAGAGGAATATGTGATTGTCAGCTAGAAGAGTCAAGTGTCATATGCTGGCGAGTTGCTCTTGGTTAAGGGTAGAGCTGCCTAGAAGCTAGGAGCTAGGTTAGTAGTCCAATGCAATGCAGAGGAAGGCGGGAGTGATGGAATACATGCTACATGGAAGAGAAGGACATCTATGGTTATGGTACGATTTTACAGAACTAGTCTATGTCCTTCTATTCCTATGTTGCAGTATTCTCACTGTGGGAGAGTATCAGAGCTAATTAAAGCTAAGGGTGGCGGTAGAGATGGAAGATTCCAGAAACCCATGCAAGACTGTCCTAGCAAAGTTTGCCCTGGCTCTGGAGACTTTATCTAGTTTGTAGTGTTTGGTGAAGGTGTGGATAGTGGACCAGGTCACAGCTTCTAAAATGGAAGCTGTGTCCAGCCCTTTGAGGAAGGCTTCTGAAATAGTCATACCTCTAGTGGAATGAGCGCTCACCCCCTGGGGCAAAGGTTTGCCATGGTGAGAGCAGCAGAAATAAATGGATTTTCTGATCCATCCTGAAATAGTTTGCTTGGAAACTGCCTTGCCCATATCGCTGGGGTGGAAGGAGAGAAAAAGCTGTTCAGATTTTCTGAAGGGTTTAGATTTGTCTAGGTAGAATCTAAGTTGTCTGTGCACATCCCTGGAATGGAGAATCCTCTCACTCGTTAGTTGGAGAGGGGAAGAAGGTAGATAGGTGAACAAACTGATTTAAGACAGCTCATTTACTTTAGGCATGAAGGAAGGGTTAGTGAGTAAGGTCACCCTGTCCTTGTGGAATACAGTGTAGGGGGGCAGGCCATTAGTGCTTGCAACTCTGACATCCTCCTAGCAGAAGTGATGGCGACCAACAGTACAGTTTTCCATGTACAGAGTTGTAAAGTAGCACTGCTAGCCGGTTCAAAGGGGCTAAGTGTTAGTTTCTCCAGGGCAAAGTTTAGATGCCAGGGTGGAGGGGATTGGTTTTTAGGTGGCCTGATATGTAAGACCCCTCTTATCTAGCCTGGATAGTAAAGGGGGGGGGGGTCTAGAGGCAGGCAGATATGGCTGAGAGATGTACTTTCACCGAGGAGTAAGAAAGGCCATTCTTAATGAGCTCACACACATATGTAAGGACTAGGGAAGGGTCACAGCCTGACTGGGGTCCCTGTCTTTACGTAGACACCATTTTGGGAATCTCTCCCATTTTGATAAGTATGATTTTCTAGTAGCAGATTTCCTGTAAGCACATCCTCTGAATAGTGGTGTCTAAAAGGAATTAGAAGTTTATCACCTAGTGTGTTAGTGCTAACATCTGTGGGCGAGGATGGATCAGGGTTCCTTTTTGTGTGAGAAGGTCCACCTTGTGGGGTAACTTGTGGTGATTGCTCTTGGCTAGTTAGTGAAGTAGGGGAAACCAGTGCTGCCTTGGCCAATAGGGGGGTCACCGACAAGATGTTTGGTTTGTCCTTCCTGATTTTCAGTAGGACCTTTAGAATTAGAGGGAAGGGGGGGGAAGTGTAAAGAAACAGTCCCTTCCAAGGAATGCTGAAGGCATTTACTCTCCAGGCTAGGGGGAGTGATGCTTGGTGCAGAAACTGGACAATTGTCTGTTCTGGGGGAGACAAACAGATACATTTGAGGAGTGCCCCACCAGTGGACAATGTCTAGAAAGTTTCCCTGTTCAGCATCCACTCGTGCTGTAGAGAAGATGTTCTGCTTAGAAGATCTGCCTGTTTGTTGTCCTGAGAGGGTATGTTTGAAACCTGCAGGGAGAGGTTGTGCCTGGAGGCGAATTCCCAAATTTGTAGAGTTATTCTGCAAAGGAGGTAGGCTTTGGATCCTCCTTGTTTGCTGAAGTACCACATGACTGTGGTGTTGTCTGTGAATATTAGAAGGGGTCCCCGGTGGAAAGCAGGAAGAAAAGCCTCTAGGTCTAAGAGAACTGCAGTCATCTCCCTGACATTGATATGCTTCTTTTGAAGGGCAGGACTCCAATTTTCCTGAACTCTGAAGTCCTTGCAGGTAGCACCCCACCCTAGGTCTGAAGCATCTGTGAAGATGAACTGGTCTGGGGAGGGCATTTGTAGATACATTCCCGGGTTGAGACGGGTTTGTTGAATCCACCACCTTTGCTCTGATTTGAGGCAGGGCAGAAAGGGGATTTGCTTCTCTAAAGAATGTAGGTGTTATGACCACATGTTCTTGAGGTACCATTGGAACTCCTGCATATGCATTCTTGCCAAGGGAAGCATGGGAATAGTGGCTGCCATAAAGCCCAGGAGTTGCAGGAATTGTCTTGCAGAAATCAGATATTCTAGTAAAAGGTTTTGAAAGTGAGTGGAGAGGGAGTGGACATTTTTCTGAGGGAGAAAGACCTGCATTAGATCTGTCCTGATCCTGCAGCCCAGAAAAATTTTGTCTTGCTGAGGGAGCAAGGAAGATTTGTTTAAATTGAGGGTGAAGCCCAGGTTTTGAAGAAGGGTGGTGGTGAACCTGAGGTGGTCTCCGAGAAGGAATTATGTCTCTGCTAGAAGGAGAATGTTGTCTAAGTAGGGGCAGAGTTGTATACCTTGGGTCCTGCAGTAAGCAATGACTGGGGCTAGGCATTCTGTGAATACTCTGGGTGCTGTAGACAAATCAAAGGGCAAGGCTTTAAACTGAAAGTGAAAGCAGGGTCCAGAGAAACGTAGACATTTTCTGTTGGAGGGTTTTATTGGGGGGATATGGTGGTAAGCCTCCTTTAAATCCAGGGTGGCCATGAAGGCCTGGTCTGGGATAGGGGGGAGTAGGGTTGGGAGGGAGAGCATTTTGAAAGAAGGCACTTCTAGAAAGAGGTTCAGGAAAGATAGATCCAGTACAGGTCTCCAAGGACCATCTTTTTGGGGACCAGAAAGAGTCTTGAGTAAAATTATTTTCCTTCCTGCCTGGGAGGAACAGGTTCTATTAATCCTAGTTTTTGGAGGTCTTGAAGAATTTGTGGCAGTAGGTGGATTTGGTTTTTGGGGGGGAAAGGACTGGGCTTTGGGATTGGCTTTTCCCTCCAGGAAAGGAAGTACCCATTTTGGATGATACTCAGTACCCATTGGTCTGAACTGATGATTTTCCAGATGGGTAAACAGTGGGATAAGGCAGGCTGACAAAGGCAGACAGACACAGAAGTCACTCATTGTTGGGTGCATTTCTATCCTGAAAGGACTGTCTAGGACATGGTTGAGAGGTGGCAGGTCTGGAGAATGTTTGCCTTTCTGGTTCTCCTACTGTGCCTAGAGGACAAAGGGGTGGCAGATGAAGGGGTTCTCTTGGCAAATGAGGTTTTCGCAGGGTAGTTCCTGTAATACTTTGGAATAGGGGACACAAGCAAATGCTTGATGTTTTGCAGTTCCTTGCTTTTCTCCTGCAGATTTTTAAAAAGCTCGGCAGACTATTTTCCAAACCAAAGGTTATGATCTAAGGGGGCATCCAGAATCTTAGTTCAGCCAGAGGTTGTAGGCGCAGCCAGAAATATCTGCGGATGACAGAAGCTGCTGACCTAGCAGAGGCCTCTGCAACATCATAACTGCACCTTCTGGTTACCTGTAAAGCCAGAGACAATTTAGATGTTATGTCTGTTTTGGTAGGGCAGTCAGGTGTGAAAGCCAGGAGGTTAGTTGCTTTAGAGAAAAGGTCCAGTACATATTTTACCACATGTCTGGTAATTTATAGCACGGAAGGGCAGGGTGGAAGAGGTGTTCACTTTTTTTTTACCAATCCTGTCCATGGTTTTGCTGTCTTTATCAGTAGGCAAAAGAGATGCAGAAGGAATAAGTCTGGATTGCTTGTCTGGGGAGAGAGAATGACTGCAGGGTCTGCCAAGGGGGGTTTAACTAAGAATATTTGGTCATCAAGAACCTTATAAAAACTGTCTGGTCTTTTAGGTGCAGGTGGTTGAGAGTCTGGGTTTTTGGATGCAGAGGTAAAAGCATCCAGACAGACAGGTAAGACTGGTGGGATGGCTGATTGGGAGGGAGACTCCACTTGAAGGAGTTCAAAATACCTCCTCTGTGTGTCAGTCACTGGGTGGTGTCCCATTTAAAGTACTCTGTTACTCTACTTATTGTTTCATCTAAGGTAATGTCCTCTAGTGGTAAGTCCCCTTCAACAGATTCCTCATCTGGTGAATAATATTCTACAGAAAAGGCAATCTGGGATGCATAAGAAATGGACTCTTCAGAAGAAGAGTAGTAAGGTACTATAGTCCCTCCTCTCCTTTTTGGGTAGTCTGCAAAGGGAGAGAAATGGCAGAGGCAGGCCTTGGGATGAGCACAAGTATAGTGGAGGGTGTAGAGCCTGTAGGTATGGGGGCCATAAAGGCCTGCATCAGAGAGTTACTGAAAGCCTGCCAGTCAGGGACTCCTTCAGGGGTAGGACTCAGATGTTTAGTTTTGTGTTTACGTTTAGTAGGCGTAGGTTTGGGAGAAGGCCTAGGTTCAGAAGATTGGGTCTCAGGAATAAGAGTCTCTGAAGGCCAAATGACTGTTTCTGGTTCCCCCTCGACATTGGTAGGAACTGACGTCTGGGCTATCTCCATGGATGTGCAGGCCTCAACTTCTGAAGCGGCTTCCTCGGTGGGAGCTGTCATAGTCGGTTCTGTCAGATGCCCTTCAACTCCTATATTGGAAGCTGGCAGGATGTCCGATGGCAGAGAGGCAATGGAAGTAGGCCTAGAAACTTTGGCTTTTTTTCCGCGGTGGTTCAGTTGGAGCAGCTGATTCAGGGTCCAGGGTAAGAGTAACCTTTTTGAGACGTTGGTTCTCTAAATATAATTTTAGTGTGGCCAGACGGCTGCGGAGGGTCTTCGATACTTGGCAAATGGAACATGGAGAATGATCGTGTTCCTTCCCAAGACAAAAGACACAACAGTCGTGGGTATCCTTATGCGGTATCTGACGCCCGCAACGGCATTTGCCCTTTTCAGCTGACACTGGTCAATATAAAATACAGCTAACCAAGTTCAAGCAAAAAGAACATAAGGCTTCCCCAACTGGGTACTTAGCTTTTTAGACGTCTTCCAGAGTATGAGCGAAGCGAATGATGTGACGTCGCCTGCGGCTAAAAAGTTCTGAGGTCTGCACATGCAGACATTACATTTAAGGTCCCTGGTTTATGGCCCTATGTGTGATGTCCCACGCAACTACAGCAACCAGGCTTAAGCTTTTGTATAGGAGCCAACACCTGAGGTGGGAAATCCCACAGTAAGAATACTGCAACATAGGAATAGAAGGACATAGGCTGTTCTACTAGTGCTTCCGACTGAGACTAATGAACTCTGTGTCTGTTGTAGAACCCTCATGTAACATCTGACCAAGAGTACCATGAGAACTGGTGCTGTTATGAGTTCTAGTGCCCTTATAATAAATGCTGCTGATAAGAGACTAATGAAGCAGAGAGTAGTCTGACAGAGACCTGAAATGGAAGTATTCTCTCTAATGGAATACTGGCTATTTTTAATCTGCTGTCCAGCTGACATCCTATAGAGTTCAGTGTGTGAGATGGCTCCAGCTGCATCTCCGCAGTATTTATGAAGTTCACAGAGTCAGGCAGAGTTTAGGAAAACAGTACTTTGCTCAAACTACAGACTCCTCAAGACTGTGGCTATAAGTCAGTTATTCAGGTAAGGGAAGACTCATTCTCAGCAGTCTCAGATGAAATGTTACTGCTGCCATGACTCTGGTGAACATACTGGGTAGGGCAGGGCTCTGAACTAATGATGACTGTCTGTCAAAGCAAGGAACCTTCCAGGAAGTCTTTGCTAGCACAGCCATCTTTGAAATCTACAGGACTGACTGCACTGAGGATATTCAGCACTTGATTTTCTATACAGAGAGATTTGTGCCACTGATGTTCAGTACTGGTATAAGGTCATTCATCGTTTTGGGAATTAAAAACAACACAGGGTAGACTCCAGTGCCTACCTGCTCTGGTAAGACCTTTTGGATGACTAGTTTTTCTAATAGGTTATAAGTCACTAACTTTGCTGCCCACATATGTCAGGATAGGACATCTGATAACTGACAGATGGCAGATTTCAGTCTTTCCACAATGGGAATAGAATAGTCTCTGGATATAATCAACCCTAACCATTTGCCCTGCATGATGCCAGCCACATAGACTGATGCAGGGATATCTAACCTCAGACTGCCAACAGAGGTGGAAAGTCAAGCACGTCTTCAGGGGTGATGCTGATGACACCTGGGATGACAACTAGAGAACACCTGATTTTTCAGACACCTATGCATTGGAGTCTGTTGGAGACATCCCCTCCACTGCACAAGTTTCTGTCAAAGCGTTGCTCATATTGTGGGTGCTTACACCATGTTACTAAACTTCCTTTTGATTAACAGCATAAGTTCTCTAGGATGTAGGCAACCTGGCAACAACAGCCAAAACTGTTTATCCCTCCAGTTTGCTTCTGGGCAACTTTTCCTTTACATAAGGCCCAATGAGGGTGGACCCAAACATATGGAGCACTTGCAAAAGACACATTTAATTATTCCATGAATCCACAAAGTGTGATCAAGGCCTGCCTCCTCACAGATATGTCTGTCCTAGCAGCTCTTGCTGTTCCATCTGCCACACTGTGAATCAGCCTTATGGAGTGCAATGTTATACTACTCATGTCTGCTGTCTCTGACTCAATCTATGAAAATCAGTATATAACAAATTGTTTCTAGAGCCTTTTCCACAAGATCTCACAGAAATCTGAACATGTGTCACAAACAGTTTAAGCCCTAAACGAAAAAGTACCTGATGCATAAGCATGCCTTCCCAACAGATCCAAAGTCCTACAATCCTTATGTGTGGGATGAATCCCATGGGACAAATGAGCCCTTTCTTGTTTGTATACAAATCTACAACTGAATCAGCAAAGGAAGATTTACTCCAGTGCAGCCTGCGCTTCGATGGCTGGAGGATCCTGTCCAGTTTCCATGGGACTGGCGCCACAATGTAAGCTTTTTGACATGCCAGATTCACAATTAAAAAAAATCATTTTGTCTGGAGGTGGGACCATTCATGCTCCAGGTGGTGCAGACTGAAAAGCCACCTGAAGGATCTCTTCATCATGGGTGTGGAGACTACGGGCCATGATCGCATCTGCCACATTAATTCAAGGACTTCTTCAAATGTGAGGTCTTCAAGAAAGGATTGTGGGGAAGCCTGTCACAGACTAACATCTCTGTCTGGAATGGGAGATTCCAGTGGACAGTACAAATACCTTCTCTTGCACACCCTCTCCTCAGCACTCTAGAAGTGAGCTCATCTGACAGCACAAGCACAATAATCCCCCAGACCTTTAGTATCTTTACTACCAGGTACTGCTATTATGGGAATGGATAACTCAAGGTCTCAGTCTGGATGATGTCAAAAGGTGGTGGATGCCTGTTCTAATGCTAGGAATCAGGATGATCTCTAAGGTATAAGAATACATACCCCATTTTAGATAACAGTGCCAAAACTGTTGGTGCTAAAGAAATCAATACTGCTGCTGACAAAAATCGATATTGAAGTGGTGACATTGAATGACAAAGCTAAAGTTAGACACGATGCTGGTCAAAGCAATGAGCCAGTGACACTGATAGCTTCAGGTCTAGTGGATGTTGACACGGACTGTGTCAATGCTGAGGCCACAGGTGCCAAGGGTGTCTAATGATGGAACAAAAACTGCAGGTGCTGATAAGAGTAACATGGTACCCATAGTCAACTCATACTCTTAGTGCCAGAAATGGACCTGGTATGGGAGCATGACAGATGGAAGAGGAGAGACCATCTCTTGCAGCCCTAGGAAAAAAAAAACAGTGGGGGATACCAAGTTTAAGCTGGCCTTAACTAAGGCCTTCATCATTCTGTCCTGGTCAATGCTAATCAAAAGGCTCATTACAGATCTACTGAAATATAAAGAAAGAGCTGACAAGGATCTATACTCTAAATAACACACTCTTTTGGGACCAGGTTGGTCAACACAAACTTCAAGCTAGGAAACTCCAGCAGTAGTAGCAACTGGAAATTGAGAAGACTTGATACAGTGTTAGTAGCTGGGATGACTGGAATAGTTTTCTAGCCTCATGGCCTACTATCTTTATTTTTTCTTCTTCTCTTCTTGCCCTTCCTTTCTTCTGCCTTCTGGTTTCTGGTGGCAAAATACCCTTCACTATTTTCCCTTTCTTACAAAGCTCTAGATCCAAAACTTTTGCATATGTCCTAGTATAGTATGCACGCATTTGACATTATAGCTCATGCATGCCTTTGGCATAGGGAGCACCTGGAAGTCTTGTTTTTATCCATAAAAGCACTAAACACAATGATGATGACAGTTAAGCTAAGATGCTTGTCCAACACTCTAACATAGTAGTAGTCATGGTTAAATTATCCCATACAAATACTGCAATTCAAGCTCCTGTCAAACACTTAAGCTATAAACAACAAATAATACCAATAGCTGCTTGACCAAAAACCTGTAAAAACAAGTAAACCATGATGTAAATGTCATATCAATGGAAAAAGAAAAAAATCACTGGAGAATATTAAGTTCAGTTAGATGATGTCTGACTAACTGGAGAAACAGAAGGGTGAATGGCCTAATGTAAACCAATGGTCTGTACTGGGCTTGAAAATGTACTGAAAAATGTACTAAAGTAAAAAGGAACAAAAACTAACTACAGTAACAGCGATAGTGTTTTAAGGTAGCTACCTGGAGAAAGACCAAACTCACCTCCCTTTGTAATGAAGAAATCCCTGCCCAAATGCACAAATTCCCTCAAACACAGGAGGAGCCGTCAAACACTTCTAAGTGGCAAAACAAGACATGGATGTAGAGGGAAGAGGGTTGTCTTATGTTATGGTAACAACGGTAGGAAAGGAACATAGGAGAGCTCCCAAAAGATGCTGAAATTTACCAGTGACTGCTGGTCCTCCTACAACAGTTCGAGGACTATATCATGTAAGATAAAATAATTTAGAATCTGCAAGTAGAACTAGAACAAAGGCACAAGAGTAATGCAAAGTTTTCAAAAGGTTGCTGGATTCCAGTAAGAACAGAAGCACCTACAGACCACAGAGGATAAAAACTCCTACTGAAACAGATTACTATCATACACTTTAGATGTTGAGTACACAGTTAATATAGTGGAACAATGCTTCAACAGAGGTACTGGTTTGACCAAGTGGACGAAACTATGCTCATCCATCTATTGACAAATATTAAGCATTTCTAGATCTCACCAAGTGATCTGTAAATTAAGCCCAACTGGTGGCACTGGGTCTATAAATGAAGTGTACGGAGATGCAGCTCTTTAGAAAGTGCCTTTATGATACATCAGTTCCAGTAAAGCTGGAGGACAAACACCTTTCTCTGTCTCCTGTGGCAGAAGAATTCAAGTTTATTAGATCCAGTACAATTCTACACACTGCAAGAATCAGAATGATGTGCACAATGACCATAACTTCTATGGTATGGAAGCAAGCAAGCAACTAATATGCTTACGGGCCATGTAAAAGTCTCATCTCTGAAATGGGTCTCAAAACTGGATTTTCAAATGCAAAACATCAGAATCAGTTTCTGAGAAAGACTATAAGAATACCTCCTACACCTGGGCTGGTGATGCAACTGGCAAGCATATGGTTAATACAAAGTGGTGAAATACCACCAAACGTTAGTGTTACCTGATTTAGTAAAAAGCAATGTTCTCCGACAAATAAATGCATAAATGTTTCCCTACCATCCCTGAAGATAGACTATCAAGCAACAACAGTGGAAGAATACAACAAAAGGTGAACTTGTTCTGTACACAATAAAAAAAAAACATTCAATGAAGTAGAAAACAGAGGCCCCACTATGAGCAGTCACCAGGAAATGTCTGCACAGCAGAGGCAGGGAAGATAAATGGTGTAGTAAATTGCAGTTATCAAACAAGGTAACAAGTCAAGGATGGGGGGGCAGGCAAAGCCACAACATGGAAAAAATAAAGAGCACTAGATGTGGCAGAAGGTATGTGGTGTTGTAAGCCCATAACAGAGAGAGAGAGACAATGCAGTCAATCAACCCAAGAATATATACGAACAGCATTCCTTACAACAGGAAGAGAGAGAGAAAAAAATATGAATTCTGTAGCAAACAAGGAAAAAAAAATCAGATCCCAAGTAAGTGGTTTTCAAAATGATCCTTGAAGACACAGGTTAAGAGCCTTGCTAAATTTCTCCTGGACTCCCAGAAAAATCTAAGGAAGTAAATACACCTGATGTATACCAATAAGAAGCTAATGTTATACAATGTGAAAAAGAAAACTGCAAACAAAAATTAAACAAAAAAGTGTAAGGGGTCACCAAAGCCTGAAAGGTTTCTGTGGAAAAAATCAAACTAATGTCATAATGGGAGAAAACAGTGGACAAGTTAGAGACAAAATATATCTAACCACTGCTTACACAGAAAATGTGTCTATGTATGCATTATTATGGTTCATTCTATCAGGGTACTGAATACAGAGACACTCAAAAGTTTGTTGTTTGATAGGTACTATTATTCCCAGTTACATGACCTGTGGAATAATCTTTAAAAAAATCTCAGAAAGACTGCTCATCATAGGACACGTTCTAGCTTTGTTTTCCTAATCCAGTCTTACAAGTATACCCCATGGACATGACTGGAGTTTACACTTCCACCAACCAACCTCCCAATTATGTTCTGGAGTTGAATTTCACAATGATTATCTTTAAAATAAGGTGCTACAGTGCAAAATGAATCCATCTGAAAAATCACAAGAAAAGTAAACAAGGGAATATGGAGAAGTGGAAGAAATGAAAGGACTACCTGCTCACAAAAGAACCTAGGAAGGCCAGTAACATACTGAAGAAAGAGGGCTCTTAAAAACAACACCCTTAATCCGAAAAAAAAAAAAAAAAAGCACAGTCCATAGAGCAGGTTAAAATGAATACACTCCACAGCAAATAGAGGCACTGCCTTGAGAATTTTTAAAGAATAAATATTTTTCTGTAATTAAACATTATGCAAACACGTGCCACGCTTGCTCTTACTCTTCCATGCATATGCGTTATATACAATTTTGAAAAATACTGTGTCCTTTTTGTTTTTTAAAAGTCATATACAAATGTTTCTGTAATGTCCCCTGACCCCCTGCTAGAAGTCCATCTTACAATAAGCCAACTGACATTCATCATCAAATAGAAAAAAAACATACATTTCAATGGCTGGTTGGACACAAGAAGCAGTGTCAAACACCTGTTCAGATTTGATTTATATTATGAAAAGACAGAAAGGAGGAAAGAAAGTGAAAGGAAGAACAAAAGAAAAGACTAAAAAAATAGAATTTTCAGTGCTGAAAGTGAAGTCTTGTTAAAGTTGGAGGCCATTTCATAGTCCTTTGTGCCAGCCTCTACAATACTGCTGTACAACTGTAGTCACTTTACCATTTTATTACAATAATTTACTTCAACGCTTCCTTAACAAAAGAAAAAGGCTGAGAAGGCATATGATCAAAAGGGGGGGGGTCCTCAATGAGCAGCAGAGATGCTAAGTAAAGAAAGAATATGACACTGAGTGGGAGAGGGTATTCCGGCAGTAGAAACCAGCAGTGTGAGAACAGGCTTATCAACTTTTTTTTTTTTTTTTTAAATTGCATCAGCGATGTAGTTGGTAAATTTGTTTTAGTGAGAGTTCATTTTAAAAAGTCTGTTGCTCTCAATCCTCAATATATTCCCATAAATCTTTTTCATAGCCTTCATGCACGTGCAGGAGTAATACCCTTCGTCGACTCTCACAGTACCTGTAAGAGAAAAAAACAAAACAATTATAGTAGAAGTGCATACACCATCAAAACTACAAGCATGCTGTACACGTCTAGTTGCTTCATCCTCATATATGGTTAAGCAACATGCTACAGAAGACTGGAAAGGCAGACTGCATCTATTAAACACTATGTGGTAACACAATGCAACATGGCTCCAGTGATTTTTGTATCAAGATAGTGCAGGAAGATGAATGGTCTAGTTTAAGGACAACTCTGATGCCACCTTTGGGAGGACATTAAAGGAAAAGTACAGTTGTGTACACTTACCATAAATGTAGATGTTTTTGAGTGTATTCAATGTTGCAGTCATTACACTTGGGTAATCTGCTGGCAGGTTGCCCTCAGTCGGCCTGAATTCCAAAGTCTTGTGTCCTGCGTCGGTTGCTGTCTCCTCTTGCATGACGTCAGGTCGTCAGGGGTATAAAACAGGCAGCCGACGCCATTTTATTTAGTTTTTCTTGCCCCAGATGTCAGGTGCCCCCCAAATGGGTAGCAAAAATATATATAAACTATATATACATGCAACAATCTAAACTTTACCTTCATCTACAAGCAAATACACCACAAAGGCTGTAGAAAATAGTGAACGAAAGAAAAACTCCAGAATAAAAGGGGGATGGCGGGCGGGTAACCTGGACTGCAACAGTAAATACACTCTAACATCTACATTTATGGTAAGTGTACACAACTATACTATGTTCTTCATGTTTCACTGTTGCAGTCATTACATTTGGGTGGAGTCCCAAAGCTATGGATGGGAGGCTGGAGCTAAACTGCATTAGGGGCGGCTATAAGGTCCTGCAGAACTGCAGTGGCAAAGCCTGCCCTGGACTTAGAGAAGACAGGCAAATGATAATGCTTTGTAAAAATATTAACAGAACTCCAAGTAGCAGCTTCTATAATGTCTTTGGTTGGTACCCCTCTGAGAAAAGCTGCTGATGTAGCTGCAGCCCTGCTGGAATGAGACCTAATGCCCTTGGGCACCGGTTTACCATGATGTAAGTAGCAGAAACGAATGCAGTGGCTTATCCACTTTGAAATAGCCTTTCCCTCTGATCCTGTAGCAAATGCCACCAGTAAGCTGCTCAGTTTTTCTTAGAGCTTTAGTCCTGCTCAAGTAGAATCTTAGTTGTCTATGTATGTCCAAGTAATGCAGAATCCGCTTCCTCTTGTTCTGCGGATTTGGATAAAAAGTTGGCAGATGAATAGTTTGGTTAAGAGCCATACTGGAAACCACCTTAGGCATAAAGGAAGGATTGGTCCTGAGGGACACCCTGTTTGGATAAAATATGATAAAAGGCTCCACAGCCATGAGGGCCTGTAGCTCTGAAACCCTTCTTGTTGAAATAACTGCCAGGAGCAAATCTGTTTTCCATGATAAGAACTTTAGATCTGCAGTAGCAGCTGGTTCAAATGGAGGCAGGGTAAGCTTTTCCAACACAAAATTGAGGTCCCATGATGGTACTGGTGATCTTCTGGGAGGCCTTACATTTTTGGCCCCTCTAAGATACTGCTTTAGCAAAGGATGAGAAAAGATTGGTGGCTCTGTGTTGTAATGAGCCGAGATGGCAGAGGCATGGATTTTTATTGATGAAAAAGATAGGCCTTTGTCAAGCATCTCAGTCAAGTATTGTAAAATCTGAGGAATATTTGGCTCTGCTGTGTCAGTTCCTTGTGCTTGGTTCCAAGCACAGAATCTCTTCCATTTATCAGCATAAGACTTTCTAGTACAAGGCCTTCTGGCTTCCAAAATGACATCCATCACAGATTTACTGAGAGGTATTGTTTGAATAACTACATGATAAGCCATGCTGCCAGGTTCAGTGTTTGGAGCTGATTGTGCAGGATCTGATTGTTTTGCTGAGACAGTAAGTGAGGTATTTGAGGCAAGTACCAAGCTGGGAATTGAGACTTACTCCTTAGGATTGGATACCAGTGTTGGCGGGGCCAGTCCGGGGCAATTAGTATCATCTTTGGTTTTTCTTGTCTGACTTTTAGTAGGACCTTGGGAAGAAGAGGCAGAGGAGGAAAGGCGTAAACTGATAGGTTTTTCCAACTGAAGGATAGGGCATCCACTTTCCATGCTTGTCTGTGATAAGTTCTTGTGCAGACTTTGTCCAGTTGATAATTCCGAGGAGAGTCAAATAGGTCTACGTCCGGGCTCCCCCACTTCTTTGTTATCATGCTGAAGACTTATGGATTTAGTTTCCACTCATAAGGGTCTATAAGGTTTCTGATCAAGTCGTCTGCCAGAGTATTTTGCTTTCCTGGCTGGAATTGAGCTTTAAGATGTACTTGGTAAGTCAAGGCTGTGTCCCACAGTGCCATGGCTAGTCTGCAAAGGGGGTATGAGTGTGTGCCCCCCTGCTTGTTTATGTACCACATAACCGTGGTGTTGTCTGTCTTTATCAGTAGTTGTCGTGGATGAAGTAAGTCCTTGAAGGCTGTCAGGGCATTTTGAACAGCTAACATCTCTTTTTGGCTGATATGCAGATGCATTTGTTTTGGGGTCCATATGCCCTGAATGCATCTTCCCGCCAGGTGGGCCCCCCATGCATAGTCTGATGCATCTGTAGTTAAGGTTTGGCTGGCAGGGGGTAGAGTGAAAGCCCGTCCCATGTTTTGGTGACATGCCTTTTCCCACCAAAGAAACTCCTGTTGTAGGCAGGGAATGAGAGGAATCATTGTTTCCAGACTGTGACAATGCTGACTCCATAAACTTTTTACGTACCACTGTAGTTTCCTCATATGCAGTCTTGCATATGGAATCAGTAGAATGCAGGATGCCATGAACCCCAAAGCCTGCAGTGTTTATCTTGATAACTGGGTTTTTGTTGCCATGAACCCCAAAGCCTGCAGATAACTGGGTTTTTGTTGCCATCTATTTGAAGTAAATAGTCAGTTGCCGTTGTTTGCCTGGAGTGAGGAAAGTCATCTGGGCCGTTGTATTCAAGCTTGCGCCCAGGAATGTTATCTTTTGAGAGGGTACCAGTTGTGATTTCTTTTCGTTTATTGTGTACCCTAGGCCTGTTAGAAGCCTTTTCACAAACGCCAGATGCTGAAGAAGAATGTCCTTGTTCTCTGCTTGAATGAGACAGTCGTCCAAGTAAGGATAGATTTGTATACTTCTTTGTCTGCAAAATGCAATTAACTGGTGCCAGGCACTTTGTAAAGTTAGCATTTTGAATTTTGGAATGTCTAGGAATGTGTTCAAAATTGATAAATCCAGTATTGGGCGCCAGGACTTGTCTTTTCTGGGTACCAAGAACAGTCTTGAATAAAACCCTTGTCCTTTTTCTTGTTCTGGCACTGGGTGAATAGCCCCCATATCCATGAGGGACGTAACTTGTTTCTGTGCCTCTGCCCATTGATTTTTTGGCAGATCTGGCCAACCGTTTGCAACTGGCAGAGTATGAAAGTGGAATCTGTATCCCTGAGATACTATGTTTAACACCCACTTGTCCTGGGTTATTAACTGACAATTTTGAGCATAAAGTGCTAATTTTCCCCCTAAGGGTGCTGCCAAAAGATAAGTGCTTGATGATGGCAGAGGGAAGTCATTGAGACTGTTTACTGTAGGGTTGCGCTTTATTTCCTCCAGATATGGAGGTAGACGCACCCCATTGCTTTGACCTGTAAGAATCCTGTGACTGGTATCTAGAACCCTTAGGGTGCCTGGATTTGCCCTGTGGAGCTATGTCGGACACAGGAAAGGACCAATTTTTTGTAGGCCAGTGTCTACTGAATCTTGGTGGCTGCACTTGTAAGAAGTCTTTAACAGTTTGCATAGACTTAGCTTTATCTTCCATTTTCTTTAAAACTTCTTCTGCCTTAATACCAAACAGAGTATCATGCTGTAAAGGTTCATCCAGCAATTTAGCTTTAACATGATCAGGCAAATTTTGCTCTTTTAGCCAGGCATGCCTCCTAATCACAGATCCAGTAACTGCGGCTCTGCAAGAGGTCTCTAAGGAATCAAAACCATATTGCAAAGTATGCTTTCCAACTTGTTCTGCTTAATGCAATAATTCCTGCAATTCTTTATTTTCTGCACATTCAGAAATCAACATCATTTTCTGTTTCAGTAATCCCATAATATGTTGTTGATACTTGAGCATATGAAACTGGCAGTTTAAGGCCCTAATTGCCAAGGTTGCAGATGCATAAACCTTCTTTCCCCATCTATCCAGTGCCCTGGAATCTTTGTCAGAGGGGGTAGCATTTTTTGCCGTTGAGGCCTTAACACCTTTTGGACCCTGTGAAATAGTTTCAGCATCAGCAGCAGGGTTTTTAAATAAAAATTTGTGCGAGTCAGGAACCCTGTAATATCTGTCTGGCTTGCTATGAGCCGGAGGTAAGGAGTCTGGAGTCAAGCTTGACTCTGAAAACACATCATCAACAATGTCTAACACAGGAGGTATGGCTAAAGGCCTATGTTGAGGGAGAAGAAGGAAATCCCTAAGCCTCTTTTTTGATTCTGAGAAATCTTGACTCTACTCAGTGAAAATGCTCCCTCAAAGTATGCAAGGTTTCTCCAAAGGAATAATCTTCAGGAGGAGATGCAAATGGGATAGATTCCTCTGCATCAGAATCCTCACAGGGTGGTATAGAAAATTCCTGATCAGAAGAGGAATCAGAAGAAATAGAAACCTGATCTGAAGATTCATAACCAGTGTCTTGCCTAGGCCTCTTGTCAGGTGGGGGTTGGGGACCCCTGATCAAGGTAATTAGGTCTTCAGCCATTTATGATCATCTGCTTTTTGGGCACAGAGGCCTGTGCACATGGCTCATGTGTCAGTTTTTTAGCTTTAGAAGTTGCTTTTTTCTTTGATTTTGAAGCTGGTGTCGGTTTTATATAGAAATGCTGTGGCCTGAAGACACCCTCAGAAGCCTGTGCCTGCTCAGCGGCTCCGGACCCATCCGAGGGAGAGACATCAGCGGGTACAATACTTTGAGATCTCGCGGTGTGCCGGACTCCACATGGTTCTCGGTAGAGGCCTGCGACTCGAAAGTAGCGGGTATCAGGGGCTGCGAAAGTGCTTCACTGAGTACCGGCGAACTGGCGACTGGCTTAGGAGAAGCTTTGTCGTCGGTTTTGGACCTCGATGGTCTGTCTCTGTCCTTTTCTTTGCGTTTTTTTTGTGAACTCCGGTAGTCGGATTGCTATCCGACGACATTTCAGGATAGTTAAATCTGTTTCCAAAATATTTTGAAGCAAAGATATACCAACGGTTAATAGTGCGTTGGTTAAATCTAGCACAAAACAGACAGCTAGGCACGTTATGATCGGGGCCTAGGCAAGGAATACAGCATAAATGGAAATCCTTATGAGGTATTTGCTTCCCACAAGTAATGCAATTATTAACTTTTACTGACATCGGTATGGAGCAAGAAAAAGTTTCCCCAACGGGGTACTTAGCTTTAGTGAAGACTTCGGTTCTGAAACTCGAATTCAAAAATTTCAGGAGTCGGCCGACCGGCACTTGCGAACTGCTTCTGCTTCGGGCACCGTGCGGCAAGAAAGACTAAAGAAAATGGCGTCGGCTGCCTGTTTTATACCCCTGACGACCTGACGTCATGGAAGAGGAGACAGCAACCAACGCAGGACCCAAGACTTTGGAATTCAGGCCGACTGAGGGCAACCTGCCAGCAGATTACCCAAATGTAATGACTGCAACAGTGAAACACGAAGAACATCACCCTACTCTGATGCTCCTCGAAAAGTAATTGAGAAATGTATGTCCTCAATTCTCACTAGATAACTCACTTTGTATGTAACCTTGGTTAAAATGTTTCATTTGCAGTCATACTTCCATCCCCTACATAACCTGATACTACACTGTCCATGATGGTACACCATCTTTCTTTCTCTCAAGACTTATTCTTAACTCTCTCTGATTTTCTGGCAATAACCTATCAATAATAATTAAAACAAAATGGAAACTTGCTCCCACTGTGTGCATTCTTAGTACCAGATTACTATACCTCCTGTTTACAGAATGCCTTTGTATTCTGTTCATTGCGGATAGTCTCCCTTCTTTACTTTCTGCAGTAGTTTCTCTGCAGTGAGTGACAGAATGTATACTTAAAAAAATTACAAAGATCCATAGAAAGGTTTACGCTCTTATCTTTTTTCGACTCCTACAAAGTATGGAATATCCACCTGCTCTGAAGATGCATTAACTGACAACAGATGTGTGAGCTGTGGTGGTAGTTTTAACACACTGCACCTTTTGATTTCTTCCTCTTCCTTACCCTTGGCTTGGGCCATTCCCCTCGCACTCCGCTAACATGTATGCACATCTCTCATCTCCTACACAACCCATTATTTTTAACTGTAAGCCACTTTGCCACATCCTTCCTTTTTCCTCAATCCTCTTTGTTAACACTAAAAGACAGCCTCACAAACTTAAGCCCTCAGTTTCATAGCTGAAAAACACTTAAAACTGTTTTTCCACCCTATGTTTTGCCGTATACAACCATCACTGTTGTGTTTTGTTGTATATGATTCTCTCTATAAAAAAATATTGTTCTGTGCTGCACATCTCTGTAGGAAGTGCACTACTTAGCATTGTGTATTAAAGGATGGTACCCTCTTGCAAACTTGTTTGTTCTTTTAAACAATGTTTCAGAGATGTTAATATGCTGTTAAAAAGCAGTACTGCACTACAATGCAAAATTCCTTATTGCACATAGAGTTTTTACACATGCAGCCTTTCTTCTTGCCCTTTTTTATTTCCTGCAGTAACTTTTTTGTATTGAGGGATGGAATACATACTTAAAAACAATTTACAAGAATAAAAAGAAAGGTCTGTGCTAAAACCTTTTCGACTTTTATACCACATGGAGTGCCCAACTGCTCTGCACATGGGTCAACTGACTGGCTCCTGCTGATGCATGAGCTGTGTCCCACTTTGCTCCCCTCCCCCACTCCCAATTCCCCAGCCAGCCCCGTCCACCATCAATTTTTTTCACATTCTCAACCCATTTTCACCTAAACATTATAACACAAAGCTGTTTCATCACATCCAATTCCTTACATTATTGTACCTCTTATCAACTCATCCATTTCCTTCTCTCTCAACAAGGTACTCCTTTTATAACTCCATTATTTTTATTTTTTTTATTTTACATTTGTTGACCGGGCTAGTCTAACTGGATATATGCCCATTTTCAGTACAGGCCCAGGGAGAAAAGCTCCACATAAAATATACATCACAATAATAATTCAGTTTAAAGACATAAAAGTTCAATTAGCAATACTAGTCATAAAAAAATAATATGTGCTTCAAAGTAGAAAAGCATATGTGATATAAGACAGTAGAACAATTTTTTTTTTGTATTCCCCAACGGTCAATCACTGTGGGAAGGAAGTATTTAGAAGGATGAAGAGATTCTAGAACAAAGTTATAAGTAAGGAGCAGCAGGAGAGACTAGTTTAAGAGAACAGAGATAGGAGAAATTTGGTTAAGAGGTAGATACAGAGAGTTATAGGGGAGAAGACAGTTATGTTTATCTACGGAAGAATAAGTCTGACATAGAGGTAGGAAGTGGACTATATGAGAAAACTGAGTAGAGGTGGAAAAGCAAAGGAAGAAATGGATGATAAAGATAACTGGATGAGAGAATATTAGTCTGGGTTAGTACAGGGACATAGCCAGTGGCTAGTTAGATATACTTTAAGTTTCTTTTTGAAAAGTATAGAAGAAGGAGAGGCAAGTTCAGAGGGCAGTAGGTTCCAGCTTTTACCTACTGCATTAGAGAAGAGGGAGTCACCTGCTTTATTGGAATGTTTATATACATAAACCAGTAGTTTGTGGGCTGAGCATAGATTTCTAAGATTGTTATATTGGGTGATAGGATTTGTGAGAATTGGTGTTTTTCCTGGATAATACAGGGTTTATGGGTAATAATTAGTTGTTGAAATAAAATCTGATTGTGCAGTTCAAGCCAGCCAAGTTGCTTCTGATTTTGGCAGTGGTGGGTTCTAAATGGGGAGCCAGTAGCAAATCTGGCTATGCTATTATAGGAGATTGCAAGCTTGTTGAGATTAGTTTTCGATAGACTGGTGTATATAGGAGAGGCATAAAGGAGAGTAGAGATAAGGTGGGTAAGGGCAATGGTAGTTCTGGCTGTGGGAGTGAGGAAGGGTTTGATTTTGTAGAGGGAGCCGAGTTTACGGTTAACTGATTTTATTGTGGAGTTGATATGAGTATCATAGTTAAGACTATTATCAACAGTGACTCCTAAGAGTTTGGTAGTAGTGTCAGGAGAAATGACTGCCCCATTGTTGGATTTGATAGAGAAGTGAAATGAGGTAGATTTATGTGTAGGAGTAAATATTAGAAGTTTAGTCTTTTTTTGCGTTGAGGAGGAAACTGCGTTGTAAGAACCAATCTTCTACAAGCTCAAAGACTTTTTGGGTAAGGGAGTGAAGTTCAGAAGGTCCTGCAGCTGAGGATATTAGTGTGGAGTCATCAGCATATTGTATAGTTACAGCTTGAGGGATGCTTAAGGATAGATTGTTTATAAAGATGGAGAATAGAAGAGGGCCTAAAACAGATCCTTGGGGTACACCAAGGGTGACAGGAAGAGGGGCAGACAGAGTGTTTTCCCAAAGCACTGCTTGTTGCCTGTTATCTAAGTAGGACTTGAACCACTGTAGTGCTTGAGTATCTAGTGAGAGGGACTTGAGAAGATTCAAGAGTAGTTGATAGTTGACCATGTCAAACGCTTTTGAAAGATCAATAAAGATAGCAGAGGATAGTGTGCAATTGTTGTGATGTTTGTTAATGTGGTCAGACAAAGACAAGAGGGCAGTAGTGGTGCTATGGAATGGTCGAAAGCCATGCTGAGAGTTGGCTAGTAGGCCATTTAGGAGAATGTGGTCTAGCAGTTGGCAGTGGATGCATTTTTCCATGATTTTATCTATGGGTGAGAGAAGGGCGATAGTTGGAAAGTTCAGTGGATTTGCCACCCTTATGTAGGGGAATAATGTGTGAGACTTTCCAGACAGATGTTTAATGAAATTTTGGAAAGTCAAGAGGATGCCTGAGAAGTGGAGAAAAAGTGTTTTGGTACCTATCTTTAAGAATAAGGGTGATGTGCAGAGCTGCAGTAACTACAGAGGGATAAAATTGATCAGTCACAGCTTGAAGTTATGGGAAAGAGTAGTGGAAGCTAGGTTAAGAAGGGAGGTGATGATTAGTGATTGGCAGTATGGTTTCATGCCAGGAAAGAGCACTACAGATGCAATATTTGCTCTGAAAGTGTTGTTGGAGAAATACAGAGAAGGTCAGAAGGAGTTACATTGTGTCTTTGTGGACTTAGAGAAAGCATATGACAGGGTGCCTAGAGAGGAGTTGTGGTATTGTATGAGGAAGTCGGGAGTGGCAGAGAAATATGCAAGAGTGGTACAGGATATGTACAAGGGTAGTGTGACATTGGTGAGGACTGCGGTGGGAGTGACAGATACGTTTAAGGTGGAGGTGAGATTACATCAGGGATCAGCTCTGAGCCCTTTCTTATTTGCAGTGGTGATGGACAGGTTGACAGATGAGATTAGACAGGAGGCCCTGTGGACTATGATGTTTGCAGATGACATTGTGATATGTAGTGAGAGCAGGGACCAGGTTGAGGAGACCCTGGAGAGGTGGAGATATGCTTTAGAGAGGAGAGGAATGAAGGTCAGCAGGGCTAAAACAGAATATATGTGTGTAAATGAGAGGGAGGGTAGAGGAATGGTGAGGATGCAGGGAGTAGAGTTGGTAAAGGTGGATGAGTTTAAGTACTTGGGATCAACAGTTCAGAGTAATGGTGAGTGTGGAAGAGAGGTGAAGAAGAGAGTACATGCAGGGTGGAATGGGTGGAGTAGAGTGTCAGGAGTGATTTGTGACAGACGGGTACCAATAAGAGTGAAAGGGAAGGTCTACAAGAGGGTAGTGAGACCAGCTATGTTATATGGGTTGGAGACGCTAGCATTGTCAAAAAGGCAGGAGTCAGAGCTGGATTTGGCAGAGTTAAAGATGTTAAGATTTGCACTGGGTGTGACTAGGACGGACTGAATTAGGAATCAGTATATTAGAGGGTCAGCTCAGGTTGGACAGTTTGGAGACAAGTCAAGAGAGGCGAGATTGCGTTGGTTTGGACATGTGCTGAGGAGGGATGCTGGGTATATTGGGAAAAGAATGCTAAGGATGGAGCTGCCAGGTAAGAGGAAAAGAGGAAGGCCTAAGATGAGGTTTATGGATGTGGAGAGAGAGGACATGCAGGCGGTTGGTGTGAAACAGCATGATGCAGAGGACAGGAAGAAATGGAAACAGATGATCTGCTGTGGTGACCCCCTAACGGGAACAACCGAAAGAAGATGACTTTCCAGACAGATGGGATGGTACCTTCTTTAATGGTTCTATTTATTAGGATAGAGATACGATAAGCAATAACTTTGGCTGCTATTTGAAGATACTTAGCAGGTAAGAGGTCAGCTGAAGGGGTAGAGGGTTTGAGTTTCTGAAGGAGGGTACAAGATGAGGGATGTAGGGATGGGTTGTAGTTGGAAGGTAGGTGGAGGGGTAGAGGAGGGTGGGGTGAAGTACAGGATACTGGAGGTAGTGAGTTAGCAAGAGACTGGATAGTTTCAGTAAAAAAGTTATTAAAGAGTCAACAATATGTTTGGGAGTGTCTTGGGTAATTCCGAATGAAGTGGGTGTCTTAGAGCAGCCTGGTTGAAGGAGTCTATTGATTCCGGACCAAAATTGCTGAGGATTTCGGTGGTTGGTTTGTTGAAGTTGAAAGAAAAAGTTTTTTTTTGTCTAATAGTATAGCAGTTTTAGCAGAATTTCTGAGCTGTTGAAATTTTAAGCGATCAGCTGGGTTTCTGGAAGAGCGCCATTTGGCCCAAAGTTTGTTTCTTATAAAATTATTTTGTTTAGTTTCCTTAGTAAGCCATGGTGCAGTTTTGGTGCTATTCCTAAGGGTACACGATCGGGCATGGTAGTCTAGGATTTCAAGGAACTTAGTATTGAAGTATGACACTGCTTCCTCTAGTTGGAGGTGCTTTAAGGGTGACCAGTTACAAGCTCTCAGTTCATTTTGGAAGTGTTCAGGGTTAAAATGTTTATTGGAGCGAGTAGTTCTGAAGGTTATAGGGTTTGGTGTGTAGGTCTTTTGTCATATTAAATAGGTTAGTAAGTGATCACTAATGTAATCAGGGAGGATGCCTGCCATATAGTTTGGGGAGTGTGTATTCATAAGGATCCAATCTAGGGTGGATTCTTTTTTGGTGGGCTTATGAATTCTAGTAGAAGAGGTGATAGTTTGAGAGAAGCCATGTAGGTTTATATGGTTGGTAGGGTTATCAGATTTGCAGGTATTCCAGTCGATATTAAAGTAACCTAGTACAATGGTTTCTTAAGGATAGTTAGTAGACAGCCAGCTTAGGATATTTTCAAGGGAGTTGATATTATTATCTGGGGGAAGATATGAGCATAAAATATAGATGGACTTACAAGTGTTTAGTTGTAGCTTAGCAAAAATAGTTTCAGATGGAGGGTAAAGGCTACACCCCCTCCCTTCTTGTGGAGGCGATCATGTCTTAAACTACTAAATCCTAGAGGGGTGATTTCATAGTCAGGGGTAGATGGTTTTAACCATGTCTCACTTAAACATAGAATGTCAAAGTTATGTACATCCATTAGGGCATGAAGATGAGTTACTTTATTATTAATGCTATGAATGTTTAAGTGGGCTAAGAAGAGGGAGTTAGGAGGCCTTGTAGGGGTATGAAAGTGAGAGGGTATGGTTGGGAAGGTAGGGTTGTTTTTGACAGGGCCAGGGTTGGGGTGAATGTCACCATCTAGTAAGAGGTGAAGGTGTGGTCTATATGTGTGAAAAAGAGTAGGATTTAGTTTATGTGCTTTCTTAACATGGTAGGGTTGATAGGAAATATGGGTTACTCTATGAAACTGTGGGAAAAAATAGTTGGCAGTAGATGTCATATTTATGTGTTTCAAGGTCGATGGTAGAGCAGGAAGGGATGTTTGCTTTATGGGTTGGTGGAAGCTGGAGGAATGAAGATGTTCATAGGCAGTTAGGAAGTAGGGGAGGAGAAGGAAAGGAAGAATTGAGAGTAGAAGTAGGCATCTGAGGTAAATTGATATGGGTGTAGGAGACACAATGCAGAATAAGTTGGGAGTGGAGTTGTAGGCAGGTGAGGTTATGTAATTTATTAGGATGAGTGAAGTATAAGATGGATTAACTTAATGCATGGTGTGATGTGATTGGATGTAAGAGGAAGTGGGAGTGGTTAGTGAGGTATAAGGCTAGATGCAATGGGGGTGGGTGGTATTAGGGGGTAGGGGAGCGGAGTGAGCCTGCAGGGCGAACGGAGCGGGAAGAGCCAAGTGGAGGAAGAAAACCTGTAAAAAACACGGGATGAGCCAAGTGGAGGAGGAAAACCTGTAAAAAAACAATCAGTGAAATGCTGACAACTGGAGGTGAGTTGAGTTAGAGGTAGTTAAAGGAGGTAACAGGTTTAAAAATGGTCAGAGTAGGTAGGTTAGTTAACTGAAGTATAGTGAATATGGAAGGTTAAAGTGGGTCTACAAAGAAATAAGTAATGTAAAACAATTACCTAGGAATTTCTAATGTGAGTCGGTGGGAAAGCTATAGAGGGGAAAAGGGTGCCTTCTAGTGGGCAGAATACTATACAGCTACAGTGGATAAGGTAAGGTAAAGAGTGGACCTGGTAGTACAGGAGAGAAATAGTAAAGCCAAGAGGGGGGAAGGGAAAGAGGTAGAGAGAAGAGGTCTAAGGCTGCTGGCTGTCCTGGCAAGGAAGGATAATATATACAGTAACTATTTAGACAAAGTACTACTTGCTGATAGCAGATAACATACTTTCTTGCTTCCTTGAGGGGGTGAGTTCAGGGAGAGGTTGGCCTCTATTCCTTAAATAGGAAGAGACAGCAGGTGCAAATTTTAAAACAGAGAGTCCAGGCCGTCAGGTAGGGCAGGTTCTTAATTCAATGCAGGACAGGCTGTTTGCAAGGCTGGGTGGATGAGGGAGAAAGAGTTAATAGTAAGCCAGGTGAAAACTGGTCTTAGTCAGAAAAACAGTAGTGCAAAAACAGACTGACAAGTTTAGAATGCAACGGTTCAGAGTGATAGTAAGCAATATATACTTTAGCCAGCTCAATTGCATCAAATCATCAATTTTCTTTTTATCCCCTACATCTGCACAATTATTCTGTTGTTCTCTCGTACCCCACCACCATTCTTATCACATCCATCCATCTTTACTGATGGACACCTCCCATCACTTTCAAACAGCACACACTACCAGCACAATTCTTATCACCCTAATGCCCTCATTCACACTTACATTACAGCATCCCAACTACTCTCTCCCTTCCTTCATCCGCCCTAATACGTCTTTATTTTCCTCACATTTACCTCTCTAACTCATCCTCTGAAACATCAGAAATTATCCAAATATCTTTACCAATTTGCTTTTATTACTCCACTTCTTTTATGGAGCAACAATGAAACAAAACGTCAGCCCATTTCCTTTCTCTTGCTTCCAAACAAATGCAGTCTTCTCTGAGAAACCAAACTAATCACATGAACAACCTCATTACCCAATACAACCCAACAAAGACCTGGTAGGAAACACAGAGTCATAGATTATACCCAACAATCCCTCCATGCATTACTTCCTCTCTGGTTATGACGATCATTTTGATGTCAGACCTGGCTCCAGAAAAGGAGTTTGCAATCTCTTACTCTCTAAATCTGATTTAAGGCTCTACTACCTCAAGGCAATGCAATCTCAAACTTCCTACCAAAATGTCTCCTTTGCAAAATTTCTCCTAACCAAGTAACACCACTGTACATCTAGCAGTAGCATACATTTCCCTTCATTCTTTAATCAAACTTAGAAGCCAGGTACTTGTAAGAACAAACATGTCATTGTATTAGAAATTCTGCCACTAAGGATAATTACAATTAGGGGTACAGAGAATAAACAAGAGGTGGCTCGAATTTACTGGTGGAAGCTAGCAAAGGAACAAAAGTATTAGGGTAAAATAATTAGGGAGGCAAAGGTAACAGAATGGGAAGAGGCCAAGATGCCATTTGGATTGCAGGCTAGTGATTACCCTCCCTATTATGGATTGAAATCAGAGTATAGCCAATGAGAAAGGCATAGGGGAATCCCAAATGAAAGAACTGCACTTTAGAACTGATTTTTTAACCGAGTCTAGAACAGAAGCTGCTGTTAAAGGGATAGTCAAGCATACAAAATATTGCATAACAATAGGAATCAATCAGAAGAGATCAAAAAAGATTCTGAATCGCACATCTAATCTCTCTTCCCAAAGAAACAATGGAATGACACATGTATGGCTCCCAAACATGCTACAAAATCTAAAGATTCAGAATTTTTGCCTGGAAGGTCTGACATACACTTTTACACCTCAAGCAGACTCCAAAGAAATTTTCCTCAGGCAGATGGCAAATATTGGAGGTGTGATGGGGAAGAAAGAGGGTAACTGGGAACATATTTTTTGAGAATATAATAAGTTGGCAAATTTTAAAAATTCCTTACAGAGTACTCAGTCAGGAATACTGGGCGAGCAAATGAGTGTAACTAAGGAAATGATTTTTCAAAATGGGATACAGGATCTGAATTGCTCAGATACAGTAAGGGCTTGTTAAATTCAATTCTGGTGGCTGCCAAAAAAGCAATTACTAGAAAATGGAAATCAAAATGTAAACCAACTACACTTGAAGTAGTGAATATTGTAACAGAGATAAAAGAACAGGAAGTGGGATCTTCACAAAATTATAGAAATAAATTACATAGAAAAATGGAAATTGTAGGAACAATGCACACAGAAAAATGTTTTGCAAGAGGAATGAGGTTTAAAAGGGAAGGCAGTAATTGAGTAATTTATGTAATGTTGCCTAGATTATGTGACATATAATCACTAACAATCCCCTACCTCTCATATCTCAATTCACCCACCCTCCTTTAGCAATCAATGCCCCACTAGATTTAATATTCATCACTAAAGTGAAGAAATATCTCTAAGAATAAATTATTTTCCAGAATAAATCTCAGTGAACATTAATATCCTTAAAATAAATTATTGCCTCCCTTAACTGGTCTCCTATACTTTCTTTCACAGACTGCAACAACTTAGCAGAACTTCTTACAGAAGTCCTTACCAACCTCCTTTCCTAAAGCCACTACACTTTACTAACCTGAGACAAACTAGCTAATTTAGGAGCATAAAGCTCTTTTCTTAATCACAAGTATGAAGCTTGGCATAAGTGGAAATCTGAGCTCCATCCTCCCACTAGACAATTTACCTGGCTCCACAACCTGGTCAAACAAGCAGTATGATGATATGTCATTTAATGAAAGTAAATCAAGCCTCAATGTGTACCCCCCCAAAAAATCTGGAATGAAGTAAACCATACAACAGACCACAATACTACACCCAGCACTCATTTATCATCCTCAAATCTGTCTTCCACTAATTTTTTCCTTCAGTGTAGCAACTTCCCTAAGTCTTACTCCAGTAACACACAGTGTTGGCCAAGTTATCCTAACCCCACAATCATTCCTCTGTTCAACTTAAAAACTAACAGATCCCAATACCTGTTTCCACGTCTATAAAAATTAAAACTTAACTTCCAGCAGGCACAGAAAAAAATCTTTATCTTTGCCATGTTTCTGTAGGGACTGCACCTTATCTCTACTGTAACACATCTACAACTTGTGCACATAGTACGATGCCCAATATTTGGAAAAAGACAATTTTAAAACCCCTGCCTAAGAAATCTAACCCCACTCTCAACTCTGACTCCAAAGCCATCTCCATTCTCCCAAACTTATGAAAATTCCTTGATTAGCTAGTTTATACACAACTCACACACTACCTTAGCCAACACCATCTATGCTCCACTAATCAACATGGGTTTGGGTCTGGTCACAATACTTCTACTGCCCTTTGGACTCTTACAGAGATCCTCCAATGGACAAAGGTTTACTTACTGGTACTATTTTTATTGAATTTACCAGTGCCTTCAATCTTGTGGATCATTCCATCCACACTGGTACCACTCAGTAAAAGCGGTATCAGCCAAGAAGCTATCACCTGGTTCTAAAGTTACCTGTCAGATGAGCATTTCTCAGGACTTCACTTCTTCATCTCCCCCTATCCATATATTAAACTCAAATGTTATATTCCTCATCATCCTATCTTACTTTATACATGGTTTTATTCCAGTCCAATCATTTTATTTCTTCTACACAATAAGAACAGAAGACAGGCTTCCATTCCCTTATGCAAAGGCTCAATAACAAAAAGCTAATACTCAGCGCCACCAAAATTAAAGTGATGATCTCTGCAGCCAATCAAACTGTGTATAATAAATGGAGGTTGTGTACTTACCATGATGCTGGAACCTTTTATTCTTGTCTATCTGATCCAACTGATGGCCTGTTAGGTCGGAATCTGCAACACTACTTCCAAGCCTCAAGCTCCTCTAAGAAGGTTACGTCCCACAATTCCCTAGGGCATCAATCTTCCACAGATTGAGTTTGCCTGCTACAGAAAAAAGACCATGCCTGATAGAGGAGACAAAAAAACTAGAGAGACAGCAGAGATGCTGGTTGGTATGTTAGGTCCTTCATGCATGACAATCTAAAAGGAGGGAGGTATGCCATTTCGGATTAACTAGGATGAAAGAATCCAGTGTTACAGTGTATACAGAACTTCTGTATCCAACTCATCATATTCACCTGGTCAGACTGACGGGTCAGATTCTCAAACTACTTGTATTCCTGAGTGGCATCATGACAGATTACCATTCAGGGGTGCAGCCCAAAAGGAAGCCCTCGATCTAGATAATATACACAATTTATAATGTCTGACAAAGCAGCATAAATCAAGTTGCTACAGCACAAATTTCATCAGGAGCAGTATTTCTGAAACAGGCCATGGAATTGGCTGTGGATCTAGTGAATGGGCTTTTGGCTTGACTGGCAATGTTTTACTTTGACGTGTGTGTAAAACAGATACAATTAGTTGCATGGTGTGTGAGACGAGATACCTTTTGGCCAAGTTTGTTTTGAGCAAATGAAATGAACAACTGTTGGTCCTTCCTGATACGTTTAGTTCGATGGAAGTAAAACACAACTATCCATGCACATCTAGAGTACAGTTCAATGGAAATAACACACAACTCTATGCACATCTTGAGTACTGTTAAGATATACTTCCTTCCACAAGAACGGATCGGGAAAAAGAGATTTCCTGGTTCAAATTGTTTTCGGTCACAACGTTAGGGAGAAGGGAAGGATTGGCTGGAAAAGAAAAGTACAGTTGTGTACACTTACCATAAATGTAGATGAATTTGAGTGTATTCACTGTTGGAGTCATCACACTTGGGTTATCTCTGCCTGCAGGTAGCCCTCAGTCGGCCCGAATACCAGACTCTTGGGATTTCTGTGTCGAATGCTGTCGCTTCTTCCATGACGTCAGGTCGTCAGGGGTATAAAACAGGCAGCCGACGCAATTACATCAGCTTTTCTTGCCCCAAATGTCAGGAGCCCCCCAAATAGGAAGCTAGTATATGGTGAGGAACACCACCAGCAAAAAGTAAATATCACTGCCAGTAAAAATGGCCATAGAGAGGAGAAGTAGAAAGGATAGAGAAAGCCAGGGGGCTGGAGGGAGGGAAACCAGGACTGCAACAGCGAATACACTCGAACATCTACATTTATGTTAAGTGTACACAACTGCACTATGTTCTTCGTGTTTCACTGTTGCAGTCATCACACTTGGGTTGATTCCAGACCTCTCAACCATCCCGAATAACTCATTTTTTTACCAAGTTTTGGGGTCCCAATAATGGGATGCCATGATTCCCGAGTGGCACCCCATTATTTTTGATTTTTCAGATCTATTTTTCAAATTTTCACGCTTTCGGAGGTGACATCACGTGCACGATGACGTCAGCTCAGTCAGGATGCCACGCTTGTGTGTTTGAATAGTAGGACAGGAAAATTAATCCATCAGCATGATGCGCGTCTGCGTATGAATAGTAGGACAGGAAGATTTACTTAAGAAGCCGCGAAGATGTACTTCTGACGTTTTCGGGGCAGAACAGGAGTTACGGCAGGATTACTTAACTCATGCAGAGCCGAACACAGGACACAGGAAGATTACTTTGCAGAGCCGTCATTCAGGAGGATTACTTTGCAGAGCCGCCATTCCGGAATTACTCTGCCGTTCGGGCCAGAACACAGTAAACAGTAAGCAAATGCAATGCACTTTTAACTGCAGAGCTAAGTGTGTGTGCATGTGTGTGTGTGTGTGTGTGTGTGTGTGTGTGTGTGTGTGTGTGTGTGTATTGCAAAATACTAAATATCCATTTGGCTGACTGAGTTTTAGTAAATCACAAAATATCAAGTGTACAAAATGCTGATGACACATTGGAAAGTTGAATAGTGTTGTGAACGGTACTGCTCAACTGCTGCATATGTTTTGGGGAAAGTAGGAGCTCAAGAATGAAGAGAATGCTAGTAAGTGTTTTTACATAGGAAACTGCTGCTGGTGTGGTTGGTAGTGCATGCCAGCAGCGATTCTTTCTTTTGCGAGATTACAGATTTTTCTCATGTTTGTGTGAACATGGAGTTGGCATACAAAATTCTAGGGATTATGGGGGGGAAGCCCCTACCAACATAGGAATACAGCAGGGATTACCCCCTGCAAGAAACATGTACATATGTTTCACTTATAGGTTTGTACTTTGGGTAGTACTGGAGTTTTAAGGTTACTGCCAATATTTGTGCATGTGTGTATGTCTGTCTCTCTCTCTCTCTCTCTCTCTATATATATATATATATATATATATATATATTCTTAGAGAGATATTGGTTAATGTGTATTTTTTATTTTTGTTTGTTGACCAACTAAGTGAGCTTGTGCAAAACCCCTTTTCAGTCATGACTCTGACTGATCCTTTAGGGCAATGATACAGGAATTACAGTTTTTAGTAAAAATTTAGTTTTTAATTTATATAGTGATCTAAGTTTTCAGTAACAACATCCATTTGCTTTACAGTTGTTTAAGTTAAAGAAATGCAGCTGACTATAACTGTATTTGTGTTTATGCAGTGGCACTGTTAAGCAAGAGACATTCCACGGCTTTCCAGGAAACGTAAAACAAGCTGTTAAGCAAGAGACATTCCAAGGCTTTCTAGGAAACATAAAACAAGATGGTCTTTGCCATGGAAAAGAGCAAATGTTGCAGTGACAGGCAGAATAAAATAACAGTGCAATGCACTGTTAAAGCAAAGATTTGAGTCTATTAGCTGCTCTGTGGAATCAGGTGTGTGTGTAAGGGGCCTATGATTTGAAAATGGCCCAAAGGTAATCTTTATCACCACTGGCCAGATACACTTTCTTTGGATGTGGTGTGGGTTTCAATGCTGTTTCAATGAATGTGAGTTTCAAGGGCAGAGAAGTTTTAATGCCAGGTCTATTTTCATTGTGAGACAGTATTGCTTTGTTTGGCAGATACCTATTCCCGTTTGTGCATTTTGTTATAAAATGTAAAAATAAAATCCAAATAATCATTATAGAAGTAAAGCAGTATGCACACATTAGTGTTTATGGTAAATGGGGTGAAATAGTCAGGTAATGGGACATTGGAATGGCTGCAGGGGTACTCTGGTGCCATATTCTGGTTGTCTGTTTCTTCAGTTTGCATTTGAAAGTTGTTATCCCACAATTCCATTGGAGTAGGTGGGGTTATGTAATTATGTATGCACATTTTACGTTAATCAGCGTACAGATTTGTACCTATTTTTCATGGGCCTTGCCCAGATTTTTGATGATTCCAGGTTGAGAGGTATGGTTGATTCCCAAAGCTGAGGAAGGGTGGAAGTAGTCAAGAAGTGTTAGGGCTGGCTAGCAGGCCTTGTAAGACTGTTGTAGCAAATCCAGAATTGGATTTAGAAAAAAAAATAGGCAAGTGGTAATGCTTGGTGAAGGTGTGTACAGAACTCCAGGTTGCAGCTTCCAGAATGTCCATGGTAGGGACTCCCCTGAGAAATGCTGTAGAGGTGTAAGTAGCCCTAGTGGAATGTGGCTTGATCCCCTGTGGGGTAGGTTTTCCATGGTGCTTGTAGCAGAAATGGATGCGGTGTGATAGCCATTTGGAAATGGTTTGTTTTGAAATGGCCTTGCCCTCTGCCCCTGTAGCAAAGCTGACTAGCAGCTGGTCAGATTTTCTGAAAGGTCTAGTCCTGTCAAGGTAGAACCTGAACTGTCTGTGCACGTCCAAGGAGTGCAGGATCCTTTCCCCATTATTCTGAGGATTAGGGAAGAAGGTTGCAAATGGATGGATTAGTTTAGAGACACACTGGGCACCACCTTAGGCATAAAGGACGGGTTAGTCCTTAGAGAAACCCTGTCAGCATGGAAAATAATGAAGGGTTCCACAGCCATTAGCGCCTGTAACTCAGACACTCTTCTTGCTGAAGTTATGGCTAAAAGCAAGGCTGTTTTCCAAGAGAGGAATTTTAACTCTGCTGAAGCAGCAGGTTCAAAAGGGGGAAGCGTGAGCTTTTCCAGTACAAAGTTAAGGTCCCAGGCAGGGGTGGGTGGTCTCCTAGGGGGCCTTAAGTTGCTTGCCCCTCTCAGGAACTGTTTGATGAGAGGATGATAAAATAGAGGTGGCTCAGTATTATAATGAGCTGAGATGGCAGAGGCATGAATCTTAATGGAGGAGAAGGATATGCCTCTGTGGAGTAGCTCTGCTAGCTAATCCAGGATTAGAGGTAAGAAGGGCACTGCTGTGTCATTTTCTTGAGATGGATTCCAAGAACAATATATTTTCCACTTTTCAGCATAGGATTTCCTAGTACTAGGCCTTCTGTCTTCAAGAATGATGTGCAGCACCTGTTTGCTGAGGGTTGCTGGTGGTACATTTAGGGGATAAGCCAGGCTGCATGGTTTAAGGTTTGCAACTGGTAGGAGTCTGGTGAAGGTGCCAAGGTGGCACTGTTGTCAGACTGCGTAAGCGTGGGTACCAGTGCTGACGTGGCCAGTCTGGGGAAATAAGAATTGCCCTTGGCCTGTCCTGTATGATCATAAGTAGTACTTTTCAGTGGAGGGATAGAGGGGGAAAGGCATATATTGAGAGGTTTTCCCATTGGAAGGATAGGGCATCCACCTCCCAGGCCCTGCTGTGAGGGTTCCTGGTGCAGAATTTGCTCAACTGGTGGTTCTCAGGGGAGGCAAAGAGGTCCACCTCCGGTGTCCCCCACCTCTAGAGTAGAAGGTTGAAGGTGTTGAGCTCCAATTTCCACTCATGTGGGTCTAGCAGATTTCTGCCTAAGTCGCCTGTCAGTGAATTTTGTTTGCCTGGCAGGAATTGAGCTTGTAGATGCACTTGGTTGCTCAAGGCTGTGTTCCACAGGGCCATGGCTAATCTGCAGAGTAGGTAAGAATGGGTTCCCTTCTGCTTGTTTATCTACAACATAACTGTGGTGTTGTCTGTTTTTATCAGCAGCTGTCCTGGAAGGATTAGATATTTGAAGGCTGTTAGAGCATTTTGTACAGCTAGCATCTCTTTTTGATTAATGTGCAGGAAAATTTGGCCTGGGCTCCAGTGGCCCTGAATGCATTTGCCTGCCATGTGAGCCCCCCCCCCTCCCCCCCCCCCATGCATAGTCTGTTGTCAGGGTTTGGGTGGTGAGGGGTTGAGTGAAAGGCAGTCCCTTGTTGTGGTTGCATGCTTCTGCCCACCAAAGGAACTCTGCCCTTAGACAAGGTATGATTGGAATGGTTGTTTCCAGGTCCTGAGAATGTTGGCACCAAAGACATTTTAAGTACCACTGAAGTTTCTTCATATGCAGTCTTGCATACGGAATTAGCAGAATACATGAGGCCATGAACCCTAGGGCTTGCAGTATTTTCCTTGCAGATAGCAGGGTTCTGGTGGCCATTTGTTTGAAGTAGTTGGTCAGACAGACCTGTTTTTCTGGAGTGAGAAATGTCATCTGGGAAGTTGTGTCCAAGCTTGCTCCCAGGAATACAATCTTTTGACTGGGCACCAGTTGTGATTTCTTTTAATTGATGGTGTACTCCAATGAAGTGAGAAGGCTTTTTACAAATGCCAGGTGCTGAAGTAGCATGTCCTGACTGTCCACCTGAATCAGGCAATCATCCAAGTATGGGTAAATTTGAATATTTATCTGCCTGCAATATGCAATGGCTGGAGCCAGGCACTTTGTGAATACTCTGGGCACAGCAGATAAGCCAAAGGGAAGTGCAGAGAACTAATAGTGCATAGAGCCTGCCTTGAAGCGCAGATAGTTCCTGCATGACTCCCTTATGGGGATGTGCAGATAACCTTATTTTAAGTCTAGAGTGTCTAACCAGGCATCCTTGGCTAGGATAGGGAGAAGCTGTTGCAGGGCAAGCATCTTGAATTTTGGGACCACCAGAAAAGTGTTGAGAACTGATAGATCCAGGATTGGGCACCAAAAGCCCTCTTTTCTGGGCACCAGGAAAAGTCTGGAGTAGAAACCCTGTCCCCTTTGTTCTACTGGGAACAGGTTGAACAGCTCTTGATATTGAGCAGGGAAAGTACTTGCTTTGAGCCTCTGCCCATTGGTTTAGAGGAAGGTCTGGAAACCCGCTTGGGGCTGGCAGTGAATGGAAGTAGAATCTGCACCCCCCTGGGATACAATGTTTAGGACCCATCGGTCCTGAGTAATGGACATCCATTTTTTTTTTTGCATGAAGGGCAAGTTTTCCTCCTAGGGGCACAAGTAATTAAGCAGGGCTGGGAAGGATAAATGAAAAGTCATTGTGAGCTTTTTCCATAAGGGGCAACTTACCACTCCTTGTTATTGAGGTGGAAGCACTCCATTGTTTAGATCTGTGCATACCCTGAGACTGCAGTCTGGGTGGCCTGTTTCCCCTGGGTTTGGACCTGGAAAGGACCAGTTTTTAGAAGGCTAATGCCTACTGAATCTAGGTGGTTGCACTTGTAAGAATTCTTTAACAGTTTGCATAAATTTAGCTTTTTCTTCCATCTTTCTAAGAACCTCTTCTGCTTTGGTGCCAGACAAACATTCCTTATTTAAAGGAGCGTCTAGTCATTTTGATTTGACATGATCCGGCAATGTTTGTTCCTTCAGCCAAGCATGCCTTCTCAGTACAGACCCAGTGACTGCAGCCCTGCAAGATGCTTCTAGGGCATCAAAGCCACACTACAAAGTAAGCTTACTAACTTGGTTTGCAGAATGCATTAACTCCTGCAAATCTTTATTTTCTGCACAATCTGGAAGTAACCCCATTTTTTGTTTAATTAGTTCCATAATATGTTGCTGGTACTTCAACATGTGAAACTGGCAATTCAATGCCCTGATGGCAAGAATTGCAGAGGTATATGCCTTCATACCCCATCTGTCTAAAGCTCTGGAATCCCTGTCTGAAGGGGTACGGTTTTTGGCTGTAGTAGCCTTAATACCTTTAGGTCCCGGGGAAATGGTCTCTGGATCCACAGTAGGATTCTTGAAGAGAAATTTGTCAGAATCAGATACTCTGTAGTACCTGTCAAGTTTTCTAGGGGCCGAGGGGTAAAGTGTCTGGAGTAAGACTGTATTCCATGAAGACATCATCTACAAGATCCAGGACAGGGAGTATAGCTAGAGGCCTGTGCTGAGGCAACTCTAAAAATTCTCTGAGTCTCTTTTTTGGACAGAGGATAGACCTGGCATTCCTAGAGGAAATGCTCTTTTAAAGTATGCAAGGTTTCACCAAAAGAAAAATCCTCTGGAGGGGAGGCAGAGGGAATGGATTTCTCTGCATCTGAATCCTCATAGGTTGATAAGGGCATGTCCTGATGATCCGAAGGGTCACAGTCATCAGACTTCTGGTCTGTAGAATCAGAATGAAACTCAATTCTTTGTCTCTTAGCAGAGGAAGGTTAGGTTCCCCTAATTAACATCGGTAGGTCGGAATACACCCTCACAAGCCGGTGCCTGCACAGCGGCTGCGGACCCATCCAAGGTAGAGACATCCGCAGGTTCCATAGTTGAAGAAGCATCTCGCGGCATACCGGACTCCGAATGGGTCTCAGCAGAGGCCTGCGAATCTGTAGAAGCGGGCATCAGGGGCTGCAAAGGTGCCTCACTGAGTACCGGTGGAATGGCAACTAGCTTAACGGAAGCGTTGTCAGCAGTTTTGGACCTATGCGGTCTGTCTCTGTCTTTATCTTTATGTTTTTTCAGAAGATCGGTAGTCTGATGGCTTATCGAAGCCATTTTGGAATACGGAGAACGACAGCGAAAGAATTTAGCAATAAAGATACCCTGACAAATGGTTTGGGCGGTAAATAAGGCACAAAACCGACAGCGAGGGACGTTGTGGTCTGGGCCTAAACAGGTGATGCAGTAAGAATGAAAATCTCTGTGAGGTATTTGCTTTCCACAGGCAAGACAATTGTTAACTTTTTCTGACATCAGTTAGAGCAAGAAAAAAGGATCCCCAATGGGCTACTTAGCTTTAGATGACTTCAGGTTTGAAACCAGAAAAATGAAAATTTCAGGTAGCGGCCGACCGGCACTTGCGAACTGCTTCTACTTTGGGCTCCTCGGCAAGAAAGACTGATGTAATGGCTTTGGCTGCCTGTTTTATACCCCTAACGACCTGACATCATGGAAGAAGTGACAGCGTCTGACGCAGAAATCCCAAGACTCTGGTATTCGGGCCGACTGAGGGCTACCTGCAGGCAGATAACCCAAGTGTGATGACTGCAACAGTGAAATACGAAGAACATCTCTACCTTTATCAAAAACTAGATAAGGATGATTAAAAGACAATACTTGGAAGCTCCGAAACCATTCTAGATGAAGTAACTGCTATTAGAAAAAGATTTCCATGACAGAAATTTCAGTTATGCTATGACAACTGGCTCAAAATGGGGTTTGTGAGGGATTCAAGAACAAAATTTATATCACAACGAGGACAGGATCCTTTACAGGAGGATGAAGTAGGAAGGACCCATCTCAGAAAGGCTCTACATAACCTATGGGGTGCAACTGGATGGGAGTTGTGATCATTATGGAAAACTGAAGTTAATTCTAAGAAAAACTTTAAAATCTAAGGGGCAGAAGCAGAGAAGGGGATTGATGCCCAGATCGGCTACTGAAATGGAGAGGTACTTCCATTTATTTTTGCATATCTTGCAGGTACAGTTTTCTGCAATACAGAGATGGCATGCACTACACTGGTACAGCACAAAGAATATTTGCCATTAATGGAAATGGAGAAACCAAGCAATTAATTTCAGGGAAGGTAAGGCTGTCTGAATGGATGTAACAGAAGATCTGGGCCATGATTTAGAAGCATGGGGAGCTTTATAACACAAGGCTTAAGCAAGGAAAAGTACAGTTGTGTACACTTACCTTAAATGTATATGTTAGAGTGTTATTCACTGTTGCAGTCATTACATTTGGGTAATCTGCTGGCAGGTTGCCCTCAGTCAGCCTGATTAACAAAGTCTTGGGTCCTGCGTCAGTTGCTGTCCCTTCTTCTGTGACGTCAGGTCATCAGGGGTATAAAACATGCAGCCGACGCCATTACATTACTTTTTTTTGCCCCAGATGTCAGGTGCCCCCCCCCCCAAATGGGGAGCAAATAAAATTAAAAACACTAAAAATATACCTCCAACCAAAAGCAAATACACCAAAAGGGATTTTAAGCATAGAGAAAGAAAGTAGAGGTATAGCCAGAGAAAAATAGGAGACTGGAGGGAGGGTAACTAGGACTGCAACAGTGAATACACTCGAACATCTACATTTATGGTAAGTGTACATAACTGTACTATGTTCTTCGTGTTTCACTGTTGCAGTCATTACATTTGGGTAGATTCCCAAAGCTATGGTTGGGTGGAGGGAATTACACAGCATTAGGACCAGCTATAAGGCCCTGCAGGACAGCAGTGGCAAAGCCAGCTCTGGATTTAGAGAAAAGTGGTAAATGGTAATGTTTAGTGAAAGTATGAACCGAGCTCCAGGTAACAGCTTCTAGCATGTCCCTGGTAGGAACACCTCTGAGAAAGGCTGTTGAAGTAGATGCAACCCTGGAGGAATGGGATCTGATCCCCTGTGGATAGTTTTTCCATGGAGCATATAGCAGAAACAAATACAATGGCTTATCCATTTTGGAAATGGTTTTCTTTGAAATAGCCTTTCCCTCTGCCCATGCAGCAAATGCCACCAGCAGTTGTTCAGATTTTCTTTGAGATTTAGTCCTGTTTAAGTAAAATCTAAGTTGTCTGTGTAAATCCAATGAATGCAGAATCCGCTCCCCATTGTTCTGTGGATTCGGAAAGAAAGTTGGCAAATGAATGGTCTGATTAAGAGCCACACTGGATACCACCTTAGGCATGAAGGATGGATTGGTCCTGAGAGATACCCTGTCTGCATGAAAAAAGATGAAAGGCTCCACTGCCATAAGAGCCTGTAATTCAGAAATCCTTCTAGCTGAAGTGACTGCTAAAAGGAAAGCTGTTTTCCAGGAGAGAAATTTTAAGTCTGCAGTAGCATCTGGCTCGAAAGGAGGGAGAGTAAGCTTCTCCAATACAAAGTTGGGGTCCCAGGTAGGGGTTGGAGCTCTCCTGGGTGGTCTTAAGTTTTTGGCCCCTCTGAGATACTGCTTTAGCAGAGGATGAGAGAAGAGGGGAGGTTCTGTGCTATAATGGGCTGAAATGGCTGAGGCATGGATTTTTATGGAAGAAAAAGACAGACCCTTGTGAAGCCTCTCAGTTAAATATTGCAAAATCTGAGGAATGTTGGGCACTGCTGTGCTTATCCCTTGAGATTGATTCCAGGCACAGAATATTTTCCATTTGTCAGCATAAGATTTTCTAGTACTAGGTCTTCTAGCCTCCAAAATGACATCCATCACATATTTGCTGAGGGATGCTAAGGGTGAATTCAGGTGATTAGCCACGCTGCAAGATTCAAAGTTTGGAGCTGAGTGTGCAGAATTTGGTTGTTCTGCTGAGACATTAAGTAAGGGTTCTGAGGCAGGTGCCACGGTGGGAGTGGGTACCAGTGTTGGCGAGGCCAGGCTGGAGCAATCAAAATCATTTTTGGTTTGTCCTGTTTGACTTTTAGTAAAACTTTGGAGAGCAGAGGCACAGGGGGAAAGGCATAGACTGACAGGTTTTTCCAGCTGAAGGAAAGAGCATCCACTTTCCAGGCTTTTTTGTAATGAGTTCTTGTGCAACATTTGTCCAACTGATAGTTCTGGGGTGAGGCAAAAAGATCTATGTCTGGGCTCCCCCATTTGTGTGTCAACATGTTGAAAATCCGTGGTTCCAGTTTCCATTCGTGAGGGTCCATGAGATTTCTGGTTAGTTCGTCTGCCAGAGTATTCAGCTTTCCTGGCAGGAATTGAGCTTGTAGTGTACTTGATAGGTCAAGGCCGTGTTCCACAATGCCATGGCTAGTCTGCAAAGATGGTAGGAGTGTGTACCCCCCCTGCTTGTTTATGTACTACATAACCATGGTGTTGTCTGTCTTTATCATTAATTGCCCTGGATGAAGGTAGTCCTTGAAGGCTGTCAGAGCATTTTGTACAGCTAGTATTTCTTTTTGATTGATATGAAGGTGCATTTGATTTGGGCTCCATTTGCCCTGAATGCAATTTCCTGCCAGATGAGCCCCCCAAGCATAGTCTGATATGTCTGGAGTTAGGATTTGGGTGGCAGGGGGTGGAGTGAATGACAGTCCCTCGTTTTGGTGGCAGGCCTCTGCCCACCATAGGAACTCTAGTTGCAGGCAAGGTATGATAGGAATCATTATTTCCAGGCTGTGACAATGTTGATTCCATAAACTTTTTAAGTACCACTGAAGTTTCCTCATATGCAGTCTTGCATATGGAATTAGAAAAATGCAGGAGGCTATGAACCCCAAGGCTTGCAGAATTTGTCTTGCAGACAGCAGGGTTTTTGTGGCCACCTGTTTGAAGTAAGTCACCAAATGAATTTGCTATTCTGGCGTAAGAAAAGCCATCTGGGCAGTTGTATTCAAGCTTGCACCAAGGAATGTAATTTTTTGAGAGGGTACCAGTTGTGATTTCTTTTCGTTTATAGTGTACCCTAGACAAGTTAGAACACTTTTTACAAACACCAGATGTTTTAGAAGAATGTCCCTGTTTTCTGCCTGAATTAGACAATTGTCCAGGTATGGATATACTTGAATATTTCTTTGCCTGCAAAATGCAATTACTGGAGCCAGGCACTTTGTAAAGACCCTGGGCGCAGTAGATAAGCCAAAGGGCAGTGCAGAGAAAGTACAGTTTTGTACCTACCATAAATGTAGATGTCCGAGAGGAATGCATCTGCAGTCTTAACAAATGGGGTTGTCCTGTCGTCAGTTAGCCCTTCGGTCGGCCGGATTCCAAAGTCTGGGTCTGGCTTCGGCTGGTGTCGCACTTCACCCGACGTCATTGTGGCAGTTCTTCGGGTATAAAGGCATCAGCCGACGCCATTTTCCTTAGTGTTTCTTGCCCCAGATGCCAGGTGCCCTCTTTGTTGGCTAAATTTGGATAAATGTCAAAGTTTCCAAATAGTAGAGAGCAAACACACAAAATAAACATGTATGTACATATATACAAACAAATACACCATAATAGATCCCCCCCAAGCTAGCTGAAGATTGGTGGCACCCTAGGAGTACCTCAGAGGGAAGGAGGGTGGTAATCTGACTGCAGATGCATTCCTCTCGGACATCTACATTTATGGTAGGTACAAAACTGTACTATGTCCTTCAAGGATGCATCTGCAGTCTTAACAAATGGGTAGAATACCATAGCTAAACTAGGGGAGGAGGAAATGAGTATAGATTATGGTGTAGTCAGGATCCCTTGCAAAACAGCAGTGGCAAAACCAGCACGGGATCTAGAGTATAGAGGTAAGTTATAATGCTTGGCAAATGTATGCACGGAGGTCCAAGTAGCAGCCTCTATAATGTCCTTGGTAGCCACTCCTCGTGAAGAAAGCTGTGGTAGTGGCTGTGGCCCTTGTGGAGTGAGGCCTGATGTTCTCTGGAGTTTTCTTTCCATGGTAGGAGTAACAAAATCTAATGCAATTTCCTATCCATTTGGAGATTGTCTGTTTAGAGATTGGTTTTCCTTCCTTTTCTGTTGCATAAGCTACCAGCAGCTGGTCAGTTTTTCTATTGTTTTTTGTCCTGTCCAGGTAGTAGCGTAATTGTCTGTGTACATCCAAGGTATGCAAGAGCTTTTCTCCCCTGTTCTGTGGATTGGGGAAGAATGTAGGAAGGTGGATAGCCTGATTTAAAGAGACTCTGGATACCACCTTAGGCATGAATGTAGGATTTGTTCTCAAGGACACTCTATCTTGATGGAAGATAAGGAAGGGTTGTACTGCCATTAATGCCTGTAGTTCAGAGACCCTTCTTGCTGAAGTTATTGCCAGCAGGAAAGCAGCCTTCCAGGATAAGTATTGCAATTCTGCTGTAGCTGCTGGCTCGAAAGGAGGTAGAGTCAGCTTTTCTAGCACAAAGTTCAAGTCCCATGCTGGCAATGGAGGTTTCCTAGGAGGTTTTACATTTTTAATTCCCCTCAGAAACTGTCTGAGCAGAGGATGCGAGAAGACAGGAGGATTCAAGCTGTATTCTGCTGAAATAGCTGATGCATGTATCTTGATGGAGGAATAGGACAGGCCTGTATGGAAGAGCTCCAAGTACTCCAGGATGTTGGCTATGTTCACCAGTGTCACATCTTGCCCCTTTGCAGTACTCCAGATGAGATATCTTTTCCATTTGGCTGCATAATTCTTTCTTGTTGAAGGTCTACGAGCCTCCAGGATTATGTCTTTAACCCTTTGGGATAAATTTGGGTTAATTGCTGTTATGTAATGTTCCAGGCAGTTAGCTGCAGAGTTTTTAGGTTTGGATGCAGTATGTTGTAGTTGTTCTGTGTCAGCAGTAATGGGATCAGGGGCAGTTTCCATATTTGTCCCCGGGACATGCTCCTCAGCAGTGGATACCAATGTTGTCTTGGCCAGTCTGGGGCTATCAGGATGATCCTCGGACGTTCCTCTTTGATCTTGAGAAGCACCTTGTGCATCAAAGAAAGTGGTGGGAATGCGTATGCTGTCAGGCTTTTCCAACTGAAGGATAGGGAGTCCACCTTCCAAGCAAGTGGGTGGTAAGTCCTTGTGCAGAATTTCTTCAACTGGTGATTGCATGGGGATGCAAACAAGTCTATTTGTGGTAATCCCCATTCTCTTGTGATGGTTTTGAAAATGTCCGGATGCAGCATCCATTCGTGGGCATCTGTTGTAGTTCTGCTTAATATGTCTGCTAGAATGTTTTCCTTCCCTGGTACATAAATTGCCTGTAACTGAATGTTGTAGCTCAGAGCCACATCCCATAGGTCCAGTGCCAGCCGGCATAGGGGGTATGAGTGTGTGCCTCCCTGTTTGTTGATGTACCACATAACTGTGGTGTTGTCTGTCCTTATCATCAACTGGCCTTCTTGGAGAAGAGGTCTGAATGCCTGGATTGCCAATTTTACCACCATCATTTCTTTTAGATTTATGTGCAGATGCAGCTGGTCTTGAGTCCATAGGCCTTGAATGCACTTGTCCATCAAGTGTGCCCCCCAACCGAGGTCTGAGGCATCTGTCGTGATAGTCTGTCTTGGTTGACTTTTGCAGAAGGGCAGTCCTGTGTTTGATTGACAGGCCTGAGCCCACCATAAGAACTCTTGTTTCAGGCATGGGATCATTGGAATTTTGGTTTCTAGGCTGTGCTTGTGCTGAGACCACAAATTTTTTAGGTACCACTGTAGCTTTCTTATATGAAGCCTGGCATGAGGGACCAGAATTATGCAGGATGCCATGAAGCCTAGAGCTTGTATCACTTTTCTTGCAGTTAGATGGCTGTGCTTTGTTAATGCCAAGAAGTAGAGGGGAAGTTGCTCTTTCTTTTCTGCAGTTAGAAATGCCATTTGTTTTGATGTGTCCAGTTCTGCACCCAGAAAGGTAATTATTTGGGATGGAATCAGCCTTGACTTTTTTGTATTGACTGTATATCCCAGGGCTTGTAGCAGGTAGATGACTCTTTGTAAGTCTTCTATTAATTTGTTTTTGTTGTCCGCTTGTATCAGGCAGTCGTCCAGGTAGGGATAGATTTGAATTCCCTGAAGTCTGCAATGAGCGATTACTGATGCCAGGCATTTCGTGAACACTCTGGGCGCAGTAGATAAGCCAAAGGGCAATGCTGAGAATTGATAATGCTCTGATCCTGCAAGAAATCTGAGGTATCTTCTGCAAATTGGTCTTATGGGGACGTGCAGGTATGCCTCCTTGAGATCTAGAGTTACCAGCCAAGACTCCTTGCCCAGCATGGGAAGAAGCTGCTGTAGGGTCAGCATTTTGAATTTTGGAACAATGAGGAATGTGTTTAAAGCGGACAGGTCTAGAATAGGCCTCCATTTGTTTTCTTTTCTTGGTACCAGGAAGAGCCTGGAGTAAAATCCCTTGCCTTGCTCCATAAATGGTACCTTTTCCACAGCTCGCATTCTTAGTAATTGAGATATTTGTTTTAGAGCTTCTGCCCTTTCAGAAGGTGGAAGGTTTGGCATTCCTCTCTTTCCGGGTAGTGTATGAAAATGGAACCTGTAACCTTTGTCTATAGTCTGCAAAATCCATTTTTCTCTTGTAATGCAGTGCCAGTTTTTTGAAAATAATGTTAGCTTTCCGCCTAAGGGTGCTTCCAGTTGTTCCCTGGTAGGCGGTGCCACCGCCAAGTCACTGAGATTGAGTTGTTGTAGCGGTGGTGGCTGTATCCGTGCCTCGTTGGTTGTTACCCTGCCACTGGCGACCCCTGTAGGCACCCCTGGATTGGTTTCTGCCTCTAGAGCGCCTATTCCTGCCTCTTTGTGCCTTAGAGGAGTCTGGAAAGGACCAATTCTTGGAGGGCCAATTCCTGCTAAACCTTGGAGGTTGAACTTGTAAGAAATCTTTTACTGTTTGCACAGATTTTGCTTTCTCTTCCATCTTTTTTAGTACCTGCTGTGCGGGGGCACCAAATAAATTGACCTTGTCCATAGGTGCATCCAAAAGCTTAGATTTGACATGGTCTGGTAATGCCTGTTCTTTCAACCATGCATGCCTCCTGATAACTGTGCCAGTCATGGCTTGATCTAAAGGAAGCCTCCAGTGCATCATAGACACATTTTAAAGAATGATTACTAACCTGCTGTATGTTATGTAACATTTCTTGAACATACTTTTTATCTATAGATTCTTCAGAGGACAGTTTTTTAGTCAACTGGTCAAGCATAAACTCTTGATATTGAATCATATGAAATTGGCAGTTCAAAGCTCTAGCTGACAAAGTAGCAGAGGTGTAAACTTTTTTACCCCATCTCTCTAAGGACCTGGATTCCCTTTCAGAGGGGAGGGGGTTTTTAGAAGAAGTAGCTGCTACAGCTTTAGGGCCCTGGGAGATAGTCTCTGGATCTGCAAAAGGGGCCTTATATAGGTGGTGATGAGTGTCCGGGACCCTGTAGTACCTATCGGGTTTAGCAGGAGCCGGAGGTAAAGGATCAGGAGTAGTGCAAGCATCATTAAATGCATCATCAACAACAGATAGGACTGGAGGTATAGCTAAAGGCCTATGCTGTGGCAAGTGTAGAAAGGTCCTAAGCCTTTTTCTAGAGTCTGAGAAATCTTGGCCCTGCCACTTAAATTGTTCCCTCATAGCATGCAAGGTTTCCCCAAAGGAAAATTCCTCAGGAGGAGAGGCTGAAGGGATGGACTCCTCAGCATCAGAGTCTTCGTAAGGAGAATAAGAAGCCTCAGGAGGGTCTGTATGTTCTGAGTCATCAGAGGAATCATCTGTGGCTACTGGCTCAGGGGGCTCTGCTCTAGGCCTCTTTTCTGGAGGAGGGAGAGAGGCCCTGTCTGGATGAGGCTGGGATCCACGAATTAAAGAGATGAGATCCTCTGCCAAAGAAAGCATATCGGAGCTGGTGCTGGGCCTGTGAGAGGGGGGCTTGGCAGGCCCAGGTTTTGAAGCTTTGGCTGCTTTAGCCCTGGCAAAGGCCTTAATAGACATAGCTGGAGGAGGCCTAGCAGCTCCACGTGCAGGGGTAGAGATATCTAGGGGAATGGTGTCTGATAATTCCTGTGAAATCGCAACAGAAGGTTGGATTTCCGAAGCCGTTTCTACCAGGATAGAAGAGGCCTCGGTAGAAGGCAAGTTATCGGCTGTAGAAAGAACCGCTTGCTCGGTTTCGGCCGAAACAGAGACACTCGCGGGTTGCTTAACCGCAGTTTTGGCCGAAACCGCGGACCACGAGTGTCGGTCCTTTTCTTTGCGCTTTTTGGTTATTTGCGTAGTCGGAGGATCCGACGGCATAATGTAGGCAAAATCGGAGCCGAAAATCTGTTCAGCAAAGTCCGAGCGACGTTTAAGCGTCCGCCGGCTAAAAGAAGCACAGGCTAGACAAGCTGCTACGTCGTGGTCTAGGCCTAAACAATGTATGCAATAGGAGTGGAAATCTTTATGAGGTATTTGTTTCCCACAAGATAAACAGTTATTAACTTTCTCTGACATCGGCTGAGGCAAGAAAGAGTCCCCAACGGGGTACTTAGCTTTATAGAAGTCTTCGAAGTAGCATTCGGTAGTAGTAATCTCTGGATCTGACCGACCGGCACTTGCGAACAGCTTCTGCTTCGGCCACGCGCAAGAAAGACTGGGGAAAATGGCGTCGGCTGATGCCTTTATACCCGAAGAACTGCCGCAATGACGTCGGGTGAAGTGCGACACCAGCCGAAGCCAGACCCAGACTTTGGAATCCGGCCGACCGAAGGGCTGCCTGACGACAGGACAACCCCATTTGTTAAGACTGCAGATGCATCCTTGAAGGACATCTGGTAATGCAAGTAGCCTGCTTTGAAGTGGAGGTATCTTCTGCAAGATTCCCTGATTGGGATATGCAGGTAAGCCTCTTTTAAATCTAGAGTTGCCAACCAGGCATCTTTGCTAGCATAGGAAGTAACTGTTGGAAGAGTCAGCATCTTGAATTTTGGAATGTCCAGAAAGGTGCTTAGAGTAGATAAGTCCAGAATTGGACGCCATGATTTGTCTTTTCTGGGTACCAGGAAAAGTCTGGAATAGAAACCTTGTCCCTTTTCCTCTTCTGGTACGGGTTGAATAGCCCCCATGCTCATGAGGGAAAGTACTTGTTTCTGGGCCTCTGCCCACAGATTTGGGGGCAGGTCTGGCCATCCGTTTGGAATTGGCAATGTGTGGAAATGAAATCTGTATCCCTGGGATACTATATTTAAAACCCATTTGTCCTGGGTTATATGTTGCCAGTTTCTTGCATGAAGAGCCAGTTTTCCCCCAAAAGGGGCGGCTAAAAGGTAAGTGCTTGGTAAGTGTAAAGGGAAGTCATTGAGACTGCTTACCATAGGGAGGTGCCTTGTTGTTTCCAGATTTGGAAGAGGAGGTACCCCATTGTTTTGTTCTGAAAGTCCCTTGGGACTGAAACCTGGAGCCTTTGGAATGTCTGGGTTTGGCTTGAGTGGCTCTCGAAGGGACTGGAAAGGACCAGATCTTAGTAGGCCAGTGCCCACTAAATCTTGGAGGGTGCACTTGTAAGAAATCTTTCACAGTTTGCATAGATTTAGCTTCACCTTCCATCTTTTTTTAGAACTTCTTTAGCCTTATTACCAAAGAGACGGTCCTGTTGTAAAGGAGCATCCAACAATTTTGCTTTAACATGATCAGGCAGAGATTGCTCTTTGAGCCAAGCATGCCCTCTTAGCACAGGCCCAGTTACAGCAGCCCTGCAAGAGGCCTCCAAAGAATCAAAACCACATTGCAAAGTATGTTTTCCAACTTGTTCAGCTGAATGCAATAGATCCTGTAAATCTTTATTTTCCACACAGTCAGAAATTAACATTATTTTCTGTTTAAGCAGTCCCATGATATGTTGTTGATGTTTAAGCATATGAAATTAACAGTTTAAAGCCCTGATTGCCAAGGTTGCAGAAGTGTAAACTTTTTTACCCCATCTATCCAGTGCCCTGGAATCTCTATCAAAAGGGGTAGGATTTTTAGCAGTAGAAGCCTTAATGCCTTTGGGACCCTGAGAAATGATTTCAGGATCCGCAACAGGATTTTTGAAAAGGAATTTGTGGGATTCAGGAACCCTGTAGTATTGTCTGGCTTACAAGGAGCCGGAGGCAGAGAATCAGGAGCCATACTAGATTCTGAAAAAACATCATCAACAATGTCTAGTACAGGTGGCATAGCCAAAGGCCTATGCTGAGGAAGGAGAAGAAAATCCCCAAGTCTCATTTTGGATTCAGAAAAATCCTGACTTTCCCAGTGGAAATGTTCCCTTAAGGTATGCAAAGTTTCCCCAAAAGAAAAATCCTCAGAGGGAGAAGCAGAAGGAATGGAATCTTCTGCATCAGAGTCCTCATAAGTAGGTATAGACAATTCCTGTTCATTAGAAGAATCAGAAGAAATAGAATCCTGTTCAGAAGATTCACAGTCAATATCTTGCCTAGGCCTCTTAGAAGGGGGGGCGGGGTTTGACTACCCCTGATCAGAGTAATTAAATCTTCAGCCATTTTGATCATTTCTTTCTTAGGCATAGGGGCCTGCAACATGTGGCCTAGGCATCGTTTGTTTAGACATTGGTCGAGATTTTGGCCTTAGTTTTGAAGATGGCGTCGGTCTAATATACAAATCTGTAGGCCTGAAAATACCCTCAGAAGCCGGTGCCATCCAAGGTAGAGACATCCGCGGGTTCCATAACTGAAGCATCTTGCGGCATACTGGACTCCGAATGGATCACGGTAGAGGCCTGCGAATCAGAATTAGCGGGTATCAGGGGCTGCAAAAGCACCTCACTGAGTACCGGCAAACTGGTGACTGGCTTAGGAGAAGCGTCGTCGGCAGTTCTGGACCTCAACGGCCTGTCTCTGAATTTTTCTTTGCGTTTTTTAGGTATTCCGGTAGTCGGACTGCTAACCGACGACATTTCTGGATAATTAAAGCGTGAGGCAAACTATTTAGAGGCAAAAATGTACCTACGTTTAATAGTGCGTCGTTGATTAAATAAAGCACAGAACCGACAGCAAGGTACGTCATGGTCAGGGCCTAGGCAAGGAATACAGTACAAATGGAAATCCTTATAAGGTATTTGCTTCCCACAAGTAATGCAATTATTAACTTTTACTGACACGGGTAAGGAGCAAGAAAAAAAGTTTCCCCAATGGGGTACTTAGCTTTTTAGTTGAAGACTTTGGAGCTGAAACTCAAACGAAAATTTCAGGAGTCAGCCGACCGGCACTTGCGAACTGCTTATGCTTTGGGCACCGCGCGGCAAGAAAGACTAATGTAATGGCGTCACTACTAAAAACTCCTGTTGTCCACCACGGCAGTAAAACTTGATAATAAAATCAAAACTTTAATAAAAGAGTATAACATAAAACAAGCAGTCCTCAGTCTTCCGATAAGCGCTTTCGGCAAATATGCCTTCCTCAGATCATAAAAAAGGACTGTTCAGCTTTTGTATTTATAACGCATCACAGCCATTCATCTGTGACACGCCCTTGTTACAAACCAAAAGGAGGCCAGCTAGCAAAGAGGTATAAATTCCTTCATTATAATTAAAGGCGCAGTACTTCTTTTTACTATGAGATTGTATATGAGAAAACTAGTAGCTATGTATGTGAATACATTATATGAATGAAGCAACATTCAAGTAAGCTTGCTGATCATATTCCTTCTATTCCTAAGCGCAGGTTTTAATGGCACAATGGTATTCAAGCCTGGTAATCTGTTCGCTCTTAAATTAATTATCCAGCATGTTTCCCTTAACTCTGTGCGATTATGAACATCGCCTCCTCTTGTGGTCTGACAGACTGCCTCTATGACCTTAAATACAAAGTGATGAGAAGGATACTGTACTATATGGGCTGCTAAGGCATTATTGGGATCTTTCTGTTTGATGTCCCTTAAATGTCTAAGGATACGTTCCTTACGTCGTTGATCTGTTTTGCCAACATAGAAAGCACTACATTGGCATTAAGTCACTAAGTATATAATGTGGGAACTAGTACAATCAGCATAAACATTAAAATTGTACTGTTGCCTGGAGTATGGATGTACAAAAGTATTGGAGCTGTCAATGGAGTTGCAAGCTTTGCATCTCAGGCATTTGAAAGTGCCCTTTCTGTTAGAATTGGGCCTATTTCTTTCAAAACCATCTTTGTTGCAAATGAGAATTTTCAAATTCTTCTTATTCTTATATAGGAATCTAGGCTGTTCCCCTACGATGTCTTTTATTTTGTCATCAGTTGTCAATATTGGCCAAAACTTCCTAATAACTTCACATACTTGCTTACTGTCAGCAGTGTATGTTAACAAACATTTAAGTTGCTTTGACTGAGTTTTAAAATCCAGACTCTCATGATGACTCTATGTAGGTTCAGAGAAGTAGGGACGTCCCTTTCCTCTCCTTAATTCCTGTAGGTCATGCTTCAGTCTTAAATTCTTTCTTTTATAAGATCTTTTACTTAAATACGTCTCAATATTTCTCTGTTCTGCTACAAAGTCTTCATTCTCAGTACATAATCTTGAAGTTCTTAAGATCTGATTCTCAAAGATGTTATCAAAGATATGCCCTGGGTGCATACTCCCCCTATGCAGATAATGATTTCTCCAGGTTTCTTTTTTATAAATTCCTGTACTGATACCTCTATCAGGGTGTAAATGGATCTTTACATCCAGAAATTCTATGGTCTCCGAAGAGTGTTTGACCACAAACTCTAGAAAATCTGTGCTCTCGTTGATGAAGTTAACAAAAAGGTCCAATTGTGTAGAGCTGCCTCTCCAAAGGATAAAGACATCATCCACAAAACGACCATAGTACACTAGACATTGTTTCCAGGTATTAGGTAACAGTTCATTGTGTTCCCACTCAGCCAGAACCAAGTTGGAGTAACCATTTGCGCACTGGGTGCCCATAGCCACACCCCATGTCTGCAAATAGAAAGAGTCCCCATACATAAAGATGCTATTTTCCAATACGAGTTCCAACAAGGAACATATTGGTTCAGCTTCCATACTGTTCCTTGCTAAGAAAAATCTTATTGCCTGTAGGCCACAGTCATTCGGAATCACCGTAAACAAACTCGATGTCCACTGTCACTAGTAGCAAATCTTCATATTTTTTAAGACCCTTGGTAACTATTTATTTATTTTTTATTTTACATTTGTTGACCGGGCTAGTCTAACTGGATACGTGTCCATTTTCAGTGGAGGCCTGGGGAGAAAAGCTCCAAAACAAAAACATACTAAAAAAAATACTAAAAATAACACACAAAATACATACTAAAAACAAAAATATACTTAAAAATATATAAACATCTGATGCTAATGATTAGGAGATGGCATTAATATAGAGTAATTCATCTTCAGTTTAACATAGTATACAAAAAGAAACGTAAGTACAGTACCTGGTAGGTTTTAAGCATGGTAAGTAGTACTAAGTAGTGACTGAGATAGGAATTAAGAGTGAAGATTCGAGTATAGATTGGGTACATAAAGATTTAAGGTAGAAAAAAATAGGTTATGTGGGTAGCAGATAAATTAGAGAATAACAGCTAGGCAGGGTTAGTACAAGAACATAACCAGTGGTTGGAGAAGAAAAGTTTTAGGTTAGTTTTAAATAGTGGGAGAGAGGTTATGGTTGTAAGGTCTTGTGGTAGTTGATTCCATATTTTAACAACTGAATTAGAGAATATGGAGTCACCTGCTGAGTTGTTAGATAAGGAAGTATGAATCAACATTTTGTTAGCAGAGCGTAGATTTCTTAAGTTGTTATAAGGTTTTATGAGGGAAGAGAGAATAGGGATATTATTGGGTTGGTATAGGGCTTTATGGGCGATTATAAGTTGGTTAAAATGTAATAAGTGAGGTAATTCAAGCCAGTCTAGTTGTTTTAGGTTCAGACAGTGATGAGTCCTGTAAGGTGTATTTGTAGCAAATCTGGCGATGTTGTTATATGCTCTAGCTAGTTTGTTAAGATTATTTGTAGAAAGATTGTTGAATATTGGGGAAGCGTATAATAGGGTAGAAATTAAGTGGGTTCTAGCTATTGTGGTTCTAAACTAAAAAAAAGTTTTTCCAGAAAGTCTCCTGAGTCCTTCAATACAGTTCCTGCTAGTGGCAGGGCCTTCTTTAATTCATTCTCCACGTACATGGAAATAGGTTCAGTTACCCATCCCCTTCCAGAAACTATGGGATGTAGGGGTGGGGTCAACTGGATCCTTATGAATTTTGGGAAGTCCACTGATGTATGGAAACATAGGTTGGGGGCAATCAAAGAACTCATATAGTTCTTGTGAGATGTTTGTCTCTATCAATAGGTCATATAGGTGGCTGCGAAAACGATCTACCTTAGTCGTAGCTTCACTATAACTTAGTCTCTTATACATTCTTTCATCATCCAACATAAAGAGCATTTTGTGCCTGCACCATACGGCTTCCATCACCACTATACATACTCCCTTATCAGCAGGTTTGATGACCAAACTATCTGTTTCCTTTAGCTGCTTCAGCATCTCATTCTCATTAGTGGTTAAGTTGAAGAAACGTCCTTGTCCTTTGGTTGTGTTACCCCTTAGTTTGAAGATTTCATCTTCACATAATCTTAAGAACATCTCCACTGGTTGAGGATTAGGGGGAACAAAGCTACTCAATTTTGTATAAGGTAGCCGTCTACTGTCATTAGCTTGTCCAAAAGTACACTTTAGTGCAAGATTCCTGCAAAACATTCTGATATCCAGTACAAATTCACTAATATCAGACGGTAAGGCTGGAATAAAACTCAGACCCTTGTCTAACAAGGAAATCATATCAGGGCTTAAAATCTTGTTTGAAAGATTCACTATAAACTTGATTCAGATCCATTTAAAGTGTAAGCTTCTTTCTTTTCCGTTCTTGACTCTGTGTTCTTTTGAGTCCTATGTGGTTGAATTTGGAAAAAAACGGCAAGGCCCAATTTATCGGTGCATGCATTGCCCCTTCTTTCGTCCTAGTTGCTAAATATGAGGCTAGGGGAGTATTCTTCTTCCCGGTTTCTGCACCCATAGTGGCTGTACTGCTAGACGCCTCTCTTGAATCTGTTCCTGATATTATAAAATTGGGGGTCGGTACTGATGAGTTAAGAATGGCAGGGTTGTGAATGAAGGGTTCCAGATCAGTTAGACTGACATGAGTAATTACATCTTCTCCATTTGGTAAAGCAAACCATTTCCAAATGGATAAGCCATTGTATTTGTTTCTGCTATATACTCCATGGAAAATCTATCCCCAGGGGATCAGATCCCATTCCACCAGGACTGCATCTACTTCAACAGCCTTTCTCAGAGGTGTTCCTACCAGGGACATGCTAGAAGCTGCTACCTGGAGCTCAGTTCATACTTTCACCAAACATTACCATTTACCACTTTTCTCTAAATCCAGAGCTGGCTTTGCCACTGCTGTCCTGCAGGGCCTTATAGCTGGTCCTAATGCTGTATAATTCCCTCCACCCAACCATAGCTTTGCGACTCTACCCAAATGTAATGACTGCAGCAGTGAAACACGAAGAACATAGTACAGTTGTGTACACTTACCATAACTGTAGATGTTCAAGTGTATTCACTGTTGCAGTCCTGGTTAGCCTCCCCTCCAGCCCCCTATTTTTCTCTGGCTGTACCTCTACTTTCTTTCTCTATGCTTAAAAGCCCTTTTGGTGTATTTGCTTTTGGTTGGAGGTATATTTTTTGTTTTTTTAATTTTATTTGCTCCCCATTTGGGGGGCACCTGACATCTGGGGCAAGAAAAAGTAATGTAAGGGCGTCGGCTGCATGTTTTATACCCCTGACGACCTGACGTCACAGAAGAAGGGACAGCAACAGATGCAGGACCCAAGACTTTGTTAATCAGGCCGATAGAGGGCAACCTGCCAGCAGATTACCAAAATGTAATGACAGTGAAACACAAAGAACATCCATATTTACCATGGCCAATATGGTGCAATGATGGTCATTATTCCTTTGCACACTGTTGTTTTCTGCAAGAATTTGAAACAGAGAGGAAGATGATGAAAAGCCTAAAGGAATCCTGGAGCTACTGCCTAGCAAGTCTCTCTCTCTCAGTGACTGTCCCCCTCCAGGGGAATTATGGCAAAACAGGTGCTGCACTTTATGTTTGCAGGAAAAGTAAACACCCTGTTGCTGGACTGACAACATTTGAGAGTCATCAGAATGGATCTGCTGAGTCTGCCCCCAAGACAGCTGTTTTTCCCTGGAATATGCATTGCTATCATACAACTATGGGAAATGACACCCACTGCCAAAGCCTCACAGCTTCTCAGCAAAGGGGAGAGGATCTGGTTCCTCCTTTCTTGTTTAAATGCCAACATACTATCTTGACTGAATGGAAATCACACCTGGAGCAAGGTGGTCTTGAAATTCTCAAAATGCAAGGAGGACCACTCATCAATAGAGCTTGTACGTGAAGATTGGTCTTTTTATGATGCCATGTGCCTTGAACCATCCTTCCTTTGAAATGGTCCCACCCCACAGAGGAGACATCCATGGTTTTAGTCATCATTGAAGGAAGACGACAAAAGTGACTTCTTACCAAAGCTGCTGCAGAGGACAACCACCACTGTAAAATAAATTCTATACTGCTGCGTGATTAATAATAAAGTGGCAAGATGGTCAGAATTTTGAGACTAATGGACTCTTAGAAGCCAATGTAGAAGTATGCATAAATTACCATGGCTATGGTCGAAGCTGCAAGACCCCACCACACAAAATCAAAGCTGCAGAAGGTGATGGGTGATTCAAGGGGAGCTGGACAGAAAGAACCATTTCTGTAGGAAGTCTGACTGTGCCGGTTATTGTGTTGAACTCAACGAACACAATGGATTGGGCAGGTTAAATATTGATTTTCTATAGTTTACATAGATGCTAAGGACACACACAGCTGCAGCAAGTAGTCTCTGTCTTCTATCGATGGCTCTTCACTGCTATCAGGGAGTCAATCATCCAGATACGGGAACACACATTCTCTCCTGAGCCACAGATGGACCGTAATTACAAACAAAAGCAGATTTAGAGGGATAATTCCTCTGGAACTTGAGAATAGGAGAAACAAAAAATGTTGTGTAGCAGGAGTACAACAAGGTTTATATATTCAATATTATCCCCACTGACACCTCCACTTGCTTTCTCAGCTGTGGTGTGGGAGGTCTTCTCAGAAAGTCAACAGTGTGTTCCACTAAATCTCTCAGGAAGCAGGTTGAGGTCTCTGGAGCGTGTGGTGTGGAGGGATTTCTTCAGATGTAGCACTTCTAACAGAGCTGGGTCAGACATAGCTTTGTAAGTCGAGCAGAAATAGCCTCTAAGTAGGCGATATGAGACCGAGAACAGTTGGAGTTTTTTTTAGTCTGTCCATATAGGACAAATGTTTAAGGTCTAGGATCCTCTTTGTGAGGTAATTTTGCAGCCTCTTCCAGTTGTTGCAGGTGTTAAAAAAGGTACATGCCAAATGGGGCATCGTACTCAATGACTGGCCTAATGAGGGAAGAGTAGAGGGAGACAACGACCTCTTTCTTCCTGGATGCAAAACCCTTAGTAATTAGATGTGCCACATAGAAGGACTTTCTAACCACAGTGGCAATGTGGTGGTCAAAAGAGAGGTTACTGTCAACCTGTGTTCCCAGATCTCTTATAACACCTTCTGTGTTCAGTGGACTACCATTGATGTGGTAATTTATGGGAACTGGGTTTTTCCCCAAAGGGGATGACGACACATTTTTTGGCATTGAGCTTAAGGCCATGGTACTGACACCAATCGTTGGTCTCACTGAGGCCTTTCTGTAGGATGTCAGCATCACTTGGGGAGTTAATAATAGCTCCCACCTTGCAATTGTCTATGAACTTTGTCAGCCAGAGTCCCTTCATGTTGGCCTGGACTTCAAAGTAGATACCAAACAGGAGAGGACCCAGGACCGAACCCGTAGGACTCCACTCGTGACTGCTCGGCAGTCTGACTTGGGAGTCAGCTACTTTCACACTGTGGGTTCTGCCTGTGAGCCAGTTTGCAACCCACCTAATGATATAGGGGGTTGATCCCTAGCTTAGGGAGTTCTTCTATGACTCCTGAGTGGGGAGTGGTATCAAAGGCCTATAAGCTTGAGGTACCACAGGACTGGTGGAGGCCATGAATCCTGGAGTCTTGAGAAACTCCCTGGGTGTAACTGAAACCTGAGGAAGAAGAAACTGAAAAAGGGAATCAGAGAAAAAGCCTTAGGAGGAGACATTGAGGGCAGCATAGGGATGGTCTGGAGCTTGTAACTGAGAAACGCATGGTCTTGAGAAGGAACTAGGACTGGTTTTTGGAAGTTTATTGTAAACCCAGGCTTTACAAGAGATGAACAGTATAGTGGAGGTGTTGAAGTGAGGCATCTGGGGAAGAAGCCTCACGGAGTAGGTCGTACAGATAAGGAAAGATTTGAACTCCTCTCATCCTGCAAAAAGCAATCATAGGAGGGAGGCATTTTGGGAAAAGCCTTGGGGAAGTAGGAAGGCCAAAGGGCAAAGCAGAGAACTGAAAATGCAAGTAGGAAACAGAGAAATGCAAAAACATTCTGAAAAGGGGATGAATAGGGATTTGTAGAGAAGCATCCTTGAGATCCAGAGAGACCAGAAAGCCAGAGGAAGAGGAGGGGGAAATGGGGTCTAAAGGGATAACATCCGGAAGGTAGGGATCTTCAGAAAGGTGTTGATTTGAGAGAGGTCCAGAATGGGTCTCCAGGTGCCTTTCTTCCTGGGAGCCAGAAACATTCTGGAAAAAAACTCCTTCCCCTTCCTGGGAAGGGGAAACATCTTGAATGGTGCCTTCAGATAGAAGGCCCTGAAGTAGCTCTGGAAAGAAAAGAAGTTGTTCCTGCGGAGACTGAAGGATGCTCAGAAAGGGAGGAAGGGATTTCCACACCATAAAGTATCCCTGATGTATGATGGACAGAACCCAAGAGTCTTGAGTAATTCTTAACCAACTGGGAAGGGACAAAGAAAGAAGAAGGAGAGATAAAGTAACCTGACTGAGGAAAGGGGAAAACAGACGGACAGAATCAGGTCCGTCTTGAAAAGGAGGTTTCTGAAAAGTGGGAGTCTAACTAGATTCAGCAGGGGGAACCTGCCTAGATCCCTTTTTCTCTTTGGGGGAGGATGAGGCTGTCTGCGAACAAAAGCAAATTTAGAGGGATAATTCCTCTGGAACTTGAGAATAGGAGAAACAAAAAATATGCTTCAGTTCCTGTAAGGCCTTCTCCTTATCTTGCAGAGACTTAAAAAGCTCACCAGCTGCAGAATCAAATAGGTTCTTATTATCAAGAGGAGCAGTGACTATGTGAAGTACTGCCACCTGTGCCAGGGAGAATAGGGCAGTGCATGTGTAACATATGTCAGCATAGTTAGTCAAATGACAAAAATGTATTTACAAAACTCCAGCTACCACACTAACTTGTGCAGACACATGTATTAAAAATGTATCAACAGTATTATTATAACTGATTAAATGTATATGTTTAAACAAAGGATTCTGGAAGGGAAGATTAGAAGGTTTTGAAATTGTTCTACAGCTTTCAAATGCTGCAACAGATCTTAGCAAAACTCTGAGTGTGTATTGTACCAGAGTCAGGTGATCAAATGTGCTGTCATTCTATAACCAGCACAAAGAAGATGCAACTCACACAGCAGCTTCTTCTGTTTTATTAGGAAACCCAATATAAAAATCTATGACACGTTAGTTCAGTTCAATTTAGTTAGAAGCTCATCACCTTGCCCTGTGGAAAGTAAGCACCTCAGCATCCTATCTTGCCTTGCTGTATTAAGTTAGCTAGGAAAAGTACAGTTTTATACCTACCATAAATGTAGATGTTCGAGTGTTCACCCTGCTGCAGTCATCACACTTGGGTTATCCTGCCGTCAGGTGGTCCCGCAGTCGGCCTGAGTTCCAAAGTCTTGGTCCGGCGTCGGTTGCTGTCGCTTCTTCCCTGACATCAGTGCGCCAGGGGTATATAAGAGGCATCAGACGCCATTTTCTTCAGTTTTTCTTGCCCCAGATGTCAGGTGCCCCCACTAGATAGGGAAGGTATATATATATATATATATATATATATATATATATATATATATATATATAAAAAGTACATATAAAAATAAAACAATACCTTCAGGCACAAGCAAATACACCACAGAAGTTGTATAGGCTAGAGTGGTATAGACAAGTCCAGCTAGTTCAGAGGGAATGGAGGGAGGGTAACCTGGACTGCAGCAGGGTGAACACTCGAACATCTACATTTATGGTAGGTACAAAACTGTACTATGTTCATCGTGTTACCCTGCTGCAGTCATCACACACGGGTTGAATCCCAAAGCTAAGGATGGGTGGTGGAGTTAAATAGGGTTAGAAGAAACTAGTAGGCCCTGCAAAACTGCAGTGGCAAAACCAGCTCTAGTCTTAGAATATAGAGGTAAGTGATAGTGTTTGGTGAAGGTGTGCACTGAACTCCAAGTTGCAGCTTCCAGAATATCCTTGGTTGGCACCCCCCTGAGAAAGGCTGCTGATGTAGCTGTAGCCCTGGTGGAGTGGGACCTAATGTTAGCAGGTACCGGTTTCCCATGATGCGTGTAGCAGAAATGTATGCAATGTCCTATCCATTTTGAAATGGTCTGTTTTGAGATAGCTTTTCCTTGTGAACCTGCAGCATAGGCTACAAAGAGCTGGTCAGATTTTCTGAAAGCCTTAGTTTTATCCAAGTAGTAACGTAATTGCCTGTGAATGTCCAAAGAGTGCAGGAGTCTTTCTCCTTTGTTCTGGGGATTTGGGAAAAAGGTGGGCAAATGAATGGTTTGGTTTAGGGCCACACTGGATACCACCTTTGGCATAAAGGAAGGGTTAGTTCAGAGAGACTCTGTCTTGATGAAAATGAGGAAAGGCTCCACTGCCATTAGTGCCTGTAGCTCTGAGACTCTTCTAGCTGAAGTTATTGCTAGTAGCAGGGCAGTTTTCCATGAAAGAAATTTTAAATCAGTTGAAAAAGCTGGTTCAAAGGGCGGCAGTGTAAGCTTTTCCAGAACAAAGTTGAGATCCCAAGTAGGTGTTGGTGCTCTCCTGGGCGGTCTTATGTTCTTAGCCCCTCTGAAGTACTGTCTTAGGAGTGGATGTGAAAATAAAGGAGGATCCGTGTTGTAATGAGCTGAAATTGCTGAGGCATGGATCTTAATAGATGAAAAGGAAAGTACTTTGTGCAACATTCTCAGTTAAATATTGTAGAATCTGAGGAATGTTTGGATCAAGGGGATTTTGGCCTTTAGCCTTCCAGGCGCAAAATCTTTTCCATTTGTCTGAATAGGTTTTCCTGGTGCTGGGCCTCCTGGCCTCCAGAATGACATCCATAACAGCTTTGGATTGAGGTGTTTGCTGGTTGTTTAGGTAATTTGCCATGCAGCCAGGTTTAAAGACTTAAGCTGGCAGTGTAGAATCTGATTGTCTTGCTGGGTGAGCAGGTGAGGAATTTGTGGTAAAATACATGGTGGGCCGTGGGCCATGTTCCTTAGAATTGGATACCAGTGCTGGCGTGGCCAGTCTGGTGCAATGAGTATCATTTGTGGCCTCTCTAATCTGACTTTCAGCAGTACCTTTGCTAGAACAGGCAGTGGAGGAAAGGCATACACTGTTAATGTCTTCCATCTGAATGAGAGGGCGTCCACTTTCCAAGCTTGTGGATGGAATGTCCTTGTGCAAAATTTTTGAAGTTGGTAGTTTTGGGGGTTGGCAAACAGATCTATGTCTGGGCATCCCCATTTTTGAGTTATCATTGCAAATACTTGTGGATCTAGTTTCCACTTGTGGGGATCCATGATGTTTCTGCTTAGGTCATCTGCCAATGTTTTTTTCTTTCCTGGCAGGAATTGTGCTTGTAATTGAACCTGGTAAGACAGTGCTTTGTTCCACAAGGTCATTTCTTGCCTGCATAGAGGGTAGGAATGTGTGCCCCCTTGCTTATGTACCACATTACTGTGGTATTGTCCGTCTTTATTATTAGTTGTCCTGGGTGTAAGAGGTCTTTGAAAGCTGTTAGGGCATTCTGTACTGCTAGCATTTCTTTTTGATTGATATGCAGATGCCTCTGATCTGTAGTCCATTTGCCCTGAATACACTGTCCTGCCATGTGTGCTCCTCAGGCATAGTCCAATGCATCTGCTGTCATAGTTTGCCTGGTTGTGGGTAAGGTGAAAGGCTGACCCTTGTTGAGGTGACATGCCTGTGCCCACCATAGAAACTCCTGTTGAAGGCAGGGAATGAGTGGTATCATTGTTTCCAAGCTGTAGCTGTGCTGAGTCCATACACTTTTCAGGTACCATTGTAATTTCCTCATATGCAGTTTTGCGAATGGTATTAGTAGTATGCAAGATGCCATGAATCCCAAGGCCTGCAGAATTTTTCTTGCAGGGAGTTGGGTCTTTGTTGCCATTATTTTGAAGTATTGAGTTAACTGTTGTTGCTTGTCTGGCGTGAGATAAGCCATCTGGGCCGTTGTATTCAAGCTGGCACCCAGGAATATTATGTTTTGTGAGGGCACTAGTTTTGACTTCTTTTCGTTTACTGTGTACCCTAGGCAACTTAGAAGGTGTTTGACAAATGCCAGATGCTTTAAAAGAATGTCCTTGCTTTCTGATGAATAAGGCAGTCGTCCAGGTATGGGTATATTTGAATTCCTCTTTGTCTGCAGTATGCAATTACTGGTGCCAGACATTTTGTGAAGACCCTGGGCGCAGTAGATAAGCCAAAGGGCAGTGCGGAGAATTGATAATGGGTTGAACCTACAATGAAGCGGAGGTATCTTCTGCAACTTTGTCTGATAGGGACATGCAGATATGCCTCCTTGAGGTCCAACGTTACTAACCAAGCATTCTTGCCCACAGCATGGGAAGAAGCTCCTGTAGTGTTAGCATCTTGAATTTTGGTACTTGTAGATAGGTGTTCAGAAATGAAAGATCCAGAATGGGTCTCCATGCTTTGTCTTTTCTTGGGACTAGAAAGAGACTTGAGTAAAATCCTTGTCCTTGCTCCTGTGTAGGTACCTGTTGAATGGCTCTCATGTCCACGAGAGCTGTAATTTGTTTTTGTGCCTCTGCCCTTTGATTTGGTGGCAGGTTTGGCATTCCTTTTATCCTTGGCAAGGTATGAAAGTGGAATCTGTATCCTTGTGAGACAATGTCTAGGACCCATTTGTCTTTTGTGATGATCTGCCAGTTGTCTGCAAAAAGTGCTAATTTTCCTCCCAAGGGAGCTGCCAAGAGAGATTTGCTTGGTAGTTTGAGGACTGAGTCATTGTGTTTGTCTTCTGCTAGCTTGGGGCCTGTCTTCTCCTCCTTTCTGGGTAGCAGTACCCCATTGGTGAGGTTTGTAAGGGCTTTGTGACTGACCTCTGCCCCTTGGGCGTCTGTATTTGCCCCTCTCTGATCTGTCAGAAGCTGGAAAGGACCAGTTTTTTGTTGGCCGATTTCTGCTGAAACGAGGAGGTTATACCTGTAAAAAATATCCTTGACCGTCTGCATAGACTTTGCCTTATCCTCCATTTTCTTTAAAACCTCTTCTGCTTTGACACCAAATAATACGTCCTGCTGTAAAGGTGCATCCAATAATTTTGCTTTAACATGATCAGGTAGGGTTTGCTCTTTTAACCAAGCATGTCTACGTATGACAGACCCAGTAACAGCTGCTCTACAGGAAGCTTCCAATGAATCAAAGCCACATTGTAAAGTATGTTTGCCCACCTGTTCAGCTGCATGCAACAGATCCTGCATTTCCTTGAATTCAGACTGTTCAGAATGTGTGCTCATTTTTTGTTTTAATTGAGACATTAGGAATTGCTGATATTTCAGCATGTGAAACTGACAATTTAATGCTCTCATAGCCAGAGTAGCTGAGGTGTATATATTCTTTCCCCATCTATCTAGAGCTCTGGAATCCCTTTCAGAGGGCACAGGATTTTTAGCCATAGAAGCTTTAGCCCCTTTGGGACCCTGGGAAATTGTTTCTGGGTCAGCCACAGGGCTTTTATAAAGGAATTTGTGTGAGTCAGGTACTCTGTAGTACCTGTCTGGTTTGGCTGGAGCAGGAGGTAGAGAGTCGGGATTTAAACTAGACTCCAAGTAAACATCATCCACAATGTCTAAAACTGGAGGGATAGCAAGTGGTCTGTGCTGGGGTAGTAAAAGGAACTCTCGGAGCCTTTTCTTAGAATCAGAGTAGTCCTGGCATTCCCAGTGGAAATGTTCCCTCATGGTATGTAAGGTTTCCCCACAGGAGTAGTCTTCAGGGGAGATGCTGAGGGAATACAGTCTTCAGCATCAGAGTCTTCATAAGGGGGAAAAGTGTAATCCTGTTCCTCAGAAGAATCTGAGGAAATTGAAACCTGGTCAGAGGAAGCATAATCCTCCTCTTGTCTTGGTCTTTTATCTGGAGGGGGATGGGAACCCCTGATTAGGGTAATCAAATCTTCAACCATCTTAAGCATCGGTTTCTTAGGCATGGGGCCTTGAACTGTAGAGTGATGTACAGTCTTTTTTGGTTTTAATGGAGTTTTAAGCTTAGCATAAGATTTAATGGTGAGTGTAGTCGGTCTGAAGACACCTTCTGCAACCGAAGGTGTTTCTACTGCACTGGGATCTCCTGCGCCGGTGTCGGAAGGGCCTAATGAAGATGGCTGCAATGGCCTAGTACACACCGCTTGAGAATCCGCAGCTGTCTGGGTTTCCAATTCTGCGGTCGTCAGGGGCTGCCTAGGCGCCTCACTGAAAACCGGAGAACTGGCGACAGGCCCAGCAGATGCCTCGGAGTCTGGTTTGTTCCTAGGCTGCCTGTCCTTATCCTTGCTTTTTTTATGCATGCCGGTCGTCGGCTGCTCCGATGGCATGATATAATTAAATTTCCTACCAAAGTAATGTCGTGCGAAGTCAAAATGGCGTTTGATAGTTTGTTTATTAAACCTAGCACAAAACCGACAACCTGTGACGTCGTGGTCTGGGCCTAGGCAGGGAATACAATAAGAATGGAAGTCCTTATGAGGTATTTGCTTCCCACAAGAAATGCAATTGTTAACTTTTTCTGACATCGGGCTGAGGCAAGAAAAGGTTCCCCAACGGGGTACTTAGCTTTATTGAAGACTTCGGACTGAAATTCGATTCAAAAATCTCAGGTGTCGGCCGACCGGCACTTGCGAACTGCTTCTGCTTCGGGCACCGCGCAGCAAGAAAGACTGAAGAAAATGGTGTTGGATGCCTCATATACCCCTGGCGCACTGACGTCAGGGAAGAAGCGACAGCAACCGATGCCGGACCAAGACTTTGGAACTCAGGCCGACTGCGGGACCGCCTGATGGCAGGATAACCCAAGTGTGATGACTGCAGCAGGGTAACATGATGAACATCAGTTATTCTTTAGACAGTCAGGAAATACAGAGAGATTAGTTAAGTATTGTTTTCTGCATCTGTGTGAATCTGCCCAACTGTGCTATTTTTATTTCTACTGTGATTAAAACTCTGGTGTTTATTGTACTTATTTAGTATTCTCATGTTTTCAATGTTATTATTTACTATTAAATATTTTATACCTTTCATTATGGCTAGTCTTTTAGAGAACACTTTGAATGTCTTGAGAGTACTTGTGCTTATTTTAGTGATTGTTTGGCCACTCCAAAAAGCCTTGCGGCTTTGGTTACACACTACCATTTATATCAGCATTGATTTTACTCAGTATAATTGGATACCCTTGTAAAAGCCTGAGAGTGGCTGACTGGTGGCAGTGTGGTTACCTTATAGTCTGGGCAGAAGGGGTACAGCTAGCAAAAATGCAACAGACTTTCCCAGGAGTGTGTGTGTGAAAATCAAATACCCAGATGCGGCTGTGTCAGCTACTTGGAACAGTGCTCTAAAATTAGTCTTGTTTGGGATCTTGGGAGACAGAGTCCAGTTCCAGGTTTGGAGTGTGTTCCCTGTGTGCTCTTGAGGGAAAATGTGCTTGATGCAGAGAGCTGCAGTTGAAAATACTCAATAAATCCATTCCTGTTCTTAGCAACTATCTCACTGGTGTGAGTGGTGAGGGTTGAAGCACCTTGACTACTGGCCTGTGGTAGAGGGGCCATCACATATTGGTGGCAGAGCAGTGGGACATTAACTGAACTTTAGCAGCCTGTAGCAGTTGTCACTGAAAGTGTGTGTACGTTCAACAGCCACAAGTTAAAAATTCAGAGTTTAATTTTCACAACAGTTTTATTTATTTTTGTTAGTTTAGTTTTGGCAGGGAAAGCAGACAAAGGTGTCAGCACAGGATTATGGTAAGCTGACAACCAGTTGGTCAAGGTGTGTGAAGCCAAAGGACTACTGCATGTTAACTGGACTAAAGAGGAAATTATTTCAGCTTTAATCACAGCTGCAGTGTGGACCAGTGGCCAGGAGGACAACCAGTCTGGTGATGGATATGTGCAGTCTTCAGAAACAGGACAATTTACGTTTTCCTCAGAGAACTTAAAAATCAGTCTGAATTTAGAGACTTGAACTGGAGGCCAAACATTTGGAAGCTGAAGAAAAGGAGGAGTGTCAGCATGAGACTGAGGAGAGATTGTGGCACTTGAAGGCTGAAGAAAAGGAAAAGCACTGTTAGCATGAAATGGAGGCCAAACATTTAGAGAGAGAACAGAGATTGAGGCATTTGGAAATTGAAGATGAGAGACTACGGTGATTGGAGGCTGAAGAAAAAGAGAAGCAGCAACAGCACAAGAGAAAGATATGATGACTCTTCATCAGCGTCATGGAACTAATGGGGAAGGGAATAACCGGACCCCAGAAGCAATAAAGGTCAGTAAATTTCTTCCACAATTTGCAGAGGGGGGTGACTTACAGTTCATTTTTTCATATATTTGAAAGAGTATCTACACAGTATAATGTTGACCAAGAGCTCTGGGTACTGTTACTGACCCCTTACTCCAAGGTAAAGCTAGAACTGCTGTTTCTAAATTGTCAGATACTGACTGATTTAAACTATGATAGAGTAAAAAAAAAAAAAGTTATGTACTCACCATAATGTTCCATGTGAGTTGTCCAACTCGCCTTCATTCTTTACTGATGGGTTCGGAACCGATCCTCGGTTCCAACACGGCCATTTACAAAAGCTCGAGGTCTCCCAACTGGCAAGTGGCTTAGTCCCTATCCCATGATGCTCAGGGAATTCCCCAGATCTCGTTTGCTGGTATACTAAAATAGCGCTTATAAAAAGGCTTTTAATATCAACAAGAACCAAGAAGAAGTCAGAAAATAATATATGCCAAATAGTAACCTCGCGATCCGCCAAAGGCTGGGGACAGGAGGGTGGGACGCAAGAATGAAGGCGAGATGGACAACTCACATGGAATGCTAAGGTGAATACATAATTTCTTTATGTGATGCTGTCCCTACCTCGCCTTCATTCTTTACTGATGGAACAGTGTCCCTAGCACCATCTTTCTTGGGTCGCTCACAGGAGAACATTCTTCAGAACAGTGGACACAAAGGAGGCCCTGTCCCTGGAGGCCAAATCCACTTTTTAATGAGTGATAAAGGTATGAGGTCTTGCCCATGTTACTGCAGCACAGACAGCATCAATTAGCAGTTCTGCACGAAAAGCAGTACAGGCAGAAATACCCTAGTATAATGAACTCTTATTTTGCCTGGAAGTTGTTTTATCACAGAGTGGTAGGTGAACGTAATACAATCTGACGACCAACTGGATATAGTAGATTTAGCTACTGGAGCACCCTTCTTGCAGTCTGAAAAGGATACAAAGAATTGGTTAGTTTTTCTAAAGTCCTTTGCTCTGTGCAAATAGAAATGTAATTGTCTGTGAACATCCCAGTTGGTGTAACATATATTCTGCCTTATTGCCATATTTGGGGAAAAAACTGGTAAGTCTATGGATTGGTTTAAGTTTGATTCTGAGTATACCTTTGGTAGAAAGGACAGGTTCATACAAAATGAGACTCTGTCTTTATGGAACAGCATATAGGGAGGTTTGATGGACAATGCCTGTAGCTCCGAAACTCACCTAGCTGAAGTGATTGCTACTAAGAAAGTTGTTTTCCAGGTTAAAAACTTTAGGTCACAAGACTATGCGGGCTCAAAGTGGGAAAGGATTATACAGGATAACATTTTGGTTCCATGGAGGTACAGGTGATTTAGTGGGTGGTTTTAACAGGTTAGTACCCTTTCAAGAAAGCTTAGCAAAGTCTGTGGGACATACAGTGGAATGAAAAAGTATTTGCCCCCTTCCTGATTTCTTATTTTTTTGCATGTTTGTCACACTTAAATGTTTAAGACCTTAGACAAAGATAACACAAAATACAGTTAAGTGATGATTTTATTTATTAAAGAAAAAAAATATCCAAACCTACATGGCCCTGTGTGAAAAAGTAATTGCCCCCCTTGTTAAATCATGAAATAACTGTGGTTAATCATATTTTTGGGAAAGCGGAGATCAATTTCACTAGCCACACCCAGGCCTGATTACTGCCAGACCTGTTGAATCAAGAGATCACTTAAACAGAACCTGCCAGAAAAAAGTGAATTAGGCCAAAAGATCCCAAAAAGGAAGACATCATGCCGCGATCTAAAGAAATTCTGGAACAGATGAGAAACAAAGTAATTGACATCTAGTCTGGAAAAGGTTACAAAGCCATTTCTAAAGCTTTGGGACTCCAGCGAATCACGGTGAGAGCAATTATCTACAATTGGAGAAAACATGGAACAGTGGTGAAACCTTCCCAGGAGTGGCCGGCCTACAAACATTACCCCAAGAGTGCAGCGATAACTCATCCAAGAGGTCACAAAAGAACCCAGAACAACATCTAAAGAACTGCCGGTCTCACTTGCCTCAGTTAAGGTCAGTGTTCATGACTCAACCATAAGAAAGAGACTGGGCAAAAATGGCATGCATGGCAGAGTTCCAAGGCGAAAACCACTGCTGACCAAAAAGAACATAAAAGCTTGTCTCACTTTTGCTAAACAACATCTTGATGATCCCCAAGACTTTTGGGAAAATATTCTGTGGACTGACGAAACAAAAGTTGAACTGTTTGGGAGGTATGTGTCCCGTTACATCTGGCGTAAAAGTAACACAGCATTTCAGAAAAAGAACATCATGCCAACAGTCAAACATGGTGGTGGTAGTGTGATGGTCTGGGGCTGCTTTGCTGCTTCTGGACCTGGATGACTTGCTGTGATTGATGGAACCATGAATTCTGTTCTCTACCACAAAATCCTGAAGGAGAATGTCCGGCCATCAGTTTGCAACTTCAGGCTGAAGCACATTTGGGTTCTGTAGCAGGACAATGATCCAAAACACACCAGCAAGTCCACTCTGAATGGCTTAAAAAAAAACAAAATGAAGGTTTTGGAGTGGCTTAGTCAAAGTCTGGACTTGAATCTAACGGAGATGCTGTGGCATGACCTTAAAAAGGCGGTTCAAGCTCGGAAACCCTCCAATATGGATGAATTAAAACAATTCTGCAAAGAAGAGTGGGCCAAAATTCCTCAACAGCGATGTGAAAGACTCCTTTCCAGTTATCGCAAATGCTTGATTGCAGCTGTTGCTGCTAAGGGTGGCACAACCAGTTATTAGGTTTAGGGGGCAATTACTTTTCACATAGGGCCATGTAGGTTTGGATAGTTTTTTTTCCTTAATAAATAAAATCATCACTTAAAGGCATTTTGTGTTTACTTGGGTTATCTTTGTCTAATATTTACATTTGTTTGATGATCTGAAACATTTAAGTGTGACAAACATGCAAAAAAAAAAAAAAAAAAGAAATCAGGAAGGGGACAAACACTTTTTCATTGCACTGTAATATTCAGACCTTCTCCAAGATGGAAATTTGAGATTGCGGCTAGTTGGACTCTAACAGTAGCTGCAGCTACCCCTTCCTGAAAAAGCTTTGCTAAAAATTCCAGAATGGAGGGTAAAGGTCAAGAGAAGGGGTCAAGATTATTTTCCAAAGCCCAAGAGGAAAACCTTTTCCATCTGTTTAGATACAATCTTCTTGTAGAAGTTTTGTGAGAAGAAATCAAGATATGTTGCACTGAAGGTGAAAGGTCAGGTAGCCTGGCTATGTTTGGAATCAGAGCAGCCATGCTGTCAACTTGAGGTTTTGCAAAGATGGATGGAGCCTTCCTGACGGTGAGTCAGAAGATCCGGAACTGGGTCCAGAATCCAGGGCTCCTCTTGAAGATGAGCCCACAAGAAGGGGAACCAGAATTGACTAGACCAGTATGGGGCGAAAAGTATTAAGATCCTTCCCAATGTGCGAGCTTTCTGAAGATCTTTGGGTATCAATGGAAATGGGAGAAAGGCATAAAGGAGACCCGGGGTCCAATCGTATACAAGTGCATCCCTTGGGGACTCCCCCAGAGGGGGGATTGGGATAAATTGTAGCCACAAACAGATGTCTCTCCTGCAAAATTCTGTTAATATGATCTGATATGAGATCGGAAGTTCCTGCATGGACCACTGAGTGAACAGCAGCCACTGTAAGATTCTCATGTGTAGCCATGCTAACAGAATTACGTTGATCACTGCTGCCATGATGCCTAGTACTTTTAAAACTGCTCTTGTTTGAACCTTCCTTTTGAAAAGTAGGACTGAAACCTGAAGCCACAAGGCTTGTACTCTTTCTGGGGGCAGCTTTACTATCATTTTTGCAGTCTCTAGATCTGCACTTATAAAAACGATATGATGAGATGGCAATAAGGCAGATTTTTTTGTAGTTTATTGTGATCCGTAAATGGGAGCAGAGTCTCAGGGTGGTGTCTCTTGCTTCTGTTAGTAGATGCTTAGTGGTGGTGGTTAGGAGCCAGTCTAGATATGGAAATGCTCAGAATCCTAGACATCTCAGGTGAGCCGTAACTACTGCCATACATTTGGTGAACACTCTGGACGCTGTAGTGAGACGAAAGGGCAGAGCTCGAAACTGTTAATGAATGGCTCCCAGCCGAAAGCATAGATAACTCCTGGATGGACTGTCCATTTTTATGTTGTAGTATGCATCCAGGAGGTCTATAGAGCACATCCAATTGTCCTTTCCCAAAAAAGGGAAGCATCGACTGCAGTGTTACCATCCGTAACTTTGCTTTTGTTACAGATTTGTTTAATCTGCTGAGACCCAGTATGGGTCTCCAGTCCCGTTTTCTTTGTAACTAAAATGAACTTTGAGTAAGTAAAGGATCCTATTTGGTCTGTGGGGACTGGTTAGATGACTCTTTTTCTAGCAACTTTTGTATTTCTAGGGTTGCTTCTTTCCTGTGACTGGGTGGAACATCCGGAATATTTTTCATGCATGGGGTAGGAAGGGAAAAGGATATTGGAGTAACTCTGGGTATGATGCTTTGCACCCATTTGTCTTTTGTTATTCCTAGCCAGGCGTCTGAGTACAAGGATAAGTGACCCCCAACTACCTCCAGAGAAGGACAGATGGGCCTTCTTTCAGGAGCACTGAAAGGGCTTACCAAAGAAGGATTCTCTGTTGTGTGGCCGACGTCTTCCCTTATTGCTTCCCTGCTGCCCCTGGGGAAATACCACCATGTGTGTCTTGAAAAACACACTGGGATTTTCAAAACCACATCTTTCCTCCCTTTTGACCTTTAGGACAAGGTCTAGAAGGTATGGAAAAATGGACTCAGATGGCAGAGAGAGTGTTCCCTTCCTGTTCACACCTGGTTACTGTGTCTTTGACCTTGGGCCTGAACAAGGACGAGCCATCAAAGGGGGCGTTAACTAAAGAAGACTTAAAGGGTTCCGCAAAGTTACACAAGCGCATCCAGGAATGTCTCCTAAGGGTAATTCCTGAACCCGCTACCCTACTCGCTCCATCAGCTGCATAAGAAATTAGCCTCATGGATGAGTTTACTACTGAATTCAAGGTGGAGAGCTGGGAGGGCTCTTTATGTGATACACCCCGCAGCTACTGAACCCTGTATAGTATCTCCTAGCTCCTTCAGGAGATCTCTTTGCAACCTGGTAAAGTGTATAAGATAATTCAGGAACCTGAGCGTAAAGGTTGCTGAAGAAAAGATATGCTTTCCATATCTGTCCATCATTCGCGGCTCTGTTCAGAGGATGGGCAGAGGAGGATGTCTCTGACAATTCCTTATTAGTGGCAGCCACCACAAAAGCATCTACTGGGACACATTTTGTTAGGAAAGTTTTATCCTCGGGGGATGTGATGAATTTATTTAGCCTCTGGGGAACAGGCTCCATGGAATCTGGAGAGTCCCATGCCTTTCTACAAACTAATTCCATAAGTGCTTCGAAAGGCAGAGACACCCAAGTGGCGGAAGGGTGAGACCCAAACGCATTCAGGTAGACAGACTCCTCAAAAGAAGGGTTGATGGGCTTCCAGCCACCTCTCTGCTTAAGAAATTCTAGGATGTCTGCAAAGAAGACATCCTTAGACGGCAACCGTGGGGACCCTTCTGACTCACTGAGGTCTGTGTCAGATGTGATTGATTCCTCTGGGGAGTCCATATGCTTCTTCTTGCATAATCTCTTGTGAGGGACCTTTTCAGAAGGGCATTCTGGAGAGATTTCGGAAGAGCGGTTCACCCACTGGGGCCTCCTGAGGCCTTGTCTCCTCATCTGTGTGGAACTGGTTGCGCTGAAACAGACAGCCTTTGGGGGAGGAATAGCTGGATCTGAGTGTTGGGCTGTCCATTGGGACAGCACTCTCCTCATCGCCTCGAAAGCCCCCCGGTCATGACCCGAGGAAGCTCCCAGTTCCGAACAAATAGAAGGTTTCCCTGGCACCAAGGGGGTTGGCTCAGAGGCTGATGTAGGAGCCGAGCTCACCCGTGCCAAGGCCCCAAGAGGCAAGTTAAGATCTGACAACTGTCCGAGCCCAGTGTCCTCCCCAGACCCGACTGGAGAGCATCGGCTCATAGACTCCTTGAGCTCAGACGGCACAGAGGAAGTCTGAGCAGAAGTTGGAGCCACAGATCTTGGAGTATAAGTCTCGGCTCTGACGATTCCACTATGATCAGCTCCATGCATTCTGGCTCCAAGGCCCTGAGGAGGGTTGGAGGAGGAATCAATAATGATAGGGTACGTCTACTCGGTTCAAACACCCTCTGGGTCGGCTCTGACAATAATTTGGCCAGCGCCAGTGTACTCAAAAGCCTCCACACCACACGATCAACATCATCTTCTGAAAAACTCTTAAGAGGAGTGAGAAGAGGGGGCAGATCATCTCAACTTTTGTAAAATTGGCGACCTTAAATTCAGAGAAACCGGCTCCAGGACAGGGTTCCGAGACTGCAATACCATCGGTTTTGAAACAGGAGGAGCAGAGGTAGATGTTTTTTCAGGCCCGACAGATTTCAGTTCTGATGAAGACATTTTCTAAATTTTATTTGAAGGTCCAGACTTGATCTAACGAGGATGAAGATCTTTTACTTGATTTCCCCGATCTAGGAGGGTAAGAGGCTTGTTTTGATGCACTCTGACCTTCTCCTAAGGCTTTCGAAAATTTAACAACCCTCTCAGTATCAGCTTTTTTTTTCTTTCAAGGAGAACCCTTGAACTAAATGAGTGGCATATAGAGCACAACCCTTGCAAGTGTACTGCTGCAAGGCAGTACACACATTCAATACGGCTATCTGTCAAAGACATTTTCTGAGAGCAGTTAGAACATTTAATGTCTTTTAATTGTTTAAACACATTTAACCAAGAAATAAACCAACTTAACATCTGTAATATTTTGGAGCAATAACTCTCTCAAACTAGCTACAGAGATAGGAACAAAAGAACAACAAACAACTTTAAACTTTTTTTTTTGCAGTACAAAAGGCACACCACACAGGAAAAAAAGGCCCTCTGACTTAAAAGGGCTGAGCCACTCTCTACGTTTAACAAGCTGACTCGGAGAAAGGGGTTCAAACTCTTTTCCTGAACAGTAGATAGATAGATGCCCTTGTTTCTTTCTACTCAAAGAAGTGGACCTACCTGTATGTGACTTTGGTTTGTAGCAAATGCCTACCTATGTGTAGCGTACATATGCGCAGAATACTTAATAGCTATCCCAGTTTATTGTTGGAGATACTGCTTTGTACCTAACGCCTACCTATGTTTAGCGTACATATGCACCGAATGTTTAAATAGCTATCATACTTTTTTTACTGTTGAGATACTGCTCTCACGCTTATTTATTTATATTTTTTTCACAAACAGTACGCGTTTTTTCAGTACTTATCACCACGGAGTAGTGTGCCTGCACGTGGAACTGTAACGCTATTGCAAATAGCATGTAGTAGTGTCCGATGCTTTTTCCTATTAATTGGAATGCACCAGAGTAACAAACTTAAAATAACATTGTGTAGTTAGGCTGTAAAACAGCCTCCTCTTCCTGCTGATATTTTTATTTGGGCAACAGCAGTAAGTACACAAGATATTAACTACTTTGTTAGTATTCATTGTCTTCTTGACTGATTTCTTTTGGGTTACTCATTAAATGTAATTGTGTAGCATTATTACACATGGAACAATAACGCCATAAGCTATAGCGTTCGGCAGTTCCGCTGCCTTTTTGAGAGTACACATTTCACCTGATATCTTAATTCTGTAATAGCAGTAAGTACACAGGATACTAGTCATTTGAGTAATCCATTGTTTCCTTCTCTGATATTTTTTGGCTTACTCCTTAAATGTCGCAATTGTGTAGCATTACTATACGTGGAAGATTTATGCCATAGGTAATAGCGCTCTGAGGTCCTGCTGCCTTCTGCGAGTGCATAGTCACATATGTTATCGTACTCATATCATATTTATGTACTAAGGCAGTTTTATTTTTACCAATTCCCTTCCCCAAAACACTACGTTTTTATTTATTTTCATGATATTACAGCACAAACAAATTGAAACGCCTTAATAAGAGTAGCGTAGCTTATGTCCAGCCTACTTCCTACTGTACCTATTTGTATTTACTGGAGAGCTGTCATTTTGGAATGTAAATATATGTTGTGTGTGCTGTGCCTAACCTGAATTGTAGTAATACTGTTACAGCCCAAACCCTCTATGCACCTCAATTATGCTGTTATGTGCTTAGGAATTGCTTTTTTTTTCTGACCTCCACCCACACTGACCTTGCCTGCTTGTTTCATTTCCTCTTACAGTGCCTGAACTTATTACTGTTATTTACAGATAGTACCTCAATTGCTGTAGAATGGTATAGCTATGGACTAGAGGGTGCATTACGACACTACTGAAAGTCCTTTTCTTCCTGTGCTTACACAACTGAATTTGTTTTGAATGTAGTTCTTTTTGCCATGTCGAACAAGTAAAACTGTGACTAGTTACCTAAGGCAGGACTTACCTGTTTCTTTCTCTATTGCTCTGCAGTGGTATATTGTAGAAATTTGTTTTCAGCCTGCTTACTGTAAGTCTTTGTTTTTTTCTCTTTCCACATATTATTCTAGCTATCCAACCTGTTATACTGATTCACAGTTGGGAATCTGCCCTATCTGCTGCTGACCTACTGACTCATCCCACCACAACAACTGCTGTCCATTCCCCAAAACTAAGGAATTGCACCTTTTCATTCCCTTTGCTTCAGTCCAGCAAGGAAAAAGAAAGTATGTTATTTTAACCTACAGGCAATACAACTACTATTTCTTGTTTTAATACCTCAGGTTTATTGTACACTCCCCAGCTAAGGCTACCAGCAACAAAAACCCTTTTCTACTCTCAATTTCCTCACCTATTACACTTGTCCTCCTGTACGTCTTTACTCTTTTTTTCCCTCCTTGAATCCCCTGACCTGCTACCTCCCTAACAAAACCTTTAGCTTGATGTACTGCATCTTGCCACCAGGTGGCATTTTTCTCCTAGAAGCTATCCCACTAACTACCTTTTCACTCCTCAGGCTCACAGACTGACTCAACCTCTTGTACTGTAGCTCCACTTTTCCCTTATACCTATACTGAACTTTCTCACCTATCTACCCTGCTTATTTCACTATTTTCAAGGCTCTCTCCTTCCACCTACTCACATCCAAACTACCTTTACCTTTCATATCCCCTCTGATTGTTGTCCTTGTGTCCACTCCCTCAGTGGGTCTACCCCTGCGGGCTCACTTCGCTCCCCATACCCTACCCCCAATTCCCACCCACCCCAGTGTCCCCAACCTTATACTTGCCTTGCCACACCCCCAGTATCTTACCACCTATCACACTACTTACTCATTTCACACTTCCAAACCTACCTAGCACCGTCCACATCTCCCCCCTCAACACTCCCTCCAAACACCACACCCATTTTACTCCTTCCAGCACTATGAAACCTAATACTTCAATTTACCTTAACATACTGTGTTCACTCACATTCCTAAATTTCCTTGTTATATCTTACACCCTTACCTACTATGAAAACCTAAGTCTGTCAGAGTCCCTTACATTATCTAAGCAAACTAACCCTACTCTCCTCCCAACCACAATACCATATCCTACCCTGCCATCATCATCCCCATACCTTCCTCCTCAGTTTCACCGAATAAACCACAACAAATACTACAAAACCAGAAAGCTCTACCTCACCTACTCAAAATACACACAAATACTTACCTCCCCTCTCCTGCTCCTACTGGTTCATGGGGACATACATCCCAACCCTGGCCCTAACAACTCCTTTCCACTTACCCTCACTGACCAAAATACTAACTCCATGAAATCCCCCTTTTCTCCCAACTCACTTTCAGGTGCTCACCTAAATATTCATAGTATAACAAATAAAATCACCCAGCTCCATGCCCTAATTGACCTCTACTCATTTGACATCCTCTGCCTAACTGAAACCTGGCTTAAACCAGCAATCAAAGACAATGAAATTACCCCACCTGGTTACAGTATCTTAAGACTTGATCGCCCAAACAAAAAAGGTGGGGGAGTTGCCATACTTTATAAATCTGAATTACAAATTAGCCTGATACACTCCCAACCTCCCTCCCCTACAAATGCTGAACTCCTTTGCTCCAAACTTCAGATTAATAAGAACAAAGCAATGTACATTATGTGTTGCTACATTCCTCCCGGGAAAAATATAAATACACTTGAAAATATCCTTAGCTGGCTCTCTTCTACCATCCCACAGGAAACTATCCTTTTAGGTGATCTCAATATTGATTGGAACTCCTGCTGTTCCACTAAACCCACCTCTCTCATAAACCTCTACACGTTCCAACAAATCATAACCTTCCCTACAAGAATACATAAACCTACCAAGAAGCAGAGTATTCTTGATTGGATACTTGTAAATAACAATCCCCTTGCATATAAAACAGGTATACTCCCTGACAATATTAGTGACCACCTCCTTACATACATTTCCAAACAAAAACATAGTAGTCCTACACAGTCAGTATATCAAACTATACGCAGTAAGAAAAATTTCAGCCTTCCCAACTTCCTCTTAGAACTTAAAGCTTGCAACTGGGCACCTCTCAAAGACCTTCCTCTCGATGAAGCAGTCACTTATTTCAATAATAAATTCCTCCAAATTCTGGACAGCCATGCCCCCTCTCGCCAAATTAAAATAAGGTCCAAAGCAGCTCCATGGCTTTCCAAAGAAACCAAGCAAAAAATGATACTAAGAAACAAACTTTGGGCAAAATGGAGAATCACAAAAAACCCCACTGACCACCAACATTTCAAACACCTTAGAAATACCACAAAGAAACTTGTACTCCTTGACAAAAAAAACTTCTACTTTAAATTTCAACAAAACCCCCAACAGAACCTTCAAAAATTTTGGTCTGAAATCAAGAAACTCCTATACCCTGGAAACTCAAAAACACCCACCCCTGCCAACCTATCTCAAAACCCTCCTAATAAAATTGCTGACACCTTCAATAACTTCTTCTCAGAAACAGTCACCTCTCTTGCCAACACCTTAACTCCACCCACAACCCTTGGACTTAACCCTCCTAATAGTAAAACACCCTCTTTAAAGTTGAACACAGTATCCACAGCCTTCATTTACAACCAACTCCGAAAACTTAAACCTTGTACCCCCTCAGCAGACAAACTGCCAGCAGAGTATCTGCAGCTAGCTGCAGAGGTACTAGCATTCCCAGTCTCCATCTTAATAAACAGAACCATAACCGAATCCACTATTCCGTCTCTCTGGAAAATCTCCCATATCATCCCTTTACATAAAGGGGGAAATACAACTGAACTTTCAAACTACCGTCCTATAGCCCTACTCTCTCCTCTAGCTAAAATCATGGAACGATGTGTCCACCAACAATTTCTAGAGCACCTTCTCCATAATAACCTACTTGCTGACTCACAGCACGGTTTTAGACCATTTCATAGTACCACCACTGCCCTTCTCTCCTTTACAGACTCCATCAACAAGAATCGCAACAATAATCTATACTCATCTGCATTATTTCTTGACCTCTCAAAAGCATTCGATATGGTAAATCACCATCTTCTGATTGATATGCTTAAATCCCTTTCTCTTGACACAATGGCTATTCAGTGGTTCAACTCCTACCTGTCAAATAGACAACAAGCAGTTCTTTGGGACAGTCATTTATCCTCCCAGCTCCCAGTCTCCATTGGAGTCCCACAAGGCTCTATTCTAGGTCCCCTCCTCTTCTCCATCTTTATTAATAACCTGAATACCTCCCTCCCATCTTCCACTTGCATTCAGTATGCAGATGACTCTACACTCATCTGCACTGCAATGTCTCCTGCTGAACTACATTCATGTACCCAAAATGTTTTTACTGCAGCAGAAAATTGGTTCAAACACATCTGTCTCCTCCTTAATCCTAAAAAGACTAAGTTACTATTGTTTACTCCAACTTGTAAGTCCATCCCAATTTCCTTTACTATTGTCTCTAACAATGGCATGCTTATATCACCCGACAGCACCACAAAACTGCTTGGTGTCACAATAGATAATCAACTAAACTTTGATGCTCACATCAATCTAACTATAAAAGCAGTTAACAAAAAAATAGGTGCTCTCTATAGACTTAAACAATTTCTCACACCAGAGACTAGGATATCTTTAGCTCAAACACATCTCATCTCAACACTACTGTATGCTTCTCCAACCTTTATTAACCTATCAAAAACAAACCTGTCAAAACTAGCCTCATCCTACCACAACATTATCAGGTTTGCTACAGGTGCCCCATATCGGACTCATCATTGCTTAAATCTCAGACAGCTAGGCTGGCTTGAACTACAAAATTTCATTCTACTTCAACAACTGACTATTACCCACAGGATACTCCATTTCCCTTCTAATGCACCTATTCTTAATACTCTTATTTCCCCCTATAAGAATCTCACTACCCTACGATCAGCTAATAAACTTCTAGTAGCCACATGTAAATCTCAGAACAAAGCAGGTGACTCCCTTTTCTCAAATTCTGTGGGTACACACTGGAACAAGCTCACTAGTGAACTTACTAACTTGACCTCAACACCCCTTTTCAAGAAACATTTAAAAACCCACCTCAAATCACACTGGCTCTGCCCTTGCTCTTCTCCTGACTGACTCTTGTTTCCTACTTCCACAACTTTTTACCTCTTTTCCCATTACCTCTATCTGCACTGTACACACCCATCATCTGGACAAGTATTACTTCTCCTTCTCTCACACTGCCTTGTCTCTATCTAGCTTATATCACTGCTCCCATCAGTACAATTTTTCCCCTTGACTCTCTTCAGATTGTGACCTCCTCTTTCTTATGATTTTACCTCCTATTACCGCTACTTACTTTGCTTATGTTTTACCTCCTATCACCTCTACTTACTTTGCACTACCTAATGCCTTGCACAGGTAGTATTTTAGTTCTTTTTTTCTTCATGATAGGTCAAGTCCAAGTCCAGATGCTATATAAAAAAAAATTTTCAATTCTGTATTTAAATACTGCTGTTGTTGCTGTGTGTTTTTGATTCACTAATTGCTGTTCTGTTGTTTTCTATGCTAATTAGTTGCTAACTCCTGCTTAGTAGTTTAGTTATCCTCGTATATATTTTTTCTTAGTGTGTTACCTTAGACTGTTACAGTGGAGCTTTTCTCCTCGGGCCTCTACTGAAAATGGACATGCATCCAGTTAGACTAGCCCGGTCAACAAATGTAAAATAAAAAAAAATAAATAAAAAAGATAACCAACACACACAATGATATTACAAACAGAATGTTTTAATAAGAAAACCTTGTAAAATGAAGATTAACCAAAACAATTAAGCAAACTGCACATATGACAGCTCTAGTAACACGAGTCCTCAAACTTAAATGAGCTGAGACACTAAACGAGCTGACTCGCTAGATTCCTGATCAGTAAATAATCCACATACACAATTAAGTCGAGATTAACTGAACTAACACAAATAAGCCTGGAATAGGGATGGAACTGTAGGTCTTCAGATAAAACAACGGCCCTAGAAAAAAAACAGCAAGCAACGGACAGTCTAACACTGTGACTAACAAAGTCTAAGAACTACTAAGATAATAGCACAAAAAATATCAGAAGGAAAGAAACAAGTTTAACAGGTATACTAAATGGTTCAAAAGTAAACTTAGCCAGAGCCAGTTGAAGAAACACCCTATCTAAGGTTTCTTAGCTATACATCCTAGTCCACTCTGAAGCGTGCTACTTTACCCCCCAAACCTTTCTCAATGTACTATTTTAAAATAACTGCCTGTTGCTGCCTTAATGCTTACCCTAGAATTTCTGCTTCTCTCTTTTCCTAGTTACCTCCACTAGCATACTGCAGCTGCTGCATAACGGTGTCTACAGGATTGCAATTTGGCTACCACTCTCTCAACAAAAACTGTTTTTCTCCCAGCAATTAAACAGAGTAGGTTACACATATAAAAACATTTGTTAAGCTTACTCTTACAGTGCTGTGTAACTAAGCGAGTCACTATTTTGGTCAGCCATAGGGCTCTTTTATACTTGTTTACCTCCTTCCCCTGTAACTAAAGCACACTGACTCTTAACATTAGTATCTCTGACTCTAATTTTTACAGATATACCTTGCACCTTTCTGGCTTTCTACACAAACATAGATTTCCTGTATCAAAGTTTTACTTGTCTGACATTGAACAAGTAACCCTTGCAAAAATCCTCAAAAGTGTATACTGTTGGTTTGTCTTTCCTGCTAAACATAAATAACATTAAGTGCTGAGTGCAGGTTTTAGGCCCTTACATTAAACTTTCCTCTGGTGTGGTGTCTTGAGTCAATCAAGGTCCCCCTCTAACCACTCCTACTGCTTTCTCTCTTCCCCACCCCCATTTTTCCTCAAACAGGTTAAACTGCTACAACAGTAATTACACCCTGCACGCTCTCATATAGCCCAGAAAATTATACCCCGCAGCTAATAATTTATCCTGCAAGTGTATAACTTATAGATTAAAAATAGCCTAAAAATGTGGTGTAAAAAGAAACAAATCTAAACACAGCCAAAACATTACCTTAACATACCATAAGCCAATGGAAATACTTGGAGTCAGTGTTAGCCCCGCTGCGCTCAAGCTGACTCTGCTCCCCTCCCTGTCCCCAATTCTCACCCGCTCCCACTACTCCTACATTTAAACTATGCTCAGCCACTCCCCTCATACTAAGATCTAATCATTGAACAGCCCTCCCACACACCTATTTTTCTTCTCTTCCATTCTTCTACACCCTGTTAGCACAATCAACCATCAAATTTGGCCCACCCCCCCAACAAAATGCAAACAAGTAAAAAAATACTAATCACCCTAATACCTATACTGTTTCTATTTTACCATCTTACTGCCTACGAACAAATACTTGACCATAGTATTCACTACCCTCAAGGTCAGACACCCACGACTACACACAACACCAAACACTGTGCCATCCCCGGCAAACCGAATATACGACCATCAATAATATATCACCCCTGTCAAACCACAAAACACAATCCTAAAGACAAAGACTACATACAACTAATAAACAAACTCCTAAAGCTTAGACTATCCTGTCACTATAAAGTACAGTTTTGTACCTACCATAAATGTAGATGTCCGAACTGGATAGCATCTGCAGTCATAACAACTGGGTTGTCCTGTCGTCAGGCAGCCCTTCAGTCGGCCGGATTCCAAAGTCCGGGTCCGGCTTCGGCTGATGTCGCACTTCACCCGACGTCATCTCTGTTGGTCTTCGGGTATAAAGGCATCAGCCGATGCCATTTTCCTCAGTGTTTCTTGCCCCAGATGCCAGTAGCCCTCTTGAAGGCTAAAATTTGGATAAATGCCAATGTTTCCAAAAAGATAGAGGTAAACACAAAAATAAGCATGTATGTACATATATACAAACAAATACACCATAAAGACTCCCCACCAGCTAGCTATTAGGAGGGTAAACACCCTAGGAGTACCACAGAGGGGAAGGAGGGAGGGTAATCCTGACTGCAGATGCTATCCAGTTCGGACATCTACATTTATGGTAGGTACAAAACTGTACTATGTCCTTCATGGATGCATCTGCAGTCATAACAACTGGGTAGAATACCATAGCCAACTAGGGAGGAGGAAAAACTAGATTATGGTGTGTTTAGGATCCCTTGCAGTACAGCAGTGGCAAACCCTGCTCGGGATCTGGAATATAGAGGCAAATTATAATGCTTGGCAAATGTATGCACAGAGGTCCAAGTAGCCGCCTCAATAATGTCTTTGGTTGCCACTCCTCGTAAGAAGGCTGTGGTAGTGGCTGTTGCCCTTGTAGAATGAGGTCTTATGTTCTGTGGAATTGGTTTTCCATGGAAGGAGTAACAGAATCGTATGCAATTTCCTATCCATTTGGAGATTGTCTGTTTGGAAATAGCTTTTCCTTCCCTTCCTGTTGCATAGGCTACAAAAAGCTGGTCAGTTTTTCTGCTACTTTTGTTCTGTCCAAGTAGTAGCGTAGCTGTCTATGTACATCCAAGGTATGCAGTATTATTTCCCCTCTGTTTTGTGGGTTGGGAAAGAAGGTAGGTAGGTGGATTGCCTGGTTTAAAGACACTCTGGATACCACCTTAGGCATAAATGTAGGATTAGTCCTCATGGACACTCTATCTTGGTGGAAGATTAGGAAGGGTTGTACTGCCATTAGGGCCTGAAGTTCAGAAACCCTCCTGGCTGAGGTTATTGCCAGTAGGAAGGCAGTTTTCCACGATAGATGCTGTAGGTCTGCTGTTGCTGCTGGTTCAAAGGGTGATAGTGTCAACTTTTCTAGCACAAAGTTCAAGTCCCAAGCTGGCAATGGTGGTTTCCTTGGAGGTTTTACATTCTTGATTCCTCTGAGGAACTGCCTGAGTAAAGGGTGTGAAAAAACAGGTGAATCAAAGCTGTATTCTGCTGATATAGCTGATGCATGTATCTTGATGGAGGAGTAGGACAGGCCTGAATGTAGAAGTTCTGCCAGATACTCCAGAATGTTAGGCATATCTATGTTTGACACATCTTTTCCTCTTTCAGTACTCCAAATGACAAACCTTTTCCATTTTCCTGCATAGTTCCTTCTTGTTGAAGGTCTGCGGGCTTCAAGAATAATGTCTTTAACTCTTTGGGAAAGTTCTAGATTAGCTGCTGCTATGTGATGTTCCATGCAGTCAGTTGCAACGTTTTTAGGTTTGGATGCATGATGCTGTAGTTGTTCTGAGTTAACATCAAAGGCATCAGGGTATTGGCCACATATTGTTCCGAGACATGCTCCTCAGCAGTGGGTACCAGTGTTGTCTTGGCCAGTTTGGAGCTATCAGGATTATCCTTGGACGTTCTTCCTTGATTTTTAGTAATACCTTGTGTATCAAGGGAAGAGGTGGGAATGCATATGCTGTTAGGCCTTTCCAGCTGAAGGAGAGCGAATCCACTTTCCATGCTAGTGGGTGGAATGTCCTTGTGCAGAATTTTTTGAGCTGGTGATTGAGAGGGGAAGCGAATAGATCTATCTGAGTCATTCCCCATTTCTTTGAGATGGTCTTGAAGATGTCCGGGTGTAGCATCCATTCGTGGGCATCCGATGTGGTTCTGCTTAATATGTCTGCTAGAGTATTTTCTTTTCCCGGTACAAATATTGCCTGTAACTGGATGTTGTAGCTGAGTGCCAGGTTCCACAGCTCCAAAGTCATTCTGCATAGGGGGTATGAATGAGTGCCTCCCTGCTTGTTGATGTACCACATGACTGTGGTGTTGTCTGTCCTTATCATCAACTGGCCCTCTTTGAGAAATGGTCTGAACTTTTGGATTGCCAGTTTTACTGCCAGCATTTCTTTTAGGTTGATGTGCAGGTGAAGTTGATCCTGCGTCCACAATCCTTGCACGCATTTGTCCAGCATGTGGGCGCCCCATCCTAGGTCTGAAGCGTCTGTTGTGATGGTCTGGCTTGCTTGACATCTGCGAAAGGGTAGCCCTGGGTTTGACTGGCATGCTTGAGCCCACCATAGGAACTCCTGTTTTAAGCATGGAATTAGTGGAATTTCTGTTTCTAGGCTGTGTCTGTGTTGGGACCATAAATTCTTTAGGTACCACTGTAGTTTTCTCATATGTAGTCTGGCCAGTGGGACCAAGATTATGCATGATGCCATGAAGCCCAAGGCCTGCAGTACTTTTCTTGCTGTTAACTTGTTCTGTTTTGTTAGTGCCAAGAAGTAAAGAGGGAGTTCTTTTTGTTTTCTGCAGTTAGGAATGCCATTTGTTTTACTGTGTCCAATTCAGCCCAAGAATGTCCTTGTTTGGGATGGTATCAGCCTTGATTTTTGTAAATTGACTGTGTATCCCAGTGCTTGTAGCAAGTAAATGACCCTTTGTAAATCTGTTGTCAGCTTGCTTTTGTTGTCCGCTTGTAGCAGGCAGTCGTCCAGGTATGGGTAAATTTGAATTCCCTGTAGTCTGCAGTGGGCGATTACTGATGCCAGGCATTTTGTGAATACTCTGGGCGCAGTAGATAAGCCAAAGGGCAATGCTGAGAATTGATAATGCTCTGATCCTGCAAGAAATCTGAGGTATCTTCTGCAGATTGGTCGAATGGGGACGTGCAGGTATGCCTCCTTGAGATCTAGAGTTACCAGCCAACACTCCTTGCCCAGCATGGGAAGAAGTTGCTGTAGGGTCAGCATTTTGAATTTTGGGACAATGATGTATGTATTTAAGGTGGACAGGTCGAGAATGGGTCTCCAACTTTTTCCTTTCTTGGAACTAGGAATAGTCTGGAGTAGAATCCTTTCCTTGTTCTGTTGTTGGCACTCTTTCCACAGCTCTCATGTTTGCTAACTGCATTATCTGTTGTAGAGCCTCTGTTTTTGATTTGGAGGTAGATTTGGCATTCCTCTTTTGACTGGTAAAGTGTGGAAGTGGAACCGGTAACCTTGATCTATGGTTTGTAAAATCCACTTGTCTTTTGTGATATAGTGCCAGTTCTTTGAAAATAAGGTTAATTTGCGCCTAATGGAGCTGCTATTTGTTCCCTGGTAGGCGGATTTAGAGTTAAGTCACTGTGGTTGTGTTGTTGTAGTGGCAGTGGTTGTGTCTGTGCCTCTGTTGTTACCTTGCCACTGTCGTCCTCTGTAGGCACCTCCTCTGGATTGGTTTCTGCCTCTGGAACGTCTATTCCTGCCCCTTTGGGCTCTTGTGGAGTCAGGAAAGGACCAATTTTTGGCAGGCCAGTTCCTGCTAAACCTTGGGGTTGAACCTGCAAGAAATCTTTAACCGTTTGAACAGATTTTGCCTTTTCTTCCATTTTCTTCATTACCTGCTGGGCAGGTGTACCAAACAAGCTGGTCTTATCCATAGGAGCATCTAATAACTTAGCTTTAACATGATCCGGTAAAGCTTGTTCCTTTAGCCATGCATGCCTTCTTATCACTGTGCCAGTCATGGCTGATCTAAATGAAGCCTCCAGTGCATCATAGCCACATTTTAAGGAATGGTTACTAACCTGTTGTATGTTATTTACCATTTCTAATACATGTTTCTTATCAATAGATTCATCAGAGGATAGCTTTTTTGTTAACTGATCAAGCATAAACTCTTGGTATTGTATCATGTGAAACTGACAGTTTAAAGCTCTAGCTGAGAGAGTAGCTGAGGTGTAGACCTTTTGCCCCATCTGTCTAATGACCTGGCTTCCCTTTCAGAAGGAATAGGGTTTTAGCTGTGGTCGCGGCTACTGCCTTGGGACCCTGGGATATAGTTTCGGGGTCTGCAAGTGGGGCCTTGTAAAGATGGTGATGAGTGTCTGGTACCCTGTAAAATCTGTCTGGTTTGGCAGGGGCTGGAGGTAAAGAATCTGGTGCAGAGCAGACATCATTGAAGGCATCATCCACCACAGAGAGAACAGGAGGTATAGCTAAGGGCCTGTGCTGTGGAAGGTGCAGAAAGGTCCTGAGTCTTTTTCTGGAGTCTGAGAAATCCTGCTGCTGCCATTGGAACTGCTCGGGCGTGGCATGTAAGGTTTCCCCAAAGGAGAATTCTTCTGGTGGGGAAGCAGCTGGAATGGATTCTTCAGCATCTGAGTCTTCAAAATTGGAGAAAGGAGCCTCTGGCTGGTCTGTTATGTCTGATTCATCGGCAGAATCATCAGAGGACACAGGCTCGGGGCTCTGCCCTAGGTCTCTTCTCTGGGGGCTGAGAGGCCCTGTCTGGGTGAGATTGAGATCCCTAATTAATGAAATTAAATCTTCTGCCAGAGTAAGCATTTGTGAACTAGAAGAGGGCCTGGTTGTAGGGGTTTAACAGGCACTGTTTTAGTAGTTTTGGCTGCTTTAGCCCTGGCAAAGGCCTTAATGGACATGGCTGCTGGAGGCCTAGCAGCACCACGTGCTGGGGTAGAGACATCCAAGGGAATGGTGTCTGATAAGTCAGTGGCAACCACCGTAGTGGATAAAATTTCTGAGGCCGATTCAAGAGAAGTAGCAGGGCCTCAGTGGTAGTGATAGATTCAGCTGTACTTTGATCAGTTTTCGGTTTCGCCGAAACCGAGACACTCGCGTTTGCTTAACCATGGTTTCGGCGAAACCGCGGACATGAGTGTCGGTCTTTATCTTTGCGTTTTTAGCAGTTTGGGTAGTCGGAGGATCCGGCGGCATAATATCGCAAAATCAGAACCGAAAAACTGTTCAGCAAACTCCGACCGGCGCCTAAGCGTTCGTCGGTTGAATGAAGCACAGGCGAACAGGCTGCTACGTCGTGGGCTGGGCCTAAACAAGGCAGACAATAAGAGTGGAAATCTTTATGAGGTATTTGTTTCCCACAGGTTAAACAATTATTAACTTTTTCTGACATCGGCTGAGGCAAGAAAGAGTCCCCAGCGGGTACTTAGCTTTAGAAGTCTTCGAAGTAGTATTCGGTAGAAGTAATCTCTGGATCCGACCGACCGGCACTTGCGAACAGCTTCTGCTTCGGGCGCCACGCGGCAAGAAAGACAGAGGAAAATGGCGTCGGCTGATGCCTTTATACCCGAAGACCAACAGAGATGACGTCGGGTGAAGTGCGACATCAGCCGAAGCCGGACCCGGACTTTGGAATCCGGCCGACTGAAGGGCTGCCTGACGACAGGACAACCCAGTTGTTATGACTGCAGATGCATCCATGAAGGACATCCTTATAACACATGGGGATATTCATTCCAACCCTGGCCCACACACACCCAATAACCTCAACTCCTCTACCACAACCCCCACAGTCAAGCTACCCCTGTTTACACCCACTAGTTCCCTCCTAGCATTTCACCTAAATATTAGAAGTATTAACAATAAGATTCCCAACCTACACGCCCTCCTAGCAACCCACTCCCCAGACATTATGTGTCTTACAGAAACCTGGCTAAAACCTAGTACTACGGACAATGAGATACTACCCCCAGGATATAATATACATCGGTTAGACTATGCTACTAAGAAAGGAGGTGGGATAGCAGTCCTTTACAAAAACACTCTGTTAGTAGAGACACCAATCAACCACCCCAATTCAAAAATGCTGAACTCCTCATAACCAAATTACAGATTAACCAGTACAAATGTTTAAACATCATCTGTGGATACATTCCGCCAGGCAACAACTTAAATACCCTAGAGGATATACTGTACTGGTTATCCACTACTTATCCCCAAGAAACCATAGTTCTTGGTGACTAACACAGACTGGCACCTCTGCTCCTCTGAACCCCCCCCCCCCGCACTCCTATAAACTTATCTGGGTTTAAACAGAAAATAACCTCTCCCACTAGGATAAACAAACCGACCAACAGGGAAAGTATCCTGGACTGGATCCTAGTTAACAACAACCACAACTGTATACTGCTGGACACTCTCCCTGACAACCTTAGCGATCATTTTCTAACCTATATCATAAAACATAAGGTAGGAAACCCTCACCAGACCAAATATAAAACAGTGAGAAACAGAAAAAAACTTGACACTGCAATATTCCTATATGGAACTACAAACAGTTGACTGGTCAAAAAGTACAGTTTTGTACCTACCATAAATGTAGATGTTCGAGTGTTCACCCTGCTGCAGTCATCACACTTGGGTTATCCTGCCATCAGGCGGTCCCGCAATCGGCCCGAGTTCCAAAGTCTTGGTCCGGCATCGGTTGCTGTCGCTTCTTCCCTGACGTCAGTGCGCCAGGGGTATACAAGAGGCATCCAACGCCATTTTCTTCAGTTTTTCTTGCCCCAGATGTCAGGTGCCCCCCAAAAGGTAGGCAATACATATCTATATATATATATATATATATATATATATATATATATATATATATATATATAAAAAATACATATAAAAATAAAACAATATCTTCACGCACAAGCAAATACACCACAGAGGTTATATAGGATAGAGTGGTACAGATAAGTCCAGCTAGTTCAGAGGGGATGGAGGGAGGGTAACCTGGACTACTGCAGGGTGAACACTCGAACATCTACATTTATGGTAGGTACAAAACTGTACTATGTTCATCGTGTTACCCTGCTGCAGTCATCACACTTGGGTTGAATCCCAAAGCTAAGGATGGGTGGTGAAGTTAAATAGGGTTAGAAGAAGCTAGTAGGCCCTGCAAAACTGCAGTGGCAAAACCAGCTCTAGTCTTAGAATATAGAGGTAAGTGATAGTGTTTGGTGAAGGTGTGCACTGAACTCCAAGTTGCAGCTTCCAGAATATCCTTGGTTGGCACCCCCCTGAGAAAGGCTGCAGATGTAGCTGTAGCCCTGGTGGAGTGGGACCTATTGTTAGCAGGTACCGGTTTCCCATGATGCGTGTAGCAGAAACATATGCAATGTCCTATCCATTTTGAAATGGTCTGTTTTGAGACAGCTTTTCCTTGTGATCCTGCAGCATAGGCTACAAAGAGCTGGTCAGATTTTCTGAAAGCCTTAGTTTTATCCAAGTAGTAACGTAATTGCCTGTGAATGTCCAAAGAGTGCAGGAGTCTTTCTTCTTTGTTCTGGGGATTTGGTGAAAAAGGTGGGCAAATGAATGGTTTGGTTAAGGGCCACACTGGATACCACCTTTGGCATAAAGGAAGGGTTAGTTCATAGAGGGACTCTGTCCTGATGAAATATGAGGAAAGGCTCCACTGCCATTAGTGCCTGTAGCTCTGAGACTCTTCTAGCTGAAGTTATTGCTAGTAGCAGGGCAGTTTTCCATGAAAGAAATTTTAAATCAACTGAAAAAGCTGGTTCAAAGGGCGGCAGTGTAAGCTTTTCCAGAACAAAGCTGAGATCCCAAGTAGGTGTTGGTGCTCTCCTGGGCGGTCTTATGTTCTTAGCCCCTCTGAGGTACTGTCTAAGGAGTGGATGTGAAAATAAAGGAGGATCCGTGTTGTAATGAGCTGAAATTGCTGAGGCGTGGATCTTAATAGATGAAAAGGAAAGTCCTTTGTGCAACATCTCAGTTAAATATTGTAGAATCTGAGGAATGTTTGGATCAAGGGGATTTTGGCCTTTAGCCTGGTTCCATGCGCAAAATCTTTTCCATTTGTCTGAATAGGTTTTCCTGGTGCTGGGTCTTCTGGCCTCCAGAATGACATCCATAACAGCTTTGGAAAGAGGTGTGGGCTGGTTGTTTAGGTAATTTGCCATGCAGCCAGGTTTAAAGTCTTGAGCTGGCTGTGTAGAATCTGACTGTCTCGCTGGGTGAGCAGGTGAGGAATTTGTGGTAAAATCCATGGTGGGCCGTGGGCCATGTTCCTTAGAATTGGATACCAGTGCTGGCGTGGCCAGTCTGATGCAATGAGTATCATTTGTGGCCTCTCTAATCTGACTTTCAGCAGTACCTTTGCTAGAAGAGGCAGTGGAGGAAAGGCATACACTGCTAATGTTTTCCAACTGAATGAGAGGGCGTCCACTTTCCAAGCTTGTGGATGGAATGTCCTTGTGCAAAATTTTTGAAGTTGGTAGTTTTGGGGGTTGGCAAACAGATCTAGGTCTGGGCGTCCCCATCTTTGAGTTATCATTGCAAATACATGTGGATCTAGTTTCCACTCTTGGGGATCCATGATGTTTCTGCTTAGGTCGTCTGCCAATGTGTTTTTCTTTCCTGGCAGGAATTGTGCTTGTAATTGAACCTGGTAAGACAGTGCTGTGTTCCACAAGGTCATTGCTTGCCTGCATAGAGGGTAGGAATGTGTGCCCCCTTGCTTATGTTCCACATTACTGTGGTGTTGTCCATCTTTATTATTAGTTGTCCTGGTTGTAAGAGGTCCTAGAAAGCTGTTAGGGCATTCTGTACTTCTAGCATTTCTTTTTGATTGATATGCAGATGCCTTTGATCTGTAGTCCATTTGCCCTGAATGCACTGTCCTGCCATGTATGGTCCCCAGGCATAGTCCGATGCATCTGTTGTGATAGTTTGCCTGGCTGTGGGTAAGGTGAAAGGCTGACCCTTGTTGAGGTGACATGCCTGAGCCCACCATAGAAACTCCTGTTGAAGGCAGGGAATGAGTGGTATCATTGTTTCCAAGCTGTAGCTGTGCTGAGTCCATACACTTTTCAGGTACCATTGTAATTTCCTCATATGCAGTTTTGCAAATGGTATTAGTAGTATGCAAGATGCCATGAATCCCAAGGCTTGCAGAATTTTTCTTGCAGGGAGTTGGGTCTTTGTTGCCATTATTTTGAAGTATTGAGTGAGCTGTTGTTGCTTGCCTGGCATGAGATAAGCCATCTGGGCCGTTGTATTCAAGCTGGCACCCAGGAATATTATGTTTTGTGAGGGCATTAGTTTTGACTTCTTTTCGTTTACTGTGTATCCTAGGCAACTTAGAAGGTGTTTGACAAATGCCAGATGCTTTAAAAGAATATCCTTGCTTTCTGCTTGAATAAGGCAGTCATCCAGGTATGGGTATATTTGAATTCCTTTGCAATTACTGGTGCCAGGCATTTTGTGAACACCCTGGGCGCAGTAGATAAGCCAAAGGGCAGTGCAGAGAATTGATAATGGGTTGAACCTGCAATGAAGCGGAGGTATCTTTTGCAATTTTGTCTGATAGGGACATGCAGGTATGCCTCCTTGAGGTCCAACGTTACTAGCCAAGCATTCTTGCCCAGCATGGGAAGAAGCTGCTGTAGTGTTAGCATCTTGAATTTTGGTACTTGTAGATAGGTGTTCAGAACTGAAAGATCCAGAATGAGTCTCCATGCTTTGTCTTTTCTTGGGACTAGAAAGCGTCTTGAGTAAAATCCTTGTCCTTGCTCCTGTGTAGGTACCTGTTGAATGGCTGTCATGTCCATGAGAGCTGTAATTTGTTTTTGTGCCTCTGCCCATTGATTTGATGGCAGGTTTGGCATTCCTTTTATCCTTGGCAAGGTATGAAAGTGGAATCTGTATCCTTGTGAGACAATGTTTAGGACCCATTTGTCTTTTGTGATGATGTGCCAGTTGTCTGCAAAAAGTGCTAATTTTCCTCCCAAGGGAGCTGCCAAGAGAGATTTGCTTGGTAGTTTGAGGACTGAGTCATTGTGTTTTTCTTCTGCTAGCTTGGGGCCTGTCTTCTCCTCCTTTCTGTGTAGCAGTACCCCTTTGGCGAGGTTTGTAAGGGCCTTGTGACTGACCTCTGCCCCTTGGGCGTCTGTATTTGCCCCTCTGTGATTTGTCAGAATCTGGAAAAGACCAGTTTTTTGTTGGCCAATTTTTGCTGAAACGAGGGGGTTGTACCTGTAAAAAATCCTTGACCATCTACATAGACTTTGCCTTATCCTCCATTTTCTTTAAAATCTCTTCTGCTTTGACACCAAATAATGCATCCTGCTGTAAAGGTGCATCCAATAATTTTGCTTTAACATGATCAGGTAGGGTTTGTTCTTTTAACCAAGCATGTCTACGTATGACAGACCCAGTAACAGCTGCTCTACAGGAAGCTTCCAATGAATCAAATCCACATTGTAAAGTATGTTTGCCCACCTGTTCAGCTGCATGCAACATTTCCTGCATTTCCTTGAATTCAGACTGTTCAGAATGTGTGCTCATTTTTTGTTTTAATTGAGACATTAGGAATTGCTGATATTTCAGCATGCGAAACTGACAATTTAATGCTCTCATAGCCAGAGTAGCTGAGGTGTATATCTTCTTTCCCCATCTATCTAGGGCTCCGGAATCCTTTACAGAGGGCACATGTTTTTTAGCCATAGAAGCTTTAGCCCCTTTGGGACCCTGGGAAATTGTTTATGGGTCAGCCACAGGGCTTTTATAAAGGAATTTGTGTGAGTCAGGTACTCTGTAGTACCGGTCTGGTTTGGCTGGAGCAGGAGGTAGAGAGTCGGGATTTAGACTAGACTCCAAGTAAACATCATCCACAATGTCTAAAACTGGAGGGATAGCAAGTGGTCTGAGCTGGGGTAGTAAAAGGAACTCTCGGAATCTTTTCTTAGAATCAGAGTAGTCCTGGCCTTCCCAGTGGAAATGTTCCCTCATGGTATGTAAAGTTTCCCCAAAGGAGTAGTCTTCAGGGGAAGATGCTGAGGGAATAGAGTCTTCAGCATCAGAGTCTTCATAAGGGGGAAAAGTGTAATCCTGTTCCTCAGAAGAATCTGAGGAAATAGAAACCTGGTCAGAGGAAGCATAATCCTCCTCTTGTCTTGGTCTTTTATCTGTAGGGGGATGGGAACCCCTGATTAGAGTAATCAAATCGTCAGCCATCTTAAGCATCTGTTTCTTAGGCATGGGGCCTTGAACTGTAGACTGATGTACAGTCTTTTTTGGTTTTAATGGAGTTTTAAGCATAGCATAAGATTTAATGGTGAGTGTAGTCGGTCTGAAGACACCTTCTGCAACCGAAGGTGTTTCTACTGCACCGGGATCTCCTTCTGTTCCGGTGTCGGAAGGGCCTAATGAAGATGGCTGCGACGGCCTAGTACACTCTGCTTGAGAATCCACAGCTGTCTGGGGTTCAAATCGTCAGGGGCTGCGTAGGCGCCTCACTGAAAACCGGAGAACCGGCAACAGGCCCAGCAGAGGCCTCGGAGTCTGGCTTGTTCCTAGGCTGCCTGTCCTTATCCTTGCATTTTTTTATGCATGCCGGTCGTCGGTTGCTCCGACGGCATGATAATTAAATTTCCTACCAAATAATGTCGTGCGAAGTCAAAACGGAGTTTGATAGTTCGTTTCTTAAACCTAGCACAAAACCGACAACCTGTGACATCGTGGTCTGGGCCTAGGCAAGGAATACAATAAGAATGGAAGTCCTTATGAGGCAATTGTTAACTTTTTCTGACATCGGACTGAGGCAAGAAAAGGTTCCCCAATGGGGTACTTAGCTTTATTGAAGACTTCGGACTGAAATTCGATTCGAAAATCTCAGGTGTCGGCCGACCGGCACTTGCGAACTGCTTCGGGTACCGCGCGGCAAGAAAGACTGGAGAAAATGGCATTGGATGCCTCTTATATACCCCTGGCGCACTGATGTCAGGGAAGAAGCAACAGCAACCGACGCCGGACCAAGATTTTGGAACTCGGGCCGACTGCGGGACTGCCTGACGGCAGGATAACCCAAGTGTGATGACTGCAGCACGGTAACACGATGAACATCTAAAAAAATCTACTATTAGAAGAGGGTGTAGCTCACTTTAACACTAAATTCCTAAGTATCCTTGATTTCCATGATCCAGCACATACAATAAAATCTAGATCAAACACAGCAACCATGGCTCACAAAATACACCAAATCTAAAATCAAAACTAGAAACAGAGCCTGGGCCAGCTGGAGAACAACCAAAGCCCCACTTGACCATCTAAAATATCGTCAACTCAGGAATGACACAAAAAAATCTATTTTACTGGATAAAAAAAGCTTCTACCATAATCTCCTACAAAAACACCAAAACAACCCCCAAAAGTTCTACGCAGGCTTAAATCAAATACATCAACCTGGACATTCTACCACCCCAACCCCAGCTAACCATACTCATAGTTCCCCAGAGACCATAGCTAGCGCTTATAATAACTTTTTCACCGAAACAATCCAATCGCTAGCAAATCAGCTAACCTCCACAAACTTAAACCACACGTCTAATTTATCCACAAATCACCTCAAATTTAGCCTCCAACCAATATCCACTAGTTTTATCACAATTCTCTTAAAAAAGCTAAAACCTACAACCCTCGCTGCTGACCTCCTCCCTGCAGAGCACCTACACATATCTGCAGATGCCACTGCATATCCCATATCTATCCTTATCAACAGAACCTTATCCGAAAATTCTATCCCCTCCCTCTGGAAAATATCCCACATCATCCCACTCCATAAAGGTGGTAACTCAATAGACATGTCCAACTACAGACCCATTGCCATTCTTTCCCCACTAGCCAAAATAATGGAGAAATGTGTACACAAGCAACTAATGCAATACCTTACACAGAATAACTTACTATCCAACTCCCATCATGGCTTCAGACCATACCACAGCACCACCTCAGCCCTCCTTTCCATTGCTAATGCCATAAACAATAACAGAAATGACAATAGGCTAACCTTCACCCTCTTAAAACTTGTAGCCTGGGAACAAAAATGCTGGCAGCGATAGGATAAGAACTGCTTTATTGTATTTAACCTTCACCCTCTTCCTTGACCTATCAAAAGCCTTTGACATGGTCAACCATGAACTTCTCATTCTTTCTCTAAAATCCATTTCCCTCAACATGCACACTATCCAGTGGTTCCAGTCCTACCTAACTGGTACACAACAGGAGGTACTATGGCAGGGCAAACTCTCCAGTCAGCTAACTCTCGCACTTGGTGTCTCTCAAGGCTCTTTAATAGGCCCACTACTCTTCTCTATTTTTATCAGTAATGTTCATACTGCTATCCCTAAAGCTACCTGTATTCAATATGCAGACGATTCCACTCTCATCTGTTCAGCCACCTAACCATCCGAACTACAAATCTTAACCCAAAATACATTTAACACTATTGAGAACTGGCTTGCAAACCAACGCATACTACTGAACCCCAATAAAACTAAACTTCTACTCTTCACCCCCCACTAGTAGATCTGCCACACTTTCATTCTCTGTCACGTCTAACAATGGCACCACTATCTCCCCAGATCAACACACTAAACTTCTAGGGGTTTTTATAGACAATAATCTCAAATCTGAACTACAGGTCAACAAAACTGTACAATAAGAAGCTTTGATCACTGTATAGAAACAAGACACTCTTACCCCCACTGGCTAGGACTGAAATCACCGGATCACACCTACTCTCTACTCTTTTATATGCCTCACCTGTACTCTCAAACCTCAATAAAAGCGAAGTTGTCCCATACCTACAACACTATTGCCAGATTCGCCACTGGCTACACCAATAGAACCCATCACTGTCAGAACCTGAAACAACTACTAGAATCGCTAGAAAGTACAGTTGTGTGCACTTACCATAAATGTAGATGTTCGAGTGTATTCACTGTTGCAGGCATTACATTTGGGTTACATGCTTGCAGGTAGCCCTCAGTCGGCCTGATTAACTGTCCCTTCTTCCATGACGTCAGGTCATCAGGGGTATAAAACATGCAGCCGATGCCATGACATCAGTTTTTCTTGCCGCAAATGTCAGCTACCCCCCTAATGGAAAGCAATTAAACATAAAAGCACAAAGATATACCTCCAACAAAAAAGCAAATACACCAAAAAGGCTTTTAAGCATAGTAAAGGAAAGTAGAGGTATAGCCAAAAGAAGTTAGGGGGCTGGAGGGAGGGTAACCAGAACTGCAACAGTGAATACACTCGAACATCTACATTTATGGTAAGTGTACACAACTGTACTATGTTCTTCGTGGTTCACTGTTGCAGTCATTACATTTGGTTGGGAGGAGGAATTTAGATAGCATTAGGGCCATCTATAAGGCCCTGCAAGACTGCAGTGGCAAAGCTAGCTCTGGATTTAGAGAAAATTGGCAAATGCTAATGCTTGGTGAAAGTATGTATAGAACTCCAGGTAGCAGCTTCTAGGATGTCCCTGGTAGGGATGCCTCTGAGAAAGGATGTAAAGGTAGATGCAGCCCTGGTGGAGTGAGGTCTGATTCCCTGGGGGATAGGTTTTCCATGGTGCTTATAGCAGAAATTAATGCAATGGCTTTATCCATTTAGAAATGGTTTGCTTTAAAATAGCCTTCCCCTCTGCCCCTGCAGCAAATGCCACCAGCAGTTGTTCAGATTTCCTTGGAGGTTTAGTCCTGTCCAAGTACAATCTAAGCTGTCTGTGCACATCTAAGGAATGCAATATCCGTTCCCCTTTATTCTGTGGACTGGGAAAGAAGGTTGGCAAATGAATGGACTGATTAAGAGCCACACTGGATACCACCTTGGGCATGAAGGATGGATTGGTTCTGAGGGACACCCTGTCCGCATGAAAGATGATGAAAGGCTCCACTGCCATAAGGGCCTGTAATTCAGATACCCTTCTAGCTGAAGTGATTGCTAAAAGGAAATCTGTTTCCCAAGAAAGAAATTTTAAGTCTGCAGTAGCAGCTGGCTCGAAAGGAGGTAGAGTGAGTTTCTCCAAGACAAAGTTAAGGTCCCAGGCTGGGGTTGGAGCTCTCCTGGGTGGTCTCAATTGTTTGGCCCCTCTGAGGAACTGCTTGAGCATTGGATGAGAGAAGAGGGGAGATTCTGTGTTATAATGAGCTGAAATGGCTGAGGCGTGGATTTTAATGGAGGAAAAAAGACAGGCTCTTGTGAAGCATCTCAGTTAAGTATTGTAAAATCTGAGGTAAATTGTCCGCTGCTGTGCTCATCCCTTGAGATGGGTTCCAGGCACAGAATCTTTATCCATTTTTCAGCATAAGATTTTCTAATACTAGGCCTCCTTGCCTCTAAAATGACATGCTGAGGGATGGTAAAGGAGAGATTAAGTAATTAGCCAGGCTGCAAGATTCAGTGCTGGAAGCTGAGGGTGCAGAATCTGGTTCTACTGCTGAGACAGCAGGGAAGGAGTCTGAGGCAGGTGCCATGGAGATAACCGTGACACACTGCACAGGAGGGGGTACCAGTGTTGGCGCGGTCAGTCTGGAGCAATCAAAGTCATCCTTGGTTTGTCCTGTTTGATTTTTAGTAGTACTTTGGAGAGCAGAGGGGGGAAGGCATATACTGATAGTTTTTTCCAGCTGAAGGACAGAGCAACCACTTTTCAGGCTTGTCTGTGGGGAGTCCTTGTGCAAAATTTGTCCAATTGGTAGTTCTGGGGAGAGGCAAACAGGTCCATATCTGGGCTCCCCCATTTGCTCGTCAACATGTTGAAAATCCTTGGTTCCAGTTTCCACTCGTGTGGGTCCATGAGGTTTCTGCTTAGCCCGTCTGCCACTGTATTTAATTTTCCTGGCAGGAATTGAGCTTGTAGGTGCACTTGGTAGCTCAAGGCTGTGTTCCACAATGCCATGGCTAGTCTTGCAGAGGGGGTAAGAATGTGTACCCCTTCTTGTTTATGTACCACATAACAGTGGTGTTGTTCGTCTTTACCATTAGTTGTCCTGGAAGAATGTGGTCCTTGACGGCTGTCAGAGCATTCTGTACAGCTAACATATCTTTTTGATTGATATGCAGGTGCATTTGACTTGGGTTCCATTTGCCCTGAATGCACTTCCCTGCCAGGTGAGCCCCCCATGCATAGTCTGATGCATCTGTTATTAGGGTTTGGGTGGCAGGGGTGGTGGGAAAGGTAGTCCCTTGTTTTGGTGGCAGGCCTCTGCCCACGAAAGGAACTCTAGGCGTAGGCAAGGTATGATAGGAATCATTCTTTCTAGGTCTTGAGAATGTTGACACCATAGGTTTTTTAGATACCACTGTAGTTTCCTCATAGAGGTTCATAGGTAGGTACTAGGCTATCGGCCCAAGGGCCTACGTAAGCCTAGCCAGCAAGGTACCATAGCTTACGCCACCCAAGAAAGTTATTTTCCTGTGCCACTGTCCAGCAGAGAGATAGAAGTGATCCTCGGGGTGTATTTCCCATTTCCCATCCACTCATCAAGATTTTTCTTGAAGAGTGCTAATGAAGAGCTTTGCCTGACATAGATGGGTAGCTTGTTCCAGAGTATATGAAGTCACTGGGACAGGAATCTATCCCTCTGTGTCCTGTTTATTGTGGTGACAAGGTTTAGGTCCCTAGAGCGTGTAGCTTGGAGGGATTGGGATTTCTTTAGGTGTAGCATGTCCAACAACTCTGGGTTTGACATAGTCTTTATATGTTAGGCAGAGAACACCTCCGAGTAGGCAATATGCTACGGAGTAAAGCTGGAGTTTTTTGAGGAGGTCAGTGTAGGGCATTTCTTTGAGGCCAGTAATCCTCTTTGTGAGGTACTTCTGTGGCCTTTCCAGCTGCTGCAGATGTCTTCTGAGGTACATTTCAAAAGGGGTGTTGTACTCTATAATGGGTCTAATGAGTGATGAGTAGAGGGGAACAATGACCTCTTTTTTTCTGGATGAGAACCCTTTTATGATGAGGTGTGCCACATAGAAGGACTTCCTGACTACTGCGGCGATGTGATTATCAAAAGGAGAGACTACTGTCCACCTGGGTCCCAAGGTCTCTTATCACGCATTTGGTGTTAAGTAGATTACTGCCTATGTGGTAGTTCATGGGTACAGAGTTTTTACCAAAGGGGATGACACTGCACTTTTTGGCATTGAGCTTGAGGCCATGGCTCTGACACCAGGCATCTATCTCAGTGAGGCCCTTCTGTAGGATGTCCATATCATTTGGGGACTTGACTATGGCTCCTAGTTTGCAGTAATCTGCGAACTTAGTCAGCCAGAGGTCTTCTGTGTCAGCCTGTACTTCAGAAAAGTAGATACCAAACAGGAGAGGTCCCAGGACGGAACCCTGTGGCACTCCACTTGTCACTGCCTTGAGGTCAGATTTGGAGTCTGCAACTTTTACAGTGTGGGTTCTGTCAGTGAGCCAGTTGGCAACCTATCTTGTGACGTAGGAATTTATACCTAGTTTAGTGAGTTTAGCTATAATTCCAGAATGGGGGATGGTGTCAAAAGCCTTGGCGAGGTCAAGATAAGCTGTGTGAACCACCTTACCCTCATCCACGGCTTTGGTGACTGCCTCAAAGAAGTCGATCAGGTTCAGGAGGCATGATCTGCCTTTCACAAACCCGAACTGGGTGGGATCCAGAGTTTGGGGGTTACCAATGTGTTTGTTTATAAGTTCCATGATGATACGTTCCATGGTCTTGCAGACCAGGCTTGTCAGGCTAACAGGTCGATAATTCCCGGGATCAGTGGTGGCTCCCCCTTTGTGGAGTGGGATAACTGTTGCTGTGTGCCATTCAGTGGGCCCAAAGCCTGATGCGAGGCTATTATTGAACATGGTGTTTAAGTGGGGAGGCAGTTCGTTCTGAATTTCGTGTAAAACGCAGCCTGTGATGTTGTCCGGTCCCATGGATGCTGTGTTTTTGCCTTTAGAGAGTGCAGCTTTTACCTGCGTAGTTGTGATTACAGGGACTCTGCACTCTTCCTGTATAGATATGGGCCCGTTAGGGGGTGAGAGGGGGGTAAAGTTAGCACTGAACCAATCTGCCAGGATGTTGGCAATATCAGTTGGTTCTGTAATTTTCGTGCTTTTGTGCTGTAACTCAGAGTAGATCTGGGTGTTGCCATCTAGATTCTTGACATAGCTATAGAATGCTTTGTGGTTATCCTTGGAATTAGTGGTGATTTTGTTTTCGTAGCTAGCTTTGGAGGATCTTATAAGGGATCTCAGCTTCTTACTGAAGCTGACCAGGAAAGCTCCTCCACTCATGGGATTTTACTCTCTTTTGTAACAGTTTCTTCCCTTTGCTGTACAGTTTGTTTATGGCATGGGACCACGAGATTGGCTTCCTTTTCTTGGAGGATAGCGTCTTGGTTCTGTTTGGGATAGCACGATCCATGCACTCGTGTAAGTGCTTATAGAGTGCATTTGTGTAGGATTCAGCAGTTGTAACTGTATTGTCCATCTGCATGGGTGTCATGAAGTTCACCACTTTTGTCTTAAGAAGCATGAATTTGGCTTTGGAGAAATTTTTTACTGTGGTTTCCTTAATGGGGGGGGTGGGGGCGGGATGTGGATATCAAGGGTGATAAACTTATGGTCGGATCGGACCAACGAGGAGTTGACTTCAGGTGTGGAACACCAGTCACTCATGTTGGTAATGACTAGGTCTAGGATATTGTTGCCCCTGGTGGGGGGTGTGGATAAGTTGATCTAGGGCATTGGAGTTTATGAATTACAGAAAGCGTTGAGCTAAGGAGTTGGTACATGAGTAGTTTTCCCAGTTAATGGTGGGGTAGTTGAAGTCGCCCATTATTAGGGTGTTTGGTTGAACCCTAATATTTTCCAGTACATCAAGAAAAGAGGAGTGGGAATCCTGGGGCATGGTGGGGGATCTGTAGCAAGCTACAATTTGGATTGCAGTTTTGCCCAGAGTTAGTTGCACTTGGATAACCTCGGATGCATTATGCTGAGCAACTACCTGTAGGTGTGGATATCCTTAATGAATATGGACACACCTCCGCCTTTGGTGTTTCGGTCCAGGTTACATGGCCGAAACGTGTGGTACGAGTTATAGCCTGGTAGTGCAGGGGTGCTCTCTGGAACCTTGAACCAGGTCTCAGTCACTGCACAGATATCGATGTTCCCCATTTTAAGGAGTGCCTCGAGTGAGTGCATTTTGAGATTTAGACTTCTAGCATTGAGTAGCATTACAGTACAGTTGTGTACACTTACCATAAATGTAGATGTTCGAGTGTATTCACTGTTGCAGTCATTAAATTTGGGTAATCTGCTGGCAGGTTGCCCTCAGTCGGCCTGAAATTCAAAGTCTTGGGTCCTGTGTCGGTTGCTGTCTTCTCTTCCATAACGTCAGGGGTATAAAACATGCAGCCAATGCCATTTTCTTTAGTTTTTCTTGTCCCCGCTGTCAGGTGCCCCCAAAAAGGTAGCAATATTATTATATTATATATATATATATATATATATATATATATGGGTCTACTTCTAATGACCGAAACGCCGATTCGCCGACAGTGAAATCACCGACACCAAACGACCGACAACGCAGTTGACCGACACGCTCGAATCCCGACAGACGGAAGACCGACAAGGGGAATGTGTAAGCGACCTGGTAAGTATGCGATAGTGAGGGATTTAGGAGTAGGGAGCGGACAGGTAAGTGTGCAATACTCAGGGATGTAGGGTTAGGGTGTGTGATAGGTGAGTGTGCGGTAGTGTCGGAGCTTGGGGTTCGGTGTGTAAGTGAGTTAGGGTTAGGTGCAGGTAGGGAGTGTGCGGTAGTGTCGGAGCTTGGGGTTCGGGTGTGTAAGTGAGTTAGGTTAGGTGCAGGTAGGGAGAGTGTGCGGTAGTGTCGGACCTTAGGGTTAGGGTTTGGGTTAGGGCTAGTGGATATGTGTTGTAGTGTACTGTGTTGTTTACGGTAGTGTGTCGGTGTTATGGTGTTCGGTGTTTCGCGTTGTCGGGTTTGTGTGTTGTCGGTTTTCTGGCATCGGTGATTTCTGTGTCGGGGAATCGTTGGTTCGGTCTTTAGAAGTAGACCCATATATATATATATATATATATATATATATATATATATATATATATTTATATATATATATATATATATATTTATATTTATATATATATATATATATATATATATATATATATATATATATATATTTCTCCAAACACCATTATATTGGGCGACTTCAACTACCCAAACATAGACTGGGAGCATTACTCTAGCTCCAACACCCTAGCCCAAAGGTTCCTAGAATTTATAAACTCAAATGCTATGGAACAACTTGTTACCACTCCCACAAGAGGGGAAAACATACTGGACCTGATCATCACCAACATGGGGACACTATGCTCCAGACCAGAAGTGTATCCCTCACTGGTAAGATCAGACCATAAACTAATCTCACTGGATATTCACATCCCGACCCCACCATCTGCCCAGAAAACCACAGTGAAAAACTTCTCTAAAGCAAATTTCACACGCCTCAAAACCGAGGCGAAATCCTTCAAAGCCCCCGGGCCTGTGGAAAATACGTCCCAGACCGCAGAATCCTTTATAAACGCATTCTATGAACACCTTCAGGAATGCATGGATCATGCAATCCCAAATAAAACCAAGACCCAATCCTCCAAAGGCAGACATCCTGTCTGGTGGACACCAGCCATAAACAAACTATACAACAGAAGGAGGAAGCTACTACATGATAGAGCAAAATCCCAAAAAGGGAAGGCATCTCTGATCAGGATTAGCAAAAAACTACGGGCACTCATAAAATCGTCTAAGGCCAGCTTCGAGAGAAAAATTGCACAGGACACTAAGGATAATCACAAGGCTTTCTTTAGTTATGCTAGGAACCTGGGTGGGAATTCCCAGATATGCTCAGAATTAGTCCAAAATGACAAAAAATACACCGAGCCCACAGACATTGCCAACATCCTAGCTGACAGGTTCAGTGCAAACTTCTCCCCCTCTCCCCACCAAAAGGGCAAATATCTATCCCAACAGAGTGCTGCCCCTGACATCTCAGATGCTCAGGTAAGAGCCGCCTCTCCAAAGCAAAAACACAGCATCAATGGGACCAGATGGTGTCCCGGCTGCGTCCTACATGAACTCCAAGAAGAGCTAAACCCAAACATAAAACTACTGTTCAATCTTAGCCTTACTACAGGATATGTACCCAAAGAGTGGCGTACAGCAACAGTGGTCCCTCTCCACAAAGGTGGTGCCTCAACGGATCCTGGAAACTATCGCCCCATAAGCCTGACTAGCTTGGTCTGCAAAGCTATGGAAAGGATCATCATGGACCTCATAAATAAAGATATCGGGACCTACAGACACTGGATCCTACCCAGTTTGGCTTTGTTAAGGGCAGATCCTGCCTCTTAAACCTGGTCGATTTCTTTGAAACAGTCACCAAGGCCACTGACGAGGGGAAGGTGGTCCACACAGCCTACCTGGACCTCGCAAAAGCCTTCGATACAATACCACTTTCGGGCATTATAGATAAGCTCACCAGCTTAAATATAAACCCCTATGTCACTAGATGGGTTGCAAACTGGCTCAAGGACAGAACCCACATGGTTAGAATTGCTGGAGCCATGTCAGACTCCAAACCAGTTACAAGTGGCGTCCCACAAGGCTCAGTCCTGGGACCTCTCTTGTTCGGTATATATTTCGGTACAGGCCAACACGGAAGGACTGTGGCTGACCAAGTTCGCAGATGACTGCAAACTGGGCCATAACCAACTCTCCAGCCGACACAAGCATCCTCCAAAAGGGCCTCATAGAAACAGACAACTGGTGCCAGAGCCATGGCATCAAGCTAAACGCCAAAAGTGTATAGTCATCCCTTTGGCAAAACAAAGTGCCACAAATTACCACATAGGTGGTAATCCATTAAGTACAGAAGAAGTCATTAGGGACCTGGGGACCCAAGTTGATAGCAATCTCTCATTTGACAACCACGTGGCCAAAGTGGTTAGAAAACATTTTATATAGCCCACCTAATCATGAAGGGATTCACATCTAGATCAGGGGAGGTCATCGTACCTCCTTACTCATCCCTCATCAGGCCCATAATTGAGTACAATGCCCCTTTTGGGATGTACCTTACCAGACACCTGCAGCAACTGGAAAGACCCCAAAAGTACCTCACCAAGAGGATCAAAGGGCTCAAACAGATGCCATATGCTGCCCGGTTAAAGAAACTCCAGCTCTACTCAGTGGCATACCGCCTGCTCAGAGGCGATCTGTGCCTGACGTATAAAGCAATGTCCAACCCGGAATTAATGGACATGCTGCACCTCAGAAAATCCAAATCCCATCGAGCTACGCGCTCAAGAGACTTGAACCTCAGCAGTGAAATAAATAGGACATGCTGGAGGGACAGATTCATAACCCAGAGGCTCCCTTCACTCTGGAATAAAATCCCAGTCCAAGTTAGGCAGAGTCCCACATTGACTCTCTTCAAGAGGAATCTTGATGAGTGGATGGGAGATCGTAGGTTTACCCCGGCTATCACTTCTGTGCCACTGTTAGACAGAGGCACAGTACACTAACCTCAAAAAAAGGCATAGCAAAATTAATTTAAAATGGGTGGCGAAAGCCAAACACACTCTGGCTGGGCTTATAAATGCCCTAGGGCAGATAGCCTAGTATGAACCTATATATATATATATATATATATATATATATATATATATATATATATATATATATATATATATATGCATCAATATAAACTTTACCTTCATCTACAAGCAAATACACCACATAGGTTGTAGAAGATAGTGAAGGAAAGATAAACTTCAGAATGACAGGGGGATGACGGGAGGGTAACCTGGACTGCAACAGTGAATACACTTGAACATCTACATTTATGGTAAGTGTACACAACTGTGCTATGGTCTTCTTGTTTCACTGTTGCAGTCATTACATTTGGGAAGAATCCCAAAGCTATGGTTGGGAGGCTGGAGCTAAACAGCATTAGGTGCGGCTATAAGGCCCTGCAGCACTGCAGTGGCAAAGCCTGCCCTGAGAGGCAAATGGTAATGCTTTGTAAAGGTATGAACAGAACTCCAAGTAGCAGCCTCTAGAATGTCTTTGGTTGGTACTCCTCTGAGAAAGAATGCTGAAGTAGCTGCAGCTCTGGTGGAATGAGACCTAATGCCCTTGGGTACAGGTTTACCATGGTGTAAGTAGCAGAAATGGATGCAGTGGTTTATCCACTTTGAAACTGTCTGCTTTGAGATAGCCTTTCCTTCTGATCCTGCAGCATATGACACTAGTAATTGCTCAGTTTTTCTTAGAGCTTTAGTCCTGCTCAAGTAGAATCTTAGCTGTCTGTGTGTCCAAGGAATGCAGAATTCTCTCCCCTTTGTTCTGCGGATTTGGATAAAAAGTTGGCAGATGAATTGTTTGGTTAAGAGCCCCACTGAAAATCACCTTAGGCATAAAAATAGGATTTGTCCTCAGAGACACCCTGTCTGGGTAAAATATAATAAAAGGCTCTACAGCCATGAGGGCCTGTAGCTCTGAAACTCTTCTTGCTGAAGTAATTGCTAGCAGCAGAGCTGTTTTTCCATGATAATAACTTTATATCAGCGGTAGCAGCTGGTTCAAATGGAGGCAGGGTGAGCTTTTCCAACACATAATTGAGGTCCCATGCAGGTTATGGTGATCTTCTAGGGGGCCTTAAATTTTTGGCTCCTCTAAGATACTGCTTTAGTAAAGGATTGGTGGCTCTGTGTTGTAATGAGCCGAAATGGCAGAGGCATGGATTTTGATTGATTAGAAAGATATGCCTTTTTCAAGCATCTCAGTTAAGTATTGTAATATCTGAGGAATATTTGGTTCTGCTGTATCTGTACCTTGTGCTTGAATCCAAGCACAGAATCTCTTCCATAAGATTTTCCAGTACTAGGCCACCTGGCTTCCAAAATGACATTCATCACAGCTTTACTGAGAGGTGCTGTTTGTATGATTACATGATTAGCCATGCTGCCAGGTTTAGAGTCTGTAGTTGATTGTGCAGGATCTGATTATTTTGCTGGGACAGTAGTTGTGGTCTTTGAGGCAAGGTCAATGCTGGGTATTGAGACAAGTTCCTTAGGATTGGCAGTATTGGCGGGGCCAGTCCTGGGCAATTAATATCATCTTTGGCTTCTCTTGTCTGACTTTTAGAAGGACCATGGGTAGAAGAGGCAGAGGAGGAAAGGCGTAAACTGATAGGGCATCCACTTTCCATGCTAGTCTGTGATAAGTCCTTGTGCAGAATCTTTTCAATTGATAATTTTGAGGAGAGGCAAATAGATCTATGTCTGGGCTCCCCCATTTCTCTGTTATCATGCTGAAGACTTGTGGATTTAGTTTCCACTCATGAGGATCCATAAGGTTTCTGCTTAAATCGTCTGCCAGAGTGTTTTGTTTTCCTGGCAGGAATTGAGCTTGAAGATGTATTTGGTAGGTCAAAGCTGTGTCCCACAGTGCCATGGCTAATCTGCAAAGGGGGTATGAGTGTGTGCCTCCTTGCTTGTTTATATACCACATGACTGTAGTGTTGTCCGTCTTTATCAGTAGTTGTCCTGGATGAAGCAAGTCCTTGAAGGCTGTTAGGGCATTTTGAACAGCTACCATCTCTTTCTGGTTGATATGTAAATGCATTTGTTTTCGTGCCCATATGCCCTGAATGCATCTTCCTGCCATGTGGACCCCCCAGGCATAATCTGATGAGTCTGTTGTTAAGGTCTGGTTGGCAGAGGGTAGAGTGAAGGGCCGTCCCATGTTTTGGTGACAGGCCTTCGCCTACCATAGAAACTCCTGATGCAGGCAGGGAATGAGAGGAATCATTGTTTCCAGACTGTGTGAATGTTGACTCCATAAACATTTTAGGTACCATTGAAGTTTCCTCATACGCAGTCTTGCATATGGAATTAGTAGGTTGCAGGATGCCATGAAGCCCAGAGTCTGCAGAATGTGTCTTGCAGAAGACTGGGTTTTTGTTGCCATCAGTTTGAAATAAGTAGTCAGTTTCCTTTGTTTGTCTGGTGTAAGGTAAGCCATCTGGGCAGTTGTATTCAAGCTTGCAGCCAGGAATGTTATCTTTTGAGAGGGTACCAGTTGTAATTTATTTTCGTTTATTGTGTACCCTAGGCATGTTAGAAGCCTTTTCACAAACGCCAGGTGTCGAAGAAGAGTGTCCTTGTTCTCTGCTTGAATGAGACAGTCCAAGTAAGGATATATTTGTATACTTCTTTGCCTGCAAAATGCAATTACTGGTGCCAGGCACTTTGTAAAGACTCTGGGCACAGTAGATAAGTCAAAGGGCAGTGCAGAGAATTGGTAATGCATTAAGCCAGCCTTGAATCTGAGGTATCTTCTGCACGATTGTCTTATTGGGTCATGCAGGTATGCCTCTTTTAGGTCTAATGTCACCAGCCAAGCATTCTTGCCCAGCATGGGCAGAAGCTGCTGCAAAGTCAGCATTTTGAATTTTGGAATGTCCAGGTATGTGTTCAGAATTGATAAATCCAGCACTGGCCACCTGGCCTTGTCCTTTCTGGGTACAAAGAACAGTCGAGTAAAAACCTTGTCCTTTTTCCTGTTCTGGTACTGGTTGAATGGCCCCCATATCCATGAGGGACATAACCTGTTTCTGTGCCTCTGCCCATTGATTTTTGGGCAGATCTGGCCAACCGTTTGCCATTGGCAGACTGTGGAAATGGAATCTGTATCCCTGTGATACTATGTTTAGTACCCACTTGTCCTGGGTTAACTGCCAATTTTGAGCAAAAAGTGCAAATTTTCCCCCTAAGAGTGCTGTCAAAAGATAAGTGTTTGGTGTAGGCAGAGGGAAGTCATTGGGACTGTTTTCTGTAGGTTTGCGCTTTATCTCCCCCTGATCTGGAGGTAGATGCGCCCCATTGCTTTGACCTGTATGAATCTTGCGCCTGGTATTTGGAACCCTTTGGGCATCTAGATTTGCCCCTTTGAGCTCTGTCTGACACAGGAAAGGACCAATTTTTTGGAGGCCAGTGTCTACTGAAGCTTGGTGGCTGCATTTGTAAGAAGTCTTTAACAGTTTGCATAGACTTAGCTTTGTCTTCCATTTTCTTTAAAACCTCTTCTGCCTTAATACCAAACAGAAAATCATGCCGTAAAGGTGCATCTCGCAATTTAGCTTTAACATGATCAGGCAAATTTTGTTCCTTTAACCAGGCATGCCTCCTAATCACAGATCCAGTAACTGCGGCCCTGCAGGAGGCCTCTAAGGAATCAAAACCACATTGTAAAGTATGCTTTCCAACTTGTTCAGCTGCATGCAATAATTCCTGCAATTCTTTATTTTCTACACATTCTGAAATCATCATTTTCTGTTTCAGCAATCCCATAACATGTTGTTGGTACTTAAGCATATGAAATTGACAGTTTAAGGCCCTGACTGCCAAGGTTGCAGATGTCTAAACCTTTGTCCCCATCTGTCCAGTGCCCTTGAATCTCTGTCAGAGGGGGTAGGATTTTTTGCTGTTGAGGCCTTAACTCCCTTTGGACCCTGTGAAATTGTTTCAGAATCAGCAGCAGGGTTTCTAAATAAAAATTTGTGTGAGTCAGGGACCCTGTAATATCTGTCAGGCTTACTGGGAGCCGGAGGTAAGGAGTCAGGGGTCAGGCTCGACTCCGAAAACACATCATCCACAATGTCGAAAACAGGGGGAATGGCTAAAGGCTTGTGCTGAGGGAGAAGAAGGAAATCCCTGAGCCTCTTTTTGATTCTGAGAAGTCTTGACTCTCCCAGTGAAAACGATCCCTCAAAGTATGCAAGGTTTCTCCAAATGAATAATCCTCTGGAGGAGATGCAGATGGAATAGACTCCTCAGCATCAGAATCCTCATAGGGAGGTAAGAGGAATCAGAAGAAATAGAAACCTGATCTGAAGATTCATAATCAGTGTCTTGCCTAGGCCTCTTATCTGGAGGGGGATGGGTACCTCTGATCAAGGTAATAAGGTCTTCAGCCATTTTGATCATCTGTTTTTTAGGCATAGAGGCCTGTGCACGTGGCTCATGCGTCCTTTTTTAGTTTTAGAAGTTGCCTTTGTCTTTGGTTTTGCAGCTGTCGGTTTGATATATAAATGTTGAGGTCTGAATACACCTTCAGAAGCCGGTGCCTGCTCAGCGGCTCCGGACCCATCCGAGGGAGATACATCCGTCGGTCCAATACCTTGAGTATCTTGCAGCATGCCGGACTCCACATGGGTGTCGGTAGAGGCCTGCAACTCGAAGGTAGCTGGTATCAGGGGCTGCGAAAGTGCCTCACTGAGTACCGGCGAACCGGAGACTGGCTTAGGAGAAGCTTCGTTGTCGGTTTTGGATCTCGACTGCCTTTCTCTGTCCTTTTCTTTGCATTTTTTATGTACTCCGGTAGTTGGATTGCTATCCAACGACATTTCTGGGTAGTTAAATCTGTTTCCAAAATACTTTGATGCAAAAATATACAGACGCTTAATAGTGCGTTGGTTAAATCTAGCACAAAACCGACAGCCAGGCACGTTGTGATCAGGGCCTAGGCAAGGAATACAGTATAAATGGAAATCCTTATGAGGTATTTGCTTCCCACAAGTAATACAATTATTAACTTTTTCTGACATCGGTAAAAGGCAAGAAAAGAGTTTCCCCAATGGGGTACTTATCTTTAGTGAAGACTTCGGTTCTGAAACTCAAACTCGAATATTTCAGTAGTCGACCGACCGGCACTTGCGAAATGCTTCTGCTTCGGGCACCGCGCGGCAAGAAAGACTAAAGAAAACGGCATCGGCTGCATGTTTTATACCCCTGACGACCTGACATCATGGAAGAGAAGACAGCAACCGACACAGGATCCAAGACTTTGGAATTCAGGCCGTCTGAGGGCAACCTGCCAGCAGATTATCCAAATGTAATGACTGCAACAGTGAAACACGAAGAACATCTTCAGTTTTTGTTTGCCTGTTCCTGTTATGGTGGTGAATTTGTTATTTGAACCCTGCCTAAAAAAGGCACTATAGGGGCAGCAAGAGCCTTAGCCAGTATCCGGAATCCCAGGGGAGACAGGTGCAGGCCATCTGTGGCAAAGCATTGTGGTCCGTCAACCATGTCATCCCAAGCAGATACTGGATCCCCTTAGAATGACACCAGAAGCTTAACCAATTGTTGAAGTCAATCTTGCATATGGAATTAGAAGAATGCAGGTGGCCATGAACCCCAAGGCTTGCAGTATTTGTCTTGCAGATAGCTGGGTTTTTGTGGCCACTTGTTTGAAGTAGGTTGTCAAATGAATTTGCTTTCCTGGCATGAGGTAAGCCATCTGGGAAGTTGTATTCAAGCTTGCTCCCAGGAATATAATTTGTTGACAGGGTACCAGGTGTGATTTCTTTTAATTTATGGTGTACCCCAGACAAGTTAGAACCATTTTTACAAAGGCCAGATGATTCAAAAGTATGTCCTGACTTTCTGCCTTAATTAGACAATCGTCCAGGTATGGGTATATTTGAATATTGCTTTGCCTGCAAAATACAATAACTGGAGCTAGGCACTTTGTGAATACCCTGGGCGCAGTAGATAATCCAAAGGGCAGTGCAGAGAACTGACAGTGCGTGTAGCCTGCTTTGAAGTGTAGGTATCTTCTGCAAGATTCCCTGATTGGGATGTGCAGGTATGCTTCTTTTAAATCTAGTGTTGCCAACCAGGCATCTTTGCCTAGCAAAGGAAGTCACTGGTGAAGAGTCAGCATCTTGAATTTTGGAATCTCCAAAAAGGTGTTTAGAGTAGACAAGTCCAGGATAGGATGCCATGAATTGTCTTTTCTGGGTACCAGGAAAAGTCTAGAGTAGAAACCTTGTCCCTTTTCCTCTTCTGGTACCAGTTGAATAGCCCCCATGCTTAAGAGAGAAAGTGCTTGTTTTTGGGCCTCTGCCCACTGATTTGGGGGTAGGTCTGGCCACCCACTTGGTGTTGGCAACGTGTGGAAGTGAAATCTGTATCCCTTGGACACTATATTTAAAACCCATTTGTCCTTGGTAATGAGTTTCCAATTCTTTGCATGAAGAGCAATCTTTCCCCCCAAAGGGGCAGTCAGTTGAGAAGTGCTTGGAAATTTTAAAAGGAAGTCATTGAGACAGTTTACCATAGGGGGGAGTCTTATTATTCCCAGACTTGGAAGTGGAGGCCCCCCACTGCTTAGTTCTGAGAGTCCCCTGGGACTGAAAACCTGGGTTTTTTGCTGTGTCTGGGTTTGGCTTGAGAAGACCTGGAAGGGGCTGGATAGGACCAATTCTTAGAGAGCCAGTGCCTACTAAATCTAGGAGGCTGAACTTGTAAAAAATCTTTTAACAGTTTGCATAGGTTTAGCTTTATCTTCCATCTTTTTAAGAGCTTCCTCAGCCTTGTTACCAAACAGGCGATCCTGATTTAAAGGAGCATCCAACAATTTAGCTTTAACATGATTAGGCAAAGATTGTTCCTTAAGCCAAGCATGCCTTCTGAGCACATACCCAGTAACAGCCGCCCTGCAAGAGGCCTCTAATGAATCAAAACCACATTGTGAAGTATGTTTTCCAACTTGTTCTGCAAAATGCATTAAATTCTATAATTCTTTATTTTCCACACAGACAGGAATCAACATCATTTTCTGTTTAAGCAGTTCAATAACATGTTGCTGATATTTTAACATATGAAACTGGCAGTTTAAAGCCCTAATGGCCAATGGTGCAGAAGTGTAAACATTCTTACCCCATCTATCCAGCACCCTGGAGTCTCTATCAGAAGGGGTAGGATGTTTAGCAGTAGAAGCCTTACTGCCCTTGGGCCCCTGTGAAATAGTCTCTGGATCTGCAACAGGATTTTTGAAAAGGAACTTGTGGGACTCAGTGACCCTGTAGTATCTGTCAGGTTTTCGGGGAGCAGGAGGAAAACTAGATTCCGAGAAAGCATCATCAACAATGTCTAGTACAGGAGGAATAGCTAAAGGCCTATGCTGAGGTAGGAGAAGAAAATCCCTAAGCCTCTTTTTTGAATCAGAAAAACCCTGGCTTTAACAGAATCCTGATCAGAAGATTCATAATCAACTTCAGTCCTAGGCCTCTTAGAAGGGGGGGTTGGCTACCCCTGATTAGAGTTAGTAGATCTTCAGCCATTCTTATCATTTGTGTTTTAGGCATAGAGGCCTGAGCATGTGGCCTGGGCATCGTTTTTTTAGACATGGATCGAGATTTAGGCCTAAGTAAAGAAGGAGGCGTCTGTTTAATATGCAAGTCCGTAGGCCTGAATACACCCTCAGAAGCCTGTGCCTGCATAGCGGCTCCGGACCCATCCAAGGTAGAGACATCTGCGGGTTCCATAGTTCAAGCATCTCGCGGCATACCAGACTCCGAATGGGTCTCAGTAGAGGCCTGCGAATCAGAAGTAGAGGGTATCAGGGGCTGAGAAAGTGCCTCACTGAGTACCGGCGAACTGGCTTCGGGGAAGCGTCATCGGCAGTTTTGGACCTCGGCGGCCTGTCTCTGTCTTTACCTTTGTGTTTTTTCGGAATCTCGGTAGTTGGATGGCTAACAGATGACATTTCTGATAATTAAACAGAGAACCAAAATATTTAGAGGCAAAAATATACCGACGACGGATAGTGCTCTGATTAAATAAAGTACAAAACCGACAGCAAGGTATGTCGTGGTCAGGGCCTAGGCAAGGAATACAGTACGAATGAAAATCTTTATGAGGTATTTGCTTTCCACAAGTAATGCAATTATTAACTTTTACTGACATTGGTAAGGAGCAAGAAAAAGTTTCCCCAACGGGGTATGAAGACTTCGGTTCTGAAACTCGAAAACAAAAATTTCAGGAGTCGGCCGACCGGCACTTGCAAACTGCTTCTGCTTCGGGCACCGCATGGCAAGAAAGACTGATGTAATGGCGTCGGCTGCATGTTTTATACCCCCTGACGACCTGACTTCATGGAAGAAGGGACAGCAACTGATGCAGGACCCAAGACTTTGTTAATCAGGCCGACTGAGGGCTACCTGCAAGCAGATAACCCAAATGTAATGACTGCAACAGTGAAACACGAAGAACATTTGCCCAGCTTAATTCAATTCAATCAACTCCTAATAGCGCACAAACTTCTGTATCACCCTAAAGATACCCCCTCTCTTATAAATATCATTAAGCCATATAGCAACCGGAGATCCCTACGGTCAGCTGACAAATTACTGGTCCAAACCCACAAAGCTAATAACTCAGCTGGTGAATCCCTGTTCACCACCTTTGTTGGCAGAACCTAGAATGCCTTGCCAAACTATATAACCCTACAATCCTCCAAAAGTCTCTTCAAAAAAAACCTCAAACAGTAACTCAAATTGAACTGGCTATGCCCATGTACCAACCTGGATCAAGTTATAAAACAATAGCATTATCAGTAATTATCATAGCTTAATCAGTAATAATCATAACATCTAACTACATTACCATGCTACGTATCCAATCTTACTTGTAACTGCGTCTGTCCATGAGAACTGTGAGTCCCTACTAGGGAACATTACTAAACCAATGTACATAAGATATATTACCACTTTGTTTTTATATATTCTAATTTGTTTTCTAACTTCTTGTGTAACCTTTGCATGTCTGTCCATGAGAACTGCGAGTCCCCACTAGGGAACACTTCTAAACCAATGTACATAAGGTATATTACCACTTTTTTTATATATTCAAAGGTTTCTAACTTCTTGTGTAACCTTTTGTATGGTTGACTGTGGAGCTTTTCTCCCTGGGCCTTCGCTGAAAATGGACATATATCCAGTCAGTCTATTCCGGTAAACAAATGTAAAATAAATAAATAAATAAATAAATAAATAAATCTGTTTAACGGCAAACAAGATCTGGGGAATTCCCTAGAGCATCAAGGGATAGGGAGTAAGCCACAAGCCAGTTGGGAGACCTTGAGATTTTGTAAATGGCAGTGTCGGAACAGAGGTAAAGAATGAAGGTGAGATAGGACAACATCACTTCAATGTTTATTGAACTGCTATAAGTTCACACCTGAAGCGTACAGAAAAAAGTTTTGTGAGCACAGAAGCAAGGCAGATGAAAGTGTATGCGAGTATATTACAGAGTTAAACACTTATTTTCATAGGTGAGTGAGTGGGTGTCAGGTCACCACTTTCAAAAAGCTGGCCGACCTTTTGATGAGGGAAGAAGCCCTTAGTACTTTGCTTGAGGACATGAGAAGCTGGTTGGCAGGTCAAGAGTGTAACTCTGCAGATAAGCTGGGGAGAAACGAGGATCTCTACTCAGCAAGCAAGGGATCACTGCACAAGAAGAAGATTCCCAGTGCTGCACATGAATATAAGGAAACCCGTGGTGGGCAGCCTAAATCACCCCAACAGAGTCCATCAGTAACAGGGGAAGCCACTAGTTCAGGTACACGGCCAGGATCAGGGGTTAGATGTTTTAAATGTAACCAGAGGGGCCATGTAGAATACAAATGTCCACTGAAGTAAGGTGGGGAACAAAAGGTAAGCTAGCCAGCAACTGGGAATAACACTGTACCAGTAATAAGTTGTCTGGAGACAACAGAGGTACCAAACTATCAGAGGAGTTTGGATCCTATCTTAGCGGATGGAAGACAGGCCACTGCTGAGAGAGAGACAGCCTTAGACATAACCATTGTGAAGCCTGCAGTTTTTACAGACAAGCAGTACTTGCTTGGGCAGTCCATTCCAATCAGAGCTTTAGGAGGGAACCCACTCCAAATATCTTTGGCCAGGGTTCACCTTGACTGGGAGGGTGGAAAACGAAACAACCAGGTAGATGTGCTTGAGGATATTCCAGCAGATGTCTTGATAGGGAATGATTTTGACAATGCAGTACCTTGTATCCATGCAATTACATGCAGTCAGGCTTGGAAAGGGGCAGGTAGGTCTGGTAGCCTGGGGGAGACCCAGACAGACCCCACATCTGAAGCTGGGGCTGGTGATGTGGCTATTTGAAGAAGGAAGTTACCCTGTAGCAGTGAGCCTGAAAGAGAGTCACAGCTGCTAGTAGGTACTGATGTTCCCGTGGACAGGGTGACTGCAAGGACAGAGGCGAGTGGTAGTACCCAGGCTGACAGTGAGGCACCACTGTAAGAAGATAACAGGCTTCCACTGGAAGGGGAGCTGGGAGGGGTAACAAAAGTAGAGTTTGAGACCAGCTTAGCTTTCAGACACTACCTTATGAAGTTTGAGGGAAGTAGCTAAGGAGACACTTGATGCTCAAGGAAAAGGGGAGTCTGTATACTGGAACAAAGGCTTACTGTATAGACAGTGGACCCCTGAGGAAGAGCTAGAGAGTGAGGTAATACAGCAGTTGGCACTGCCCAGAGCCTGCCATCTGGCACTTCCAGCCATAGCTCATGGCATTCCTTTCGCAAGTCACATGAGCATAAAGCGTACTAAGAAACATATTATGCACAACCTTTATTGGCCTGGGATTACAAATGATGTAACAGGGTACTGCAGGACCTGTGAGTACTGCCAAAAAGTAGGCAAGGCAGGGGACAAAGTCAAAGCTCCATTGATGCCTTTGCCTGTGGCTGAACAGCTGTTTCAGAGGATAGCTATGCAGATTGTGGGGCCTCTGAGCACCCCAAGTTCCACAGGTAAGAAGTATATTCTGGTGGCAGTAGATTATGCTACTAGATACCCTGAGGAGGGGCTCTGTCCTCCATCGAGTGGCAAATGCGTTGTTAGAGATTTTCAGCAGGGTATTCCAAAGAGAAATCCTGACAGAAAGAGATGCCAATTTCATGTCAGACCTGCTGGCTTGTCTGTGGAAGCGTTGTGGGGTGAAGCATCTCAAGACCACCCCCCTACCACCCCCAGTCTAATGGTCTTGCGGACAGGTTAAACTCCACACCACAGATCATGCTACGAGCATTTACAGACCAATTTCAGAGACAGCGGGACAAATATTTGTCTCATCTATTGTATGCATAAAGAGAAGTACCTCAGGAATCCACAGGTTTTTCACCCTTTGAGTTGCTGTATGGGCATAAGGTGAGGGTATGTTAGGTTTGATTCATGATGAGTGGGAGGGTAAGTGTGAATCCCACATGGTGTCCATTGTGGCATAGGTCCTATACCGAAGGACAAGGGCTTAGGGAGCTCATAGGCTTGGCCCAGGAGAACCTGGCAGTAGCCCAACAGCAGAAAAAGGCCTGGCATGACAGGAATTCTTGAGCCCAAGTGCATGCTGTGGGACAGCAGATTATAGTGCTCATTCCTGTCAGACACAATAAGCTGCAGGCAGCATGGTAGGGACCCTTCAGAGTGGTAAGGAATGTCAATGATGTTAATTACATGGTAAAACTGCTAGGCTGGAGCACAAACTGTACCATGTTAACATGATGAAGCCTTACCATGATAGAAAGGCCTTTGTGCTGAATATATGCAGTGGATGGCAGGAGGAGTCTGAGAGGGATCTGGTGACTGATATTAATAAGCCTTGGACTGACACCTCTGTGGAAGGGGTTGCAATAGCCCAGTGTCTATCCCCTACCCAGGTTCAAGAAATATAAGCAGTGCTGCAAGTGTTTGGGGATATCATCACTGGGAAACCTGAGTGCACTTAACTAGTGCAGCATCATGTAGATGCAGGACCCCAAAGGCCTATCAAACAGGTCCCTTATAGGGTGCCTGAGCAAGTCAGACAGACTCTGAGGGAGAAGATACAGGAGATGTTGGAACAGGGGGAATCCAGGAGTCCAGCAGTCCCTGGGGCTCCCCAGCATACCTCTCAACCATACAATCAGTAGGTTTTGAGGTCAAAATAATGGAGTGCCACGAATTCCAGAGTGGCCTCTTTGATTCCCAAATTTCCCATTTTTTTGGCAAATTTTTGCTGATGTTATCACATGCAGGGGCGCGCACAATGACATCAGCTTCGTGAGCAGACTGCCAGCCTGTCAGAATTCAGCTGAGGGCTCTGCAGGTGTGTACTGTACTGTACTGTATGTTTGTGTTTACCTTTTTCCGTATAGCAATGTTGTTGCAGCAGCATCAGAAAGAATGGAGTGGTGGATGACTGGAGGACTGGATGACTAACAGCAGCTGTACAGACAGCAGTGCTTTTCGTTTTAAATTAAATTAAAGCAAGGCAAGCCATTTGTTATTATAAGTGCAGCATTCATCAGACCAGTCCTCTTCTGCAAAGAAGAAATTATGAGAAAATGTATGACCAGTTCTTCCCCCGGCTCCTCCAGGTAAAAGAAAAAAAAAGAATATGACAATGATTCTAGCTAGGTCAGGTGTGTGTGTTGTACTGTGTAGTTAACATTTTCTTCTCCTTAGCCTCCACATTTTCGTTGTCATCCTGAAAGTCCATGCTTTGCAATAAGCATGTAGCACTCCTCTGCTTCTAGCTAAGCATGTGTGTGTGTGTGTGTGTGTGTGTGTGTGTGTGTGTGTGTGTGTGTGTGTGTGTGTGTGTATATACTTAACTATAGTCTATATAACACTTTTGCGATAAGGAGAGGGACAGAGGTGACTTTTTATAAAAAGGCCTCTGCATTTTTGTTGTCATCTTGAAAGCCCATGGTTTGCTCTACCATGCAGCAGTGTTCTTCAGTCTTCATGGATTACTACAACGAAAACGCAAAGTCCCAGACTATGAATGCTGGCCCCTGTCTTGCTGAAGGGATCAGTGCGGTGGGAGAAATGTTTCATTTTGGTGCTTGTACATACTTGGAGACATACTGCTGAAAGGATTAGTGGGGGTCTGGGGTAAATGTTTCATTTTGGTGCTTGTGCATACTTGAAACTTCTGAAGGGAATGGACTGCTATGGGAAATGTTTCATTTTGGTGCTTGTGAGTACTTGGACATAGCACTGAAGGGACTGCTTGGGGAAACGTTTCTTTTTGGTGCTTGTGCATATTTGGACAAACTACTAGAGCTTTTGGTTTGTTGAAAAGATAATGAGACAGTGTCATTGTGACAACCAAATAAGTGGTACAGGAACCAACAAGTGTTTTGATTTGTGCTAGTATGGTAAATGCCACAGTTTTATGGGAAGTGGATGTGAATTGTGAAATATCAATATATAATTACTACAAAACTGTAAATTACGACTCTTCTGTGTTAAGAGCTGGATTAATCTGAATGCTAAATATTAACTGTGCCTTGTTTATTCTTCATGGATACCAATAAAGAGTGATTTCTAAAAAAGTATATCATCTGATTATGTATTCAAAGTATGTTAATATTTTACTTCTCCTGAAAAGTATTATAATGAAATTCTGTATTGTTATAAATTTCAAATAACTTTAAAAAGTACATTAATTTGTAATGGTGATCCCTAAAGGTGCCTGACACAGCATTCACACTAGGTACATGAGGAAAGATTTAGATTGGAATAAGACATTAACTAATAGCAAATGGTGCCAATCCACATACATATCTGCTATGATACCATCTGTATTAAGGTGGTAAACAAATCTGTTAAACGTCACGTTATAATGAAATACCACAATCTTTTATCGGTTTCCAATGACACTAGTCTAAAGCAGCTATTAACATGTTTGACTTGTCTTTTTAATATGGGAGCGCTAAAAAAAGAAGTTATGTACTCACCATAACGTTCCATCTGAGTAGTTATACTTCATTTTCTACAACCTGTGGGTAATCGGATCCATATCGGATCCGAGCCGGCAACATTTTATCAAGCGTCTGCTACAAGCTCCTCCCCTTACCCACAATCCCTCACCTCTCCTACCTTCCCTCAGATCGAGTTTGCCACTAACCAAACTATTAGCAACTCAATAATGTTAACCTAGAACAGGTTTGGGGGAAGGAGGTAGGGACGGTTGCAGAAAATGAAGTATAACTACTCAGATGGAACGTTACGGTGAGTGCATAACTTCTTTATCTGAAGTAGTTAACTTCATTTATCTGCAACCTGTGGGACAGAGTCCCCAGCTACCAAACTCCTGGGAGGCCCTCATAGAAGGATATTCCTGAGCACCGCAGAGCCTAAGGATGCTCACCCTCTAGAAATCAAAGCCAACTTATAATGAGAAATAAATGTATGTGACCTTGCCCAGGTCGCTGCTGCACAGATATCATCCAGAGAAACCCTAGACCAAAAAGCAGCAGAAGATGCCATAGATCTGGTAGAATGAACTTTAATAAGACCAGGTGGGGAAAGGCCTTTATCCCTATAGACTTGCAGTATACACTGTGCAATCCATCTGGCTAAGGAGACCTGGGAGATGGCGTTGCCCAAAAAGGGTCTAGAAAAGGACATGAATAATTGGTTAGACTTACGAAATTGTTTAGCCCTGTGTAAATAGAAACAAAGCTGTCTATGAACATCTAGCAAGTGCAGCTTATATTTACCCTTGTTCTGAAAATTTGGAAAGAACACAGGCAGATTAATCATCTGGTTAATATTAGATTCAGAAGCCACTTTCGGTAAGAAAGAGGTTCGTACGAAGCGAAACCCGGTCTTTATGAAAGATCAAGTAGGGGGGCACGGCAGACAAAGCTTGGATCTCAGAAACTCTTCTAGCTGAGGTACTAGCAAAGCTGTTTTCCAAGACAGGAATTTTAAGTCTACTGACGCTTCTGGTTCAAATGGGGGTGCCACCAATGCTTGTAGAACTAGAGTAAGGTAGCAAGGAGGGACGGAATTCTTAACTGGGGGATGCAAGAGAAAAGTACCTTTTAGAAAAGCCTTGCACAATCTCAAAGAGGCCAGAGCATTCAGATTTTTGCCGACATGAAAATTAGATATGACTGCCAGTTGTACTTTCACTGTGGAGGAACTAGCCCCTTGTTGGAATATATAGGACAAAAAATCCAACACTGCAGGAACCGGGGCTGTAAATGGATCTATGTTTCTCTGAGAAGCCCAAATAGAGAAGCATTTCCATTTCTTGCAATAAACCTTCCTAGTGGAAGCTTTGAGGGATGCCATCAGAATACTCTTTACTGAGGATGATAGACTGGGAGTCCTAGCGATCAAGGGAACTGGAGCAACCAAGCAGTCAGCCTGAGGCTGTCCAGATCGGGCGGACTGATGCCTGAGGGATGGGAGATGAGATCCGGGCAGGGATCCAGAATCCATGGAGGAGACAGAGCATGAGACCAGAAGAAGGGGAACCACACTTGAGGCCAGAACGGGGCAATGAGGATCACTTTGCACTCCAGTCAGTAAGCTTTCTGAAGAAACTTCGGAATGACAGGTAGCGGGAGATAGGCATACAGTAACCCGGGAGGCCAAGCATGGACGAGAGCGTCTCTGGGGGAGTCCCCGGGGGAGGGGATCAGAGCGAAGAACTCGCTGCACTTTGCGTTGGAAGGAGATGCGAAGAGATCGCAGCAAGGGTGACCCCACGCTAGGAAGATCTCCTCCGCTACTGACCGTTTCAGAGACCACTTGTATGGCATTAGAATAGCCTGACTCAGTCTGTCTGCTAAAATGTTGGAGCATCCCGGGATGTGCATTGCAATCAGAAACCAAGTGGTGGAAATCGCCCACCCCCACACTCTCATGGCCTCGTGGCAGAGACGGCAAGATCTGGTCCCTCCTTGTTTGTTGATGTACCAGGCAATAGACATGTGGTCTGACTGAACTGCAATCGTCCCCGGAGGAAGAACAGTGTGAAAAGCTTGCAAAGCTAAAAGCACTGCCCTCATCTCCAGAACACTGATATGCAATCTGGTCTCGGTCTAGGACCACGTGCCTTGGACCGTCCTTCCCAAAAGGTGCCCCCCCACCCAAGCTGGGAGGCGTCCGTGGACATTGTGGCTTGGGCTGGGGATGTATGACCTGCCAAGATTTCCGGCAACTGGAGCCACCAAAGAAGAGAAATCTTGCAGGCTCTGCTGATCCATATAAGGAAGTCCATGGGGAGGTCTAACCAAGACCACTGAACTGCCAATATCCACTGAAACACCCTCATGTGAAGGCGCGCACATGGAAGAATTGAAATTGCTGTGGCCATGGAGCCTAGGGCTTGGAGAACGCCACTTGCCATTGGTGTCCTGGGGCCGAGGATCACAGACACATGGCCCCGTAGGTTCTGGACCCTGTCCTGAGTAAGAAAAACTTGTAATAGAAGAGTGTCCAACCGTGCCCCTATAAATTCCAAGGTCTGTGTTGGGTTCAAGCAGGACTTGGAAATGTTGATGGTAATCCCTAGATTGACTGCAAGATGCAGGAAGGAGTCTCTGGCCATGCAAAGTAGACGCTTGATGGCAGCAGCAAGGAGCCAATCATCTAGGTAAGGAAACACCTGAATTCTCTGAAGCCTCAGGTGAGCCGCTACTACTGCCATAACCTTGGTAAACACCCTGGGGGCTGTGGTGAGACCAAAGGGTAGGGCTCTGAACTGGAAATGATTGTCTTCCAGCCGGAAGCGAAGGAATCTCCTGGTGCTCCTGCAAATCTTGATGTGGTAGTAAGCGTCCTGGAGGTCTATCGAGCACATCCAATTGCATTCTCGGAGATAAGGTAGAATGGACTGCAAGGTGACCATCCGGAATTTCTGCTTGGCTACAGACAGGTTCAGGGTTGACAGGTCCAATATGGGTCTGAGGTCCCCAGTCTTTTTTGGCACTAAAAAAAGAACCTGGAGTAAACGCCTAATCCAGCCTGATCTGGGGGGACCGGTTCGATGGCCCGATTGTAAAGCAGCTTTGAAATTTCGTGTGCTGCGGCCACCCTTTGAGCGGGTGGAACATTCAGGAGGCGCTTTGATTGGATAGGTGGGTCAAGGAACGGGATGGAGTATCCTCTGGATATTATTTGGAGCACCCAACGGTCTGTCGTGATGGACTCCCAAGCTGTTAGGTGCAATGATAATCTTCCCTCGACTGTCTCCAGAGTAGGACAGGCAGGTAACCCTCAGGGTTGCTGTGTGAGTCAGTCCGAGAAGGTCTCCCTAGACCCAAAGTTCCTCAGACCCCCTCGGCCTCTGGGGCGGCATCTGTCTTGTCCCCCTCTGCCTCTAGGGGACTAGCTGTCCTGAGTGTCCTGGGAAAAATGTGATTTTCGGAATCACATCTTCTTCTGCCCTCTCTTATTCCTAGAAAAGGATCTTTGGGGGCTAGAGAAGTGGACTCCGACAGCAGACAGAGTCTTCCCGTCCTTCTCGCTCTGGACTAAGGTGTCATGAACTGTCTTTCCAAAAAGGGAGGAACCGTCAAAGGGAGCATTTGTGAATGACACCTTGAAGGGGTCCGTGAATTAAGAGAGTCTGAGCCAGGCATGCCGCCTCATAGCTACGCCGGTCTCAGCCGCCCTAGCCGCTCCTTGCGTGGCATGGGAAAGATGACGCATGGACTTGTTTGAAACGGATTTCAGAGTGGACATTTTCGCCGGGAACAGCCACTTGCCCTCTGGCGGCAAGGACTCTGGGGGCGACACAGCGAATTCCGTGACCAGGTCGCGCTGTAGTCGAATGCCGTGTGCCAAATAATTCAGCGCTCATATGGAAAACGTCACTGAAGAAAAGACTCGCTTCCCAAAGCGATCAACCGCCCTAGACTCTTTGTCGGGAGGGTGGACCGAAGACCTTTCCTGAGACAGTTCTCTCTCGGTGGCAGCTGCCACCACCATAGCATCCACAGGGGATCCCTTGTACCAGGCCTGTCTGTCTGTGAGAGGAGAAAGGATCCTGTCTGGGCATTTGGGTATTGGCTCTATGGTGTCAGGTTGCTTCCATGCCTGCGTTGTAATAAGGCCCACTAATGGATCTGCAGGAGGAGACACTCAGGATGTAGATGGGCCCGTGCCAAAGGCCTCCAGGAATACTGATTCGTCCGTTAAGGGTTTTGGGGCTGACCAAGATTTCCATGATGTCTCCAAAGGAAACATCCTCGGGAGGTGACTGGGGGAACCCTCACCTTCACCCAAGTCAGTATCTTAAGTGAGGGATTTGTGGGAGTCCATGTGCCTCCTCTTACACAAATGCTTACTCAGTGGGACTCGCTGAAGCGGGCTCGTAAGTCACGGGGGGGGGGGGGGTTCCACGATGGGATCCATCTGGGGGTCCTCTAGCACGGGTTGCCCCTGAGACAAGCTGATGGGAGTCATGACCAAATTCACGGCAGCCTGGGCGGAGTCCAAGGCAATGGGCTGGGGTCTCAATCCCTGGGAGAGAACCCCCTCCACCACGTCAAAGGCCAAAGGAGAGCACACCTGCTTGGCAACCAACAAGGAAGTTGTTCTCCCCGGCTCCGTCATGAGGATCGGGGCCGAGGCCAAGGTAGCCAGGGCTCCGAAGGAACGGCTCGGATCTGACAAAGTCGGAGCCGAAGACATCTCTGCCATTCGGATCTGGCTCCCCGTTCTCAGCCCAGAGAGTTGCTCGGATCCAAACTCTGATCCGAGGAACTCAAGGTAATGGCCAGCGTCGAGGGTGGAGGAACCGATGGTGCCGAACTGCCAGCTCCGAGGATCCTTGGATCCATAAACCCCAAAACCGCAGGTTGGATTGGGGAAGGAAAGATAGGATGGAAGAAGGGCATAGAGGTCCCCTCTCTGGCTGGAGAGGGGCCTGGCAAGACTCCCATTTGGATTTGGGTCCAAATGAATCTCCGCATCATTCTATCCATGTCAAGCTCCGACAGACTCAGAGTCGACCGCGAGGAGGCGACCGACTTGGATCTGGCCCTGTGAGATGACCTCGAAGAAGGCCTCTGGTCCGAAGGCTCCGGGGAGAACCTCGGGGAATGGAGTCGAGGAGAAGTGGTCCTAACAACTTTCGCAGGTGGACTGGGAAATGGCTCCCGCTCAGGAGATCATTTGCGGTGCCTTTCTACCCTTTTTTCTCTCTCTCTTGTCCTTAGATTTTGCCCCCGCCTCAGCAGGCTTAGAGGGAGGTTGAGTCCCAGCCTGAGGTGGGGTGGGGGGGTTGGTAGGCTACTGGAGCCGATGTCGAGGCCGTCGTCTCTAAAGCAGAAACTGGTAGCAGGCCCTTGGCTGCCAGTTTCGCCTTCCTCTCTTTAAAGGCTCTGGGATTGAACCCTGCGCACACAGCACATGGCAGACTAAGGTGGGGAACACCCAGGCAAACAACACACAGAATGTGGCCATCAGCCAGTGAAAGCTTGTGGCCACACACTGTGCATTTTTTAAACGTTGGTTTAGGCTGGTCAGCCATAACACACTCCACACAGCCAAACGCTAAACTAGAAACGCAGACACACACAGGGGTTGGCTAGGCCTACTCTACCTCTAAAACACAAACTTTTTTTTTTTTTACAAACCGACAAGACGAAGGGGAGGAAGGGTTGTTCACAAACAACTACTCTCACACACTAATTTAAGTATCAAATGTTCCACTTACTACACCCAACTTGGAGCTAGAGAGACCACGATGTGAACGCATGAAGCGGCAAACGAGATCTGGGGGAAGGTAGGAGAGGTGAGGGATTATGGGTAAGGGGAGGAGCTTGGAGCAGATGCTTGATAAAATGTTACCGGCTCGGATCCGATATGGATCCGAATACCCACAGGTTACAGATAAATGAAGTTAACTACTTCAGATCTCAAAGTATATCAGATATGAGGTTTTGCCTTATTAGTTTGTTTCTTTTGAACTGGTACAGTACCATGTGTCAGTCAAGTGCTCACTCTCAAAGGAATTTTGTCTTATATTAAAAGATGCATTATTAAACATATCCGTGTTTCTCTTCTACATGTCATGGGTGTCATTTATTTCATCCACATCTTCCTGGTGACGTGTATTGGGAAATGTAAACATGCTGTGATTAGAAGACAGGAAGGTGCTAGGTTTTTCTACTTGACAAAGCACCCCTAAGGACACACGAGAAAAAATGCAACAATAAATCTGTATAAAGAAGTTATGTACCCACCATAACGTTCCATCTGAGTAGGTAACGTCATTTGTCTGCAACCTGTGGGTATCGGATCCGATTCTGATCCGAGCCGGCAGCTTTCCTAGCAAAAGATCCGAGCTCCAAGCTCCTCCCCCTACCCATAATGCCCTGCTACCTCCCTCTAACCCTCAGATCGAGTTTGCCATAGTATCCTAGAATACTACCATAACACAAGGAAAACTACCTGAACATCCTAACCTGATGTCATCTGGGAAGTGACATACCATGATCCTTCAAGGACGAACTACAGGTCAGGGGGACGGAGGGAGGGTTGGTTGCAGACAAATGAAGTTACCTACTCAGATGGAACGTTATGGTGAGTACATAACTTCTGTATCTGAAGTAGTTAACTTCATTTGATCAGCAACCTGTGGGACAGAGTCCCCAGCTACCAACAACTTGAGAGGCCCTTATGGGAGGATATTCCGGAGCACTGCAGAGCCAAAGGACGCCCTTCCTCTGGAAATCAGATCCAATTTATAATGTGTAATGAAAGTGTGAGAGGAAGCCCAAGTAGCAGCTGAACAAATGTCATCCAAAGGGACCCTCGACCAGAAGGCCGCAGAAGTAGCCACTGAATGGGTAGAACGTGCCCGAACCTGCACGGGCTCAGGTCGACCAGAGCTTCTGCAAGTAAGAAGAATGCATTGTGAAATCCACCTAGCTAATGTTACCTTTGTCACTGGTTTACCCAGACAGGGCTTAGCAAATGAAACAAAGAGCTGTTCTGATTTTCGAAAAACAGCCGTTCTGTGTAAGTAAAATCGTAACTGTCTATGTACATCCAAGCAATGGAGTCTATACTCTCCTTTGTTGTGATAATTAATGAAGAAGACAGACAGGTTGATAGACTGATTGATGTTGGCTTCGGAAGCCACTTTAGGCAGAAAAGAGGGGTTAGGCCTGAGGTAAACTCTGTCTTTATAAAAAATGATGTATGGAGGCTTACTGCAAAGAGCCTGAAGCTCCGATATCCTTCTAGCCGAAGTAATAGCAATCAGGAAGGCAGTTTTCCAAGATACATACTTCAAGTCGACCGAAGCTGCAGGCTCAAAAGGGGACCAGTCAGAGCCTGGAGAACTAGGGTTAAATCCCATGGAGGAACTGCTTCCTTAACAGGGGGTCTCAAAAGAAAGGTACCTTTCAGAAAGGTCTTGCAGATCTTAGATGATGCTAGAGGGCCAAATTTGTTTCCAATGTGAAAGTGGGAAATTGCTGCCAGTTGAACTTTAACAACTGAAGAACTAGCCCCCCTGATGGAAGATTTGGGATAAAAAATCTAGGACTGCTGTAAAAGGGTCCAAATTTCTATGCTCCGCCCAGGTAGAAAAAACGTTTCCATTTACTCTTGTAGACTTTTCTGGTAGAAGGCTTATGAGCGGCCACCAGAATAGCTTTAACTGAGGATGAGATACCGGGAGTCCTAGCCATCAATTGAACTGGATCAACCAAGCCGAGAGCTTGAGGTTGTCCAGGTTGGGGGTCCTCAATCCCAGGGGGTGAGAAATCAGATCCGGAAGGGGATCTAAGATCCAGGTAGGATGCACTAGATGAGACCGTAGGCATGGGAACCATGTTTGACGAGGCCAGAATGGGGCTATGAGGATAACTCTGCTCCCCAACCGACGAGCTTTCTGCAAGAATTTGGTCATCAATGGAAGAGGAGGATAAGCATAAAGAAGACCGGATGGCCAAGCATGAACCAGAGCGTCTCTGGGGTTTTCCCATGGTGGGGGAATCAGAGCAAAAAACTCGCTGCACTTTGCGTTCGAAGGCGATGCGAACAGATCGCAGCAAGGTTGACCCCATTTGAGGAAGATCTGTTTCGCTACTAAGGGGTTCAGAGACCACTCGTAGGGTGAGAGGATAGTCCGACTCAGCTTGTCCGCAAGAATGTTTGACCGACCTGGTATGTGCGTTGCTATGAGAAAGCGGTTGGTGGATATCGCCCATTCCCACACTCTTATGGCCTCTCGGCAAAGTGGGTAAGACCTGGTTACCCCTTGCTTGCTGATGTACCAGACCATTGACATGTTGTCTGTTTGAATTGTGATAGTCCCTAGAGGAAGATGGGCATGGAGAGCCTGCAACACTAGAAGCACCGCCCTCATCTCCAGGACACTGATATGCAAAAAGGTCTCTGTGTGAGTCCATGTGCCTTGGACGGTTCTGCCCATGCAATGCCCCCCCCACCCGATGCGAGACACGTCCGTGGTCACTGTGACTTGGGGTGAGGACATGGAGAAGGGGCACCCTTCCCGAAGGTGCCTGGAATTGAGCCACCAAAGTAGGGATTCCCTGCAAACCCTGCTGAGAGGAACAGGGGCAGACAAGGGATGAAGCAGAATGGACCACTGGACCTGTAAGGTCCACTGGAGAATCCTAATATTCAGACACGCGAGAGCAGGCAGGTTGATGGCTGCTGCCATGGACCCCAGAGCCCTCAGGACTAACTCCGCTGGAGGAGCCGAGGACTGAAGCAGAGCCAAAAAATGGAGGTTTAGATTGCAAAGTCTGTCAGACGTCAGAACGACTTTAGACTGAATTGTGTCTATCCTGGCCCCTATGAAATCCAAGATTTGAGTAGGCTGAAGGGAGGATTTCTTGTGGTTGATCGTGATCCCTACATAGCGGGCGAGATGTAGGAAATAGTCTCTCGTTGAACATAGTAGATGCCTGGTGGGGGCGTCTAGGAGCCAGTCGTCCAGGTAAGGAAAGACCTGTATTCCCTGAAGCCTCAGGTGGGCCACTACAACTGCCATGACCTTGGTGAACACCCTGGGGCCTGTGGTGAGACCGAAGGGTAGGACCCTGAACTGATAGTGGCTGGCTCCCAGCCGAAAGTGGAGAAACCTCCTGGATCGCCTGTCCATTAAAACATGGTAGTACGCATTCTTGAGGTCTATGGAGCACATCCAGTCGTTCTCCTGTAACAGTGGGAGAATGGATTGAATGGTGACCATCCGGAACTTCTCTTTGGCAACTGACAGGTTCAGTGTGGACAGGTCGAGAATTGGCCTTAAGTCCCCCGTCTTTTTTGGCACCAAAAAGAACCTGGAGTAGAAGCCTGATCCGGATTGACCGGGGGGAACATGCTGGATGGCTCTTTTTTCTTATAGCTCTTTTATTTCGAAGGCTGCCACCTCCCTCTGATTGGGTGGTACATCGGGGAGGCTCCCAGACCGGGGAGGAGTATTTAGGAATGGAATTGAGTAACCTCTGGATATGATCTGGAGCACCCAGCGATCTGTCGTAATGGACTCCCAATGTGCTAGATGCTCCGAGAAGCGCCCCCCGACTGCCTCCAGAGAGGAGCAGTCGGGCAACCCCTCAGGGTTGCTGCATGGGTCGATCGGAAAAGGGTTCCCTCGACCCGAAATTCTTCGGCCCCCTCTGCCTCTGGGCCGGCGTCCACCCTGTCCTCCTCTGCCTCTGAAGGACAAGGGATCCGGAGCGAAACAGGATTGTTGGGATTTCCGGAACCACATCTTATTTTGTCCTCTTTGGTTCCTGGAGAAGGACTTCTGAGGAGCCGAGAAGCGGATCCTGACGGCAGACGTTTTCCCGTCCTTCTCTCTCTGGAGTAGCGTATCGCGGACGGTTTTGCCGAAAAGCGTAGAACCGTCAAAAGGGGCATTCGCGAAGGACACCTTGAAGGGTTCCGCAAAGTCGCAGAGACGGAGCCAGGCCTGTCGTCGTAAGACAATGCCTGTTCCGCTGGCTCTAGCCGCTCCCTCCATGGCATGGGAGAGAAGCCGCATACAGGTGTTTGTGATAGACTTAAGAGTGGCCATTCGCGCCGAGAAGGTCCGTTTGTCCTCGGCCAACATGGACTCTGGGGGTGACCCAGCATACTCTGATTAGGTCCCGCTGGAGTCGAATCACGTGTGCCATATAGTTCAGTGACCTTACAGCGAACATCCGCTTTCCAAGGCGGTCCATCGTCCGAGACTCCTTGTCTGGAGAATGTACCGAGGAACTCTCCTGTGCTAATTCCTTCTTGGTGGCAGCTGCCACCACCATGGCATCTACAGGGGTCCCTTTGCTCCAAACTGTCCTGTCTGTGGGGGGGCTGAGAATGTTGTCCGGTCTCTTGGGTATTGGCTCCACAGTGGCTGGCTCCTTCCATGCCCTGGTAGTTATGAGGTCCACCAGGGGATCGGCGGGAGGGGACACCCAAGAGGTAGATGGGCCTGCATCGAACGCCTCCAGAAAGACAGACTCGTTCGAGGAAGGCTTTTGGGCTGACCACCCCCCTCTAATACGAAGCATTTCCATAATGTCTCCAAAGGAGACGTCTTCGGGGGGTGACCTGGGGGAACCTTCCCCTTCCTCCAAGTCTGTGTCTTCTGTGAGGGACTCGGGTGAGTCCAAGTGCCTCCTCTTGCACTTTCGTTTGTGAGGGACCTCCTCGGGGGGACTGTCCTAGGAGGGCTCACCAACAATGTCCTGTTCCTCCATGGGAACCATCTGGGACGTAGGTGCAGGCTGTCCCTGGGGCCGGATGATGGAAGACAGGCCTGTCTGAGAGGGAATGGCGGGTGGATCCGTAGCAAGAGCCTGGGACCTCGAATCCCTCGAAAGGACCCTTTCCACAACGTCGAATGCCGAGGGTGAGCTGCTCTCCCTAGGATCCGAAAGCAGTCCCCTCGGATCCAGCGTGTGGATCGGTGCCGGAGATGACCCGATCGGATCCGAAAGGGCAGTGCGATCTAACCTCAACGGTGCCGAAGGCACACTAACCCCTCCAGATCCGACGCTCATGTCACGGCCCCGAGAGCTCGGATCCGAAAATGGATCCGACAAACTCGAAGGCACAGTCGGCGCCGAAGTAGGAAACACTGTTGGTGCAGACACCACCCCGGCTCCGAAGCTACTTGGATCCGACAGCTCCAAGCCCCAGTAGCAGGTTGGAGAAGGAGCAATGGGGGGTGAAAAATGGGGTCGAGCTCCCCCCCGGAGGGGGGGGGGGGCAAGAGCACTCCCATCTGCAGCTGGGCTTGAAGAAATCGACGCATGATCCGATACATGCCTGCATCAGATAAACTTCTAGTTGACCTGGATGAGGCTGCCGAGGCTGGCCGGGAAGGCTGCCTGGACGACCTCGAAGGTGACCGGGTCTCCTCCTCCAGCCCTCCAGCTCCGGGGAGAAACGTGAGAAACGAAGCCTGGAGGGGGAAGACCCGGAGACCTTAAGAGGGGAGGCAAGCTGCTTAGATGGCGGGGCTGAGGGAGCTGAATCGGCCCGCCTCTTGTAGCTACGATGCCTGTCCCTCTCACGCTCTTTATCCTTCTTATCCTTTTTTCCTCTAGTCCCTTTCCTCCTGAGCCGAAGAGGGAGTTTGAATCCCGGCCAAGTAGCGGGAACGGTCGGTGGGGAAGCCGCGGCTGGCGCCACAGAGGGGGAGGAGGACGAAGCCAAATCCGGGGGCAAAAGGCCCACGAGGACTAGCTTAGTCCGCCTATCCCTCAAAGCCCTGGGGTTGAAGGCTGCACAGACAGTGCAACCTAAAGAGAGATGGTCCACGCCCAGGCAAACAATGCACCGAGTGTGGCCATCCGCTGGGGACAGCTTATGGCCACACTCGGAGCATTTAGAAAAAATCGCTTTTGGGCCCTCAGACATACTGACAGGAATAGGCCCACACGCACACAGCTTCACACACAGACAGAAGGGGGGAGGGGATTTCAAATCTACACTAAACTAAGATAAAACTACCCAGATCGACTAAGGGAGAAAAAGGGTACCACACACACTCAGAATACAGTAATTTTAAAGGCAAAAAGTTAATCTATTCAACTCACAAAACCCAACACTAGGAGCTCATTCTTAGATGCTTCAAGAAGCCGCAGCAAACGAGATCTGAGGGTTAGAGGGAGGTAGCAGGGCATTATGGGTAGGGGGAGGAGCTTTGGGCTCGGATCTTTTGCTAGGAAAGCTGCCGGCTCAGATCCGAATCAGATCCGATACCCACAGGTTGCTGATCAAATGAAATTAACTACTTCAGATTATTAGGTTTACTTTGGTTAGCAGCTAATAAGCTTATTTTTCTTCCAATACCTGTAATCTACTTTAAACGGTATTTTCACCCTGTTTCATGCTGGTAGAAGACTAGATAAATTTTTCATAATTGTTAAAAAAGTTCATACTTGTAGGTAAATTTAAAAATGCCATATATAAAACATCTGAACAGTTAATATAGATCTATAAATTACAACAGCAAATGTGCTCATCATATCAACTGACTTGATTTTGGTCCCTTAGGAAAAATACAAAATATAAGCCCACAATATATGTTCAGACAAAAGCAGTAATGATTTTTCTATGTGATTGGGTACAAGTACAAAAGGGCCTTACTATTTTCCCTCCCCATTGAGGTTAAAAAGTCTTGTCACAATGGTTAAGCATGTATGAACAATGAAAAGCATTTCAGTCCCTACCAGAGTTCCTTAAGAGAGAGAGAGAGACAGACAGAGAGAGTGTGTGTGTGTATGTGTGTGTGTATCACCATTTTCCGAATAAAAAAAAAAATCAGCTGTGCAGTTAATATGCATTTAGTATACACAGGATTGTCTGACACCTAAATGCTTGTGTGCTGTCCTTCTTAGAGCAGGTGATACTAGGGGAATTAATTTGTTTCAGATAAAAACGTTTCTTCCCTTAATGAGTAATAGGAGAAAACAGGTTCATAGGTACTTACAAGGCTATTGGTATGTAAGGATATTAACAAGTTTAGCCTTGCATTCATATGGCATTTATTAGCCTTCACAGTCTATTTATTTGTTTAACACATGCAGCAGCAGCAACTGTTTAAATATTTACAGGAAAGGAGCGAGCCTGTCAACCTAGTGATTCAGGAAACCATAGCTCATTCTGTCCCACATTTACAAACTAAATGAACATTTCCTTTTCATTTAATCAGTGCTGGTGTGATGCATACTAGGACAGAAATGATCAGTACGTTACGTTATTTAAGTACCACAGCCCATAGGTTGTTTATAAGGTATCAAGCTTTTGGCTTTTTGCTATGGGTCTGTTTTTCATAAAGTTGTAGTTTTCTGACAAATCACTGGCAGTGGCAGAACTTTGAGGACTGAAGTCAGAAAATAATGGCAGGCAGCAGACATTGCTTTTGATTTTCATACATCCTTCAGAACATTTATGCGATGCAAAATCTGTTATTCTGTCAACAGTTTAAATTTAGAAGAGCAGTATTTAAAAAGTGTCACTATTTCTGTGCCTTTGTTTGGTCCCCCATTATTTCTGGCTTTGTCTAGATTTCTTGCTCTAAGAAACTGAGAGGTATGTCCATGACATCTGCAGTCATATTACTAAACTCCTTCTTTGGTAGATTTGAGACCACCACCGTACCTTCCAAAACAAACACTGACAAAGAAGAGATATTGTTCAACAAACTCTGAGGCAGTGAGACTTCAGATTAATAACGTGAATCCTAGGAAGGCTGTTGGACCAGATAACATACCTGGCAAGGTGTTGAAGGAGTGTGCTAATCGGTTATGTCTGGTACTGACAGACATCTTCAACTCATCCCTTGTTATGGAGAAAGTTTCCTCACGTTTCAAGGAAACATGTACTGCCCCAACTTCTGAAGAAACACAACCCTACCTGCCTCAATAACTCTAGACTGGTCGCCTTAACCTCAAACGTCATGAAGTGCTTTGAGAGGACTGTGAATAAACATCTATCTATGAGTCTGCCCAAGTTTTTCGATCCTCTCCAGTTTGCATACCAGGCAAATAGATCGACTGCGGATGCGATATCAGTCACACTACACCTTGCACTAAAACACCTGGAATGGAGGAACAACTACATAAGGCTGCAATACATTGACTACAGTTCTATGTTCACCACTGATACTGATGCAACTGGTGGATAAGCTCATGAAACTCGGGATAAACAAGCACCTATGTAGCTGCACTCTTGACTTTCGGATTGGTAGACCCCAATGGACATGTGCTGGAAACACCACCCCTCAATGCATAATCCTGAATACTGGTGTTCCCAAGGTTGTGTGCTCAGTCCTATGCTCTTCACCATTCTCACCCATGACTGTACTGCAAAACATAACTCAAACCATATTATAAAATTTGCTGATACCACAGTTATGTGTCTTATTAGTGGTGGGGATGAACACAACTACAGGAATGAGCTGAACACTTTCGACTGCCTGGTGCGACAGGAACAATCTGGACCTGAATGTTAAGATCAAAGAAATGATTATGGACTTCAGGAGAAATGCAACAGTTCACCAACCACTCACTATCAAAGGGGAGGTAGTAGAGAGAGTCAAAACAACTAAGGTCTTGGGCCTTCACATCTCAGATGACCTCCCTTGGAATGTTAATTCCAACCATCTAGTCAAGAAGGATCAAAACAGTAAGTTATGCACTCACCATAACGTTAGATGTACGTAGTCCATCTCGCCTCACATTCTTCACCTGTGGGTTCGGAGCCGAATATCGGCTCTGACTCGGCCTATTTACTAGCTCAAAAGTCTTTGATTGGCTGGGGTAAGATGGTATCCCACAATACACTGCTCCACATCCCCAGATCTAGTTTGTTGCCAACAGAAGTACAGGATGCCTCACCCAAACACACACACATCCTTAACAAAGAGGTCCAACAAATTATCCAAAGGGACTCAGCAATACAAGAAGGACATGGTGTTCCTCCAAATCCTCCAGGCCTGGGGGATGGTGGGGGGGGGTAATGAAGAATGTCAGGCGAGCTAGACTACATACATCTAACATTATGGTGAGTACATAACTTACTGATGTCATGTAGTCCTATCTCGCCTACATTCTTCACCTGCGGGACAGCGTCCCTAGCACCTACTTCCTGGGTGGCTCAATGGAAAATACTCCTGAGCACTGTGGAGCCAAAAGATGAACTGCCCCTGGACACCACATCCAATTTGTAATGGGAGACAAACGTGCAAGGAGAAGCCCACATTGCAGCTGCACATATATCATCCATCGATAGCCTAGCCTGAAAGGCTGTGGAAGTGGAAACAGCTCTTGTAGAATGTGCTCTGACTGGAAAGGGCAGACTCTTTCCCCCTGCCTGATAAATAAAGGAGACGCAACCAGCTATCCACCTAGAGATGGTGACCTTGGAAACCGGAGACCCCAAGCGATTCTCTGAAAATGAAACGAAGAGCTGGTCTGACTTCCTCCAATCTTTTGTCCTATGTAGATAAAAGCATAGCTGTCTATGAACATCCAACAGATGAAACTGGTACTCTGCCTTGTTGGAAAAATTGGGGAAGAAGACCGGCAGTTCAATGGACTGATTAATATTAGATAAGGAAGCCACCTTGGGAAGAAAGGATGGGTTTGGTCTCAGAGAGACTCTATCTTTATGGAATATTAAATATGGGGGCTTGACTGATAGGGCCTAGATTTCTCAGACTCATATAGCTGAGGTGATAGCTATCAAAAAGGCAGATTTCCAAGTAAGAAATTTTAAGTCGCAGGAGGCCGCAGGTTCGAAGGGTGGGAGAGTGAGAGCCTGCAGAACGAAATTGAGGTCTCAGGGCATAACAGGTTGAGATACAGGGGGACGAAGCAGAAGAGTGCCTTTCAAGAATGCTTTACACAGCCTGTGTGCCATTAAGCTAGGTTCGTAAGCTACATGAAAATTCGAAATAGCCGCCAGCTGAACTTTGATGGTGGCTGAGGCAGACCCTTGGCAGAACAAAGCAGATAGAAATTCCAAAACCGAATCGATGGGGGCTGTGTAGGGGGTCAATACCTTTGGACTGGGCCCATATCGAGAACCTTTTCCATTTACTAGAGTAGATCTTCCTAGTGGACGGTTTATGGGAGGACGAAAGAATATGGACCACGTCTGGAGAAAAATCATGACATCTGACTATGGATGGAAGTGGAGTAGCCAAGCAGTCAGCTGAAGGGTCCCCAGTGAGGGGTGGAACTGTCCCGACATATGTGTCAGCAAGTCCGGACGAGGGTCCAGAATCCAAGGAGTATCCACAATGTAAGGATGAAGGAAGGGGAACCATACTTGACGAGGCCAGTGTGGCGCAATCAGAATCAACCTGCTTCCCAAGGATGGCACTTTCTGAATCACCCTTGAGATAAGGGGAAATGGAGGGAAAGCATAAAGTAGACCCGCGGGCCAACTGTGCGCAAGAGCGTCTCTTGGAGACTCCCACGGTGGGGGGATCAGCAAGATGTAGCTGCTGCATTTCGCACTGAGGGGACTGGCAAACAGATCGCAGCAAGGCTGACCCCATCTGCTGAATATGCTTTCCGCCACCCGGCGGTTCAGGGACCACTCGTAGGGCATGAGGATTGCCCTGCTTAGCCTGTCTGCAATCACACTGGTTTTCCCCGGGATGTGCGTTGCCACCAAGGACCGTTGGGAAGCTATCGCCCAATTCCACACTCTCATGGCCTCCCTGCACAGAGGGTAAGATCGGGTTCTTCCTTGTTTGTTGAGATACCACACTACTGACATGTTGTCTGAGTATACTGCAATAGTCCCTAGAGGGAGGACATCCTGAAGTGCCTGCAACGCAAAAAGCACTGCCCGCATCTCCAGGACATTTATGTGCAAGTCTATCTCGTGCTCCTGCCACGTGCCTTGGACCATCCTACAGAGATAATGCCCCCCCCCATCTGGGAGGCATCCGTGGTCACTGTGGCTACTGGATTGGGTGGCACAAACGGTTTTCCTACATTTAAGTTGTTGGTGCATAGCCACCAACTGAGGTACTGCTTGCATCTGCCTGTGATTAAGATTGGATGGGATAGTGGTAGTCTTTGTAAGGACCATTGGGCGAATAGGAGCCATTGCAGGATTCTCATATGTAACCTCGCTAACGGGACCATCATGATAGTAGACGCCTTTGTCCCCAGTAATTGAAGAACTAGCCTTGCCTTCATGCGTCTCAGAGGCATCAGCATACGAACCTGTTGTTGTAACCCCGTGATCCTCTCCAGTGGTAGGAATGCCCTCAATCGAATAGTGTCCAACTCTGCTCCTATAAATGAGACACGCTGCGAGGGTAGCAAGGCAGATTTTTTCCAGTTTATTGTAATGCCTAACTGGTGACATAGATTGATGGTAGTATCTCTATTTTGAAGAAGTAGATGCTTGGAGGGGCTGAGAGGAGCCAGTCGTCCAGGTACGGAAACACCTGGAATCCTTGACGTCTCAAGTGAGCCGTCACCACTGCCATGCACTTGGTGAACACCCTGGAGGCTGTGGTAAGACCAAAGAGCAGGGCTCAAAACTGGAAATGCCTGGCTCCCAGCCGGAAGCGTAGATGACATCTGGATGCTCTGTCCATTTTGGTGTGGTAGTAAGCATCCTTCAGGTCGATGGAGCACATCCATACTTCTTTTCCCAACAGTGGGAGAATAGACTGTAGCTTGACCATCTGGAATTTGGACTTGCATACATACTGATTGAGTTGGCTGAGATCCAAAATGGGTCTCAGGTCCCCGTTCTTTTCGGCACCAAAAAGAATCTTGAGTAAGTCCCTAATCCGATCTGGTCTGGGGGGACTGGTTGGATGACTCCTTTTTCCAGCAGCTGAGAAACCTCTGATGCTGCTTGATCCCTTTGACTGGGTGGAATGTCTGGGATCCGTCTGATGGGAGGGGGTGCGGAGTAGAATGGGATGGTGTAACCTCCGGCGATTATCCCTAATACCCATAGGTCCTGGAAATTCGACCCCCGACTGACTCCGGAGAAGCACAGTCGGGCACACCCTTAGGACTGAGAGTATGGGGATCCACAAAAGGAATCGCGGTCCCCAACACTGCGGGGGCCCCCTCTGCCTCTGGGGCGACGTCTCCCTGAATACGACCCCCCTCCCCTGCCTCGGGAGGGGGTCTCACCTTGTGCAGCAGGAAAAGGCCTTTGTGATTTCTTGAACCACATCTTTCCCCCTCGCCGAGCCTTGGGATAAGGTCTCGACGGGAGGGAAAAACGGACCCCTACGGCAGACAAGGTCTTTCCCTCTTGCTCGCACCTGGTGAGGGTGTCCTTCACTTTGGTCCCGAAAAAGGAGGAACCATCAAAGGGGGCATCAGTGAAGGAAGACTTAAAGGCCTCCGGAAAGTGACACAGGCGTAGCCAGGCTTGCCTCCTAAGGGCCACCCCTGAGCTAGCCGCCCTACTCGCTCCCTCGGCTGTGTACGAAATAAGTCGCATGGATGAGTTAGTGATGGAGTTTAGGGTAGAGAGCTGAGCGTTGACAGTCTGGGCCACCGCCTTAGGTACGTTACCCGCTAGAGTATCTCCTAATTCCTTAAGGAGATCTCTCTGGAGCCGCGTGAAATGAGACAAATAATTCAGCAACTGCAAGGTAAAGGTAGCTGAAGACAGGGTACGCTTCCCGTACCGGTCCATAGTCCTAGACTCCTTGTTAGGAGGATGGACCGAAGAGGAAGACTCAGCAACTTCCTTCTGGGTGGCTGCCGCCACCACCATAGCATCTACCGGGACTCCCTTTGATAAAAATTCTTTTCCTTGGGGAGCGGACAAAAATTTGTTGGGGCGTCAAGGAACAGGCTCCACCAAGTCAGGACTCTCCCACACTCTTTGACAAATAAGGTCAAGGAGCTTGTCGAAGGGTGGAGACACCCAGGAGGCAGAGGGCTGAGCGCCAAAAGCCTTAAGGAATACTGACTCCTCCTCGGCGGGGTTTTGGAGGACCAGTCTCCTCTTTGTTTCAGGATCTCCAGTATATCGGAGAATGAAACGTCCTCAGAGGAAGACTTGGGGGACCCCTCCGATTCCTTGAGGTCAGTATCGGAAGTGAGGGACTCGTCCTGGGAGTCTATGTGCTTCCTCTTGCACACTTTCTTTCTGGGAGGTTCCTCAGGCATAGGCTCTGAGGGCCCCTCAGAAAGAAGGGGACCGCTCGTGGGGGTATCCTTAGGCCCTGGTGCTCTGCTGTCCAAAGATAGGTGGGCGTCAGAAGCTCTCGCCGGTGTTGAGGGGGAAGGTAGAGCCGATCGGAGAGAAGTAGCTGACCTAGCCAGCACGCTCCGCATAGCCTCGAAGGCGGGACCTCCCGAATCGGAGGACCGACCGCCCTCCAAGGCCATGACCGGGACCGGTGTCCCCGCAGCCGAGGCACCGAGAGGGAGGCTCACAACCGAAGGGTGCTCTGAGGCATCCCCTTTGGGTCCGACCAAGGAGACCAGAGTCTCGAACCCTGTGGACGGAGCCGACAAGGTCGGAGCTGACGCGGGCACGGATAAACCTCACTGGGGATCGCAACCGACGCAGGAACGTCTCTCGGAGCGGAGCTTACCGGCTCCGACGACAAGGATGCGCTCGGAGGAGGAATAGCAGAAATAACCTTAGGAGCCGGCTCCGGAGCCGACTGGGTAGGAGCCGAGAAAAGTTTGGCCAACACAGGCGACTGTAGGAGCCTCTGCACCACCCTATCTACATCCAAATCGGAAAGCCTGGAGGACTTGGAGGAGATGGATGGAGACCTAGACCTCCTATCTGGAGAACACTGCCTCAAACTTGGCGACCGGCTCCGAATTGGTTCCAGTACGATCGGAGCGGAAGCAGACTCACTAGACACAGCTACCTCCTGCGGCCCCGAAGACGGTGGAGCCGAGGAAGCAAACTCAATAACCGTGATTTTGGAAGGTGGCTCCGAAGCAACAGATGGAGCCAGAGACCTTTTCTTGGATTTTGAGGATTTAGACTTCGACTGGGAGCCAAACCTAAATCCTCCTCAAAAGACGGTTTTAGCAGTCCCTTTAGGATTAATTTGTTTTTCCTCTCTTGGAGCACCCGAGGACTAAAGGCGTGGCAGAAACTGCACGACTCCTGAAAGTGGATGGCTCCAAGACAGTAAACACAGACCGAGTGTCCATCTGTGATGGACATCTTATAAGCACACTTCGTACACTTTTTAAAGCCCGAGGGCTTATGCTCTTTCTGCTCCTTAGACATTCTAAGGCAACAACCGTAGCAGCCGCTACTGACAAAAGGCGGGAAACCGCAAACACAGAAAACTGCGAGTCCACACAAGCACAACAAACAAGCAGGCACAGGGGAAAACCTCTAAAGTACAGTTTTGTACCTACCATAAATGTAGATGTTCGAGTGCTAATACAGCTGCAGTAATCACAGATGGGTTCTCTGCCGTCAGGCGGTCCCTCGGTCGGCCGAATTCCAAAGTCTTGGTCCGGCGTCGGTTGTCGCTTTCTCTTCTGACGTCAGTGAGGCCAGAGTATATAAGACACAGCCGACGCCATGTTCTTCAGTCTTTCTTGCCCCAGATGTCAGGTGCCCCCAGAAGGAAGGCAATACATAAACTATGCTTATATGTATATATACAAGTAATGCAATATAATCCAAAATAAGTGGTTGCAAGCAAATAAACCAAAGAAAGATAACCCAGTCAGGTTGTATGAAGGGGTTGTTAGGCCCTATGCCTTTACCAAGTGGGGAAGGAGGGAGGGAAACCTGTACTGCAGCTGTATTAGCACTCAAACATCTACATTTATGGTAGGTACAAAACTGTACTATGTTCATCGTGCATACAGCTGCAGTAATCACAGATGGGTAGAGTCCCAAAGCTACGCACAGGGTGGTAGGTACTAGGAGGAACTGGGTTGAGCCAGAATGCCCTGCAAAACAGCAGTGGCAAAGCCTGCTCTTGTTCTGGAATATAAAGGCAGGTGGTATTGTTTTGTGAAGGTATGTACAGAACTCCAAGTGGCTGCCTCCAAAATATCTTTGGTAGGAACTCCTCTGAGGAAGGCTGTAGAGGTAGCTGTGGCCCTGGTGGAGTGTGATCTGATACCTGTAGGAACAGATTTCCCATGATAGGAATAACAAAACCGTATGCAGTGGCCTATCCACTTTGAAATAGTCTGCTTGGAAACTGGCTACCCTTGAGCCCCTACAGCATAGGACACAGAGTTGTTCTGATTTCCTGAAGGACTTTGTTCTGTCCAAATAGTAATGTAGCTGCCTATGGATGTTTAAAGAATGTAGTAGCCTTTCCCCTTTGTTTTGAGGATTGGGGTAAAAGGTAGGAAGGTGTATGGCTTGATTTAAAGCTACCCTGGATACCACTTTAGGCATAAATGATGGGTTGGTACGAAGGGCAACCCTGTCCTGATGGAAAATGAGAAAGGGCTGCACCGCCATGAGGGCCTGTAGCTCCGAAACTCTACGAGCTGAAGTGATAGCCAGAAGGAAGGCAGTTTTCCAGGACAAATATTGCAAATCTTTTGAGGCAGCTGGTTCAAAAGGAGACAATGTTAACTTTTCTAGTATGTAATTAAGATCCCAGGCTGGTATTGGTTGTCTCCTTGGTGGTCTTATATTCTTAGCCCCTCTGAGGAACTGTCGTAAGAGTGGGTGAGAAAATAAAGGAGGATCCGTGTTGAATTCTGCAGAAATGGCTGAGGCATGGATTTTTATGGAAGAAAATGAAAGTCCACTGTTCAGCAGCTCAGCTAGATACTGTAATACCTGAGGCAAGTTCAGTTTTCTAGGGTCCTGGCCTTTTTTCTTATTCCAAGAACAAAACCGCTTCCATTTTGCGGAGTAAGCTTTTCTAGTAGATGGCCTTCTGGCCTCCAAAATGACATCCTGCACCTCCTTGGAGAGTAGGGTCTGTTGTGGTGTTAAGGGATTTTCCATGCAGCGAGATTGAGTGTTTTCAGCTGACTGTGAAGAGTTTTGTAGCTGTGCTGAGTCAGCAGAAGAGGCATTAGAGGCAGGGACCAGGGGGGAGTATGTGTTAGGCTCCTCAGCAGTGGGTACCAGTGTTGCCTTGGCCAATCTGGAGCAATCAGTATCATCTTCGGTCTGTCTGCTCTTGCTTTCAAAAGCACCTTGGGCAGAAGAGGCAGAGGTGGAAATGCGTAAACTGTCCATGCTGTCCAACTGAATGAAAGGGAGTCCACTCTCCAGGCCTTTGGATGAAAGGTCCTCGAACAAAACTTCCAATTGATGATTCCTGTGGGAGGCAAAAAGATCTATGTCTGGCCTCCCCCACACTTGGATTATTTCTGTAAACACCTGAGGATGTAACTTCCATTCGTGTGGATCTGTCATATTTCTGCTTAAATTGTCTGCCAGCGTGTTTTCCAATCCTGGCAGGTACTGTGCTTGAAGTTCGATTTGCCATTCCAGAGCCAAGTTCCAAAGAGTCATGGCTAGTCTGCACAAGGGGTATGAATGTGTTCCTCCTTGTTTGTTTATGTACCACATTACTGTGGTGTTGTCTGTTCTTATTAGTAATTGTCCTGGATGCAGGAAGTCCTTGAAAGCTGTAATTGCATTTATTACTGCTAGCATTTCTTTTGATTGATGTGAAGGTGCTTTTCCTTTTGGGACCATTTGCCCTGGATGCACCTGTCCGTCATGTGCGCCCCGAGGCGTAATCTGAGGCGTCTGTTGTGATAACTTGCTTTGCTTGAGGCTTGCAGAATGGGAGGCCTGTGTTTGCTTGACATGCTTGGGCCCACCATAGAAATTCCTTTTGCAAACATGGGATTATTGGTATTATTGTTTCCAAACTGTGACTGTGTTGAGACCATAGGTTTTTTAGGTACCATTGAAGTTTCCTCATATGCAGCTTTGCACATGGGATTAAAAGAATGCAAGATGCCATGAATCCCAGAGCCTGCAGGATTTTCCTTGCAGTAAGCCTGGTACTTTTTTCTAGTATTTTGAAGTACTGATATAGTTGCCCCTGTTTTTCTGGCGTAAGGTAGGCCATCTGGGTGTTTGTGTCCAAGTTGGCACCCAGGAAAATTATTTTCTGAGATGGTGTTAGCCTTGATTTCTCTTTGTTGATTGTGTATCCCAGAGCATGCATTAATTGTGTCACATATGCCAGATGTTCCAGAAGTATGTTCTTGCTGTCCGCTTGGATCAGGCAGTCGTCCAAATACGGGTAAATTTGTATCCCTTGAAGTCTGCAGTAGGCAATCACTGATGCCAGGCACTTTGTGAATACTCTGGGCGCAGTAGATAAGCCAAAGGGCAATGCAGACAATTGATAGTGGATTGAACCTGCAAGAAATCTGAGGTATCTTCTGCAGCTTTGTCTGATTGGGACATGCAGGTATGCCTCCTTGAGGTCCAATGTTACCAGCCAAAACCCCTTGCCCAGCATGGGAAGAAGTTGCTGTAATGTGAGCATCTTGAATTTTGGTACAAGTAGAAATGTGTTTAGGATGGATAAGTCCAAAATGGGTCTCCAGTCGGTTCCTTTCCTTGGTACCAGAAAAAGTCTTGAATAGAAACCTTGACCTTGTTCGTGAGTAGGTACCTCTTGAATAGCTCTCATGCTTATGAGCTTTGAAATTTGTAGTTGTGCCTCTGCCCTTTGATTCAGTGGCAGGTTTGGCATGCCTTTCATTTTTGGAAGAGTGTGAAATTGAAATTTGTAGCCTCTGTTTATAATGTCCAGGATCCATTTGTCTGTTGTGACAATATGCCAACTGCCTGCAAATAATGCTAGCTTTCCTCCCAAAGGTGCTGCCAGCTGAGACATGCTTGGCATGGAAATGAGGGAGTCATTGGGTTTGCTTCCTGTATTGTTGTGCACTGTCCTCGCCACCTCTTGGTGCTGGAGTTTGCCATTGTCGGCCTCTGTATGATCCTTGTGATTGCCCTCTGCCCCTTGTGCGCCTGTATCTACCTCTTTGGGGCTTGTCAGTGGCTGGAAAGGACCAGTTTTTTGAAGGCCAATTTCTGCTAAAACGTGGAGGTTGGACCTGTAAAAAGGCTTTGACAGTTTGCATAGATTTGGCTTTTTCCCCCATTTTCCGTAGTATCTCCTCAGCATTAGTACCAAACAGCACATCCTTTTGTAAAGGAGCATCTAGAAGTTTAGCTTTCACATGATCAGGCAAGTTTTGTTCTCTAAGCCAGGCATGTCTGTGAATGACTGATCCTGTAGCAGCCGCTCTACTTGAGGCCTCTAGGGCATCATAACCACATTGTAAAGTATGTTTACCCACTTGCTCTGCACTATGCATAACATCCTGTAACTCCCTCAAATCTGGTTGTTCAGGTTGAGACATATTATTCCTTAATTGATAAGGAACTGTTGATATTTAAGAATATGAAACTGACAATTTAGGGCCCTCATGGCTAGGGTGGCCGAGGTATATACCTTTTTTCCTCACCTTTCTAAAGATCTTGACTCTCTTTCTGCAGGAAGAGGGTTCTTGGCAGTGGAGGCCTTCAATCCCTTGGGGCCTTGTGAAATGGTTTCAGGGTCAGCATTATGGCTTTTGAAGAGAAATTGGTGAGAGTTAGGTACTCTGTAGTACCTATCAGGTTTGACTGGTGCAGGAGGCAGAGAATCCGGGTTAAGGCAAGCCTCCGAATAAACATCATCAAGTATGTCCAAAACAGGGGGTATCGCCAGAGGTCTGTGTTGAGGTAACGAAAGAAATTCCCTAAGTCTTTTCTTAGAATCTGAAAAGTCTTGGCCTTCCCAATGGAAGTGTTCCCTCAAGGTGTGCAAGGTTTCCCCAAAGGAGAAATCCTCAGGAGGGGATAGAGAAGGGATGGACTGCTCTGCATCCGAATCATCAAAAGGGGAGTAAGAGTGTTCCTCTACATCAGAATGTTCTGATAAAATGGATCCCTGATCAGAAGAGGGAGAATCTTCCTCCACTCTGGGTCTCTTGTCTGGAGGGGGTTGAGAACCTCTGATAAGAGTAATTAAATCCTTAGCCATTTTAAGCATCTGTTTTTTAGGCATGGGACCTGGGGATGGGCCCTGTGCAACAGGCCTCTTGGGATGCCTGGCTGCTTTGGATTTAGTAAAGGCCTTAATAGAAAAAGAAGATGAGGGTCTAAAGACACCATGGGTGGAGGTGGACCTATCCAGATTAGTAGGCTCAACATTAGCAAAGGCTTCGGTGGTTGTAGTCTGGGAAAGGGCCGAGGTCCCAGCGGTCTCGGGTACAGAGGACACCGCCAAAGGAGTGTCGTCGGTAATCAGGGACTGCAAAGGCGTCTCGCTGAGAACCGGACCACGTGTAGCCTGTTTTGGCGTGGTGTCGGCGGGGACCGCGGGCCTCGCATGTCGGTCCTTCTCCTTGCGTTTTTTGGTCAAAACGGTAGTCGGAGTGTCCGACGACATCTTATAATCGAAAGCTTTACCAAAATAGTGTTGGGTGAACTCTGCCCGACGCTTAATAGTGCGTTTATTGAAGGTAGCGCAAAAGCGACAGCCTGAGACGTCGTGGTCTGGGCCTAAACAAGGTATGCAGAGGGAATGGAAATCCTTATGCGGTATTTGCTTCCCACAAGAAATACAATTATTAACTTTTTCTGACATCGGTCTGAGGCAAGAAAAGGTTCCCCAACGGGGTACCTAGCTTTAATGAAGACTTCGGTTTCCAAAATGTTCGTAATTCAGGAGCTGGCCGACCGGCACTTGCGAACTGCTTCTGCTTCGGGCACCGCGCGGCAAAAAAGACTGAAGAACATGGCGTCGGCTGTGTCTTATATACTCTGGCCTCACTGACGTCAGAAGAGAAAGCAACAACAACAGACGCCGGACCAAGACTTTGGAATTCGGCCGACCGAGGGACCGCCTGACGGCAGAGAACCCATCTGTGATTACTGCAGCTGTATGCACGATGAACATCTAAAACGGTTCTCCACTTAACAAAACTACAACACACCAAACGACAATCAGACAAACACCACAATGGAGGACTAGGTCCTCTAACTGAAATGGGCCTAGCCCGAGGGAAGTTAGGGATACCAAAACACAGAGAAACATTCAACTCAAAAGACACTAACGCAGCAACAATAGCTAAGAAGCAGCTCTATTTGGCTAATAACAATCAGCAAAAATTTTTCACAGGAAAAAAGGTTTTAGCAATACTTAGCCACAGCCAAGTCGACACCACGTCCGAGCGCTACAAGTGGCAAACGAGATCTGGGAATGTGGAGCAGTGTATTGTGGGATACCATCTTAGCCCAGCCAATCAACGACTTTCGAGCTAATAAATAGGCCGAGTCGTAGCCGATATTTGGCTCCGAACCCACAGGTGAAGAATGTAGGCGAGATAGGACTACATGACATTAGAGGGTTCACCTCCTGAGAAAGCTCAAAAAGGCCAGTCTCCCACTGTCTGCTCTTACCACTTTTTACAGGGGAGCCATCAAGAGCATCCTCACTAGCAATGTTATAGCATGATTCGGCAACATGCACAGCTGCTGAGAAGAAGAAATTACAGAGGGTGGTGAGGGCGGCCGAGAAAATCTTGGGCACAGTCCTCCCTTCTATTCAGGAGCTTTTCTTTACAAGAGCAAGAAAGAGAACATACAAAATACTAGCTGAGTCGACCCATCCAGCCCACAACTGGCTCTCACAACTTGTGTATGGAAGGAGGTACCACAGCTTCTGCTGTAGGACTACCAGATTCAAAACAGTTTGTATCCTACAGCCGTGAGGTTTATTAACTCGGACACCAACCATAATACCTGATACACTGAAGCCTTTTATTTATTTATTTAATCCTGCTGCTCTGACCAATTACCGGAGTATTACTATTACACAATATGATGGCTATATTGAGTCACATCTAAGGTTAAAAATAAAATTTCAGGATGCAGGATATAGGACACTAATCCCAGTCGAGAATCTGAAGTTATAAATTTATTCACACTGTAAATGATAAAATAAAAACAATAACTTAAGCGCTTTTGTCCCTGACCATTCAGAGACTTTATCAAGATAAAAATAAGTCACAAAAGCACTTCTTTAAATATAGTAACAAACACACCCCCCTTTAACTAATCGACCAATAAAAAATTCAAGCATATAAATTAATTATTCAAAGGCAAAAATTTAAAACCATTAAGATAATAAAATGTTAATATATTAATATATAATTACATAAATATAAGGCAGACATGTAAATGATAAAATAAAAACGATAAATTGAGCTACAAATACAATAAAATAAAATAAAACCATTTGTATATACACATACACAAATTCATCTTCGTGTTTCAATATGTGTACCCCATCTTATACGGGAATCATTATATCATTTATTGTAATGCAGTCCCACTTTCAACAAGAAGCATGCTTTAAGTACTCAACATAAATGCATGTCCATATAAATACACATGTGTATATGCACACAAAATGATCAGATACCACTAACTACCTGTTTTTAAAATAAACATGAAAAACAACCAGACAAGCTTACAGCATAAAATCTAAATTATGCCTTTACCTTTCTAATGGATATCATTAATGCCCGGCCATTGGGTGGAACTGGCTCTCAACTGCCATAAGGCTTCTTGTTTTTCCAATTGCAGGGGCCAGGGTCCAGCCCTCAAGTCCATGTCAAACGCTTCAATAATAGTGAACTTAAATGAATGGCCTACAAAAACTCATTACAGTGCTTGGCTAGAGCATTAGTATCCTTCTTCAATCTAATGTCCCCTTAGGTGTTCATAAATACGACACTTTAGTTTTCTCTCAGTCTTTCCTATATAAAATCTGGGACAGACCATACAAAAAGCACAATAAACCACTTTATCAGTCTGGCAAGAGCATTTTTTATTTAGTTTTGCTGTTACCCCATTAACATTGAAGGAGGATCCCTCAACTATATAAGCACAATAATTGCAAGCACCACATTTCCTCATATATCCTAAATTAGGTCCTTTGGAACGAGTCTCCCACATATTTTTAAGACACTGACCTTTTCTGTACACAATGATGGGTTTCTCACCTACAATTTGTCTTATATCATTACAGGTAGACACAATCACCCAGTTTTTATGTAAAATGTTAGCAATCTGCTTACTAGACTTGTTATATGGTGTAATAAAGGCAGACTGAAAATTAGCACTCTTCAATTCATTCTGCACCACAGAAACTTCATTACAGTTAACATTCACATTAGAAACATGGGAATCGTCCACCTTGATAAAATGGGGGCACATTCCTCAATTCATTCTGTACTACAGATACTTCATTAAAATTAACATTCACATAAGTACGGGAATCATCGACCCTGATGAAATGGAAATTATTCACCCTCAATGGTTCTCCACGATTTTTAAATAGAATGGGTTTAAAATAACCCCTTTCCGTTTTATTAATAACCTCCAACATCACATCATTAACTAAGACAAATGGCTAACCTCTCATCAAAAACATATTTTTTAACAAATCACATTCAGCCAAAACCATATCAAATACGGTAACCATACACGCAGCTCTCACAAACTGGCCCTTTACCACCGCTTTCTTCTGCTTAAAAGGTGAGAGCTGTCAAAATGAAAAAAGCTGTTAGAATATGTCTCTTCAAAAAATTTCAGAAAAAAACATCTGTAAAGAGGAATTCTTGACTAGTCTCACATCTAGATATGAAATTTCCTTTTGATCCACATTATGGGTAAATTTCAAAAAGGAAGTTGAATCATTAATGTAAAGCAGAAAATTAGTGATCGTATCCATAGGGCCATCCCAAAAAATAAAAATGTCATACAAAAAACGGATGTACATTTTGCAGTGGGGGTAAAATGAAGAATTAAATAGATGTTTCTTCTCCAACCACAACATAACAGTGTTTGCGTATAAGCCACCACATAGTGAACCCATCGCCACCCCTTCAGTTTGGAAAAAAAACTCTATCAAAAAATATAAAATTGTTTTTCAGCACCAATTCAAATAAATGCTCATATAAATTAATGGTTACCCGAGTTAGGTATACCCTTTTCAACCAAATATTCACAAACCCATTCTAAACCTATGTTGTGGGGAATCACAAGTGTACAGGTCTTTCACATCAATTGTAATAAAAAGCCAGTCTCAGAATACTCAAGATTATTGATACTATTTAAAAAATCCCATAAGTCCTTACACAAGTTTGTCTCATACAAAATAAGTGATTTCAGTCTTGTGTCTAGAAATTTAGCCAGGGGGATGGGTTACAGAACCCCTGGCATCCACAATGGGTCTCATGGGAAGATTTTGGAAGTTTTTATGCATTTTGGGTAAACCAAAAATGGGTGGAATCTTAGCATGAGGGACAGATAAATAATTAAATTCATCTATGGAGATGCTTCCTTTAATAAATAAGTTGTTTAAATCATTCCTAATTCTTCTATAGGCCCCATTCAATCTAAGTGATATTTTCCTGTAGGAAACACTATCCAAAACTTTCTTCATTTTCAAGTTGTAATCATTCATGTTCATCACAACACCACCACCCCCTTTGTCAGGTTTTCTAACTCTAATATCATTATTTGCCTTCAACTTAGATAATCTTTCATATTCACCCTTACTCAAATTAGAAGCAACACAATTCCAAGACAAATTCCTAAGGTCAGTTTCACACAATTTCTCAAATATTTGTAATGAAGGATGAACAGGGGGGTTATAAGTGATGGAAACATGCAATGGGTTACTCACATATTCAACATAAGAATGAAACAACGCGTTTAAATTCAATTTCCTCACAAAAAAATTCAAATCAATCAGGGTATTTGCTATGTCACAGTCTTTCTCAGCACAAAAGTCAAGCCTTTGTTTTGGCTAATAGATCACAGTCAGTCACATCCATTTGCAAAGAAGAAAAGTTGAACACAATAAAATCCCCTTTAGAATTTTTGAGAACAGTCAATGAATTGTTAGCACCACTATCCAGCATCATCTCCGGCCCCGATGGCCTCCTCTTCGGTTGACTCTCTGATGAGGTACATAGCCTCCCCGAACTTGGTTTCTGGGATGGGCTCCTTGTAAGGGGGCCTCTATCTGCTGCATCTCACCCTCAATCATTCAGACCTCCTCAAAGGAGGGTATTCCTCCTCCTCTAAAAAAAATCTCCTCATTTACTAAATTAACATTGTGACCACTACCCCAACCTCTGGGATTTTGGTGGTTTAAAGTATGCTATATTGTCACTGTACTGTACTCTCTCTCAATTTTCTGTTCTTTATGTTATTGATTTGGTGCTCAACACTCCTAAATATTCAATTATATTCGAACACATTATTTTCATGTGACACAACCTCTACATAATTTTTTTGTGCAACTCTGTTGCTTCCCTAATTAAACTCGATATGTGGATTTCATTATGTTTGACTACCAGCTCCATATACTCAAAGCACTGTCTGTCAAACATAGAAAGCAATTCTTTATGCAGAGATGAATCAGCCACAAGGCGAGTAGGGAAACGCCATATGTGTAAACCCTTAGATACCAGTTTGAGTCTTAAACATTCTTCAAAATAGATGTTGTCTAGTTGCAACTTTTTAGTTTTAAAAAGTAAACAGTCAAGCTTTTGGAGGTTATCAAAGTAGCTATTAGTACTTACAGTCCCTTCTGTTGAAAAAAACGGGTTATGTTCCAACCAATCATTCACAATGAAAGATTCATTATATGTAGTCGTCTGCCCTTGTCTAAAATTATTCCTTCCAGTAGTCAAAGATTGATTTAACCGTTAAGTCCATTCAAAACACGTTCAGTACATGTATTTTCGTTCACCTGGCGTTCGTACGTTGAATTCAGCTCAACGTTATTAAAGAGCTGCTGTACAGAACTTCCTCCACTTTCCCTGGAGGTGTGGACATCCTGGTTAACAGAACGACCGCCCCTAGATGACATCATCTGGGCCTGCGCAATCCGATCCAACCTTTGTGACATCTGCTCCAGCAGATTGGTAAGATTCTCAATAGACTGGCCAAACATTTGTAAGAAAAGCAATTGCTGTGAGTCCGCCTTCTGGACCCCTGAAGCCATACCAAAACTACAAACAAAACAGAAAATTACAAAACTAATTCAAAATAAAACTTCAGGATGCAGGATATAGGACACGAATCCCAGTCGAGAATCTGAAGTTATAAATTTATTCACACTATAAATGATAAAATAAAAATGATAAAATCAAGTGCTTTCGTCTCTGACCATTCAGAGACTTTATCAAGATAACAAATTCATTGCAAAAGCACTTCTTTAAATATAGTAACAAACACACCCCCTTTAACTAATCGACCAATAAAGAATTCAAGCATATAAATTAATTATTCAAATGCAAAAATTTAAAACCATTAAGATGACAGAATGTTAATGTATTAAAACAATTACATAAATACAAGACAGACTACAAATATAATAAAATAAAACCATTTGTATATATACATACACACACAAATTCATCTTTGTGTATCACTGTGTGTACCCCATCATATAAGGGAATCATTATATCATTTATTGTAATGCAGTCCCACTTTCAACAAGAAGCATGCTTTAAGTATTCAAAATAAATGTATGTCCATATAAATACACACGTGTATATGTACATAAATGATCAGACACCACTTTAACTACCTGTTTTTAAAATAAACATTAAAAAAAAAATAGACAAGCTTACAGCATAAAATCTAAATTATGCCTTTACCTTTCTAATGCCTTCAATTTCAAAAAACAGGTTATGGAAAAGATATCATTAATGCCTGACCACTGGGTGGAATTGGTTCTCAACTGCCATAAGGCTTCTTTTTCCAGCTGCAGGGGCCAGGGTCAACCCCCTCAGGTCCACATCAAAGGCTTCAATAGCAGTGAACTTAAATGAATGGTCTACAAACTCATGACAGTGCTTGGCTAGAGCATTAGTATCCTTCTTCAATCTAATGTCCCTTACGTGTTCATAAATATGACATTTTAGCTTTCTCTCAGTCTTCCCTATATAAAATCCGGGACAGACCGTACAAAAAGCACAATACGCCACTTTATCAGTCTGGCAAGAGTATTTTTTGTTTAGTTTTGCTGTTACCCCATTAATACTGAAGGACAGTCCCTCAACTATACAAGCACAATAATTGTAAGCACCACATTTCCTTATATCCTAAATTAGGCTGTTTGGAATGAGTCTCCCAAATATTTTAAAGACACTGACCTTTTCTGTACACAATGATGGGTTTCTCACCTACAATTTGTCTTATATCATTACAGGAAGACACGATCACCCAGTCATTATGTAAAATGTTAGCAATCTGCTTACTAGACTTGTTATATGGCGTAATAATGGCAGACTGAAAATTAGCATTCTTCAATTCATTCTGCACCACAGAAACTTCATTAGAGTTAACATTCACATTAGAAATATGGGAATCGTCCACCCTGATAAAATGGAGCACATTCCTCAATTCATTCTGTACTACAGATACTTCATTAAAATTAACATTCATAAGATAAAAACCAAAAGGACCCAATGAAGAGGATGCAGTTTCCAGTTTAAAAACACCGTTTTAATCCACAAAAGGGAAGCACAAGCGCTTTCATAGGTACAAATCCCACTTCTTCAGATGCTAACAACTGGTCAAACAGGAATGGTTTAAATACATATACAGAAACACCTGAAGTAATTAAGTAGTGACATCACCTTAAAGCTGCACTCATGTTAAAATGTTCAAGACAAGGATATTATACATCTACCTGCCTATATTTGACTAAACATTTAAATACAGTACTTAAGTTTTAAAAAATATGTAAAAAGATATAAAACATTACATACATACACTACAAAATATGCATAATTATTTACTATATATACCTATTGCACATATTTTCACCTAGTGAAGGGTTTTAGAATGAGGGAGCATCTTTACCACATTAATAAGTAGGACAATTTTAGTGCTTTAGCTAAACATATGAATGAAACTGATTCTGGACACACATTTAAGTTTCTAGTTATAAGCAGGGCATCTGAGAATATTAGAGGTGGTGACATACGAAATGTCACAGAAAACTTAGAAGCAGAATGGATAGTAAGGTTGACAGCCAGTGCTGATTTTGGAATGAATGAATATGTTCCCCTCAAGCTTTTATTAAAGAAAAGACCCTTCACTGGGTGAAAATATGTGCAATAGGTATATATAGTAAATAAGTATACATATTTTGCAGAGTATGTATTGAATGCTTTATATCTTTACATATTTTTTAAAACTTAAGTACTGCATTTAAATGTTTAGTCAAATATAGGCAAGTAGATGTATAATATCCTTGTTGAATATTTTAACATGAGTGCAGCTTTAAGGTGATGTCACTACTTAATTACTTCAGGTTTTTCTGTATAAGTATTTAAACCATTCCTGTTTGAACAGTTGTTAGCATCTGAAGAAGTGGGATTTGTACCTACGAAAGCGCTTGTGCTTCCTTTTTGTGGATTAAAACTGTTTTTAAACTGGAAACTACAGCCTCTTCATTGGGTCCTTTTGGTTTTTATCTTATTATTGGATCCTGCTTTGTTCTTGGACCTGACTGCTCACAGAGTATGGTGGTAATTAAAAACAAAATATATATTAGAAGTATGGGGAATCATCGACCCTGGTGAAATGGAAATCATTCACCCTTAATAGCGCTCCATGATTTTTACAAAGAATGGGTTTAAAATACCCCCTTTTCCTTTTATTAATAACCTCCAACATCATATCATTAACTAAGACAAATGGGTAACCTCTCATAAAAAAAAAAAAGTTATGTACTCACCATAACGTTCCATCTGAGTAGGTAAACTTAATTTGTCAGCAACCTGTGGGTTACGGATCCGACACAGATCTGAGCTGGCAGCATACCAAGCAAAAAGATCCGAGCTCCAAGCTCCTCCCCCTTACCCATACTACACTGCAACCTCCTTCCAATCCTCAGATCGCATTTGCCACCTGCACATAATAACAAAACAAACTAACAACCTGAGACACCTGACTCAAGGACAAAGTAAAGCTCATAAGTCCGAACCTCGAGCTCAGCTAAATAACCATAAAAGTCAGGGGGAAGGAGGGAGGGACGGTTGCTGACAAATTAAGTTTACCTACTCAGATAGAACATTATGGTGAGTACATAACTTCTTTATCTGAAGTAGTTAACTTCATTTGATCAGCAACCTGTGGGACAGAGTCCCCAGCTACCCGAATCTTGGGAGGCCCTTAAGGAAGGATATTCCGGAGCACTGCAGAGCCAAAGGCAGCCCCTTCCTCTAGACACCAAATCCAGTTTATAATGTGAGATAAAGGTGTGAGGGGATGCCCAGGTAGCCGCTGAACAAATGTCATCCAGGGAAACTCTAGACCAGAATGCAGCAGACGTTGCCATAGAACGCGAAGAATGAGCATGAACCCCCATTGGTTCTGGTAAGCCAGACTCTCTGTATGCTTGTAAGATACAACTCGAAATCCACCTGGCGAGAGTCAACTTAGAAACTGGTTTCCCTAGAAAAGGCTTAGCAAAGGAGACAAAAAGTTGATCAGATTTACAAAAGACAGCTGTCCTGTGCAAATAAAAACGTAACTGTCTGTGAACATCCAGCAAATGAAGTTTATATTCTCCTTTGTTCTGGAAATTAGGGAAAAAGACAGGCAAATTAATGGACTGATTAATGTTCGTCTCGGAAGCAACTTTAGGGAGAAAGGAGGGATTAGTCCTGAGAGATACCCTATCCTTATGAAACACAAGGTATGGAGGTTTGATACAGAGAGCCTGAAGCTCCAACACTCTCCTGGCTGAAGTAATTGCTACCAAAAAGGCCGTGTTCCATGACAAGAACTTCAGATCAATGGAAGCTGCAGGTTCAAAGGGAGGCGCAACTAGCACCTGAAGAACTCAGGTCAGATCCCATGGCGGGGATGAATTTCTAACAGGGGGTCCTTCAAAAGAAAAGTGCCTTTTAGAAAGGTCTTACAAATTCTGGCAGCAGCGAGGGAACCAAAGTTGTCTCCAACATGAAAATGGGAAATGGCAGCCAGCTGGACCTTCACAGTAGATGAACTGGCCCCTTGCTCAAAAATATGAGACAAGAATTCCAGTACCGCTGAAATAGGAGCGGTGAAAGGGTCCAAGTTCTTTTGTGAAGCCCAAATTGAAAAACGTTTCCATTTGCTACTGTAAATCTTCCTGGTAGAGGGTTTATGTACCGCCACCAGGATAGACTTGACTCGGGAAGAGATACCGGGAGTCCTGGCAACTAGGGGAACTGGATCAGCCAAACTGAGAGCTTGAAACCATCCAGGTTCGGAGGAGCCATTCTCAAGGGATGAGAAATCAGATCCGGAATGGGATCCAAGATCCAGAGTGGAGCTATGAGATGAGACCGCAGGCAGGGGAATCAGACTTGCCGAGGCCAGAATGGAGCTATGAGGATAATCTTGCTCCCCAACCAGTGAGCTTTCTGCAGAAATTTTGTCATAAGTGGAAGTGGAGGATACGCATAAAGAAGACCAGGCGGCCAAGCATGGACTAGAGCATCTCTGGGGGCTTCTCCCAAAGGAGGAATTAGAGTGACAAACTCGCTGCACTTCACGTTGGAAGGCGATGCGAAGAGATCGCAGCAAGGCTGACCCCACTTGAGGAAGATCTGTTCTGCTACACAAGGATTCACAGACCACACATAAGGAGAGAGGATAGTTTGCTCAATTTCTCCGCCAATATGTTGGACCGACCTGGAATGTGCTTTGCTAACAGGAAGCGGTTTGGTGGAAATTGCCCATTCCCAAACTCTCATAGCCTCTCGGCAAGGGGGGTAAGACCTGGTTCCCCCCTGTTTGTTGATATACCAGACCATTGACATATTGTCCGACTGGATAGCAATAGTCCCCCAGAGGAAGAGAGGCATGAAGGGCCTGCAATGCCAAAAGAACCACCCTCATCTCCAGGACATTTACATGCAGTACGGTCTCGGTCTGAGTCCACATGCCTTGGACAGTCCTGCCCGCACAATGCCCCCCCACCCTAGGTGGGAGGCGTCCGTGGTCACTGTGGCCTGGGGTGGTGACATAACAAAAGGTCGTCCTTCCCGAAGGGCTCTGGATTGAAGCCACCACATGAGGGAGCTCCTGCAAACCCTGCTGAGGGGGATCAGGAAGTCTAGAGGGTGGTGTAGAATAGACCACTGAACTTGCAACATCCACTGTAGAACCCTCATGTGCAGACGAGCGTAAGAAAATCAAATTGATCGCTGCCGGCATGGACCCCAATGCTCTCAGGACTAATTCTGCTGAGGGAGCAGGGGACTGAAAGAGGGCTAGCACATGCAGAGTCATGCTGTGAAGTCTGTCTGACGTTAGGAAGGCCCTCGCCTGGAGGGTATCTATCCTGGTCCCTATGAAGTCTAACACTTGAACAGGCTGGAGGAAAGACTCCTTGACATTTATGGTTATCCCCAACCGGTGTGACATCCGGGGGAAGAAATCCCTGGCTAGAGAAAGTAGATGCCTGGTGGGGGTGGTGAGGACCCAGTCGTCTAGTTACGGGAAGACCTGTATGCCCTGGAGCCTCAGGTGGGCCGCTACAACTGCCATGACCTTGGTGAACACCATGGGGGCTGTGGTGAGACCGAAGTGTAGGACCCTGAACTGGTAATGACTGGCCCCTAGCCGAAAGCGGAGAAACCTCCTGGACCTTCTTTCCATGAGAATATGGTAGTACGCACCCTTGACGTCTATGGAGCACATCCAGTCCTCCTCCTGCAAGAGGGGCAGGATGGATTGAATCGTGATCATCTGGAATTTCTCCTTGGCAACGAAAAGGTTCATTGTTGACAGGTCGAGAATCGGCCTTAAGTCCCCCATCTTTTTTGGCACCAGAAAGAACCTGGAGTGAATGCCTGATCCGGACTGGTCTGGGGGCACATGCTGGATGGCTCTTTTTTCTAACAGCTTTTTTATTTCCAAAGCCGTGGCCTCCCTTTGAGTGGGTGGGACATCTGGGAGGCGCCTTGAGTAAGGGGGCTTGTTTATGAAGGGGATTGAATAGCCTCTGGATATTATCTGAAGCACTCAGCAATCTGTCGTGATGGACTCCCACTGAGCCAGGTGCCTCGAAAAACTCCTCCCGACTGCCTCCAGAGAGGAGCAGTCGGGCAATCCCTCAGGGCTGCTGCGTGGGTCGGTCAGAAAAGGGTTCCAGTGACCCGAAGTTCTTTGGCCCCCCTCTGCCTCTGGGCCGGCATCCACCTTGTCCCCCTCTGCCTCTGGGGGAGAAGGAGTCCTGAGCATTCCGGGCCTGTTGAGATTTCTGGAACCACATCTTCTTCTGCCCTCGCTGGTTCCTACAGAAGGACCTTTGAGGGGTAGAGAAGCGTATTCCGATGGCTGACAGTGTTTTCCCATCTTTCTCGCTCTTGACCAGCATCTCGCAGACTGTCTTCCTGAAAAGGATCGACCCGTCAAAGGGTGCATTTGCGAAGAACGCCTTGAAGGGTTCTGAGAAATCACAAAGTCGAAGCCAGGCATGACGCCTTAAGGCGATAACGGACCCACTAGCTCTAGCGGCTCCCTCCGTAGCATGGGAAAGTAGCTGCATAGAAGTATTAGACACTGACTTGAGAGCGGCCATACGAGCCGAGAAAGTCTGTTTATCCCCGGCCGACATGGACTCTGGAGGAGACTCGGCATACTCTTTGACCAGGTCCCGCTGCAGTCTGATTACATGGGCCAAGTAATTCAGCGCCCTTACAGAGAAGGTAGCTGAAGCAAAAGTCCGCTTTCCAATGCGGTCCATTGCCCGAGACTCCTTGTCAGGGCGATGGACCGAAGAACTTTCCTGGGAGAGTTCCTTTTTTGTGGCTGCTGCCACCACCATGGCATCAACTGGGGAACCCTTGCTCCACGAAGCTCTGTCTGCAGGGGGACTAAGAACCTTATCGGGCCTTCTAGGTATCGGCTGTACAGTGTCCGGCTCCTTCCACGCCCTGGTGGTAATCAGGTCGACCAGGGGGTCGGCTGGGGGGGGGGCGGACACACCCAACAGGTAGAAGGGCCTGTGTTGAACACCTCCAGGAATACAGACTCATCCGAGGAGGGTTTTTGGGTGGCCCCCCTCCCTTTGGCAGAGTATTTCCATAATATCTCCAAAGGAGATGTCATCGGGGGGGGTGATTTGAGGGAACCCTCCCCTTCCTCCAAATCGGTATCCTCGGTGAGGGACTCAGGGGAGTCCAAGTGCCTCCTTTTGCACAGGCATTTGTGAGGGACCTCCTTGGGGGGACTGTCCGAGGGGGGCTCACCAATGGATTCATGTTCCTCCAGGGGAACTGGCTGGGGTGTCAACGACACAGAATGTCCCTGGGGGGACTGGATGATGGAGGACAAACTGAGCTGCGAGGGAGCGGGGCCGGACCCTGAGGAATGAGTGAGGGGTCTCGACCCTCCAGAGAGAACCCTCTCCACCACGAATGCCGAAGTGGAACCGGCCTAAGACAGGTGGCCGGGGCCCTCGGATCCGATGAGGGGATCGGTGCCGGAGCTGAAGTGGTCAGACCCGAGAGGATGGTGTGCTCCAACCGCAAAGGAGCCGAAGACACACTCAACCCCCCGGGATCTGACGCCCAGCTCTCGGCTCCGAAAGCTCGGATCTGAAAGTGGATCCGATAAGCTCGAGGGTATGGCCGGCATCGAGGTAGTAATAACCATCGGCGCCGACCCCCTGGCTCCGGGGCTCCTCGGATCTGAAGATTCCGAAATCTGGTGCTGGATCAGAGAAGGAGCTATCGGGGCGAACAGTGGAGCTAAACTCCCCCCCGGAGGGGGGGAGGCAGCAGCACTCCCATCTGCAGCTGAGTTTGCAAGAATCGACGCATCATCTGGTCCATATCTGCCTCTGAAATGCTGAGAGCAGACCTGGAGGAAGCCGCCAAAGCCGGCTGGGAGGGCCGACGCGACGACGACCACGAGGCTGGTCAGGTCACCTCCTCTGGCTCCGGGGAGAAACGTGGCGAACGGAGCCGTGGGGAGGAAGGCTTGGACACTCTTAAGGGAGAAGAGACCACCTGAGCTGGAGGGGCCGAGGGGTCCAATTCGGCCTGCCGCTTGTGGCTTCTCTCTCTCTCTCTCTCTCTCTCTTCTCTCCTTTTTATCCTTCTTGGCTTCTCATTCTCCATGAGACAAGGTGGGAGGGTGAGTCCCAGACAGGGGAAAAGGGCCGGTTGGCTAGGCAGCCGCGGCTATCGCTACAGAGAGGGAAGGAGAAGAAGCTGATTCCGCGGGTAAAAGACCTGCCAGAATAAACTTGTTCCTCCTATCCCTTAAGGTTCGAGGGTTAAAGGCCGCACAAATCTGGCAGCCCGAAGAAAGGTGTGGAACCCCCAAGCAAATCACACAGTGAGTGTGACCATCCGCTGGCTACAGCTTATGGCCACACTCATTGGAAAAAGTCACTTTATGACTTTCAGCCATACTAGAGACACACACACAGAGCCACACACGCGCACCTGAAAGGGGGAAAAATAGGGGCCTACAAAGGGATGAGTAACTACCAAAGGTAAAGGGGAAATAAATGCTAGGGAGAAAGAACACCCGAAGAAAGGTATTAAAATACATGCACACACAAATAAAAGTAGACTAAAAGAGAAGTTTGAAGTAAAATACTGGTACACTTGCCTGGAGCTCTAAGAATCCCGTACTTGGCAAAGCTGCCACCTCTGATGTGGACCCTGAGGGGTGGACCCTGGCCCCTGCAGCTGGAATGACAAGAAGCCTTACGGCAGTTGAGAACCAATTCCACCTAATGGCTGGGCATTAATGATATCTTTTCCATAACCTGTTTTTGTAAATTGAAGGCATTAGAAAAACAAAGGCATAATTTAGATTTTATGCTGTAAGCTTGTCTAGTTGTTTTTAATGTTTATTTTAAAAACAGGTAGTTAAAGTGGTACCTGACCATTTATTTGTGTGTGCATATACATGTATGTATATGGACATACATTTATGTTGAACACTTAAAGCATGCTTCTTGTGGAAAGGAGGACTGCATCACAATAAATTATATGATTCCCTTATTTGATGGGGTACACATATTGATACACAAAGATTAATTTGTGTATGTGTATATACAAATGGTTTTATTTTATATTTGTAGTCTGTTTGCCTTGTATTTATGTAATTATGTATTAATATATTAACATTCTATCATCTTAATGGTTTTAAATTTTTGCATTTGAATAATTAATTTATATGCTTGAATTTTTTATTGGTCAATTAGTTAAAGGGGGTGTGTTTCTTACTACATTTAAAGAAGTGCTTTTGTGACGTATTTTTTAACTTGATAAAGTCTCTGAATGGTCAGAGATGAAAGCGCTTGATTTTATCATTTTTATCATTTACAGTGTGAATAAATGTATAACTTCAGATTTTCGACTGGGATTCGTGTCCTATATCCTGCATCTTGAAGTTTTACTTTGAATTAGTTTTGTAAATTTCCATTTTGTTTGTCACATCTAAGGTTAACAAGTGCAATACAATAACTAAACAGCTGCAATTCACTAGTCTCTATTTATTCTCATTCTTAATGGTAAAGCAGTTTGGTGGTGGGTATTTATTTTTAATTTATTATTATATAACAGGTATCGAGTGTGTTTATGTGATGTGAATTACCTCTTGCATGTCACACGTCTTATTTTGTTTCTTATGTTATTCCCTGATACTGCTATATCTATATTATTTGCACAGCATTTCTCTCATGAGCTGACATTTGTAATTTCTTTTAGGCTGCACTTGTGTGGTACTAAATTACAATAAAGTTTCTTTGAATATTTAAATAATTAATTCTATGGAGCTGTATCTGTGCCTTCTGCTGATTTTAATTTCAGTTTACTCATTAGTGACATTAATGCATAATTTTGTATCTCACAGTCTATCACGGGGTGGCGATTAACAGCATAGCATAATGAATAAGAAACAGCAATGTATGTAATGTTAGCTTTCAAGGTGACTTTTGAAACTCTATTACACTGAGCTAAGAACACACAGTGTTTCTTATTGAGGCAGGCACCCCACCCTACAAGTTTTTATAAGTATATTCATGGGAAATAATATTGAATTATATTAAGTCATCAAAAGAACTTTTTTGCATGTATAAAGTAAAAGATTTTAACCATCCGGTGAGCTTTGTAGCTGAAACTGTTAGTAAGCTGATAGTAACAGTTTCATATTTTACCCACAGCATATGTATGCTGTGATTGCTAATGATATTGCACCTGAGTTACAATATGGTACAATGTCAGTTGGTGTATGTATTGTGCACTTTTACCCAGTGTAGGGCTTGCTGTCCTAGAAGTATATATTTAACAGTTCTAAGGTGCTTTGTCTTGTGAAATGTACATTTCTTGGCAGATTGAGGACTGTACGCAAGGTAATGGCAGGTGCTTTTAGTGTCACACTTCATATGCTTCAGAAAATATATTATAATGCAAAGTGTGTTACTGTACCAACTTTATAAAGGCAGTATTTAAACTAAACTATCTCCCTGGCTTCTGGCCTCCACACACCCCACCCCTTATATTTTTGGTTTATCACTAACTGCTGAGTGTTGTGCTAATAGATTGAGAGATATGCTGCCTGCACTGGTTTTGAAAACAATTCACCAGCTGACAGCCTCTAATCTGTGATTTGTGATGGTGTGCAATTAGAGAGAGAGAGTTATTTTTGCAGGCTACCTGAAGGAGGGGAATGATGTGGAGGCCTGGGTTGTAAAAATACCTGTGCTGTGCTGCTTAAATTAGTCTTGGCTCCCTCCTCCACTCTGTTCCTTAAAAATTGGATGAAGGTGTTAAATCACAACAGAGAATGACAGGTTTACAGATCCCATAAGTAACAGCATACGGGAACAGGGTTGCACAGATGTTGAGCTTTGACAATACAAGTCTCTTGGCTTGGGAAGACATGTTAGATATTGTTCACGTTTGCTAAAGATCTGAAAAGCAGCAGTTAAAGATTCACTAGCTACTGTGCTTTTTTTTCCCCTTAACTGTGTAGTTTTGTCTGGATATGTGCAGTCCATAATATGCGTTCAGAAATAAATAGACGTAAATCACATTTTCAGGTTAAGTTTGGACTGCATGCACACTGTAGAGTAACTGTCTTCTGCTTTTTACAAAGTACGGTGGTGGTGCTGCGGTAGCGTTGTCGCCTCACAGTAAGACGCTGTCCGGTTCGATTCTCAGCTAGAGCCTCTTCTGCGTGGAGACATGCGTGAAAGGGCGTACCTTCGTTAAAGGTTGTGCGTCAGGGCTGGTAACTCGGCACGTAAAAATCAACTACCAATCATTAGTGGACCGGAGTTCCGCTGTGGCGACCCCTAACCGGGAAAAGCCGAAAGACACACACACACACACACATACACATACACTAACACTATCACATGGGCCAGTTTCTGTAACGTGTAGACATTACACAGTTTAAAAAAAAAAAAAAAAGAACAGGTGGTGATGGTACACGTCTTGTGTGTATGTTAGCTGTCCGTGCTTCTGTAAGCCTAATTCAGGTTTTTCTGTTGTGCTTGTGTGTCCCACAATGACATTTCACACTGTGCCTATCAAGCATGTACAGCTGTCTTTCTCATTTATCCACATATGAATTATAAATCATTCATGTAGATGCTATAGTAGGGGTGTGTGTGCACTTCACTGCTGTGCTTGTCTGAGTGACCAGTTGTATTTGTCATAAACCTTCTATTTAATGAACTTGATTGAAGAGTAAAGATTCCAAAAGCCTCAGTTTTTATAATATAATCACCATACCCCCCCCAAGCCAGCTAGCTCACCTAAACTGTTTCATATCTCTTTGTCTTACAATGACCGGTTGCCACATGATACCACGTTTAGATTTTACAGGAGTTCACAAAATACTTCTGCCACACCTGCTGGAGCTGCACCTGTAGCACAAGGCTCAAGCAATACAAAAAAAAAGCACAACTCCCATCAAACAGTCTAAGGGACAACTTGGAAAGCAGAGATGGCTGAAAGTGAAAAAGGTAAGACCTGTTCTCAGTAATATCTCTGTTAGTAATATAATGTGGCTTTCAGCATAACTTCTGTTGTCATACTTAGAGGGGGATAAGTAGTTTTTTTCTTTCATTTTACAAATAAGTCAGGTCAATGAAAAAAGAATGTCTTCATTTCAAGCTACATCTGCAGTAGTAGCAGTACCAATCACAAGCAGTGCAACTGATGACCCAGTGATCACCCATACAGAGCAATCAGAGACAGAAACACCTAAAGATGGAAAAGGTACTAGGTGTTCTCTCAGTCATATATTTATCAGTAGTAGTAAAATGATTTGCAAGATAATCGATGTCTTCATGCTTATAGGAGGTTTTTGTGTTTAACAGGTCATGTAGAAGAAAAAAAAAAAGAAGACTGTCTTCATTCCAAGTAGCTTGGAAGATGTCACTTGACTGGCTAAGTGAGAGCAAGCTTGGGCTAGGGCATGCCTTGTGTAAAGTGTGTTACTGTAACATTAGCATTGGCATGTAGGACTCTACGATCTGCACAGGCACACAGATACAGAGAAACACAAGACAACAGCAAAGCAGGTCGCATCTGGAAGGAAAGTGACAGACATGTTTGCCACCAAAACCCAACAAGCAAGAACATCGCAGAAACTATTAATAACTGAAGTGAGATTTGCTGCCTTACTCTTTAGTGCTGTGGTTCATCTGCTGAAATACATGAAAAAACACTGCAGTGATCCTGAAGTGTTGAAGATGTGCTATGGGGCCACTAAAATCTGCATGCATTGTACGTGATATCATGGGACCAAAATATCAGGAAGATGTAGTAGCAGTTTGTCTGAAGCAGCCTTACTGTGTTTATTTAGATCAGAGCATTGGTGAGGGTGATAATAAACTCTTTGTGAATCAGGTTCGATTTTTCGACCAGGCAAAATGTGGAAATGTTGTTCGGTTCTTAGACATGCCTGTTTGTGTGGCAGGTACAGGTGAACCGAAATACAACTGCCTTATGGAAACTGTTCACAGATTCAATATTCCAGCAAATAATATTGGCTGCATACTCATCAGATAATGGTGCAGTCATGGTTGGTAAATACAATTCTGTACTGTCACGATTAAAGACTCTCAGTCCTGATCTCTTCACTATGGGTTGCCTGTGCCATATAGCAGACCTCTGCATCAAATCAGGTTTGAAAGCAATGAAATCACATGTAGAAGACTTAATACCAGGCATTTATAATCACTTTTCACATAGTGCACACAGGCAACAGAAGCTAAATTAATTTGCATTATTTGTTGACATTGAGCCACTTGTACTTATCAGACATACCCCCCCACTTGCTGACGGAGTCTTCATAAAGTTGCAAAGCAAATACTGGACCTGTAGCTTGTGCTTTTTCATACTTCCAATCGTATGAGACCCAGTCACAAAGAATATACCTCATAACAGAATGGGTTAATAGTCATGAGGTAAAACTGGTGTTCATTTTCCTGAAATATGATATGGAGTTTCTCCTCAAGTTCAATGTGCAACTACAGGCCAGAAGCAGTTGACTTTTAACTCTGTACAGTGATATCAGAGATCTTCTACAGGAGTATGCAAGCAGGTTATTGAAGCCGCGTGCTGCTTTAGAATTTCTAGGTAATATCAATACCACCAGTATTTCTTTTTTTGAGGATGACAATAATATTTTGCAGCAGTGACACCTTCATGTTGGACCTGATTCTGAAAAATATCTACATGAAAATGGTGAGGACATTGTTGGTACTGTAACTGAGCACACCTTCTATAACCAAGTAGAAGGAGTTTATGTTGCAAGTCCTTCTGAAAATGAGAAAGCATTTGCCTGTTGGTGATGTCATACTGCAAAATATTGGCAGTTTATTGAATCTTTCTTTGAAATTAAATCTTGACAATGAAGTTGTAATGACACTGCAACTTGTCTATGACTTTGCAAATCACGGCAAGAGTGCAGTCAACTTAAGGATGAATTTGGCATATACCAACTTATTAACTTCAAGCTGCCACAGCAATGGCAAAGCTGGGACTCTGAAACAGATACATGTGTCCTCAAGTACTGCTCAACAGTCCTAGAAAGCCCTGAAGTGGAATGAATCTCTCTCTTTAAGCAGCTCATATTAATGCTGCCTTGTTTGCCACATTCAAATAATGAACCTCAGCATGGTGAGAACAGTTAAAACAGAGCAGAGGCATTCATTAAATGTCAAAACACTTATCGCTAGCAATCAAAATGAATGAGGACAGTGACTGTTTTTCTGCGGAAGTCCCACCACCTGTTCTACAAGCAGCAAAAACGGCAACTGCAGCTTACAACAGAGAATGTGTCCTCCAGGCAGCACTACCAGGCCCAGAGCCAGAGGCCATCATGACTGAAAAAGGTGAACAGCAACAGGAAGTAATCCATGATCTGTGACAGAGAATTTAAAAAGAATTGATTTTATTTGGTTGCCATTTTTGTTTCATTTTAACTCTGTGACTGAGTTTACTTTGTATTAGTAGTTAGTTAATTAATAGGTAAAATTTTGATTTGTATTTGTTTCAATTTTATACCAGTTTAAAAGTCAAACCTTATTTAATTTGTATTTATTTAAATTTTATACCAGTCATTGTAGTAGTTGTTAAAAATAATTCATTTGTTTACACAAATTGTATTTATTTTAATTTTATATGTAGACTAGTAGTAGTTAATTTTATTTACGAAAATTGTATTTTAGTTTTATACAATTTCAAAGTTTTACACAAGTTCAGATATTAATATAAACAAGTTCAGATGTTACTATAAATAAAACAGTTTTGTTTTGGTTACATTTTGTGTTATTTAATATTAATATAGAAGCCTGAAGCAGTTAATTCTATTTTTGTAAAAGAAAATTCTATTTTAGTTTTGCATAAGTTCAAAGTATGATAAGTTCAAATATTAATATAAATAAAACACTATTGTTGTTCTGTTTACTTTGTTTCATGATCATACTTTGTCTGTTCTTCAGTTTGTGTTTAAAAGTTGTCATTCCACAATTCCATCGGAGTGGTTAGGGTTACATAATTACATATTTAAATTTTATGTTAAACAGCATACAGATTTTTGGCAAGTTTTACCTGTTATTCAAGGGCTTTTGTCCACATTTATTATGATTCAAGGTTGAGAGGTATGCTCCCCAGTGGTGCTGGTACCAAAGAAAGATGGAAGCATCAGATTCTGCATGGATTACAGAAAACTAAACAGTCTCAGAGGCAGACGCTTATCACATGTCTAGGACAGATAAAGCCTTAGAACAGCTGGGTGGGGCTAAGCATCTGACCACTATTAATCTGACCAAAGGCTACCGGCAAGGTGCCACTGACTCCCACCGCTAGAGAAAGGTCAGCCTTTGTGACCCCTTTTGGATTATAAGAGTTCACGAAGATGCCCCTTTGGGATGAAAAATCCCTGAGTAACCTTCCCCTTCCAGAGGCTTATAGCAATGCTCTTCAATCCCTTCCACGTTCAATTTTGATAATTTCCTTTTAACCTACTCCTTGATGATTTTTTCTACTTGTTCTTTTGGAAAAATGTTGCCTTTTTCTGTAGACTGAAGGTTTTCTGATAGAAAAAAATGTTATTTCCTGCAATCTGTGTGTTACAAAACAAAGCAGTGTCCTTTTTAGTATGTATTCTTTACCTTACAGATATTTGTCAATTTTTTTCTTTGTTATTTGTTGTGAACTTCTTCCTTTCTTTCTTTAATTTCCTTCTAAACACACTGAATCCTCAGACTGCAGAATACGTATATCCAGAATTCCAAAGTTGTCAGTGGCATCATCTTGTTTCATAGTGGTTGAGTGATCTTTACAGACAATAGACACAGCCTTTCCTAAATGTGTTCAATTTGCTCTTTGTCTAATATTATTTATCTCACCACTCCAGTCATTAATATGTGTAACAGTTCTCCAAGCCATGCCAACTGCACAAGAGCAATCATCATCAGTAAGTCTAGATTTACTACTAATAATGCTAAGCAAATCATCCAACTTTTGACATGAGGAACACAGATCACCAGTATTATATAGAAGTTATGTTCTTACCATAACGTTCCATGTTAGTTGTCTTCTTCTCGCCTTCTTCTTGCTGGATGGGTTCGGAGCCGACCTCGGCTCCGACTCGGCCACTCTAAAAGCTCGAGAGTTGGTTCCACCGGCTCGAGGCTCCCCTTATATCCCACAATGCTAGGCGTGAGTTACCTCAGATCTCGTTTGTAAGCTAGGCCCAGCTTATAATAGTAGCAGAATAACTAGAAACAAAGTCCACCTCTATAAACAAGGGAGAGAGAAGGGTGACCTACATCCTGATCCAGGAAAATATGCACAGCAGAGCATATACCTAAAGTAAAGAGGTGGTAGAAAGAGAGGTCACAATCAAAACTCCTCTAGGTCTGTCCAGGCCAGGGGGAAGGAGGGTGGGGCCTTAAGAAGAAGAGAAGACAACTAACATGGAACGTTATGGTAAGAACATAACTTCTATATGTTAAGTTGTCTATCTCGCCTTCATTCTTGCTGGATGGGACCGCGTCCCTAGCACCTTGTCCCGGGTGGCCTAACGGAACAGACTCTTGAGCACAGTGGAACCAAAATTAGCTCTATGCCTAGAAGCTAAATCCAACTTATAATGTGAAATGAAAGTGTGAGGAGTAGCCCAAGTAGCTGCTGCACAAATGGTGTCTATAGGCAGTCTGTCTTGGAAGGCTATAGAAGTAGCCAAAGCTCTGGTGGAATGGGCTTTAGGTTTGTTAGGTAGCTTTTGGTGTCTTATTTCATAGATAATGGAAATTAGAGATGTTAGCCATCTAGATAGTGATACCTTAGAAACAGAAAGTCCCTTTCTGCCTTCTGCATAAGAGACAAACAGCTGGTCAGATTTTCTGAATTGTTTGGTTCTATCCAAATAGTACCTTAATTGACGATGAACATCTAGCCAATGCAATTTTTGTTCAGACCTATTAGCATATTCTGGAAAAACACAGGAGGTCAATGCTTTGATTTAGGTTAGGCGAGGCTATTTTAGGTAAAAGGACGGGTTGGTTCGTAGGATACCCTGTCCTTATGGAACAACAGATAAGGAGGTCGACAGCTGAGTGCATGAAGTTCTGAAACTCTTCTAGCTGAAGTAATAGCTACTAGAAAGAGAGTCTTCCATGATAGCAATTTTAAAGAACAGGAAGCTGCAGGTTCGAAGGGGAGAATTAAGGAACTGAGAACTAAATTTAGGTCCCAAGGAGGAGGAGGATTTCTTATAGGAGGTCTGAGTAGAAAAACTCCCTTCAAAAGGCTTTGCAAAGCTTGTGGGACATTATGGCAGACTCTGAGATGCCCACATGAAAGTTAGAAATAGCTGCCAATTGAACTTTAAGAGTAGAAGGAGATGAACCTGCATGGAAGAGTTCAGCTAGAAAATCAAGGACTATTTGGATGGAAGCCGTGAAAGGATCTATGTCCCTTCCTTGAGCCCAATAGGCGAAACGTTTCCACTTACTTAGATAAATCTTTCGAGTGGAAGATTTATGGGAAGCTATCAAAATATCTCGAACAGCGTGAGATATATGAGGAAGCCTGGCTAAGGTTGGAATTGGAGGAACCAAGCAGTGAGGTTCAGAGAGGGAGGGGGCGATGAAACTGACCCCACTGATGGATCAAAAGGTCTGGAACTAGGTCCAGATGCCAAGGTTGCTCCACAGAAATTGATGTAGAAAGGGGAACCAAACCTGTCGAGGCCAGTAAGGAGCAATGAGGATCAAGGAGGCCTTCTGAGCGATAGCTTTCTGTATCACTTGAGAGATTAGTGGGAAGGGAGGAAATGCATACAGAAGTCCCCGGGGCCAAACTTGGACTAGAGCGTCTCTGCTGGGCTGGCCTGGTAGCGGAAATAGGGTGAAATAATCTTTGCACTTGCTGTTTTGGGGAGTAGCAAAAAGGTCGCAGCAAGGCTGACCCCACTTGAGAAAAATTTTTCTCACAATAGAATCTTTCAGAGACCACTCGTGAGGCATGAGGATAGCTCTGCTCAACTTGTCCGCGATTTGATTGGACTTCCCGGGAATGTGCGTTGCTATCAGAAACCGCTGAGAAGAAATCGCCCATTGCCACAGTCTGAGTGCTTCTCGACATAGGGGATAGGACCTGGTTCCGCCCTGTTTGTTGATATACCACACTACAGACATATTGTCTGTCTGGATTGCTATCTTTCCCAAGGGAAGAGAGTCTTGAAGGGCTTGCAACGCTAAAAGCACTGCTCTCATCTCTAGAACATTTATGTGCAAGTGGCATTCGTCTGGTTGCCATGTGCCCTGGACAGTTCTGCCCTGATAATGCCCCCCCCACCCGATCAGGGAGGCGTCCGTTGTCAGAGTAGCAAGCGGAGGGGGAGGAACAAAGAGTCTTCCCAAGAAGAGCTGAGGGGAAGACATCCACCACAGAAGATGATTCCTGCATGTTTGCGTAATCATAATGGTGTGGGACATCGGAAGTTGCTGGTATGACCATTGTGTGAAGAGCATCCATTGAAGGATTCTCATGTGGAATCTGGCTAATGGAAGCAGAGGTATGGCAGCCGCCATAATCCCCAATACTTTCAGAACTAACCTGGCTTTGACTCTGTTGCTGCTGAAGAGGAGCGAGACCAGTTTGTGTATGTCTGTTATTCTCTGATCTGTTAGCCTCGCAGACATGTTGACTGTGTCTAGAATTGCGCCTATGAAGGTAATAACACGACAAGGCGACAAAACAGACTTTTTGCAATTTATTGAAATGCCTAAGTTTTGACAAATGCGAAAGGTGTAGTCCCTGGCCCTTAGAAGAAGATGCTTGGTGGGAGCTGTGAGGAGCCAGTCGTCCAAATATGGAAACACCTGGAATCCTTGACGTCTCAGGTGAGAAGCTACCACTGCCATGCATTTGGTAAACACCTGGGGGGCAGTGGTGAGTCCAAAGGGCAGGGCTCTGAATTGAAAATGACTGGTTCCCAGCCTGAAGCGGAGAAATCTTCTGGAGCGTCTGTTCATTTTATATGATAGTACGCATCCTGAAGGTCTATAGAGCACATCCAGTTTTTTCTTCCCAATAAGGGAAGGATGGACTGTAGCGTGACCATCCGAAATCGTGTTTTCTTGACCGACTTGTTCAAGATACTGAGATCCAAAATTGGTCTCCAGTCCCCTGTTTTTTTTGGAACTAAAAAGAACCTGGAGTAGATTCCGGATCCTTGCTGGTCTGCTGGAACTGGCTGAATTGCTCTTTTTGCAAGCAGCTTTGAAATTTCCAAGGCTGCAAGATCCCTTTGAGCGGGTGGAACATCTGGAAGGGATTTTTTTGATCGGTTTGGAATGCGAACGAAGGGAATGGAATAGCCTTCGAAATGATGGACTGTACCCACTTGTCTCGAGTTAGGGATAGCCAGGCTTCTGGGTACAGTGACAATCTTCCCCCGACTGCCTCCGAAGGTGGACAGTCGGGCAACACCTCAGGGATGCTGAAAGGGCTTATCGGAGAAAGTTTCTCGATTGCCCTGGTTCTCTGGACCCCCTGCCTCTAGGGCGACGTCTACCATTGTTGTTCCCCCCTCTGCCTCTGGCGGGGAACCGACTCTGTGCGTCAGGCGAAGTCCCTTGAGATTGTTTGCAGAACCACATTTTCCCACTTTTCTGGCCTTTGGGGTAAGGTCTAGAAGGAGTATAAAAATGGACTCCGACGGCAGAAAGAGTCTTGCCATCAGTCTCGCACCTAGTCAAGGTTTCTTTCACTTGAGGACCAAAAAGAGATGATCCATCAAACGGGGAATTAGTGAACAACGTTTTAAAGGGATCCGCAAAGTTGCATAGCCGCATCCAGGCATGCCTGCGTAAGGCCACTCCTGTCCCTGCGGCCCTGCTCGCTCCATCAGCCGCATACGAAAGGAGGCGCATGGACGAGTTAGCTATGGAGTTCAGGGTAGCCAGCTGAGTGTTCATCTTGTCTTGAAAACCCGCAGCTGTAGGATCCTTCAACATATCACTCGCTTCTTTGATCAAGTCTCTTTGAAGACGAGTAAAATGGCATAGGTAGTTCAGCGAACGCATTGCAAAGGTCGCTGACGAGAACATCCGCTTCCCGTACCTGTCCATAGACCTAGATTCCTTGTTAGGTGGATGGACAGGCACTGAAGGATCAGCTAGTTCCTTCTTAGTGGCAGCAGCAACCACCATAGCATCCACAGAAACTCCCTTTGTCAGAAATTGTTTATCTGCTGGTGCTGTGATAAATTTTGAGGGTCTCCTGGGAGTGGGGTCCACTGAATCAGGAGCCGTCCATGCCTTTTTTGCTACCACCTGCATGAGGGGGTCAAAGGGCGGAGACACCCAGGAGGTGGAAGGGCGAGAGCCAAACGCCTCAAGATACACAGATTCATCCTCCGAAGGGTTGAGGGCTGGCCAATTTCCCCTCTGTTTGAGGATTTCTAGAATGTCTGCAAAGGAGACATCTTCAGAAGGGGAACGGGGGGAGCCCTCGGAATCCTCTAAATCTGTGTCAGAGGTGACGGACTCAGGTGAGTCTATGTGTTTCTTCTTACACTTTCTCTTCCGAGGGGGCTCTTCTGCCAATTCAGGAGAGGCCTCGGAAGAGGATGAGATCCCCACAGGGGATTTCTGAGGAGCTGGCTCTCTGCGGTCTGGGATGAGGGAGTGAGTAGACTTGACCTGAGGCACTGAAGAGGGAGGGGCGGACGGAGCCGACTGTGGAGTTGAACCAGGTTCCAACACACTCCGCATGACCTCGAACGCACCCCTGTCAGGCAGAGCCAGAGGTCCCCGCCCGAAGCTGAAAACCTCCCTCGGCACCGACAGTGATGGCTCCGAGGCCGATGTCGGAGCCGAACTCACCAGCGCCGAAGCACCGAGAGGGAGAGCAGGGTCGGACAAGGGTCCGATGCCACTCACCCCCTCGGAGCCGACGAGGGAAGTCCGGCACCGAGATTCTTCTAAGGAAGCAATCGGAGCCGACGACGGAGCCGAAGACATTTCTATCGGCTCCGACGCTACCACAGTCTCGGTTCCGAAACGCCCCGGCTCCGAGCTCAAAGGAGTCGGAGGAGGAACATAATGAGGAACAGGGTCAGGCATCGACTGATGAGTCGGGCTCTGAAGCATTTGGGCCAGTGCCTCGGACTTAAGAAGTCGACTCACTACCCTCTGAAGGTCATGGTCCGAAAGCCTCGATGACCTAGAGGAGTGAGATCCATGGCTCCGTTCAGACAGCAAGGGAGATGCTGGAGCCGAATGAACGGAGCCAAGGGACGGTGACCTGGACCTCTTTCTAGATGTCGGCTCCGAAGGTCTAGTCGGAGCCGACACAGGAATTTCCAACACCTCGGTTCCAGCCGGAGCCGAGGAAACCACAGAAGCTGCAGTCTGAGACTCATCGGCTCCAGCCGGAGCTGATGTAGAAGGAGGTTTCGAAGCCTTAGGCCTCGACTCAGTAGCTGGAGCCGAGGACCTAGAAGCCTTAGAGGGTTTGCCCGAAGAAACAGTAAGGGAACCCTCAGGCTTAAGTAAACCTCTCAGAATAAGTTTATTTTTTCTTTCCTGCAGGACTCTGGGGTTGAAGCCATGGCATACAGCACAAGAGTCCTGCAGGTGCAAAGGTCCCAGGCAGTAAACACAAGAAGTGTGACTGTCTGTCAGAGACATTTTCTGACAGCACGAGTCACACTTCTTGAAGCCTGAGACCTTTGAATCCTTGGACATTATCAAGGACCTAAGTGTAACCACACACAAAAAACACACACACACTGATTACACTATAAAGAAAGTTAACTAAATTATACTAATTAAACTATTTAGTTAGCTTAAGTATAAAAAATATCCCTAACACAACACAAGCACTCCACTAGGGATAGCAGGGCCCGAAGGCCTAAGGGAAGAACTTTTAAGTTCTTGAGGGAAAAAAATGGGAATAAAGAAGAAAGGGATGAAATACACTAAACTAAGGGAAATATGAACAATTTAGTAAAGAAAAGGGGATTTAAACTAGTTTAAATCGACTGATTAAACTACTGACCTGAGCCGGTAGAAAAACAACACCTCGATCGCTGTAGCGGCAAACGAGATCTGAGGTAACTCATGCCTAGCATTGTGGGATGTAAGGGGAGCCTCGAGCCGGTGGAACCAACTCTCGAGCTTTTAGAGTGGCCGAGTCGGAGCCGAGGTCGGCTCCGAACCCATCCAGCAAGAATGAAGGCGAGATAGACAACTTAACATCAAGTGTTACCTCTAAATATTCACAGCGTTTACTACACTAAGATATTTGCGCTTAAGCAAATCATTAATGGCATATTCATTTAAGGAATTCACATCCAGCTTCAAATGAATGAAAATTTTTAAAAGAAAAGAATAATCAAAATCAGTTACCATAGAATTCAAAGAGAATTTAAATCAACTTCTATGAGAAAAATCACACAAACAGTACACAATACACAACTAAATATTAAAATACGTACAGTAAAGTTTTTGTTCTGACTATACAAGTTCTGAAAGTCAGACAAATGCTGGAATTTCTTTACGTTGCTCATGACACTATCACTTGCAGGTGCACCAATTTTTAACAGTAGAGGAAAAAAAGAAGTTATGTCTTACCATAACGTTCCATCTGTGTTGTTGATTTTCACCAATCCTTGACACTGGGTTCGGCTCAGAACCAACTCGGCCAAATCTTCCAGCTCGCGCTCTCCAAACTCTTGAGCCAGGCCCTACCCATAATGCTCCTCACAGAGATTACCTCAGATCGAGTTTGCCCAATATGAAGTATATAGAAAACAAAAATATGGTCAAAAATAGAAAATATACAGAACGAGGCCATATACGGGTCCATAAAGGGAAACTATTTGAGGACTAATTCAGTCTACTAAGAGTCTCAGGATGGGGGAAAATGGGTGGGGATATCAAGGACTGGTGAAGATCGACAACACAGACGGAACATTATGGGAAGACAGAACTTCTTTATCTAATGTCGTCAATCTTCACTCAATCCTTGACAGTGGGACAGAATTCCTAGCTAAGGAAGAATATTCTTAAGCACTATACAGTCAAAGGATGCTCGACCCCTCAAGACCTGATCTAATTTGTAATGAGTGATAAAGGTATAATGAGAAGACAATGTGGCTGCTGCACAGATGTCATCTAGAGAAGCTCTGGCATGAAAAACTGCTGATGTCGCCACAGCTCTAGTTGAAAGGGCTTGAACTGGTTTGGGAAGTTAAAGTCCTTTAGAGTGACAGATGAACGTGGTGCAGTCTGAGCCATTTAGCTAACATAACCTTAGCAACTAGATTACCCATACGGTGGTAAGAAAATGCTACAAATAACTGATTTGATTTTCTAAATTCTTTAGCCCTGTGAAGATAAAAACATAGCTGTCTGTGCACATCTAGTAAATGAAGGGCACATTCCCCTTTGTAAGAAAAATTAGGGAAAAAGACTGGTAACTGTAGTGACTGATTAATGTTGGTTTGGGAGACTACTTTTGGTAGAAAGGATGGACTTGTTCTGAGTGTGGCTCTATCTTTATGAAAAATTAGGTAAGGTGATTTGCATGACAGGGACTGCAACTCCAAAATCCTTCTTGCAGTAGTAACAGCCACCAAAAATAATATCTTCCAGCACAAATATGTCAAATCACAAGACGCTGATGGTTCAAAAAGGTTCTTAGTAAGAACTTGAAAAACCACAGTTAGATCCCCAAGGGGGAGCTGGTTCTTTAAATGAGGGTTTTAGTATCAGTGGTCCCTTTAAAGCAAGCTTTACAAAGCTTGTGAGACATAAGAGAAGAGTCATTCAAGCCTGAATGGAAATTTGAAATCGCTGCCAGATTAACTTTTACTATAGATGCAGAAGAACCAGACTGGAAGAGTGTATTTAGGAAATCCAAAACTTCATAAATGGGGCTGGTATAAGGATCTAGTCCTTTATTCAAGGCCCATCAAGTAAAATTTTCCCATTTGCTTTGATACAGGTTTCTAGTAGAAGGCTTGTGATGAGCAATAATAATACACTGGACTGGAGAAGAAAGGAAAGGATGCCTGGCAATCATGGGAATTAGAGAAGCCACGCCGTGAACTTGAGATGTTGGAGATTTGGATGAACCATGCCCTCTGGGGTGAGTTAGCAGACCTGGAACAGAGTCCACAATCTATGGTTTCTGTATTAGATGAGGCCAAAGGAAGAGAAACCAGACTTGTTGAGGTCAGAAGGGAGCAATGAGGATCACTGAATTCTCTGTCCTTTTGGCTTTCTTTAGGAACTGTGATAGGAAAGGAGTCGGGGGGGCATTCAACAGACCAGAAGGCCAAACGTGGAGAAGAGAGTCTCTGGGTGACTCACGCGGAGAGGGGGGGGGGGGTTAAGGCAAAGTAACTTCCACACTTGTTGTTCAGGGGAGAGACAAAGATGTCACAGCAAGGATGGCCCCAATGGCGAAAAATCTTGTCGCCACTACAGGATTTAGAGACCACTTGTGAGGCATGAGAATAGTCCTGATCAATTTGTCCGCTATCAGGATGGAACTTCCTGGAATGTGCACTGCTATCAGAAAGTGGTTGGATGAAATCGCTCATTGCCAAAATCTGTGTTTCTCGACACAGTGGTTAAGATTTGTTTCCCCCTTGTTTGTTTATATACCAGACTACTGACATGTCTGTCTGAATCACTACTGTCACAAGAAGAAGGGGCTCTTGGAATGTTTGCAATGCTAAAAGCACTGCCCTCATTTCCAGAACATTGATGTGCAAGTTGGCCTCCAATTGGGACCATGTGGCTTGGACTGTCCTTCCCAGATAATGCCCCCCCCCCAATCTGGGAAGCATCTGTGGTCGTTATGGTTTGGGGCTGAGGAAGAGTGAATGGCCGTTCCAAAAGAATCTGGTTGGAATGTAGCCACCATATGAGATCCTGTTTGCAACGGCTGGTAATCAAAACTAGATGAGACATTGGTTGATGTATCAGAGACCACTGGGATGCTAGTAACCACTGCAGGTTCGCATATGAAACCTCACTAGACGAACCAGGGTGACTGCTGCCACCATGGAGCCTAAGGCTGAAGAACAAGTTTCGCTGGAACCCTAGTACTCTGAAGAATTTGCCTGACTTGAACTCTGATATGTTGCAGTCTTTTTGGAGGGAGGGACGCAATCCCTGAAAAGTGTCTAAATAAGCATCAATGAAATCCAGTTGCTGAGAAGGTTGAAGGATGGACTTTTTGAAATTTATTGTTATGCCTAGAGATGTACAAAATTTATGGTGTAGTCTCTTGCCTGTTCTAAAAGACGCCTGCTGGTAGCGGTGAGGAGCCAGTTGAGATATGGAAAGACTCAAAAACCTTGCAATCTGAGGTGAGCTGCAACCACTGCCATGCATTTGGTGAACACCCTGGGGGCTGTGGTGAGGCCAAAGGGCAGTGCTCTGAACTGGAAATGACTGGTTCCTAGCCAGATGCGTAGAAACCTCCTGGAGCTTTTTTCCATGTTTTATGTGGTAATAAGTGTCTTGGAAGTCTATAGAGCACATCAAGTTGTCTTTTCCAAGAAAGGAAGTATCAACTGAACTGAGACCATCCGGAATTTGGTTTGGTGGACTGCCTTGCTGAACTGACTGAGATCCAGAATGGGTCAACACTCCCCTGTATTTTGGGCACTAAAAAGAATCTTGAGTAAACCTTGGATCCCATTTGGTCTGGTGGGACTGTCTGGATGACTCTTTTGTTGAGCAGTTTTTGAATTTCTAAGACTGCTGCTTCCCTTTGACTGGGTGGAACATCAGGGAGCCTTTTTTGGGTTGTTGTACTCAAAGTACAGTTGTGTACACTTACCATAAATGTAGATGTTCGAGTGTATTCACTGTTGCAGTCATCACACTTGTGCTATCCTGCCAGGGGTAGCCCTCAGTTGGCCCGAATACCAGAGGCTTAGTATTTCTGCATTGGTTGCTGTCACTTCAGGACTGACGTCAGGTCGTCAGGGGTATAAAAACAAGCAGCCGATGCCATTACATCCATTTTTCTTGCCCCAACTGTCAAGAGCCCCCAAATAGGGAACTAAGTTATGGTGGAAAAACACCACCAGTAAAAAGTGAATCCAAACAGCCCTGTAAGGAGTGAGGAAGAGAGGGAGAGGGAGAGAGAGACAAGGGGCTGGAGGGTGGGAAACCAGGACTGCAACAGTGAATACACTCGAACATCTACATTTATGGTAAGCTTACACAACTGTACTATGTTCTTCGTGTTTCACTGTTGCAGTCATCACACTTGGGTTGATTCCCAAAGTTGAAAAATGCGTGGAAGCAGTCTAGAAGACTTGGGGCTGGCTAGTATGCCCTGCAGGACTGCTATTGCAAAGCCCAACCTGGATTTGGAAAAGATAGGCAGGTGGTAATGCTAGGTGAAGGTATGAACAGAACTCCCAGCAGCAGCTTCCAGAATGTCCCTGGTAGGGACTCCCCTGAGAAAGGCTGTAGAGGTTGAAGTTGCCCTAGTGGAATGCATTCTGACCCCCTGAGAAGGGTGGTTTCCAATGGTGTTTGCAACAGAAATGGATACAGTGTGCTATCCATTTGGAGATGGTTTGTTTTGATATGGCCTTGCCCTCTGCCCCTGGTGCAAAGATGACTAGTAACTAGTCAGATTTCCTGAAGGGCTTAGTCCTATCAAGGTAGAATCTGATATGTCTGTGCACATCTAAAGAGTGCAGGGTCCCTTCCCCCTTATTTTGTGGATAAGGGAAAAAGGTTGGCAAATGGATAGACTGGTTGAGAGCCACACTGGACACCACTTTAGGCATAAAAGTTGGTTTAGTCCTGAGAGAGACCCCGTCAGCATGAAAAATAATGAAGGGTTCCACAGCCATATGCGCTTGCAGCTCAGACACTCTTCTAGCTGAAGTGATGGCCAGAAGCAAGGCTGTTTTCCAAGAGAGGAATTTTAACTCTGCTGATGCTGCATGCTCAAAGGGGGGTAAAGTGAGCTTTTCCAACACAAAATTAAGGACTAAAGCAAGGGAGGGGGCTCTTCTTGGTGGCCTTAAGTTGTTAGCCCCTCTCAGGAGCTGCTTGATGAGGGGGTGATAGAAGAGAGGTGGCTCAGTGCTGCAATGAGCAGAGATGGCACAGGCTGCTGTAGCCACTCCTTTAGTGTGAATCCAGGAACAATATATTTTCCACCTATCAGCATAGGGTTTCCTTGTACTGGGTCGTCTGGCTTCACTTAGGACATCCAATACCTGCTTGCTTAGGCTGGCCACTGGAGGAGAATTCAAGGAATAAGCCAGGCTGCAAGGTTCAGGGTCTGCAATTGCGGATGCAAGATCTGTCCCTCCTGCTGAGTCAGGAGGGTTGGGATCTGGGGTAGGTGCCATGGGGGCACTGGTGATAGACTGCGCAGTAGTGGGTACCAGTGTTGGCGTGGCCAGTCTGGGGATATCAGGATTGCCCTTGGTCTTTCCTGCCTTATCTTCAGTAATACTCTAGTAAGAGGAGGCAGAAGGGAAATGGATAGAGAGAGGTTTGCCCACTGGAAGGATAGGGAATCCACTTTCCAGGCCTTGCTGTGAGGTACCCTGGTGCAGAATTTGCTGAGCTGGTGGTTGTAGGGGGAGACAAACAGGTCCACCTTCGGGGTACCCCCATTTCTGGGTCACAAGGCTGAAGGTGTTGTGGTTTAATTGTCACTCTTGTGGGTCTAGGAGATTTCTGCTTAAGTTGTCTGCCAGAGAGTTTTGGTTGCCTGGCAGGAATTGAGCTTGAAGGTGAATATGCATGGCTGAGGCCGTGTTCCACATGGTCATGGCTAGCCTGCAGAGTGGGTAAGAGTGGGTTCCCCCCTGCTTGTTGATGTACCACATCACTGTGGTGTTGTCGGTTTTGATTAGTAGGGGCCCCGGTGACAGTAGGGATCTGAAGGCTGTCAAAGCGTGCTGAACAGCTAGCATCTCTTTTTGGTTGATGTGCAGATGAATTTGGTTTGGGCTCCAGTGGCCCTGGACGCACCTGCCGTCCAGATGTGCACCCCAGGCACAATCTGATGCATCTGTGGTTAGGGCCTGGGCAGCATGGGGTTGTGTAAAGGGAAGCCCCTTGTTGTGGTTGCATGCTGCTGCCCACCAAAGAAACTCTTTCCTTAGACAAAGTATTATAGGTATGACAGTTTCCAGGTCCTGAGAATGTTGGCACCAAAGACTTAAGTACCACTGAAGTTTCTTCATATGCAGTCTGGCATATGGAACTAGTAGAATGCAGGAGGCCATGAACCCTAGAGCCTGCAGGATTTTCCTTGCAGATAGCTGGGTTCTGGTAGCGATTTGAGTGAAGTAGCCTGTCAGATAGGCTTGTTTTTCTGCACTAAGGAATGCCATCTGGGATGCGGTGTCCAAGCTTGCTCCCAGGAATACATTTTTTTGACTGGTGACTAGTTTGGATTTCTTTTCGTTGATAGTGTACCCAAGGGAGGTTAGAAGATCCTTTACAAATGTCAGGTGCTGCAACAGCTTTTCCTGACTGTCTGCCTGAATCAGGCAATCGTCCAAGTAAGGGTAAATTTGAATACTTCTCTGTCTGCAATAGGCAATGGCTGGAGCCAGGCATTTTGTGAAAACTCTGGGAGCAGTGGATAAGCCAAAGGGAAGTGCAGAGAACTGATAACGCATAGATCCTGCCCTGAAAAGTAGATATTAACTGCAGGAGTCCCTAACTGGTATGTGCAGATAAGGCCTTTAGGTCTAGGGTGGCTAACCAGGCATCTCTGGACAGCATAGGGAGAGGCTGCTGTAGGGTGAGCATTTTGGTACCACCAGGAAGGTGTTTAGAATGGATAGATTTAAGATTGGGTGCCAGGTGACCTCTTTTCTGGGTACCAGGAAAAGTCTGGAATAAAAACCTTGGCCTATCTGTTCTGCAGGAACAGGCTGAATTGCCCTTATGGACAGCAGGGAGGAACTTGGTTTTGTGCCTCTGCCCACTGGTTTGGAGGAAGGTCTGGGAACCCTTTTGGGGTTGGCAGTGTGTGGAAATAAAATTTGTATCCCTGGGATACTATGTTGAGGACCCATTGATCACTGGTGATGGAGGTACAGTTTTTTGCATGGTGGGCAAGTTTTCCTCACAGGGGCACGAGCAATTGGGCAGAGGTGAGGAGTGGAGTTGAGAAGTCATTGTGAATTTTTTCTGTAAGGGGGTGGCTTAGCACTCCCTGCTTTAGAAGTGGATGTACTCTATTGCTTAGATCTCTGCATACCCTGAAATTGTAATCTGGGGAGTCTGGGTCTAGTTTGAGATGGCCTTGAGGGGCAATGCCTACTGAATCTTGGAGGCTGCACTTGTAAAAAAAAATCTTTGACTGTCTGCATAGACTTAGGCTTTTCTTCCATCTTTTTAAAAACCTATTCTGCTTTGGTGCCAAACAGATTGTCCTTCTTCAGAGGAGTGGCTAATAATTTTGATTTGAGATTGTCTGGCAAGGTCTGCTCCTTAAGCCAGGCATGCCTTCTAAGTACAGTACCTGTGACTACTGCCCTGCAAGATGCTTCTAGGGCGTCAAACCCACATTGCAGGGTGTGCTTGCTGAATTGGCTTGCAGAATGCATAAGCTCCTGTAATTATTTTCTGCACAGTCAGGAAAGGCAGATAACTTTTGCTTTATAAGTTCCATAGTATGTTGCTGGTATTTCAGCATGTGGAACTGACAATTTAATGCTCTAACGGCGAGAGTTGCAGAGGTGTATACTTTTTTACCCCATCTGTCTTTCCAGCTCGGGAATCCCTGTCCGAGGGGGTGGGATTGTTAGCTGTAGTTGCTTTTATTCCTTTAGGTCCTTGGGAGATGACCTCTGGGTCGGCAGAAGGAATTTTGAAGAGAAATTTGTGAGAATCAGGGACTCTGTAGTACCTGTCAGGTTTCCTTGGAGAAGGGGGTAAAGTATCAGGAGTTAGACTGGATTCCATAAAGACATCATCCACAACATCCAGAAAGTAGAGTTGTGTACACTCACCATAAATGTAGATGTTCGAGTGTATTCACTGTTGCAGTCATCACACTTGGATTATCTGCGTGCAGGCAGCCCTCAGTCGGCCCAAACACCAGAGTCTTGGGATTTCTGCATCGGATGCTGTCGCCTCTTCCATGACATCAGGGGTATAAAACATGCAGCCGATGCCATTACATCAGTTTTTCTTGCACCAGATGTCAGGAGCCCCCAAAATAGGAAGCAATTACATGGTGTGGAACACCTCCAGTAAAAAGTAAATACCAATACCATAAGATATGGCCAAAAATGGGATAGGTAGAAAGTATAGAAAAGTCAGGGGGCTGGAGGGAGGGTAACCAGGACTGAAACAGTGAATACACTCGAACATCTACATTTATGGTAAGTGTACACAACTGTACTATGTTCTTCGTGTTTCACTGTTGCAGTCATCACACCTGGGTTGATTCCCAAAGCTGAGGAAGGGTGGAGGCAGTCAAGAAGTATTAGGGTTGGCTGGCTAACAGGCCTTGCAAGACTGCTGTAGTAAATCCAGCTCTGGATTTAGAAAAGATAGGCAAGTGGTAATGCTTGGTGAAGGTGTGTACAGAACTCCAGGTTGCAGCTTCCAGGATGTCCCTGGTAGGGACTCCCCTGAGAAATGCTGTAGAGGTTGAGGTAGCCCTAGTGGAATGGGTTTGGATTCCCTGTGGGGTAGGTTTTCCATGGTGGTTGTAGCAGAAATGGATACAGTGTGATATACATTTGGAGATGGTTTGCTTTGAAATGGCCTTGCCCTCTGCCCCTGTAGCAAAGCTGACTAGCAGCTGGTAAGATTTTCTGAAAGGTTTAGTCCTGTCAAGGTAGAACCTAAGCTGCCTGTGCACGTCCAGGAGTGCAGGATCCTTTCCTCTTTATTCTGAGAATTAGGGAAAAAGGTTGGTAAATGGATGGACTGGTTTAAAGCCACACTGGATACCACCTTGGGCATAAATGATGGGTTAGTCCTGAGGGAAACCCTTTCCACATGGAAGATAATGAAGGGTTCCACAGCCATAAGGGCCTGCAACTCAGACACTCTTCTTGCTGAAGTGATGGCTAGAAGTAAGGCTGTTTTCCAAGAGAGGAATTTTAACTCTGCTGTAGCAGCAGGGTCAAAGGGGGGAAGCATGAGCTTCTCTAGTACAAAGTTAAGGTCCCAGGCTGGAGTAGGAGCTCTCCTCGGGGGTCTTAGATTGTTAGCTCCTCTCAAGAACTGTTTGACCACAGGGTAAGAGAAGAGGGGTGGCTCAGTATTGTAATGAGCTGAGATGGCAGAGGCATGAATCTTAATAGTAAAGGACTGGCCTTTGTGGAGCAGTTCTGCTAGATAATCTAGGATTTGAGGTAAGGTGGGCACGGCTGTGTTCTTTCCCTGAGACTGGCTCCAAGAACAGTATCTTTTCCACTTTTCTGAATAGGATTTCCTAGTACTAGGCCTCCTGGCCTCAAGGATGACATCCAGCACCTATTTGCTGAGGGTTGCTGGTGATGTATTCATGGAATGAGCCAGGCTGCTAGGTTCAGGGTTTTCAGCTGAGGGTGCAAAATCTGGCCCTCCTGCTGGGACAGCAGGGAAGGGGTCTGATGCAGGTGCCAGGGTGGCACTGCTGTCAGACTGCGTAAAAGTGGGTACCAGTGCTGGTGTGGCCAGTGTGGTGCAATCAGGATTGTCCTTGGCCTGTCCTGTTTGATCTTGAGTAGTACTTTCGAGAGCAGGGGCAGAGGGGAAAAGGCATAGACTGAGAGGTTTTCCCATGTAAAGGATAGGGCATCCACTTTCCATGCTTGGCTGTGGGGAGTTCTGGTGCAAAATTTGCTCAACTGATGGTTCTGGGAGGAAGCAAAGAGTTCCACCTCTGGTGTCCCCAACCTGTGGATTAGAAGCTTAAATGAGTTGGGTTCCAGTTTCCACTCGCGTGATTCCATTAGATTTCTGCTTAAGTCGTCTGCCAGTGAATTTTGTTTGCCTGGCAGGAACTGAGCTTGCAGATGCACGTGACTGCTCAAGGCTTTGCTCCACAGAGCCATGGCTAACCTGCAGAGTGGGTAGGAATGAGCCCCCCCCCCCCCACTTGTTTATGTACCACATAACTGTGGTGTTGTCTGTTTTTATCAAGAGTTGTCCTGGAAGGATAAGGTATTTGAAGGCTGTCAGTGCATTCTGTACAGCTAACATTTCTTTTTGATTGATATGCAGGTGCATTTGTCTTGGGCTCCATTTGCCTTGAATGCATTTGCCTGCCATGTGAGCCCCACATGCATAGTCTGATGCGTCTGTTGTCAGGGTTTGGGTGGCGGGGGGGGGGGGGTTGAGTGAAAGGGAGTCCCTCGTTGTGGTAGCAGGCTTCTGCCCACCAAAGGAACTCTGTCCTTAGGCAAGGAATGATAGGAGTCACTGTTTCCAGGTCCTGAGAATGTTGGCACCAGAGACTTTTTAAGTACCACTGAAGTTTCCTCATATGCAGTCTTGCATATGGAATTAGGAGAATGCATGAGGCCATGAACCCTAGAGCTTGCAGTATTTTTTTTTTTTTTTGCAGATAGCTGGGTTTGGGTGGTCAGTAGTTTGTCAAATAAACCTGTTTTTCTGGAGTGAGGAATGCCATCTGGGAAGTTGTGTTCAAGCTTGCTCCCAGGAATACAATCTTTTGGCTGGGTACCAGATGTGATTTCTTTTCATTGGCGGTATACCCCAGAGAAGTTAGGAGTCTCTTTACAAATGTCTAGGTGCTGAAGTAGCAATTCCTGACTATCTGCCTTAATCAAGCAATTGTCCAGTATGGGTAAATCTGAATTTTTCTCTGCCTGCAGTATGCAATGGCTGGAGCCAAGCATTTTGTGAATACATTGGGTGCAGTAAGCCAAAGGGAAGTGCAGAGAACGGATAGTGCATAGAGCCCGCCCTGAAACGCAGATATTTCCTGCAAGATTCCCTTATGGGAATGTGCAGATAAACTTCCTTTAAGTCTAAGGTGACCAGCCAGGAGTCCTTGGCTAGCATAGGAAGCAGCTGTTGGGGAGTAAACATTCTGAATTTTGGTACCACCAGGAAGGTGTTGAGAACTGACAAATCCAGGATAATGGCGCCAAGAGTTTTCTTTTCTGGGCACCAGAAAGAGTCCGGAGTAGAAACCCTGTCCCCTTTGCTCTGTTGAAACAGGTTGAATAGACCTGATACTGAGAAGAGAACGTACTTGCTTTTGGGCCTCTGCCCACTGGTTTGGGGGGAGATCTGGCAATCCGCTTGGGATTGGCAGTGAGTGGAAGTAGAATCTGTATCCCTGGGATACAATGTTTAAGTCCCATCTGTCCTGGGTAATGTATTCCCAGTTTTCTGCGTGCAGTGCATGACTGGGAAAGATGATGGACAACTCATTGTGAACTTTTTCCACAAGAGGGTGGCATACTACTCCCTGTTTTGGGGTGGGAGCACTCCATTGTTTAGATCTGTGCATACCCTGAGACTGTAGTCCTGGTGGTCTGCTGCCCTTGGGTTTGGACTGAGAAGGTGTGGAAAGGACCAGTTTTTTGAAGGCCAATGCCTACTGAATCTAGGTGGCTGTACTTGTAGGAAATCTTTAACAGTTTGCATAGATTTAGCTTTTTCCTCCATCTTTTTAAGAACTTCTTCTGCTTTAATGCCAACCAAACGTTCTTGGTTTAATGGAGCATCTAGTAATTTTGCTTTGACGTGTTCTGGCAGGATTTGTCCCTTCAGCCAAGCATACCTTCTAAAAACAGACCCAGTGACAGCAGCCCTGCAAGATGTTTCTAAGGCATCAAAACCACACTGCAAAGTATGTTTTCTAACTTGGTTTGCAGAATGCATTAACTCTTGTAAATCTTTATGTTCTGCACAATCAGGAATCAACATAATTTTTTGTTTAATTAGTTCCATAATATGCTGCTGGTAACTTCAACATGTAAAACTGGCAATTTAAAGCCCTGATGTCAAAAGATGCGGAAGTATATACCTTCTTCCCCATCTATCTAAAGGCCTAGAATCCCTGTCCGAAGGGGTAGGGTTTTTGGCTGCAGTAGCCTTAATACCTTTAGGTCCCTGGGAAATGGTCTCTGGAGCCGCAGTGGGATTTTTAAATAGCAATTTGTGATTGTCAGGTACTCTGTAGTACCTGTCAGGCTTTCTAGGAGCTGGTGGCAAAGTGTAAGGGGTAAGACTGGATTCCATGAAGACATCATCTACAATTTCCAGAACAGGGGGAATGGCTAGAGGCCTGTGCTGAGGCACGTTTAAAAATTCCCAGAGTCTCTTTTTGGACTGTGGGTAGTCCTGGCACTCCCAGCGTAAATGCTCTCTGAGGGTATGCAGGGTTTCACCAAAAAAAAGTCCTCTTGGGGGGGATGGAATCCTCTGCATCTGAATCCTCATATGTAGACAAGGGTATGTCCTGGTAATCTTAGGAGTCAGAGTCACTGGACTCATGATCTGTAGAATCAGAAGGAAAATCAATTATTTGTCTTTTAGAGGGGGAAGGCTGGCTTCCCCTAATTAAAGTAATAAGGTCTTCAGCCATTCTAAGCATTTGTTTCTGTGGCATGGGAGCTTGAGAATGCACTTTGGTCGTCGGTTTCCTAGGTGTAGTGCGAGCTTGAGAATGCTCTTTGGTTGTCGGTTTCCTAGGCGTAGTGTGAACTCTGGGCCTGAAAATTCGGTAGTTTTATTCACAAACGAAGAAGTCAGTTTAATACGAACATCGGAAGGTCTGAATAAACCCTCAGAAGCCGGTGCCTGCACAGTGGCTCTGGACCCATCCAAGGTAGAGACATCTGCAGGTTCCATAGTCGAAAAAGCATCTCGTAGCATACCGGACACCGAATGGGTCTCAGTAGAGGCCTGCAAATCTGCAGAAGTGGGTATGAGGGGCTGCAAAAGTGCCTCACTGAGTACCGGCGGACTGGCGACTAGCTCAACAGAAGCGTTGTTGGCAGTTTTGGACCTATGTGTTCTGTCTCTGTCTTTATCCTTACGTTTTTTCAGAAGATCGGTAGTCGGATGGCTTATCAAAGCCATTTCAGAATACGGAGAACGAGAGCGAAAGAATTTAGTGACAAAGATAGCCCAACGACGAATAGTTTTGGGCATTGAACAGGGCACAAAACCGACACCGAGGAACGTTGTGGTCTGGGCCTAAACAGATGACTAAGTAAGAATGAAAATCTCTGTGAGGTATTTGCTTTCCACAGCCAAGACAATTATTAACTTTTTCCGACATCGGTTAGAGCAAGAAAAAAGGATTCCCAGCGGGATACTTAGCTTTAGAAGACTTCAGGTCTGAAACTTGAATAACGAAAATTTCAGGTAGCGGCCGACCGGCACTTGCGAACTGCTTCTGCTTCAGGCTCTGCTCGGCAAGAAAAGCTGGTGTAATGATGTCGGCTGCATGTTTTATACCCCTGATGTCCTGATGTCATGGAAGAGGCGACAGCATCCGACGTAAAAATCACAAGACTCTGGTATTCGGGCCGACTGAGGGCTATCTGCAAGCAGATAACCCAAGGGTAATGACTGCAACAGTGAAACACGAACATCAGGACGGATAGCTAAGGGTCTGTGCTGTGGTAAATGTAAAAATTCCCGGAGTCTCTTTTTGGACTGAGGATAATCCTGGCATTCTCAATGGAAATGCTCTCTCAAAGTATGTAGGGTTTCACCAAAAGAAAGATCCTCTGGAACGGAGGCAGAAGGAATGGATTCCTCTGCATCTGAATCCTCATAGGCAGATAAGGGCATGTCTTCATATTCTGAATCCTCAGAGTCGTCTGACTCTTGGTCAGAAAAAGCTGCTGGGGACAAGTCTATTTTTTCTTTTAGCAGGGGAAGGCTGGCTTCCCCTAATCAGCATGATCAGGTCCTTCTGCCATTTTAAGCATCTGAGATTGTGGTAAGGAAGCAGGCACTTGAGTTTGGATCGTCTGTTTTTTAGGCGTAGCTCTACTCTTGGCCTTAGAAACTTGGTAGTTTTAGAAAGAAATGAAGATGCGAAAGAAGTAGTCGTTTTTTGTCGAATATCTGTAGTGCGAAGAACTTCCTCAGAAGATGGTGCCTGCACAGCGGCTCCGGACCCATCTAAGGTAGAGACATCCGCAGGTTCCATAGTCAAAGAAGAGTCCCATGGCATACCGGACTCTGAACGGGTCTCAGTAGCGGCCTGCGAATCCATCAAAGGGGGCATCAGGGGCTGCGAAAGCGCCTCACTTAGTACCGGCGAACTGGCGACTAGCTTAACAGAAGGGTCGTCGGCAGTTTTGAACCTGTGCAGTCTGTCTCTGTCTTTATCCTTATGTTTTTTCAGAAGATCGGTAGTCGGATGGCTTACCGAAGCCATTGGAGATCGAGAACGAAAGTATTTAGCTACAATAAGGGGCTGACGATGAATAGTTTGGGCGTTGAACAAAGCACAAAATCAACAGCGAGGTACGTTGCGGTCTGGGCCTAAACAGGTGACGCAGTAAGAATGGAAATCTCGGTGTGGTATTTGCTTTCCAAAGGCGAGACAACTGTTAACTTTTTCTGACATCGGTTTGAGCAAGAAAAAGATCCCCAACGGGGTACTTAGGTTTAGAGCACTTCAAGATGATTCAATTTCGGAAACGAAAACTCAGGTAGCGGCCGACCGACACTCGTGCGAACTGCTTCGGGCTCCTCAGCAAGAAAGACTGATGTAATGGCGTCGGCTGCCTGTTTTTATACCCCTGATGACCTGACGTCAGTCCTGAAGTGACAGCATCAGACGCAGAAATACTAAGCCTCTGGTATTCGGGTCGACTGAGGGCTACCCCTGGCAGTATAACCCAAATGTGATGACTGCAACAGTGAAACACGAAGAACATCTGGAATTTTGTAACCTCTGGATATTATTCCCTGCACCCATTTGTCTGAAGTTATCAATTGCCAGGCAGGCTGGTGCGGGCATAATCGCCCCCCGACTGCCTCCAGACGAAGGCAATTGGGCCCTTGTTCAGGGATGCTAATAGGAAGTTCCAGAGAAAGATTCTCTGGACCCCTGATTCTGCGGTACATTTCTGCCCCTAGGGCAGCGTCTTCCATTACTTTCCCCCTCTGCTCCGGGGGAAGTCTTTGCCTTAGGAGTCTTGGAAAGACCCTTTGGATTTTTTAAACCATAGTCTTCCACTTCTTTGGTTCCTAGAATAAGGTCTCTGACGAGTGGAGAAATGTATGCCTATGGCAGATAGGGTCTTGCCATCTTTCTCACATATGGCTAGGGTGTCTTTTAAATTGGGGCCAAAAATGATAGATCCGTCAAAAGGAGGATTGATGAATGACGCTTTAAATGGCTCCGCAAAGTCACACAAGCGCATTCAGGAATGCCTTCTAATGGCTTATGCCTGAACCTGCTGCTCTAGTCGTCCTTTCAGCTGGGTGGGCAATGAGCCTCATGAACAAACTGGAGATACCATCAAGGGTTGCAAGCTGAGAGGAAACTTTGTTACAGACCCCTTCAGCCACTGCTCCTGAGAGAGTATTCGAAAGCTCTTTGATCAAGTCTCTCTGTAATCTGGTAAAGTGTGCCACATAATTCAAGGACCTTAGAGCAAAGGCTGTTGAAGCAAACACAAACATGCTTCCCAAATCTATCCAACACCCTAGACTCCTTGTTAGGAAGATGGATAGTTGGGACTCTCTTCTGCAAGTTCCTTTTTGGTGGCAGCCGCTATCACCATGGCAATAAAAGGAACCCCTTTAGACCAATGTGGCTAATCCTTAGGGGCCGATAATATACTGTCAAGTCTCTTGGGTATTGGCTCTATGGAGTCGGGGATCTTCCACGCCCGCTGAGTGATCAATTTAATAAATTGTCAGCGGGCGGAGAGATCCAAGAAATACAGGGCTGGGCACAAAAAGCCTCCAGGTATACTGATTCCTTCAAGGAAGGCTGAATAGAGGACCAGCCACTCCTCTGTTTCAGGATTTCTAGGATGTCCCTGAAGGAATCATCATCAGGGGTGACCTGGGGGAACTTTCCCCCTCATCAAAATCAGTATCATCAGTGAAGGACTCTTATGGGGAGTCCAGGTACTTCCTCTTACACTTCTTCACAGGGACTTCCTCAGGGGGATGATCCGGGGTAGTCTCTGAAGCAGAGAACACTAAAGTGCGAGTCACCTGGGACTTTTGTGCCGTCTGTCCTGGGGATGAGACTGATGGAAGCTCAGGCTGAGAGGAAGTAGAAATCTGTCGTGACAGGGATGGCAAAGACTGAGAATCCCCAATGGACAATGCCTTCTCCATTATCCTAAAGGCTGCCCCCCCCCCCCCGTACAGGGATGGGAGCCTGGAACCAAAATGGACTCCTTCGGAATAGGGTCACGCCCCGCACCAAGTAGGCAGCCCCTGGAACAGAAGCCTGGCTTGATCCCACAAAGGCTGAGGTACCAAGGGACATGGACGGTTCTGAAGGAAATGAAATCGATCCAAGCTCCTCGGACCAGACCAGAGAATCACGACCCCAGGAGACCTCCGGTGCCAAAGGCTTGAAGGAACTCAAGGCAACTCTTGGACCAGAGAAGAGGATGCTACTTGAACAGAAACAGTTGAAGTCGGAGGAGTTGGAACCGAGGGCTCCAAGGTCTTGATAGGAGTTGGAGGAGGAGAGTATGGAGGAGTCAAAGATAGGCTAGTTCCAGGGCCAATGTGGCTAAGAACTGAGGGTAATCCTCTGGCCGTCAGGAGCTGATCCACAAGTCTCAAAATATTGGCTTCGGAAAGACTCTTAGGAGAATGGATAAAAGATGAGGCGGGAGATTTTGGGGGACTCGATTCCACAAAGGGCATGGGTGGCAGACCTTTAAAGGGGTCAATGGACCTTGATAGTTGTGCTAGCTTTGGTACCGAGGAATCTGTTGGTGCAGAAGATGTTTTCGATTTAGAAGAGGGCTTATTTCTGGAACCAGATAAATCCTCTGGTGCCGAGGAACTCTTCAGTACTGAGGTTGACTTAGGCATTTTTTTAGATGGTTCCGAGGTCCTTGATACTGAAGAAGGCCTTTTCTTTAAAACTGAAGAAGTGCAAGCTTCAATTCTAGACTCAGATAAGGCCTTGTCAAACCCTGTTTTAAGAAGTCCCTTTAATATTAACTTGTTTTTCCTTTCAGTCAGGGTTCGGGTAGAGAACCTGTGACAAACTGAACAGTCTTCCTGCAAGTGAATCTTTCCCAGGCAAGAGACACAAGGTGTGACCCTCGGAATTGGGCATCTTGCCTTCACATTTCTGGCACCTGTTAAAGCCTGAGGTGCCTTTAACAGATTTAACAGGAGAAGGTTGCTGTTTTTGGTCAGCCATAATGAAAATAACTGTCAGTCACACGAACAAGAGGGACACAGAGAATAAACAAATCTAGGTGCTTAGGATTTCCCTCTCTCTTCCCCCCTTGGCTGACCTGGTGTGACTCAGTTTGAACTCTACAGTTCCCTACAAAACGGAATCTACAGGACTGCAACTGGACACCATAACAAAATCAGTTTCTCTTAGCATTTAAGCAGACTGAAAGTACAGTTTTGTACCTACCATAAATGTAGATGTTCGAGTGGTTATACTGCTGCAGTCATCACACTTGGGTTATCCTGTTGTCAGGTGGTCCCGCAGTCGGCCGAATCCCAAAGTCCTGGTCCGGCGTCGGTTGTCGTCACCTCTTCCCTGACGTCAGTGCGACAGGGGTATAAAAGAGACAGCCGACGCCATTTTCTTCAGTTTTTCTTGCCCCAGATGTCAGGTGTCCCCAACTAGGAAGGCAATACAATAGCTATGCAACAATATCTTAGTAGATAAGCAATAGTACTAGCTGTTAGCAAATACACCATATAGACATGCTTCCAACTGATTGATGTACATGGAGTTGTAACTAACACCCTGGTATGTAGAGGGGATGGAGGGAGTGTAACCTGGACTGCAGCAGTATAACCACTCGAACATCTACATTTATGGTAGGTACAAAACTGTACCATGTTCATGCTATACTGCTGCAGTCATCATACTTGGGTAGAATCCCAAAGCTATGGAAGGGTGGCTGGTACTAAACTGGGTTAGGTGATGCTAGGATGCCCTGCAGAACTGCAGTGGCAAAACCAGCTCTGGTTTTTGAGTATAATGGAAGGTGGTAGTGCTTGGTAAAGGTGTGCACTGAACTCCAAGCAGCTGCCTCCAGAATGTCTTTGGTTGGAACCCCTCTGAGAAAGGCTGCTGAGGTTGCAGTAGCCCTGGTAGAATGGGATCTAATATTGACAGGCACTGCCTTCCCATGGTGCGAGTAGCAAAAGCAGATGCAATGTGCTATCCATTTGGAGATGGTCTGTTTTGAAATAGCCTTTCCTTGTGAACCTGCAGCATATGATACAAAGAGTTGGTCAGTTTTTCTGAAGATCTTTGTCTTATCTAAATAGTAACGTAGCTGTCTGTGAATGTCCAAAGAGTGAAGGAGCATTTCTCCTTTATTCTGTGGGTTAGGATAAAAGGTGGGTAAATGAATGGTCTGATTCAAAGCCACACTGGATACTACCTTGGGCATGAAGGTAGGGTTAGTTCGTAAAGAGACTCTGTCCTGATGGAAAATGATGAAAGGTTCCACTGCCATTAAGTGTCTGTAGTTCTGAGACCCTGCGTGCTGAGGTAATAGCCAGTAACAAGGCTGTTTTCCAAGACAAGTATTGTAGTTCTGCTGAGAAGGCTGGTTCGAAAGGAGGCAGTGTTAACTTTTCCAAAACGAAGTTGAGGTCCCAAGTTGGTGTTGGTGGTTTTCTGGGGGGTCTTATATTGTTAGCCCCTCTGAGAAACTGCCTAAGTAAAGGGTGTGAGAAAATTGGAGGATCCGTATTATATTGAGCTGAAATGGCTGAAGCATGGATCTTAATGGAGGAGAAGGAAAGGCCTTTGTGTAGCATCTCAGTTAGGTATTGCAGTATGTGAGGAATGTTTGGTATCCAGGGATTTTGACCTTTAGCCTGGTGCCATGCACAAAATCGTTTCCATTTGTCTGAGTAAGTCTTCCTGGTGCTGGGCCTCCTGGCCTCCAAAATGACATTCAGGACGTCCTTTGAGAGAAGTGTTGATTGATAATTTAAGGAATTCTCCATGCAGCTAAATTCAAAGTTCTGAGCTGGCTGTGACGGGTTTGAGAGTTTTTCTGAGTCAACAGTAGTGGGAATTGAGGCAAGATCCATGGAGGGCTGTGAGTCAAGTTCCTTAGTAATGGGTACCAGTGCTGGCGTGGCCAGTCCGGAGCAATGAGGATCATTTGTGGTCTCTCTGATCTGACCTTCAATAATACCTTGGTCAATAGAGGTAGTGGAGGGAAGGCATAGACTGTCAGTGTTGTCCAACTGAATGATAGAGCGTCCACTTTCCAGGCTAGGGAGTGATAAAGTCCTTGTGCAGAATTTTTGTAATTGGCAATTGTTGGGGGAGGCAAATAGATCTATGTCTGGACATCCCCATCTTTGAGTTATCAATGAAAATACTTGTGGGTGTAGTCTCCACTCGTGAGGGTCTGCCATATTTCTGCTTAATTTGTCTGCCAATATGTTTTCCTTTCCTGGCAGGAATTGTGCTTGTAGTTGTACTTGGTAGGTCAATGCTGTGTTCCATAAGGTCATAGCCTGTCTGCATAAAGGGTAGGAGTGTGTTCCTCCCTGTTTGTTTATGTACCACATAACTGTGGTGTTGTCTGTCCTTATTAGAAGTTGTCCTGGATGCAAGAGGTCCTTGAAGGCTGTCAGTGCATTTTGCACAGCTAGCATCTCCTTTTGGTTGATGTGAAGATGCATTTGTTTTGCAGACCATTTGCCCTGTATGCACTGTCCTGCCATGTGTGCTCCCCAGGCGTAGTCTGAAGAATCTGTTGTCATGGTTTGGTTTGCTGGAGGTAAGACGAAAGGAAGACCCTTGTTTATTTGACATGCTTGAGCCCACCATAGGAACTCTTTTTGAAGGCAGGGAATGATAGGTATACTTGTTTCGAGGCTGTGCCTGTGTTGAGACCATACACTTTTCAGGTACCATTGTAATTTTCTCATATGCAGCTTTGCATATGGGATTAGTTGAATGCATGATGCCATGAACCCCAATGCCTGCAGGATTTTCCTTGCAGTGAGCTGGGTAAAAGTTGCTATCCTTTTGAAGTATTGAGTCAATTGTTTTTGTTTGTCTGACGTGAGGTAAGCCATCTGGGTCGTTGTATTTAAGCTGGCACCCAGGAATATTATCGGTTGCGAGGGTATTAGTTTTGACTTCTTTCTGTTTACTGTGTACCCTAGGCAACTGAGCAGCTGTGTTACAAAAGCCAGATGCTGTAATAGAATGTCCTTGCTGTCCGCTTGGATCAGGCAGTCGTCCAGATATGGATAAATTTGTAATCCTCGTTGTCTGCAATATGCAATTACTGATGCCATGCATTTCGTAAATACTCTGGGCGCAGTAGATAAGCCAAAGGGCAATGCAGAGAATTGATAATGCGTTGTACCTGCCAAAAATCTGAGGTATCTTCTGCAATCTTGTCTGATAGGGACATGCAGGTATGCCTCTTTGAGGTCCAACGTTACCAGCCAAGACTCCTTGCCCAGCATGGGAAGGAGCTGCTGTAGTGTGAGCATTCTGAATTTGGGTACCTCCAGGTATGTGTTCAGAATTGAGAGGTCTAAGATGGGCCTTCAGGCTTTGTCCTTTCTTGGGACTAGAAACAGTCCTTGCTCCTTTGTAGGTACCTTTTGAATTGCTTTCATATCCATGAGAGCTGAAATTTGCGTTTGAGCCTCTGCCCATTGGTTTGGAGGCAGATTTGGCACGCCTCTCATCCGTGGTAAAGTGTGGAAATGAAATCTGTAGCCTTGGGTAATAATGTCCAGAATACATTTGTCCTTTGTTATGATGCGCCAATTTTGTGGAAATAGAGCCAGTTTTCCTCCCAAAGGTGCTGCCAGGGCAATTTTGCTTGGCAGGCGAAGAGGGAAGTCATTGTGTTTGTTTCCTGAAGGGTTGAGATCTTTCGTCTCCACCTCTTTGAGTTGTTGTATGCCGTTGTCTAGGCCTGAAAGAACCTTGTGGTTGGCCTCTGCCCCTTGGGTGCCTGTACCTACCTCTTTGGGGTCTGTCTGATGCAGGAAAGGACCAGTTTTTTGATGGCCAGTTTCTACTGAAACGAGGAAGTTGTACCTGTAAAAAATCTTTAACTGTTTGCATAGATTTTGCCTTTTCTTCCATTTTCTTTAAAACTTCCTCTGCTTTGACACCAAATAACACATCTTTCTGCAATGCAGCATCCAATAACTTTGCTTTGACATGTTCTGGTAAGGCTTGTTCTTTAAGCCAAGCATGCCTGCATATTACAGACCCTGTGACAGCTGCTCTACATGAGGCTTCCAATGAATTAAAACCACACTGTAAGGTATGCTTTCCCACCTGTTCTGCTGCATACAGCAAATCCTGCATCTCTTTAAAATCAAGTTGATTTGTCTGAGGGATCAGTTTCTGCTTTAACTGTGTAATCAAATACTGTTGGTATTTTAGCATGTGGAATTGGCAGTTTAATGCCCTCATGGCCAAAGTGGCAGACGTATACACTTTCTTTCCCCATCTTTCTAATGCTCCAGAATCTCTTTCAGAAGGAAGTGGATTCTTAGCAGTAGAGGCCTTAACCCCTTTGGGACCCTGGGAAATGGTCTCGGGGGGGGTCTGCAGTAGGGCTTTTGTATAGAAACTTATGAGCATCAGGAACTCGGTAGTATCTGTCTGGTTTAGCTGGTGCTGGAGGTAAGGAATCTGGGTTTAAACTGGATTCAGAGAAAACATCATCCAAGATGTATAAAACTGGAGAAATTGCCAGGGGTCTATGCTGAGGAAGAAGAAGAAACTCACAGAGTCTTTTCTTGGAGTCAAAGTAATCTTGGCCTTCCCAGTGGAAGTGTTCCCTCATGGTGTGTAAAGTTTCCCCAAAAGAGTAGTCTTCGGGGGGGAGACAGAGGGAATGAACTCTTCAGCATCTGAGTCTTCATAAGGAGGGAAGGAGTAATCCTGGTAGTCAGAGTTGCCTGAGGAAATGTCTGCTTGGTCAGAGGAAGGGTAATCTTCCTCCAGTCTAGGCCTTTTGTCAGGTGGGGGTTGGGATCCCCTGATAAGGGTAATTAAATCCTCAGCCATCTTAAGCATCTGTTTTTTAGGCATAGGGGCCTGTGCAGGGGTGTGTGGGCCCGTTTTTCTAACTTTCAAGGGGGCTTTGAGTTTAGCATAAGGCTTGGCAGAGATAGTTGTTGGTTTGAAAACACCTTCAGAGACCGAAGGCCTATCCAAAAATTCCGGATCCCCGTCTGGGCTGGCGTCCGAGGAGTGAGGTGGAACCGGTTCCTGAGGCCCAACTGCTTCAGTTTGGGAGGCCATCAGAATTTCTGAATTTGCGGTAGTCAGGGGCTGCGAAGGCGCCTCGCTGAAAACCGGAGAACTGACGTCAGGCCTTGCTGAGGCCTCGGTATCTGGTCTTGGCCTTGGCTGCTGGTCCTTATCTTTGCATTTTTAATCATTGCTGATGTCGGTTGCTCTGACGGCATGCTATAGTTAAATTTTCTGCCAAAATAATGCTGGGCGAATTCTGCCCTACGCTTAATTGTACGTTTGTTGAACCTAGCACAAAACCGACAACCAGAGACGTTGTGGTCTGGGCCTAGGCAAGGAATACAATAAGAATGAAAATCCTTATGAGGTATTTGCTTCCCACAAGAAATACAATTATTAACTTTGTCTGACATCGGTCTGAGGCAAGAAAAGTTTCCCCAACGGGGTACTTAGCTTTAGAGAAGACTTCGGGCTGAAACTCAATTCGAAAATTTCAGGAGCTGGCCGACCGACACTTGCGAACTGCTTCTGCTTCGGGCACCGCGCGGCAAGAAAGACTGAAGAAAATGGCGTCGGCTGTCTCTTTTATACCCCTGTCGCACTGACGTCAGGGAAGAGGCGACGACAACCGACGCTGGACCAGGACTTTGGGATTCGGCCGACTGCGGGACCGCCTGACGACAGGATAACCCAAGTGTGATGATTGCAGCAGTATAGCACGATGAACATCTCTACAGTTCCCTACAAAACAGAGTCTACAGGACTGCAATTGGTCACCATAACAAAATCAGTTTCTCTCAGCATTTAAGCAGATTGAACTCTACAGTTCCCTACAAAACGGAGTCTACATGACTGCAATTGGTCACCATAACAAAATCAGTTTCTCTCAGCATTTAAGGAGAGTAGGTTGCACACAAAAAGCACTTAAGCTTTCACTTACAGTGCTGTGTAATTAAGCAGGTCACCATTTTGGTCAGCCATAGGGCTCTTTTTTTCTACTTGAGTGTTTGCCTCCTTCCCCTGTAACTTAAGTAAACTGACTCTTACATTAAGAACTATAATACTTACCTTATAGATTTAGGACACCTTAGGAAACCTTGTAAACTGCAATAGCCTGACATTTGAACAAGTAACCCTTGTAAAAATTCCCCAAATTGTATACTGTTGGTCTGTCTTTCCTGCTAAACATAAGTGAAATTACAGTGCTGAGTGCAAGTAACATTAAAATTAAAGTACTAAGTGCAAATAACATTATAGTGCCGAGTGCAGATTTTAGGCCCTTACATTCAACTTACCTCTGGTGTAGTGTCTTGAGTCAATCAGGTATTCCCTGTAACCACTCCTACTGCATTCTCCTTTCCCCCACCCCCTCTTTCCTCAAACAGGTTAAACTGTTACAATTCAGTACAGGCATCATTTTCAAATCTAGGTGCTTAGGATTTCCCTCTCTCTTCCCCCCTTGGCTGACTTGGTGTGACTCAGTGTAAGTTTCTTCACTGTATGGATCTTTTACTGTTTATAGGTTCATAGGTTAGTACTAGGCTAACTGCCCTTTTGGACCATTTGAAGCCTAGCCAGTTACCCCATGTGAGACTCAAACCCTGCACCTTGTGTCTTTAAGGTAAACACCTTAACCATTATGTCATCCTCCCACCCCTTTCTGTAACTTAATGACCTGCTGCTAAATTCTGATTCTGCACAGACTGCTCTATTTTTTGCAGAGGCTCTATAAGTAGCTAGTGACTTTACTGAATTTCTGTGGTAATATTTGTGTTTAAACTGGAACTGTACCTCGAGAAAGTGTATAATCAGAGCTCCTACTTGCTGCATGTGTTTTTAATGTTTAAATTGCACACACACATTGAAGAAGTGCTTTTATGACTTGAATAACTTGGGCTAGCTATATATGAAGTGCTTTTACTGGCAATTTTCCAGTTGTACAACTGTGAACAATTGATTTAGGTTTTCTGGTATATCTTTAAAATATGGCAAATGTTTATTTACTGCACTGCTCTCTTGCTTAGGTTTCTTAGCTATAAATCTTAGTTCATTCTGAAGTGTGCTACTTTACGCCCCACCCTCAAACCTTTCTGAATGTATTATTATAAAACAACTGCCTGTTGTTGCCTTCATGCTTATCCTAAAATCTCTGCTTTCCTCTTTTCCTAGTTGAACTCTACAGTTCCCTACAAAATGGAGTCTACGGGACTGCAACTGGTCACCATAACAAAATCTCTCAGCATTTAAGCAGACTAGGTTGCACAGAAAAAGCATTTGTTAAGCTTTCACTTACAGTGCTGTGTAATTAAGCAGGTCAGCACTTTGGTCAGCCATAGGGCTCTTTTTTTCCTGAGTGTTTGCCTCCTTCCCCTATAACTTAAGTAAACTGACTCTTACATTAAGAACTATAATACTTACCTTATAGCTTTAGGACACCTTAGGAAACCTTGTAAATTGCAATAGCCCCGCTACTTAAGTAGTTGTGTACCTACCATAAATGTAGATGTTCGAGTGTATTCACTCTTGGCCTTAGAAACTTGGTAGTTTTAGAAAGAACTGAAGATGAGAAAGAAGTAGTCGGGTTGTGTCGAATATCTGTAGTGCTAAGAACTTCCTCAGAAGATGTTGCAGTCATTACACTTGGGTTATCCTGCTGGCAGGCTACCCGCAGTCGGCCTGAATTCCAAAGTCCTGGTCCGGCGTCGGTTGCTGTCGCCTCTTCCCTGACGTCAGTGCGCCAGGGGTATAAAAGATGCAGCCGACGCCATTTTCTTCAGTTTTTCTTGCCCCAGATGTCAGGTGCCCCCAAAAGGGTAGGCTGTAAAAATTATGATCATAAAAAAGCATGCACATAACCTTCATCTACAAGCAAATACACCACATAGGTTGTATAGAATAGATAGGTACAGATAAGTCCCAGCAAAGAAAAAAGTGGGGAAGGTGGGAGGGTAACCTGGACTGCAACAGTGAATACACTCTAACATCTACATTTATGGTAGGTACACAACTGTACTATGTTCATCGTGTTTCACTGTTGCAGACATTACACTTCGGTTGAATCCCAAAGCTGAGGTTGGGCGGCTGGGCCTAAATAGAGTTTGGAGTGGCTATGAGGCCCTGCAGAACTGCAGTGGCAAAGCCTGCTCTGGATTTAGAGTAAAGAGGTAAATGGTAGTGCTTTGTAAAAGTGTGCACTGAAGTCCATGTTGCAACCTCCAAAATATCCTTGGTTGGTACTCCTCTGAGGAAGGCTGCTGAAGTGGCTGCTGCTCTGGTAGAATGTGGCCTAATGCCCTTGGGCACTGATTTGCCATGCTGTGAATAGCAGAAATGAATGCAGTGGCCTATCCATTTTGAAACAGTCTGCTTTGAAATGGCTTTTCCTTGGGAACCTGCAGCATATGCCACTAGGAGTTGCTCAGTCTTTCTGAAGGCTTTAGTCTTGTCCAAGTAAAAGCGTAGCTGTCTGTGTATGTCCAAAGTATGCAGAAGTCTCTCCCCCTTATTCTGTAGGTTTGGATAAAAGGTAGGCAATGTATGGTTTGGTTAAGAGCCATGCTGGACACTACCTTAGGCATAAATGTTGGGTTTGTCCTTAGAGAAACCCTGTCCTGATGGAAAATAATAAAAGGTTCCACAGCCATTAGTGCCTGTAACTCTGAGACTCTTCTTGCTGAAGTAACTGCTAGGAGAAGAGCGGTTTTCCATGACAAGGATTTTATCTCTGCTGTATTGGCTGTCTCAAAAGGAGGCAGTGTGAGTTTTTCCAAGACAAAATTGAGGTCCCATGTAGGTACTGGAGCTCTCCTTGGAGGTCTTATGTTTTTGGCCCCTCTGAGAAACTGTTTTAGCAGTGGATGAGAAAAAATAGGTGGGTCCGTATTGTAATGAGCTGAAATGGCAGAGGCATGGATCTTAATTGATGGAGGCCTTTGTCCAGCATCTCAGTTAGGTATTGCAAAATCTGAGGAATATTTGGTTCAAGCGAGTCAATTCCCTGCGCTTGGTTCCAAGCACAGAATCTCTTCCATTTTTCTGCATAAGATTTTCTGGTGCTGGGCCTCCTGGCCTCCAAAATAACATCCATAACTGCTTTAGAGAGAGGTGTGCTCTGAATGATTACATTATCCGACATGCAGCCAGATTTAGGGTTCTGAGTTGGCTGTGCAAGATCTGATTGTTCTGTTGGGTCAGCAAATGAGGTATTAGAGGCAATGTCCCAGCTGGGCCTTGAGACAAGCTCTTTAGGATTGGGTACCAGTGCTGGCTTGGCCAGTCTGGGGCAATCAGTATCATTTTTGGCTTCTCTTGTCTGACCTTTAGGAGTACCTTGGAGAGGAGAGGCAGAGGAGGGAAGGCATATACTGTAAGGGCTTTCCAGCTGAATGAAAGGGCGTCCACTTTCCATGCTTGCTTGTGATAAGTCCGAGTGCAGAATCTCTGTAGCTGGCAGTTGTGAGGGGAGGCAAATAGATCTATGTCTGGGCATCCCCATTTCCCTGTTATCATGTTGAAGATTTGTGGATCTAGTTTCCACTCCTGAGGATCCATGAGGTTTCTGCTTAGTTCGTCTGCCAAAGTATTTGTCTTTCCTGGCAGGAATTGTGCTTGCAGATGTACTTGATAAGTCAATGCTGTGTTCCACAATGTCATGGCTTGCCTGCAGAGGGGGTAGGAATGTGTGCCCCCTTGCTTATTTACCACATGACTGTAGTATTGTCCATCTTTGTAAGTGGTTGTCCTGGATGAAGTAGGTCCTTGATGGCTGTCAGGGCATTTTGTACAGCTAGCATCTCTTTTTGATTGATATGAAGATGCATTTGGCTTGTGGGCCATGTGCCCTGAATACATTTTCCTGCCATATGCGCTCACCAGGCATAATCTGATGCATCTGTTGTTAGTGTCTGCGTGGCAGTGGGTATGGTGAATGGCTGTCCCTTGTTGTGGTGACAAGCCTGTGCCCACCATTGAAATTCCTGTTGCAGGCAGGGAATGAGAGTAATTACTGTTTCCAGGCTGTGGCAATGTTGAGACCAAACACACTTTAGATACCATTGTAGTTTCCTCATATGCAGTCTTGCATATGGAATTAGTAGAATGCAGGATGCCATGTAGCCCAGAGCCTGCAGAGTTTTTCTTGCAGATAACTGAGTCTTTGTTGCCATGTCTTTGAAGTAGGAAGTCAGATGACCTTGTCTGGCGTGAGACAAGCCATCTGGGCAGTTGTATTTAAGCTTGCACCCAGGAATATTATCTCTTGAGAGGGTACTAGTTTTGATTTCTTTTCATTTACTGTGTACCCTAGGCAAATTAGTAATCTTTTTACAAACGCCAGATGCTGTAGTAGAATATCTTTGTTCTTTGCTTGAATAAGGCAGTCGTCCAAGTAGGGATATATTTGAATTCCTTTGTCTGCAAAATGCAATTACTGGTGCCAGGCATTTTGTGAAGACCCTGGGCGCAGTAGATAAGCCAAAGGGCAGTGCAGAGAATTGGTAGTGCATTGAGCCAGCTATGAATCTGAGGTATCTTCTGCAAGATTGTCTGATTGGGACATGCAGGTATGCCTCTTTGAGGTCCAAAGTTACAAGCCAAGCCTTCTTGTCCAGCATGGTCAGAAGCTGCTGTAGAGTCAACATTTTGAATTTTGGGACGTCCAGAAAAGTATTTAGAATAGACAGGCCCAGAATCTGTCTCCAGGCTTTGTCCTTTCTTGGTACTAAGAAAAGTCTTGAGTAAAATCCTTGTCCCTGCTCTTGTTGTGGCACTGGCTGAATAGCCCCCATGTCCATGAGAGATGAAACTTGTTTTTGTGCCTCTTGCCATTGAGTGCGTGGCAGGTCTGGCATACCTTTTGCCTTTGGAAGGGTGTGAAAGTGGAACCTGTAGCCCTGAGAGACTATATTTAAGACCCATTTGTCCTGGGTTATCTTGTGCCAGTTTTGTGAAAAAAGTGCTAGCTTTTCCCCTAAGGGTGCTGCCAAAAAATAAGTGCTTGGCATTGGCAGAGGGAAGTCATTGGGACTGTTTTCTATAAGGCTGTGATTTGTCTTATCCGTTTTTGGAGGTAGAAGCACCCCATTGTTTGGGCCTGTATAAGCCCTGGGGCTGTTGCCTGCCTCTAGGGTGCCTGAATTTGCCTCTTTGTGGTCTCTGACACTGGAAAGGACCAATTCTTAAAGGGCCAGTTCCTGCTAAATCTGGGTGGCTGTACCTGTAAGACATCCTTTACTGTCTGCATAGATTTTGCCTTATCCTCCATTTTCTTCAACACCTCTTCTGCCTTAACACCAAACAAAGTATCATGCTATAATGGAGCATCCAATAATTTTGCTTTAACATGATCAGGTAGATTCTGTTCCTTTATCCAAGCATGCCTTCTAATAACAGAACCTGTAACAGCGACCCTGCTCAAGGCCTCCAGTGAATCATAGCCACATTGCAAAGCATGTTTTCCCACTTGTTCAGCTGCATGCAATAAATCCTGCAAATCTTTGCTCTCAGAACATTCAGAATTTGTCAACATTTTTTGTTTTAACAAAGACATTAAGTATTTCTGATACTTGAGCATATGAAATTGACAATTTAAAGCCCTTACAGCCAAGGTAGCAGAAGTGTAAACTTTTTTCCCCCATCTGTCCAAAGCCCTAGATCTCTACCAGAGGGGGACAGGGTTTTTGGCAGAAGCAGCCTTGACCCCTTTGGGACCCTGTGAGATAGTTTCTGGGACAGCAGCAGGGTTTTTGTAAAGAAATTGATGCGAGTCTGGGACCCTGTAGTATCTGTCCGGCTTAACAGGGGCAGGAGGTAGAGAGTCTGGGGACAGGCCGGACTCAGAAAACATCATCTACTATGTCTAGAACATGGAAAATTGCAAGAGGCCTGTGCTGAGGAAGTAAAAGAAAGTCTCCAAGTCTTTTCTTAGAATCGGAATAATCCTGGCTCTCCCAATGGAAATGCTCCCTCATGGTATGCAGGGTTTCCCCAAATGAATAGTCCTCAGGAGGAGAAGCTGAAGGAATAGAATCTTCAGCATCAGAATCCTCATAGGGAGGAACAGAATACCCCTGATCAGAAGAGGAATCAGAGGAAATGGAAACCTAATCAGAGGAATCATATTCAATGTCTTGCCTAGGCCTCTTACCAGGAGGGGGATGGGAACCCTGATCAAAGTAATTATGTCTTCGGCCATTTTGAGCATCTGCTTTTTAGGCATAGAAGCCTGTCCTGGAGAATGCCGTACTGGTTTCCTTGTCTTTAAAACTGTTTTAGACTTTGTCTTGGATGCTGAAGTAGGCTTTATATAAAGTTGTGGAGGTCTGAAGACACCCTCAGAAGCTGATGCCTGCTCAGCGGCTCCGGACCCATCTGAGGGATTAATTTCTGAAGGGCCAATACCTTGAGTATCCAGAGGCCTACCTGTCTCCACGTGGGAGTCAGAGGCGGCCTGTGGCTCTGAGGTAGCGGGAGTCAGGGGCTGCGAAAGCGCCTCACTGAGCACCGGCGAACCGGCGACTGGCCTAGAAGGGGCTTCATCGGTTTTGGACCTCGGATGCTTGTCCTTGTCTTTATCCTTGCGTTTTGTATGAATTCCAGTCGTCGGATGTTCCGAGGGCATTATGTAGTTAAACCTTCTGCCAAAATAATGAAAAGCAAAGTCGTACCGACGCTTAATAGTGCGTTGGTTAAATCTAGCACAAAACCGGCAACTAGCAACGTCGTGGTCAGGGCCTAGGCAAGGAATACAGTAAGAGTGGAAATCATTATGAGGTATTTGCTTCCCACAAGAAATACAATTGTTAACTTTTTCTGACATCAGTTCTGGAGCAAGAAAAAAGTTTCCCCAGTGGGGCACTTAGCTTTATTGAAGACAAGACTTCGGATCTGAAATTCGATTTCGAAAATCTCAGGAGTCGGCCGACCGGCACTTGCGAACTGCTTTTGCTTCGGGCACCGCGCAGCAAGAAAGACAGAAGAAAATGGCGTTGGCTGCATCTTTTATACCCCTGGCGCACTGACGTCAGGGAAGAGGTGACAGCAACCGACGCTGGACCAGGACTTTGGAATTCAGGCCGACTGCGGGTAGCCTGCCAGCAGGATAACCCAAGTGTAATGACTGCAACAGTGAAACACGATGAACATCTATAATACTTACCTTACAGCTTTAGGACACCTTAGGAAACCTTGTAAAATGCAAAAGCCCCGAAACCTTGTTAACTGCAATAGCCCTGCTACGCAAGAACTAGAATACTTACCTAATAGCTTTAGGACACCTTAGGAAACCTTGTAAACTGCAATAGCCCCGCTACGTAAGAACTATAATACTTACTTTATAGCTTTAGGACATCTTAGGAAACCTTGTAAAATGCAATATCCCCAAAACCTTGTAAACTGCAATAGCCCCGCTACGCAAGAACTATAAAACTTACCTTATTGCTTTAGGACACCTTAGGAAACCTTGTAAACTGCAATAGCCCTGCTACGTAAGAACTATAATACTTACCTTATAGCTTTAGGACACCTTAGGAAACCTTGTAAACTGCAATAGCCTCGCTATGCTCGGGCGCTCTTCGCTCCCCTCCCTGCCCCCAATTCCCTCCCGCCCCCAGTACCTCTAAATTTATAGTACTATAGCCACTCCCCCACTTTCTAGATCCTATCTGCTTTCATCTGGGATAATTCCTCCCACCCCCATTATTCTACCTACATTTTAATAGCACCTATTAGCTTTCATCTGGCATTCTCCCATCCCCCTTCCAGTACCTTTACCTCACCACTCTATCTTCTGGTGTTACATCACCAGGTAAAACAGTTCCTTAACTCACTAGGTGAATCACAGACAATGATAGTTTAAACCTGCCTAACCGGCTCCTCTTTACTACCCCTCTTGTTCGCACCATACCTCCTTACCTTGTATGAAAACCAGTTTCTCACAGGATTTCAGGTCCCGAAAGGCCATACTATCACCCCAGCTGTAAATCCTCCCACCTTCAATCATACTTACAGTACCAGGTCCTATCCAACATCTTGTTCAGTCTATCAACATCTCAACCCCAGGCACATTAGCTCTAGATCCAAACACTACCACAAACTAATAAAAAAAATTCCTGAAGTTTATCACCAAGTATGGACTTACCCTAATATTTGGTGGTGATATTCACCCCAACCCTGGCCCACCCACTTCAGATACACATACCCCCTCTACTTGCAATCTAAGCTACAAACCTACAATTAATAGGCCAACTAACTCTCTCCTAGCCTGTCATCTCAATATTAGAAGCATTAATATCAAGGTATATGAATTGCATGCACTTCTGGATGTCCACTCCCCTGAGATTCTCTGTTTATCCGAAACCTGGCTAAAACCTAACACTACAGACAATGAGGTGTTACCACCTGGGTACAACATACACAGGCTGGATCATGCTTCGAGGAAGGGGTGGGGTGGGGTAGCTGTACTTTATAAATCTGAGTCGAATGTCACCATAGATGTAATACAATCACCTCAGATTAATAACTCTGAGATTCTTGTCACCAAATTGCAACTTAATAAAAATAAATGCATTAAAATCATCTGTATGTACATTCCCCCAGGTAACAATATATCTATACTTGAATATATACTGCACTGGCTATCATTTCACTACCCCCAAGAAACCCTATTACTTAGAGACTTTAACATAAACTGGGGCGCACCTGTTCCTCAGAATCCCCAACCACCCATATTAACCTGCATGCATTTACACAAATCATATCCACCCCTACCAGGATAGGTAAACCCAACCAAAAAAAAAGCATACTTGACTGGGTACTCAAACAGTCACCCCCAACTGTACACCTCTGGTACCCTCCCTGATGGCCTAAGAGATCACCTTCTCACATATGTAATTAAGCAAAAAGCCATTAATTCCCAACAACCCTTATTCAGAAAGGTTAGAAACAATAAAAACTTTGACCCTGCCAAATTCCAACAAGAACTAAACTCATGTAATTGGTCTATTCTAAAACACCTCCCCTTAGAAGAAGCAGTAGCATACGTTAACAACAAATTCCTTGAGATCTCTGATTTGCATGCACCTGTTCGTTCAAAGAGAACAAAGGCAAAAACTGTGCCATAGCTTTCTAAGGAGTCTAAACTCAAAATTACCCTAAGAAACAAAGCATGGGCTTTATGGCGTTCTTCTAAAGACCCCCAAGATCACATTAAATACAGGCAATCCAGGAACAAAACTAAAAAATCCATTTTACAAGACAAAAAACAATACTACTGTAATTTACAGACAGTAAATCAAAATAATCCCCAGAAGTTTTGGGCAGGTTTAAATAATCTACTACATCCTGGACAAACTTCAACCCCAATCCCTGCTGCTACAATTGATAAAACCCCTTTAGATGTTTGACAGTTTTAATCGATTCTTTACTGAGACAATTCATGCCCTAGCTAGCCAACTACCTCCTAGCTCCCCTGGTCTTGAAGTAGCACCCCTAGAAACCTACTCGCATTCAGCTTCCAACCAGTCGCCACTTCACTTATCCGTACCTTGATCAAAAAATTAAAACCCACTACACTTTCTGCTGATCAACTCCCTGCCGAGTACCTACAAAAATCAGCTGATGGTATTGCTTACCCAGTCTCAATACTAATCAATCGAACCACAGTAGAAGCTAAAATTCCCACCATCTGGAAAATATCCTATGTAATCCCACTTCACAAAGGAGGCAGCTCTACTGAATTCTCCAATTATAGGCCAATAGCTATACTCTCTCCACTTGCAAAGATTATGGAAAAATGTATTCATAGACAACTCATGCACCACCTAATCCAGAATCACCTTATGGCAGACACTCAGCATGGCTTCCGTCCTCATCACAGCACTACTTCAGCCCTCCTAGCCTTTACCAACACCATAAACCATAATCGCAACAATAATTATATATCCTCAGCCCTCTTCTTGGATCTTTCCAAGGCATTCGATATGGTTGATCAACTTTTAATCCACACCCTGCAAACATTCTGTCTAGATACTAGAGCCCTTCAATGGTTTCAATCCTACCTGAATGGTCGACAGCAGGCTGTCCCTCTGGCAGAACAAACTTTTAGTTGTGTACTTACCATAACTTCGGATGTATGGGATCCATCTCACCTACATTCATAACAGATGGGTTCGGAGCCGATCCATCGGCTCCGACTTGGCAACTAATACACTAGCACGAAGTCTCTCATTGGCTGGGCTACTCCCTATCCCAGGATGCACTACACCTGCTTCCCCAGATCTTGTTTGTTCGCTTTCATACATCCATGCAAACACAGAAAAACTAGTAGTCACTATAACCAACTAAAGTTCTTCAAGAAAGATCACCAAAAAGGGACTACAGCTCCTCTAAATCCGAATGGAAGGGGGAAGGAGGGTGGGTACTTATGAATGTAGGCGAGATGGATCCCATTACATCCGAAGTTATGGTAAGTACATAACTAAAAGATGTAATGGGATACTATCTTGCCTACATTCATAACAGATGGGACAGCGTCCCTAGCACCTAAATCCCGGGTGGCTCATTGGAAAACACTCCTGAGAACTGTGGAACCAAAGGAAGCCCTGCCTTGAGAAACCACATCCAATTTGTAATGAGAAATGAAAGTGTGCGGAGAATTCCAGGTTGCCGCAACACAAATATCATCTATTGATAATTTGGAGTGAAAAGCTACAGAAGTAGCCATTGCCCTGGTAGAATGAGCCTTGACTGGAAAGGGAAGCTCTTTGTTAGCCTGTGAATAAATAAAAATGATACAATCTTTAATCCATTTAGTTATGGAGGTTTTTGTTACTGGTTGACCCAATTTGTTCATTGCAAAGGAAACAAACAATTGATTTGATTTCCGCGTGTGAGCGGTTCTATTCAAGTAAAAACGCAGTTGTCTATGTACGTCCAATTGATGCAAGGTATATTCTGCGTTATTAGAGAATTCTGGGAAAAACACAGGGAGTTCTATAGTTTGTTGAATACAGAAAGAGGAGGCCACCTTGGTATAAAGGAAGGGTTTAATTTCAATGAAACTCTATGCTTGTGAAAAGTCAAATAGGGAGGATCAGAACAAAGAGCTTGAAGTTCTGAAACTCGCCTGGCAGAAGTTATGGCCACTAAAAAGGCCGTTTTCCAAGACAGAAATTTTAAATCACAGGTAGCAGCTGGTTCGAAAGGACGGGCAGTTAGGGCAGCAAGAACCATATTCAAGTCCCAAGGGGGGACAGGATGAGATAATGGAGGCCTAAGGAGCCACACACCTTTAAGAAAAGCCTTACAAAGTTTGTGAGACATCAATGAAGGTTCAAATGAGGCATGAAAATTAGAGATCGCTGCTAGCTGAACCTTAATGGTAGAAACTGAAGAGCCCAACTGAAAAAGGGAGGCCAGAAAATTCAGAACCTCCGATACTGATGCAGTGAGAGGGTCTATACCCCGTTCCTGAGCCCAGAAGGCAAACCTTTTCCATTTGCTGGAATAAAGTTTGATAGTGGAAGGTTTATGAGAAGAAGACAATATGTGGACCACGTCCGGAGAAAGAGCATTGTCTCGGACTAAGGATGGAAGTGGAGTAACCATGCTGCCAACTTCAAGGACCTGAGAGACGGGTGAAGCTGTCCTGACTGATGAGTCAGCAGGTCTGGCACCGGATCCAGAAACCATGGACCTTCTATCGCATGCCTCTGTAGGAAAGGGAACCAAACTTGACGAGGCCAGTGCGGGGCAATCAAAATCATCTCGCTCTCCAGGTAAATGGCCTTCTGTATCACCCTCGGTAGGACGGGAAACGGGGGGAAGGCGTAGAGAAGACTGGGGGGCCAAATGTGGGTCAGAGCGTCCCTGGGAATCTGTCCCTGAGAAGGGAACAGCGTGAAGAACTCTCTGCATTTCGCACTGTGAGGGCTGGCAAACAGGTCGCAGCAAGGGAGACCCCATCTGTCGAAGATTTTCGCAGTTACTCCCTGGTTGAGGGACCACTCGTGGGGTAAAAGAATGGTCCTGCTTAATCTGTCCGCAATCACATTGGATTTCCCCGGTATGTGCGTTGCCATTAGAAAGCGGTTGGTAGCTACCACCCAGTGCCAAAGTCTCATGGCTTCTCTGCACAGTGGGTAAGACCTGGTTCCACCTTGCTTGTTTATGTACCACACCACCGACATGTTGTCGGATAGGATAGCAATCGGGCCTTGTGGGAGAGCGTGATGGAGAGCTTGGAGTACCAAGAGTACCGCTCTCATCTCCAGGACATTGATATGCAAATGCGTTTCCTGGATCTGCCATGTGCCTTGGACCGACCTGTCCAGGTAATGACCCCCCCACCCTACCTGGGAAGCGTCCGTAGTCACAGTGGCAACGGGACGTTGAGGTATAAAGGGTCACCCCTGGTCGAGATTGGATTGGAGAAGCCACCAACGCAGATCTCGACGGCAACTTTCCGTGATCATGATTAAATGGTTCAAGGGAAGTTCCTGATAAGACCATTGAACCGACAGTAGCCATTGTAAAATTCGCATGTGAAGTCTGGCCAAGGGAAGTAAAAGTATGGTTGACGCCATCGAACCCAACAGTTGTAGAATCTGATGGGCCGGGGCTCTTAGTAGGGGAAGACAGGATTTGACTTGATCTTGTAGGACCTGAATTCTTGCTGCCGGTAAAAAGGCGCGCATTCTTTTTGTGTCTAAGTCTGCGCCTATAAAAATAATACTCTGAGATGGCTGTAGTACTAGAAGACACTCAAACACACAAAATATATAAAATAGTAAGGAATAGTAAGGAATAGCTGTTAAAACAGCTGTTTGGTTAATATAGACAAAAACCCCAAGGTCAAAGACCAATAAAGGTAAAAAAGAACCACTTAGCTCCAGCCAAGTCGAGACCACGTCCAGCTTGTAAAGAGGCAAACGAGATCTGGGGAAGCAGGTGTAGTGCATCCTGGGATAGGGAGTAGCCCAGCCAATGAGAGACTTCGTGCTAGTGTATTAGTTGCCGAGTCGGAGCCAATCCCATCTGTTATGAATGTAGGCGAGATAGGATCCCATTACATCTCTCTAACCTTCTACCTAACACCCTTGGAGTACCACAAGGCTCTATTACTAGGGCCCTTGCTGTTCTCCATCTTCATTAACGACCTTTATACTGTCATCCCAAAAGTCAGCTGTATCCAATATACTGATGACTCTACTCTGATTTGCTCGGCCACATCTCCAATAGAGTTATGGTCTGCTACCCAGATCACCTTTAATACAAAAGAAAACTGGCTTTCTGAACGTCGTCTGATCCTAAATCCCCAAAAAACTAAAATGCTGTTATTTTCACCAACACGTAGGTCTACCGCTTTCACCTTTACCATAAATTCAAATGATGGCACAATAATCTCCCCCGACCCCTCTACAAAACTATTAGGTGTCATCATAGATAATAATCTAAAATTCGACCTACATGTTAACCAAACTATCAAAACCATCAATAAAAAACTAGGGTCACTTTACAGAATAAAAGCCTTCCTAACCCCTGCAGCTAAAATTGCCATAGCTCGCTCTCACCTTCTTTCAATCCTTCTGTATGCATCCCCTCTACTCTCAAATTTAAACAAGACTGTCCTTAAACTCTCAATTTGCTACAACCACATTGCCAGGTTTGCCACTGGGCTGCCTTTTAGGTCACATCATTGCATCAATCTAAATCAGCTTGGTTGGCATGAACTACCCAGCCTAATCCAGTATAACCAACTGATTATGGCCTATAAAATCCTCTATAATCCGGACAATACTCCTGCACTTAAAAATATTATCACCCCCTATAACAATCCTAGACCACTTCGATCCTCTAACAAACTACTAATTCAGGCTAGCAAAATTAATAACACAGCCGGTGACTCTCTCTTTGCAAACTCTGTAAGTAGATCCTGGAACTCTCTTCCAGCTGATATTACCTTACTTTCCACCTTAGGTCAGTTTAAAACTAGACTCAAACATTTGTCACTTAACTGGCTATGTCAATGTATCAAGCCTGTCTAACTCTGTCTAGAATGTGTAAAAATCTGTTAACCACTTACTGTGTAATTTAATTTAATCCTGACTTACACTCAGGATTAACTCTAACTTGTTTAACTTGCTTACTTATGTAATCTCTGTAAATAGTCTGTTTGTAATATGTAATGCTGGTATTATGTAATGCTGTATCTGCTTACTCTTGGAGCTTTTCTCCCCGGGCCTCCGCTGAAAATGGACATGCATCCAGTCGGACTATCTCGGTCAACAAATTTAAAATAAAATAAAATAAAATGAAAAGATTTATTTTTTTGTAGATTAAAGCTAGCAGATCCCAGTGATGGTATTTTAGAACACCGAAACAGGTAATAAGGAGTAGAAGAAAGTACCAGCAATGGTACTTAAGCTCCAATGGTAGGAGAGGGAAATAAACAGAATAAACAGTTATGTTAAGAGGAGTAGGTAGATAGAGGAAGTAAAAAATAGGAATTTATTGAAAAAGGGTATAGGGAAGAACTTTAAAGAGTTAGAAAATAGAAAAATAACTCACAGTTATAGCCAAGGCTCGAGAGAAGGAAACTAATGCATTTGGTTTGCGAAGCGGCAAACGAGATCTAAGACAATCTCTGTGAGGAGCATTATGGGTAGGGTCTGGTTCGAGAACGCGAGCTGGAAGATATGGCTGAGTCAGTTCTGAGGTCAGGAACCAACCCACTGTCAAGGATTGGGTGAAGATTGGGTGAAGACTGACATCAGATGTTATGTTCTTACCATAACGTTCCATCTGTGTTGTCTATATTCATTCTTCATTAACCTGTGGGATCTCGGTTCCGACCCTTGGAACTGACCAGCTGATTCACTAGCTAAAGATTCCATGCTCGAGCTCCTCCCTCCTACCCATAATTCCTCACTTCTCCAGATTATCTCAGATCAAGTTCGCAATAACAGTTATCAGTGGTTAACAAATAGACCAAAACAGCCAGCACAGTATACGAATTAAAATGTCAGGAGCTCAGGAAGGAACTGTGGTTTCTATGAACATATCAGTCAGATCTCTTGAAGTCTTGGACTGGGGGGAAGGAGGAGGCAGGTGAATGAAGACAGACAACACATATGAAATGCTATGGTAAGAACATAACTTCTTTATCTGATGTTGTCATCTTCATTCATTAACTTGTTGGACAGAGTTCCCAGCTACAATAACCCAGGATGGTCCCCATGTAAGGATATTCCGGAGTAAGCACAGCCAAAGGCACTTCTGCACCTGGAGATGACGTCCAACTTATAATGTGCAATAAAAGTATGAGGGTTTGACCAAGTAGCTGCTGCACAAATGTCCTCAATAGATACCCTCAACCTAAAGGCATGGGAAGTTGCCATAGACCTTGTGGAATGAGCATTAATCTGACTAGGCACTAGAATGTTCCTGGAGGAACAAACAAAGGAAATGTGTCTTTCAACCACCTAGCTAAGGTAGTCTTAGTAATGGGTTTACCTTTTTTAATATCTGAAAAGGATACGAACAATTTATCAAACTTCCTGAAAGACTTTGTTCGAAGTAAAAACATAATTGCCTATGTATACATCAAGCAAATTAAGAGTGTACTCTTCCTTATTCTGAGAATCAGGGAAGAAAACAGGAAGATTAATAGACTGATATTGTCTTCTCTAGCACCTTTAGACAAAAAGGATGGATTGGTATGAAGGGTTACTCTATCTTTGTGGAATATCAAGTAAGGAAATTTGCAGGAAAGAGCCTGAAGTTCAGAGGCTCTTTTTATTGAAGTAATAACCAGCAAAAACATCTTTCAGGAAAGAAATTTCAGATGTACTGTAGCTCCTGGTTCAAAAGGGGCAGGCGGATTAGAGCTTGTAAAATTATAGTCGAGTCCCAAGGAGGAGAAGGATGTTTTGGGGGGGGGGGGGTGAAGCAGAAAAGTGTCCTTAAGAAAGGCTTTACAGAGTTTGGATGAAGCCAGAGAAGAATCTTGTACAAGATGGAAATTGGAGATAACTGCTAGCTGTACTTTAACAGTGGAGTAACTAGCTCCATTATTGAAAAGAAAGTCCAAAAAATCTAAAACTACCAAGACAGGGGGGCTGTGAAGGGATCTGTTTGTTTCTGTTACAACCACAAGAAGCATCTTTTTTATTTGCTCTTATAAACTTTTATGGTTGAAGATTTATAGGCAGAGATCAATATTTTCTGAAGAGGGGAAAACAGCCTGGGGTGTCTAGCCATCATTGAAATTGGAAAAAAACATGCAGTTAAAGTCCCTGAATGCCCAGGTGAGGGTGCCCTGATGGGTATGAAAACAGATCCGGAGTTGGGTCCAGCATCACAGACAGACAAATCAGATGAGGTGAAAGAAAGGGGAACCAGGTTTATCAAGGCCAGAAGGAAGCAATGAGGATCTCCTCTCTCTTCAACCCGAGACCCTTCTGTAAGAATTTAGGGATTAAGGGCAACGGGGGGGGGGGGAGCACAGAGCAGACCAGAAGGGCAAGCATGGACTATAGCATCCCTGAGTGGCTGTCCTCGAGGAAGGATCAAGGCAAAGTACCTGCTGCATTTTTTGTTGAGAGGTAACACAAAAGATCACAGCAAGGTTGACTTAATTTCTCAAAAAGTTTTACTGTGTGTTGACTCAGGGATTACTCGTGAGGCATCAGTAAAATTCAGCTGAGCCTGTCCACTAAGATGTTGGATTCTCCCGGAATGTGTACTGCCACCAAAAGTGGCTGGTAGAGATCGCCCATTGACAAACTCTCATAGCTTCTCGACAAAGGAGGTAAAATCTAGTCCCTCCTTGTTTGTTGATGTACCACACCAATGACATATTGTTTCTCTGAATAGCAACAGTTTTTAGAGGAAGAGAACTGTGTAGTTCTTGCAAAGCTAGAATTGCTCTCATCTCTAGTACACTGATATGCAATTTGGTCTCCTTGAGCATCCATGTGCTTTGGAATGTTCAATCCAGATAAAGACCCCCCACCCCATCTTGGAGGTGTCTGTGGTCAACGTGGCAGTTGGGGCGAAGAACAACGAAAGGACGACTACAGCTAACATCTGTAGAGTGAAGCCACCAAAGAAGAGATTCTTTGCAAATCTGAGAAAGTTTGACGGGAAAGCTTAGGGGATTCCTATATAGTGACCACTGGACTGCTAAAGTCCACTGTAGAATTCTCACACGAAAGTGCGCTGTGGGCAATAGAGTTATCATGGCCACCATGGGACTCAGCACTCTGAAAACTAAACTGGCTAGATGTTTCGGAATGGCCATGACTTGTTTGATGTGAAATCTTAAATTTGATACTCTGTGTGTTGTCAGATAAGCACAAGAAATTCTTGTGTCCAGCAGTGCTCCTAAGAAATCAATCACTTGAACCGGTTCTAGCTAGGATTTGTGCAGGTTGATCATTTTTCCAAGAGCTGGAGCCAAGCTGAGGAGATAATACTTGGCCTGTAACAACAGATGCCTGGTTGGAGCGGTTAAGAGCCAGTTATCCAGATAGGGGAAAATCTGGTACCCTTGCAGCCTGAAACGGGCTGTTATCACTGCCAAGCATTTGGAGAACACCCTGGGACCTGTGGTGAGACCAAATGGGAGTGATCTGAACTGGTAATGACTGGCTCCCAGCCTGAAATGAAGGTGCCATCTGGAGCGCCTGTCTACTTTGATGTGATAGTATGCATCCTTCAGGTCTATAGAGCACATCCTCTGGATACGATCCTTAGCACCCACTGATCATTCATGATGGCTTTCCCAAGCTGTGGGGTGAAAGGAAAAGTACCTACCTACACAGGAAGACAGTCAGGCAACTGCTCAGGAGTTCTGGAAGGGTTTGTCCAAAAAGGGTTTCAGAGACCCTTTGTTTTGCGGGCCCCCTCTGCGGCGTGGGTGGCATCTACCATTCTAGTTAATTCCCCCTCTGTCTCTGGGGGAAAAATCTCCCGGAGAGTCCTGAGAGGAAGCTTGAGATTTCTTGAACCACATCTTTTTACTGCCATGTTGATTCCTGGAGAAAGACCTTTACAGAGTAGAAAAGCAGATTCTGATGGCAGACAGGGTCCTTCCCATCTTTCTCACTGCAGAAGTGTGTGTTTTGAACAGTGGGTTCAAACAAGGTTGATCCGTCAAAGGGCTCATTGATGAAAGACGCCTTAAAGGGCTCAGCAAAGTCGCACAGCCTCATCCAGGCATGACGCCTTATGGCAATGCCAGAACCGGTCGTCCTTGAGGAACTCTCTGCCACATGAGATATAAGATTGTTGGATGCATTAGACAGTGACTGAAGGGTGGCCAATCTGGAGGAAATGGTTTTCTGTTCTTTGACCGACATGGATCCCGGGGCTGAGTGAGAGTGTTCCTTGACAAGGTCCCACTGTAGTCTCGTAAAATGGGATAAGCAGTTTAACCCCCTCAAAGCAAATGTGAAGGAGATGTAAACTCTCTTGCCTAATCTGTCCAAAGCCAGAGATTCTCTACTCGGGGGATGGAAAGAGGAGCTTTCTTGGGCTAGCTTCCTTTTTGCTGGCTGCTGCAACAACCATGGTTATCTATGGGGGTACCTTTGGTACAGAAGGTCTTGTACTGGGGGGTACTTAAGACTTTATCAGAGCATTTTGGTTTGGGCTCTACCATATCCGGTTCCTTCCATGCCTTAGAAGATGCCAACTCAAAGAGTGGGTGAACAGGGGGACTCCCAGGATGTAGATGGGCTGAATCCAAAAGCCTCCAACAGCACTGAATCCTCCAGAGAGGGATTCAGGGCAGACCAACCACCTCTTTGACAGAGAATTTCTAAAATGTCTCCAAAGGAGATCTCTTCTGGTGGTGATCTTGGGGATCCCTTGCCTTCCTTGAAGTCGGTGTCACTGGTAACAGATTCCTCAGGGGAATCAATGTACCTCCTCTTGCACAGTCGCTTACGAGGAACCTCCTTGGTGGGATGTTCCGGGGAGGTGTCGCAAGAGCTGTGGGGTTCCACAGACAGAAATGTAAGGAGACTTTTTGGAGCCAGCTATCCACATGGTAGACTAGGAGCCTCAGGCAACAATCCAGAAGAGGTAGGGATACGTTCAGAAGAAGTGGTAGCCAAGGGTCTCCTGGAATGGGAGAGGGTCCTCTCCACCACTTTGAAAGCTGAAGAGCTCTGAGCTCCCAGAAACATTCCCTCCAGAGCCAAAAGTACCGCAGCAGACACCTCTCGAAGCCTCTGAGTTCCTTGCTCTGAAGGAGAAGTCTGAGACGAGCTATCGAATGCTGAAGCTCCAAGAGGAAGCGACTGCTCTGAAAACTTCAAAGTGGAAATCAAACCCCCGTAACCGATGTCGAGACTACACCTCCAAGATGTATTCAGGCCCCAAAACAGTCTGAGCTGAACAGGTCATGGAAATGGTCAGGGGTGAAGATGAGATCACTATCAGCCCTGACATCTCGGTGCCAAAGAGTAACAAAACTGGAGACTCCGAAACAGAGGCCCGGATAAGAGAAGGAGCCACGGGGCAGAAAGGGGACAGCCTCATGGATCCAGAAGGGGACGGAGTGGACAAAACCCTCATCTGGATCACAGTCTTGAGAAATTGCCTCACTAGCCTACCGACATCTTTCTCAGACAGGCTTTGAAAAGATCTGGAGGATGTGGAAGAGGGAGGCCTGGAAAATTTCCTCGGAGAAGGGGACTTCTGAGCGGGAGTGGTCAGCCCCGAGCTAGAAGCTGAGGCACGATAAGGAGACCCCTGATCCAATCCGCTTGTTCCTGAGGAAGCAGATGAAGCACGGAGCAGTGGGGCTGAAAAAAACAGTGCCAACAGTGTCGGCTCCAAGTACCTTGGAACCTTTTTTGGCGGCTCAGAAGAGAACCACGCAGGAGAGCATTTCCTGCTCTCCCAGGCCACTTTAGAAGATCTGGAGGGGAGTTTAGCCCCTGATGTTGAAGGGACAGCTGAAGATGAAGGTGGGAGCAAACCTTCAAAATAAGCTTGCTCCTCCTATCTGCCAGGGCCCTGGGGAGAAAACCTTTACAAATGCTACAGTCACTGTCCAGATGAGCAAGCTCCAGGCAGTAAACGCACTCACAGTGGGCATCAGACAGCAGGATCTTTTGGCCACAGGAAGTGCATTTTTTTGAAACGTACAGGTTTCACCTTTAGATCAGTCATAGGAGGGAAGAAGAGGGGAAAGGGAAATCCTATAGGGAAAGAAAACACAAGTAAAAGGAAAAGGTTATTCTAAAGTTTTTTTTTTTTTTAAAACTACCAGAAGAATAGGGTAGGAGACTAAGAAGAAAGAGGCAAGGAATAAATCCAGCTTAAGTGACAAAAAACACTATTAAACCTGTGGAGGAGTTCAGAAGCACTGGAACCTCGCTGTTATTCCAACAAGCAGCAAATGAGATCTGAGGTAACCTGGAGGAGTGGAGAATTATGGGTAGAGGGAGGAGCTCAAGCTTAGAATCTTTAGACAGTGAAGCGGCTGGTCGGTTCTGAGGGTCAGAACAGAGACCCCACAGGTTAATGAATGAATGAAGATGACCTCGTCAGATCAATAAATCAACAAACCAAGATAGGATTGTTTAGATATGTTCTGGATTGTCCTCTCTGCTGTCTGTGTGATTTTAAAGCTGACTAGGTCCCTTAGGATGCCTAGAGTTTGCCTGTCTAAAACATATCCCATTCTAACAAACAATGAAAATTAAAAAATATATATAAAATATAAATCAAAGTAAATCTTCTTCTCTACAAGCTATCCTTTCTTTTCTACAAACAGTGAAAAACAATGGTAAGAAATAAAATATAAATACAAATAAAAGTTCTCTTACCAGGCAATTCCACAGTAAATCACAAACCAAGGCAGGATTGTTCAGATAAGGTCTGAAGGGATGGAGACAGGTAAGGTGGATAAAATAAAATGTTATGGTTTACTCTTACAGTGGTCTTCCCATGAAATATATGGCCCCAAATGCTTATGTTTATGTGCTGTTAAGCATCCTGGATTTCAAAAGTTCACATCCTTTCTCTATTTGAAAGAATAGCTGACTGTGTGGTGGCCACACAATCTTTCTATGGGGATACCAGTGTTGGGGTCTGCTAAGATGCACAGTCTGTCTAATGTCCAGCTAGTTAACAGGGATGGATCAGATGTTTCTTTTTCTTTTTAACAGCATCGGCACCTTCTCCCTTGCTGTTACTTTCTGTAGAGGTGGTATGTGTGCCAAGGTAATTTCAATTCTGGAGAGAAAGACAAAAAGTACAGTTTTGTACCTACCATAAATGTAGATGTTCGAGTGTTCACACTGCTGCAGTCATCACACTTTGGTTATCCTGCCATCAGGCAGTCCCACAGTCGGCCAGAGTTCCAAAGTCTTGGTCCGGCGCAGGTTGCTGTCACTTTTTCCCTGATGTCAATGCGCCAGGGGTATATAAGAGGCATCCAACGCCATTTTCTTCAGTTTTTCTTGCCCCAGATGTCAGGTGCCCCCCAGTAGGTGGTCAATACATATTGCCAATAAAACATGCAAAGAAAATACAAAGAATACCTCCAGTTACAAGCAAATACACCACAAAGGTTGTATCAGATAGAAAGGTATAGAAAAGTTCAGCTAGGTCAGAGGGGATGGAGGGAGGGTAACCTGGACTGCAGCAGTGTGAACACTCGAACATCTACATTTATGGTAGGTACAAAACTGTACTGTTCATCGTGTTACACTGCTGCAGTCATCACACTTGGGTTGAATCCCAAAGCTAAGGATGGGTGGTGGAGTTAAACAGGGTTTGGAGAAGCTAGTAGGCCCTGCAGAACTGCAGTGGCAAAGCCAGCTCTAGTCTTAGAGTATAGAGGTAAGTGATGGTGTTTGGTGAAGGTGTGCATTGAACTCCCAAGTTGCAGCTTCCAAAATATCCTTGGTTGGTACCCCCCTGAGAAAGGCTGTTGATGTAGCTGTAGCCCTGGTGGAGTGGGACCTAATGCTAGCAGGTACCGGTTTCCCATGATGTGTGTAGCAGAAACATATGCAATGTCCTATCCATTTTGAAATGGTCTGTTTTGAGATAGCTTTTCCTTGTGAACCTGCAGCATAGGATACAAAGAGCTGGTCAGATTTTCTGAAAACCTTAGTTTTATCCAAGTAGTAACGTATTTGCCTGTGAATGTCCAAAGTACAGGAGTCTTTCTCCTTTGTTCTGGGGGTTTGGGAAAAAGTGGGTAAATGAATGGGTTGGTTTAGGGCTACACTGGATACCACCTTTGGCATAAAGGTAGGGTTAGTTCGTAGAGCGACTCTGTCTTGATGAAAAATGAGGAAAGGCTCCACTGCCATTAGGGCCTGTAGCTCTGAGACTCTTCTAGCTGAAGTTATTGCTAGCAGCAGGGCAGTTTTCCATGATAGAAACTTTAAATCAGCTGAAATAGCTGGTTCAAAGGGTGGCAGTGTAAGCTTTTCCAGAACAAAGTTGAGATCCCAAGTTGGTGTTGGTGCTCTCCTGGGCGGTCTTATGTTCTTAGCCCCTCTGAAGTACTGTCTTAGGAGTGGATGTGAAAATAAAGGAGGATCCGTGTTGTAGTGAGCTGAAATTGCTGAGGCGTGGATCTTAATAGATGAAAAAGAAAGTCCTTTGTGCAACATCTCAGTTAAATATTGTAGAATGTTTGGGACATGGGGATTTTGGCCTTTAGCCTGGTTCCAGGCGCAAAATATTTTCCATTTGTCTGAATAGGCTTTCCTGGTGCTGGGCCTCCTGGCCTCCAGAATGACATCCATAACAGCTTTAGATAGAGGTGCTGGCTGGTTGTTTAGGTAATTTGCCATGCAGCCAGATTTAAAGTCTTGAGCTGGCTGTGTAGAATCTGATTGTTTTGCTGAGTGAGCAGTTGAGGAATTTGGGGTAAAATCCAAGGTGGGCCGTGGGCCACGTTTCTTAGTATTGGATACCAATGCTGGCGTGGCCAGTCTGGAGCAATGAGTATCATTTGTGGCCTCTCTAATCTGACTTTCAGCAGCACCTTTGCTAGAAGAGGCAGTGGAGGAAAGGCATACACTGTTAATGTTTTCCAACTGAATGAGAGGGCGTCCACTTTCCAAGCTAGTAGGTGGAATGTCCTTGTGCAAAATTTCCGAAGTTGGTAGTTTTGGGGGTTGGCAAACAGATCTATGTCTGGGCGGCCCCATTTTTCAGTTAGCATTGCAAATACTTGTGGATCTAGCTTCCACTCGTGGGGATCCATGATGTTTCTGCTTAGGTCGTCTGCCAATGTGTTTTTCTTTCCTGGCAGGAATTGTGCTTGAAGTTGAACTTGGTAAGTCAGTGCTGTGTTCCACAAGGTCATTGCTTGCCTGCATAGGGGGTAGGAGTGTGTGCCCCCTTTCTTGTTTATGTACCACATTACTGTGGTATTGTCCGTCTTTATTAGGAGTTGTCCTGGATGTAAGAGGTCCTTGAAAGCTGTTAGGGCATTCTGTACAGCTAGCATTTCTTTTTGATTGATATGCAGATGTCTTTGATCTGTAGCCTACTTGCCACTTGCCCTGAATGCACTGTCCTGCCATGTGTGCTCCCCAGGCATAGCCCGATGCATCTGTTGTTATAGTTTGCCTGGCTGTGGGTAAGGTAAAAGGCTGACCCTTGTTGAGGTGACATGCCTGTGCCCAACATAGAAACTCCTGTTGAAGGCAGGGAATGAGTGGTATCATGGTTTCCAAGCTATGGCTGAGCTGAGTTCATACGTTTTTCAGGTACCATTGTAATTTCCTCATATGCAGTTTTGCAAATGGTATTAGTAGTATGCAAGATGCCATGAATCCAAAGGCCTGCAGAATTTTTCTTGCAGGGAGTTGGGTCTTTGTTGCCATCATTTTGAAGTATTGAGTCAGCTGTTGTTGCTTGTCTGGCGTGAGATAAGCCATCTGGGCCATTGTATTTAAGCTGGCACCCAGGAATATTATTTTCTGTGAGGGCACTAGTTTTGATTTCTTTTCGTTTACTGTGTACCCTAGGCAACTTAAAAGGCGTTTGACAAACGCCAGATGCTTTAAAAGAATGTCTTTGCTTTCTGCTTGAATAAGGCAGTCGTCCAGGTATGGGTATATTTGAATTCCTCTGTCTGCAGTACGCAATTACTGGTGCCAGGCATTTTGTGAAGACCGTGAGTGCTGTAGATAAGCCAAAGGGCAGTGCAGAGAATTGATAATGGGTTGAACCTGCAATAAAACGGAGGTATCTTCTGCAATTTTGTCTGATAGGGACATGCAGATATGGCTCCTTGAGGTCCAACGTTACTAGCCAAGCCTTCTTGCCCAGCATGGGAAGAAGCTGCTGTAGTGTTAGCATCTTGAATTTGGGTACTTGCAGATAAGTGTTTAGAATTGAAAGGTCCAGAATGGGCCTCCAGGCTTTGTCCTTTCTGGGAACTAGAAAGAGTCTTGAGTAAAATCCTTGTCCTTGCTCCTGTGTAGGTACCTGTTGAATGGCTCTCATGTCCATGAGAGCTGTAATTTGTTTTTGTGCCTCTGCCCATTGATTTGGTGGCAGGTTTGGCATTCCTTTTATCCTTGGCAAGGTGTGAAAGTGGAATCTGTATCCTTGTGAGACAATGTTTAGGACCCATTTGTCTTTTGTGATGATGTGCCAGTTGTCTGCAAAAAGTGCTAATTTTCCTCCCAAGGGAGCTGCCAAGAGAGATCTGCTTGGCAGTCTGAGGGTTAAGTCATTGTGTTTGTCTTCTGTTAGCTTGGGGCTTGTCTTCTCCTCCTTTCTGGGTAGTGGCACCCCATTGGCGAGGTTTGTAAGGGCCTTGTGACTGACCTCTGCCCCTTGGGCACCTGTATTTGCCTCTCTGTGGTCTGTCAGAAGCTGAAAAGGACCAGTTTTTTGTTGGTCAATTTCTGCTGAAACGAGGGGGTTGAACCTGTAAAAAATCCTTGACTGTCTGCATAGATTTTGCCTTATCCTCCATTTTCTTTAAAACCTCTTCTGCTTTTACACCAAATAAAACATCCTGCTGTAAAAGTGCATCCAATAACTTTGCTTTAACATGATCAGGCAGGGTTTGTTCTTTTAACCAAGCATGTCTACGTATGACAGACCCAGTCACTGCTGCTCTACAGGAAGCTTCCAATGAATCAAATCCACATTGTAAATTATGTTTGCCCACCTGTTCAGCTGCATGCAACAAATCCTGCATTTCCTTGAAATCAGGCTGCTCTGAATGTGTGTTCATTTTTTGTTTTAATTGAGACATCAGGAATTGCTGATATTTCAGCATGTGAAACTGGCAATTTAAAGCCCTCATAGCTAGAGTACCTGAGGTATATACTTTCTTTCCCCATCTATCTAGTGCTCTGGAATCCCTTTCCAAGGGTACAGGATTTTTAGCAATAGAGGCCTTTACCCCTTTGGGACACTGGGAAATGGTTTCTGGGTCAGCAACAGGGCTTTTATATAGGAATTTGTGTGAGTCAGGGACTCTGTAGTATCTGTCTGGTTTGGCTGGAGCAGGAGGTAGACAGTCTGGGTTAAGGCTAGATTCTAAGTAAACCTCATCTACAATGTCTAACACGGGAGAGATAGCAAGTGGTCTGTGCTGGGGTAGTAAAAGGAACTCTCGGAGCCTTTTCTTATAATCAGAGTAATCCTGGTCTTCCCAGTGGAAATGTTCCCTCATGGTATGTAAAGTTTCCCCAAAGGAGCAGTCTTCTGGGGGAGATGCTGAGGGAATAGACTCTTCAGCATCAGAATCTTCATAAGGGGGAAAAGAGTATTCCTGTTCCTCAGAAGAATCTGAGGAAACTGAAACCTGGTCAGAAGAAGCATAATCCTCCTCTTGTCTTGGCCTTTTATCAGGAGGGGGATGGGAACCCCTGATTAGGGTAATTAAATCTTCAGCCATCTTAAGCATCTGTTTCTTAGGCATGGGGCCTTGTACTGGAGACTGATGTACAGTCTTTTTTGTTTTTAAAGGAGTTTTTAGCTTAGCATAAGATTTGATTGTGAGTGTAGTCGGTCTGAAAACACCTTCTGCAACTGAAGGCGTTTCTACTGCACCAGAATCTCCTTCTGCTCCGGAGTCGGAAGGGCCTAAAGAAGAAGGCTGCGGCAGCCTAGTACTCTCCGCTTGGGAATCAGAAGCCGTCTGGGGTTCTAAATCAGCGGTCGTCAGGGGCTGCGTAGGTGTCTCACTGAAAACCGGAGAACCGGCGACTGGCCCAGCAGAGGCCTCTGAGTCTGGTTTGGGTCTAGGCTGCCTGTCCTTATCCTTGCGTTTTTTATGCATGCCGGTCGTCGGTTGCTCCGACGGCATGGTATAATTAAATTTCCTACCAAAGTAATGTTGGGCGAAATCAGACCGACGTTTAATAGTTCGTTTATTAAACCTAGCACAAAACCGGCAACCTGTGACGTCGTGGTCTGGGCCTAGGCAAGGAATACAATAAGAATGGAAGTCCTTATGAGGTATTTGCTTCCCACAAGAAATGCAATTGTTAATTTTTTCTGACATCAGACTGAGGCAAGAAAAGGTTCCCCAATGGGGTACTTAGCTTTATTGAAGACTTCGATCTGAAATTCAATTTGAAAATCTCAGGAGTCGGCCGACCAGCACTTGCGAACTGCTTCTGCTTCGGGCATCGCCTGGCAAGAAAGACTGGAGAAAATGGCGTTGGATGTCTCGTATACCCCTGGCGCATTGACGTCAGGGAAGAAGCGACAGCAACTGACGCCAGACCAAGACTTTGGAACTCTGGCCGACTGCGGGACCGCCTTACGGCAGGATAACTCAAGTGTGATGACTGCAGCAGTGTAACACGATGAACATCCACAGCTACTAGCTAACAAAATTTCTTACCCATGTGTTTATGAGGATGTCGGATAACACACTCCCTCTGTGACCACCTATAGAGAGAGAGAAATTAGCACCCAGATTTAGAGGTAGGCCTCCATGGAAGGATATTTATTTTGGTTTACCTTCATAACAGTGAAACAGTGGTGCGACTGCTCATATGAGCGAATGGTAACCACGAAACTTATAACAGCTACAGTTGTAAATGTTCGAAAATCAGCAAATCGAAAAGCCGATTTGCTGATTTTCGAACATTAATGTCGAAAAAAAAAATTAAAGTGTAATGCGGGGGGGGCCTCCCTGCACCCTCCCCCCCATTTTATTATTCTAACTCCGAGATCGCACTACAGTGGGGAAAGGAACCATTTTATGATCTCCACTATAGTGCAATCTGCCCAGTATGTCAAATGTGCAATGAACGAATCTCACTGTGCATTTGCTCATTGCACATTTTAACCTTTTTCCGTTCGGTGTTTGCAAACTGCCTTTCCGAAAATTGCTGTTCGCCCTTGTGCAATACGCACATGTAAAGGTAAACCATTTATTTTACATTTGTTAAATGGGATAGTCCAACTGGGTGATAAGCCCATTTTCAGCAGAGGCCCGGGGAGAAAAGCTCCACAGACAAATTTCACAAGATTTAGAAAAGGACAAAACAGAAATTATGATCATAAGAATTCTACAGCATAGGGAAACATTACAAACATCATGAGAATTATAAACATCTTAGGTACATTACTAAACACAGTAAAAACTTAGATTAAATCTATTTAAAATAAGTACACTATGGTAAGAGAAAGAGAGAGGAGGTAAAACACTGATAGAAACCAAGAAAGGAGGAGGTAGAGGCTAGAACAGGAAGAGGTGAATGGACAGGAAAGGTGGAGAAAGAAGGATGAGGATAGGTGGAAGTAAGGTAGGGTAGAAATGTTAGGTAGGAAAAAGGAAAGGAGAGAAACAGGGCAGGAATGAGATACAAGGGTTTTAGAATATAAAGGAAATGTTTGGATGGTGAGGAGCAGAACAGGAAGAGGGTAAGTAAGTGTGTAGATTACAGAGGAAGTAGAGTGCTAAATAGAGGCACGAAAAGGTTAGCCAGGTCATTAGTAACACTCTTAGTTGTTTTTTTGAAGTGTGTTGGGTCAGTTGTGGTTAAAATACCCCGGGGGGGCGGGGGGCGGTAGAATTACACAATTTGGAGATGTAGTTGGAAAATAGAAAGTCTCCACCTGTGTTACTAGATTTGGAGACTTGTAATAAGGATCTGTTGATATCTTTGGCTTCCCTGTCCATGCCAAAGACAAATTATTTTGCTTAACTTACTCAGTGTTAGGAAACAACTGCAAACAATGCTGCTGGTCTTGCAAGAGCAGGTGAGACTGTAGTCCACTTTGACACCTCTGTATTTTATTAAAAGAATGACGGAATGAGCAAAACATGCTCCAGCACTACAGACAGTCTTGCGCCTGAAGCTGTGTACCACTCTCAAGAGGACAGCAGCCCACTCCCAATAAGGTCAAGTTAATGTCTTAAGTGAAATGAGTTAGGAATGCTGCAGCACAGCAATACAACATACTACCACTGGGCTATTCTTTCCTACAGTGTCCTAAGCTAACTGGGACAGTAACACCCCCAGTATTGTAGCTGTGGCTACCCAAGCTTTGAGTGGATCTTTATTAATACTCATAGGATCACAGGAGGTTACTAGCCTATTGACCTGGAGGTCATTTCAAGCCTAGCCATTTCATCCCAATGTAATACCATACACACTCTAGTCAATACCCACCAACTGTATTTAGTAATGACTGCCCATGTCCAGGAGGGTTACGGGCACTATCCCTAGTAAGCATTTATGGTTCCCCATCCACTCGTCCAGGTTCCTTCTGCACAGTGTTATATATACTGTCAAGTTAAGGTGGAGGATATGCCACTGCACTTTGCTAGCTTGCCCACAGCCTTAGACTCACAGTTGGGAGGTGGATAGCTAGAGGCTTGTGGCACATGGTTGCTCTTAGCTCCTGCAAATGTAGTCTGGTCTATTTAAAGGGTTTAAGAACAGAAATTAAGACTTAGTGAACCTTGCACATAACTGGAACAACAGTATCCCAGTTTTCTTAGTCCATACACAAGGTCCTTAAAGGTACGCACTTCCAATGAATCATCCAAGAAAGGAGTTGCAGAATTCTGCAAGCCTGATGGAACTCTCTCTATGATGAGGGACAATATCAGTCAGCTATCCTTATAGCCCTGCAGCATTTGGAGGACTTCCCAGAAAGTGGGATCATCTGGTGTAAAAAGCAGAAAAGCTGCTCCCTAAGACCTCAGATGCATCCTTGCAGAATAGGTTGGATTCTAAGGAGTCCAGGAAGGAGAATCTTACAAAAAAGATAAGGGTGTCTTAAAGAAATCAAATGCAAGGGAAGCAGCTGGCTTGTACAAAGGCAGAGGAGGGGAAGCAAGCAAAGCACAATCCAGTGTGTGTGCGCGCATGCATGTGTGCTGGAGTGGGAGAAGACAGAGGTGCAAGAGTACTCTGGACCATATGCCTTTACGGTTTACTATCAGAATCTGGAAGCGGACTCGGTCGAATGATTATATCATCGACCAATGTCCATGAAAATTGACAGCCTCGAACTCTGGTAATGTCGTAGTACAAATCAAATGCAATTTCAGGACGAGTATTAACATGGGTTGAGATAAGGGCGAGATTTGTACTTCGACAATACCAGAGTTCAACACAGTCACCATTAGACCTCCGGACTTCTTTTAAAGTGGATTCAACCAAATCCACTTCAAGATTCTAATTGTAAACCGCCTTTATAATATTAACAAGGAAAAAATGTCAGAATACATTACCAATGGCTGGGTAGCATGCAAAGAAGCCAACTGTAAAACTGGTGGCCAGTGGCTGGATTAGCAACGGAGCCAAAGAATGTAGGTGAGCTAATGTTAGATGTCCCAGTAACAGACAGGGCCCAACTGTGATAGTCGACCAGAAGGCTCAGCATTTAGGAAATCATACCTGTTCTTAATGGTATCAGGGGAGCTAATAACAGGGGAAGTGACAACAACGTATCTAGTCCCAGAGGGACTGACATGAGAAAGGCAGTGATCCTCCTGAGCTTTAAGTATCATCAAGACCTCTTAATCTAGCAGAGCTGAGGAAGAAGCAGCCATACTTAAGTAAGGGGGATGTGGATTGGTACCAGTGAAGACTAATGATGACACCAGTGTTGGCCTCAAAGAAATGGGGGGGGGGATCAAAAGCAAGACTGCAGCTGCTACTTTGCTGTGAACAATGGAAGTGTTGTTACTTAGGGAGAGCAACAGATGAATAGAGGTGACAAGAAATCCTAACATAAGCAGTGCCTACAACTTCTAAAAATAAGACTGCCCTTCAGATAATGTGGGTTGATGGGAATGGGCTATGTCCATTACCACTCAGGCACAACTCTGTCTCAGCATCTTGCCTATGAATAATGTTAAGTAGAACCAGGCAAGGACTTCAAGCTACAACCTGATAAAATATAATGGGATGAGAGGGGCACCTAGTGAGAAGATCTTCTGGCTCAAACTGTAGCATGTCTGTGGCATAATTTGCTATCCACAAGCAGGGCATGTCAATGTACTTCCCTAGCCTGTCCACAGATTTAGATTCTTGGGTAGGAGATGGGACAGCTCACTCCAGTGTTTATGCTCTTGTTCTTTTTTTTCCCTGTTGGGAAAAGGAGGAACAGCAAAGGAAAGAGCAGATTCTAACCTCAACAGGTGATCAATATTGACATGTGTGAGTAGTTTTGTTAAAGTGTTTGAAAATTCATTAATTTTTGGTACTGTAAAATGGCCATCAATAAAATCATACAGTATTTTCTTAATTACAGTCTTATTCTGTCATTGCAACAAAATAAACAGAACATATAAATAATTTTGCTCACCCATTAACATTCAGATACAGCTACAAACAGAAATTTAAATTCTGTAACAGCTTTTGTCTTACTCCAGTGATAACAACACTACTTCCAGGGGACAAGAACTCCCTTATTAATTTTTAAAATGTTCCAGTCAGTCTGATTTTTTCTATAATGTAGTGATACCTTGACTTGCATATTCTACTTGCAAAAAAAATCTGTAAGACCAAGAGCCTATGCACACACAAAAACAACTCATTATACCTAACATGAGAAAAAAAACATAGAAAAACACATGGAGCTACTCAATCCTTAACCAATGCACCTTCAAGCCATCCCTATCCTACTACTTTTACCCAATATAAATTGATTTCCTCTTCTTACTTATCTGTGGTGCTGAAGTCCTCTTCCTCACAATACTCCTGATCAGCTAAAAAGGTAAGCTTCTACCCTTAATACTGCCCTAGGACAAGGCAGACAATAACCCCTCTATTACCTCCCCCAGACTGACCTCCCTTCACTCTTCTTTTCCTCAATTCAGTATCAAAAGTACAGTTGTGTACACTTACCATAAATGTAGATGTTTGAGTGTATTCACTGTTGCAGTCATTACATTTGGATAATCTGCTGGCAGGTTGCCCTCAGTCGGCCTGATTAACAAAGTCTTGGGTCCTGCGTCGGTTGCTGTCCCTTCTTCCATGACGTCAGGTCGTCAGGGTATAACAACATGCAGCCGAAGCCATTACATCAGTTTTTCTTGCCCCAGATGTCAGGTGCACCCCCAAATGGGAGGCAAATAAAATTAAAAACACAAAATTATACCTCCAAACAAAAGCAAATACACCAAAAAGGCTTTTTAAGCATAGTAAAAGGAAGTAGAGTTACAGTCAGAGAAAAACAGGGGGCTGGAGGGAGGGTAACCAGGACTGCAACAGTGAATACTCTCGAACATCTACATTTATGGTAAGTGTACACAACTGTACTACGTTCTTCGTGTTTCACTGTTGCAGTCATTACATTTGGGTAGATTCCCAAAGCTATGGTTGGGCGGAGGGTGTTATACAGCATTAGGGCCAGCTACAAGGCCCTGCAAGACAGCAATGGCAAAGCCAGCTCTGGATTTAGAGAAAATTGGTAAATGATAATGCTTGGTGAAAGTATGTACAGAACTCCAGGTAGCAGCTTTGAGAATATCCTTGGTAGGAACACCTCTGAGAAAGGCTGCAGAAGTAGATGCAGCCCTGGTGGAATGAGATCTGTTACCTGGGGGATAGTTTTTCCATGGTGCTTATAGCATAAATTAATGCAATGGTTTATCCATTTAGAAATAGCTTGTTTTGAAATAGCCTTCCCTTCTGCCCTAGCAGCAAATGCTACTAGCAATTGTTCAAATTTTAGTTCTGTCCAAGTAGAATCTAAGTTGTCTGTACATGTCCAAGGAATGCAGAATCTGTTCCCCTTTGTTCTGTGGATTGGGATAGAAGATTGGCAAATGAATGGACTGATTAAGAGCCACACTGGAAACCACCTTGGGCATGAAGGATGGATTGGTCCTCAGAGATGCCCTGTCCGCATGAAAGATGATGAAAGGCTCCACTGCCATAAGGGCCTGTAATTCAGATATCCTTCTAGCTGAAGTGATTGCTAAAAGGAAGGCTGTTTTCCAAGAAAGAAATTTTAAGTCTGCAGTAGCAGCTGGCTCGAAAGGAGAAAGAGCGAGTTTCTCCAAAACAAAGTTAAGGTCCCAGGCAAAGGTAGGAGCTCTCCTGGGTGGTCTCAAGTTCTTTGCCCCTCTGAGATGCTGCTTAAGCAGGGGATGAGAAAAGAGGGGTGGTTCGGTGTTATAGTGAGCTGAAATAGCTGAAGCGTGGATTTTAATAGAGGAAAAAGACAGGCCCTTGTGAAGCATCTCAGTTAAGTATTGCAAAATCTGAGGTAAATTGAGCGCTACTGTGCTCATCCCTAAAGACTGGTTCCAGGCACAGAATCTTTTCCATTTGTCAGCATAAGATTTTCTAGTACTAGGTCTTCTCGTCTCCAAGATGACATCCATCACAGGTTTGCTGAGGGATGCTAAGTGTGAATTTAAGTGATTAGCCAAGCTGCAAGGTTCAATGTTGGAAGCTGATGGTGCAGAATTTGGTACTCCTGCTGAGACAGCAACTAAGGTGGCTGAGGCAGGTGCCATGGAGATACTTGTGACACACTGCGCAGGAGCGGGTACCAGTGTTGGCGTGGCCAGTCTGGAGCAATCAAAATCATTCTTGGTTTGTCCCGTTTGATTTTAACAGAGCTTTGCAGAGTAGAGGCAGAGGGGGAAAGGCATAGACTGATAGGTTTTTCCAGCTGAAGGACAGAGCATCCACTTTCCAGGCTTTTTTGTGGGGAGTCCTTGTGCAAAATTTGTCCAACTGGTAGTTCTGGGGCGAGGCAAATAAATCTATGTCTGGGCTCCCCCATTTGCTTGTCAACATGTTGAAAATCTGTGGTTCCAGTTTCCACTCGTGTGGGTCCATGAGATTTCTGCTTAGTCCGTCTGCCAGTGTATTCAATTTTCATGGCAGAAATTGAGCTTGTAGGTGCACTTGGTAGCTCAAGGCAGTGTTCCACAATGCCATGGCTAGTCTGCAGAGGGGGTAGGAATGTGTACCCCACTGCTTATGTACCACATAACCGTAGTGTTGTCCGTCTTTACCATTAGTTGCCCTGGAAGAATATAGTCCTTGAAGGCTGTCAGAGCATTCTGTACAGCTAACATTTCTTTTTGATTGATATGTAGGTTCATTTGATTTGGGTTCCATTTGCCCTGAATGCACTTCCCTGCCAGGTGAGCCCCCCATGCATAGTCTGATGCATCTGTAGTTAGGGTTTGGGCAGCAGGAGGTAGTGTGAATGACAGTCCTTTGTTTTGGTGGCAGGCCTCGGCCCACCATAAAAACTCCAGGCGTAGGCAAGGTACGATAGGAATCATTGTTTCCAGGCTGTGACAATGTTGACTTCATTGGCTTTTTAAGTACCACTGTAGTTTCCTCATATGCAGTCTTGCATATGGAATTAGAAGAATTCAGGAGGCCATGAACCCCCAAGGCTTGCAGTATTTGTCTTGCAGACAACAGGGTTTCTGTGGCCAATTATTTGAAGTAAGTTAACAAATGAATTTGCTTCTCTGGCGTGAAGAAAGCCATCTGGGCAGTTGTATTCAAGCTTGCACCCAGGAATGTAATCTGTTGAGAGTGTACCAGTTGCGATTTCTTTTCGTTTATGGTGTACCCCAGACAAGTTAGAATCTTTTTTACAAACGCCAGATGATTTAGAAGAATGCCCTGGTTTTCTGCCCGAATTAGACAATCATCCAGGTATGGATATATTTGAATATTTCTTTGCCTGCAAAATGCAATTACTGGAGCCAGGCAGTTTGTGAATACCCTGGGCACAGTAGACAATCCAAAGGGCAGTGCAGAGAACTGATAATGCGAGTAGCCTGCTTTGAAGCGTAGGTATCTTCTGCAAGATTCCCTGATTGGGATGTGCAGGTATGCTTCTTTTAAAGCTACAGTTGCCAACCAGGCATATTTGCCTAGCATAGGAAGTAACTGGTGAAGAGTCAGCATCTTGAATTTTGGAATGTCCAGAAAGGTGTTTAGAGTAGACAGGTCCAGAATTGGATGCCATGATTTGTCTTTTCTGGGTACCAGGAAAAGCCTGGAATAGAAACCTTGTCCCTATTCCTGGTCTGGTACCGGTTGGATAGCCCCCATGTTTAAGAGGGAAAGTACTTGTTTTTGAGCCTCTGCCCACTGATTTGGTGGCAGGTTTGGCCAGCCGTTTTGTGTTGGCAACGTGTGGAAATGAAATCTGTATCCCTGGGACACTATATTTAAAACCCATTTGTCCTAGGTTATGAGATCCCAGTTTTTTGCATGAAGAGCAATCTTTCCCCCCAAAGAGACGGCTAAAAGATAAGTGCTTGGTAATTTTAAAGGCAAGTCATAGAGACTTGTCTACCATAGGGGGGTGCCTTGTAATTTCCAGATTTGGAAGTGGAGGCCCCCCAATGCTTAGTTCTGAGAGTCCCCTGGGACTGAAACCTGGTGCTTTTGGTGCGTCTAGGTTTGGCCTGAGAGGATCTGGAAGGAGCTGGAAAGGACCAATTCTTAGTAGGCCAGTGCCTACTAAATCTTGGAGGTTGCTCTGTAAGAAATCTTTTACAGTTTGCATAGATTTAGCTGCATCTTTCATCTTTTTTAAAACTTCTTCAGCCTTATTGCCCAACAGGCAGTTCTGATTTAAAGGAGCATCCAACAATTTCGCTTTAACATGATCAGGCAGAGATTGCTCCTTAAGCCAAGCATGCCTTCTAAGCAGAGACCCAGTAACAGCAGCCCTGCAAGAGGCCTCTAAATAATCAAAACCACATTGCAAAGTATGTTTTCCAACTTGTTCAGCAGAATGCAATAAATCCTGTAAATCTTTATTTTCCACACAGTCAGAAATCAACATAATTTTCTGTTTTATCAGTCCAATAATATGCTGTTGATATTTTAACATATGAAATTGGCAGTTTAAAGCCCTGATTGCCAAGGTTGCAGAAGTATAAACCTTTTTACCCCATCTATACAGCGCCCTAGAGTCTCTATCAGAAGGGGTAGGATTTTTAGCAGTAGAAGCCTTAATGCCCTTAGGCCCCTGAGAAATGGTTTTAGGACCTGCAACAGGATTTTTGAAAAGGAAGTTGTGGGACTCAGGAACCCTGTAGCATCTGTCAGGTTTACTAGGAGCTGGAGGCAGGGAATGAGAGGCCATACTAGACTCTGAAAACACATCATCAACAATGCCTAGTACAGGAGGTATACCCAAAGGCCTATGCTGAGGTAGAAGAAGAAAATCCCTAGGCCTCTTATGAATCAGAAAAATCCCGACTTTCCCAGTGGAAATGCTTCCTTAAGGTATGTAAAGTTTCCCCAAAAGAAAAATCCTCAGGGGGGGAAGCAAAGGGAATTGAATCCTCTGCATCAGAATCCTCATAAGTAGGTATGGACAAATCCAAGTCATTAGAAAAGTCAGAAGAAACAGAGTCCTGATCAGAAGATTCATAGTCAAGCTCAGCCCTAGACCTCTTAGAAGGGGGGGGGGGTTTGACGACCCCTGATTAGAGTAATTAGATCTTCAGCCATTTTGATCACTTGTTTTTTAGGCATAGAGGGCCTGAACATGTGGCCTGGGCATCAGTTTTTTAGACACAGATCGAGATTTAGGCCTTAGTATTAAAGGTGGAGTCGGTTTAATATACAGGTCTCTAGGCCTGAATACACCCTCAGAAGCCGGTGCCTACACAGCGACTCTGGACCCATCCAAGGTAGAGACATCTGCGGGTTCCATAGGTGAAGTATCTTGCGGCATACCTGACTCCGAATGGGTCTCAATAAAGGCCTGCGAGTCAGGAGTAGCGGGTATCAGGGGCTGCAAAAGTGCCTCACTGAGTACCGGCGAGCTGTTGACTGGCTTAGGAGAAGCGTTGTCAGCGGTTTTGGACCTCGACGGCCTGTCTCTGTCTTTATCTTTGCGTTTTTTCGAAATCCCGGTAGTCAGATGGCTAACCAACGTCATTTCTGGATAATTAAACCGAGAACAGAAATATTTAGAGGCAAAAATGTACCGACGACAGATAGTGCGCTGATTAAATAAAGCACAAAACTGACAGCAAGGTATGTTGTGGTCAGGGCCTAGGCAAGGAATACAGTACAAGTGAAAATCTTTATGAGGTATTTGCTTTCCACAAGTAATGCAATTATTAACTTTTACTGACATCGGAAAGGAGCAAGAAAAAGTTTCCCCAACGGAGTACTTAGCTTTAGGTTGAAGACTTCAGTTTTGAAACTCGAAAACGATAATTTCAAGAGTCGGCCAACCGGCACTTGCAAACTGCTTCTGCTTTGGGCACCACATGGCAAGAAAGACTGATGTGATGGCGTCAGCTGCATGTTTTATACCCCTGACGACCTGACGTCATGGAAGAAGGGACAGCAACTGATACAGGACCCAAAACTTTGTTAATCAGGCTGACTGAGAGCAACCTGCCAGCAGATTACCCAAATGTAATGACTGCAACAGTGAAACACGAAGAACATCACTTATCTACTCAACTACTTCTAATCTCTACCTTGTACTTTGAGAAACTGTATGATGCCTCTATACACTTCGGTAATCATTCTGCCACTTTGACTGCTCATTCCAAAATCTCATCCATACAAACCTTTCATTTCACACAGTTTATACAAATGTCCTCTTTCACCTTATTCACATCTCTGCTTGACCACATGCAACCTCTCACTTATCAGCACCCTGACCAGACTGGAGAAAAACACCTTCACCAAGCCAACTTCAATTCAAATTACCAGTAAAACTTCATAATCAATGCACTCTTAAGTAAAACTTGCGCTCCGTGTTGCTTATGCTTCATGCTTTTGTCATAAACTTTTCTGTCTTTTTAATATTTGCTCCATGCTGCAGTACCATTCATTCTTTTTACTTCGAATTCACTGGAGTTATTCTTTGCCCCATCTTGCCAACATTACAACATCTACTGCCCTTCAGACTTTTGTTGTTTTATACAAATTTAATTACCTAACCTACAATGCCATCCCTCATTACATCCAGCTTTCACTTTTACCTTCACAAATTAAATTAGCAAGGTTTCACAGAAATCAAAGCATCTCACTGGCATCATCAACTTATCATACATTCTTTCAAATATAAATGCAATGCATACTAATACCATACAAGAAGAGTTTAAATTGCACAATTTCCTGAGTAACAGTTTTTATTTTGCTTAGTTATTTAACAATTTCAATCTAAAAACTGATCTCAAACATAATCCACAATGAACATACTAATTTTACAATATGCTCTCTAAATAAATTAAATGGTCGGGGTCCAAAAGGTTGGACTGGCAAAATTACATTCTAGTTTTATATACTTTCTCAAGCAAACAATTTACTAATCTGTTCATGATTTTGTCTACCTCTAAAAGCATTAATAATAAATCATTGTCAACAACCCTGACATGAGACAGTAATATACTTCCAAATTTTGCAAACACTTTCAAATCACAAAGGTCTAGTCAAGCAAATTACAAAACTCTTTCAAACAGTTATGCTGTCTTCTATTTATCAGAAAAGAATATCAATTTCACAGTTCTATTGCACCATCTCTGAATAGTTGCACTTAATTAACTGTTCAACTGTTTCTGTCTATGAAATAGCTGCAAGTCTACCCCCGCATTATTGAGCATACATAACGAAACATTCTTACAAAAAATAAGTTAAGTACTCACCATAACATTCCATGTGTGTTCCGCATCTCGCCTTCATTCTTCACTGGTTGGGTTCAGAACCGATCATTGGTTCCAACTCGGACATATACAAAAGCTCACGGTCTTCCACTGGCTCATGGCTATGTCCCTATCCCATCATGTCCTAGTAAAACTCCCCAGATCTTGTTTGCTGATAAAGTACAGATGTGTACACTTACCATAAATGTAGCTGTTCGAGTGTATTCACTGTTGCAGTCATCACCTGTGAGTTATCCCTGCTGTGGTAGCCCTCGGTCAGCCCAAATACCAGAGTCCATATTTTTGTGCGCCAGCTGCTGTCGCCTGTAGTCTGACGTCAGGTCATCAGTACTATAAAGCAAGGCAGCCGAAGTCATTACATCAGTTTTTCTTGCCCTAACCCGTCAAAGGCAGCAAGGGAAAAGAGAGAAGTGGTCCTGGTGGCTAAGAGCTACCTTGGGAAGCTTGTGTCCCCCTAGGGGAAGACGTTAAATGGGGGATGGAGGGAGGGAAACCAAGACTGCAACAGTGAATACACTCGATCATCTACATTTATGTTAAGTGTACACAACTGTACTATGTTCGTCGTGTTTCACTGCTGCAGTCATCACCTGTGGGAGGATTACCAAAGCTGAGGTAAAGGGTGGAAGGATAGGTAGAGTCCTAGGTATGGGTCAGGTGGCCCTGCAGAATTGCAGAGGCAAACCCTGCCCTAGACTTAGAAAAGAGGTAGGTGGTAATGCTTTGTAAAGGTATGGACAGAAGTACAGGTGGCTGCTTCCAAGATGTCCCTGGGAGGTACTCCTCTGAGGAAGGCAGTGGAAGTGGAGGTTGCCCTAGTGGAGTGGGTACGGATAGACTTAGAGATGGGTTTCCCATGCAGTCTGTAGCAAAAATGGATACAGTGTGAAATCCATTTGGAAATGGTTTGTTTGGAGATGGGCTTTTCCTCTGCCTCTGGGGCAAAGCTTATAAGCAACTGGTCAGTTTTTCTGAATGGCTTTGTACGGTCCAGATAGTATCTGAGTTGTCTGTGCATGCCTAGTGAATGTAGAATTCTTTCCTCCTTGTTTTGAGCATTGAGAAAGAAGGTGGGAAGGTGTATGGCTTGGTTAAGGGTCACAGCAGATACCACCTTGGGCATAAAGGAGGGATTAGTCCTCAAGGAGAGACTGTCTGCATGGAAAATTATGAAGGGCTCGACAACCATGGGAGCTTGAAGCTCCGAGACCCTTCTGGCTGAGGTGATAGCTAGTAGGAAGGCAGTCTTCCAGGAGAGGTATTTCAATTCTGTTGAAGCGGCAGGTTCGAAAGGAGGTAAGGTTAGTTTCTCTAACACATAATTCAGGTCCCAGGGTGGAGTAGGAGGTCTTCTGGGAGGCCTGATATTAGAAGCCCCTCAGAGGAATTACTTAATCAAAGGATGCGAGAAGACAGGTGGGTCTGAATCATAATGGGCAGAGATGGCCAAGGCGTGGCTTTTAAAAGAAAAGGAGAGGCCACTATTGAGCAACTCAGCTAAGTAATCCAGGATGGAGGGTTGGGAGGTACTGCCTCCTTTTGATTGTTTCCAGGAGCAGAATCTTTTCTATTTTCCTGCATAAGATTTTCTTGTGCTGGGCCTTCTGGCATCTGTGATGATGTCCAGGACCTATTTGCTTAACAGTGACTTCTTGTTAGTTTTTAGTGTATGAGCCATGCTGAAAGCTCGAGTCTGTAGGTCTGGGTGCAGTACCTTTCCCCTCTCCTGGGTCAAGAGGTCTGACCTTAGGGGAAGCAGCTTCGGGGGCTGTAAAGTCAGACTGCGCAGTAAGGGGTACCAATTCTATCTGTGCCAGTCTGGAGCAATGAGGATAGCCTTTGGTCTCTCCTCTCTTATTCTGATCAGAACCTCTGGAATAAGGGGCAGAGGAAGGCACGAGTACACAAAGAAGGAGCTCCAGGGGAAGGTCATGGCATCCACCTTCCAGGCTAGGAGGTGATACTCCCTGGTACAAAACTTGTGCAGCTGGTGGATGAAGTGCGAGGCAAAGAGATCCCACTTCTGAGGTCCCCCACTCCTGTGTGATTTACAGAAAAACTTCTCTGTGGAGCTGCCATTTGTGGTGGTCCAGTAAGTTTCTTCTTAAGTGGTCTGCCAGTGTGTTGTTGATCCCTGGTAAGTATTGGGCAATTAGGTGGAGCCCCATGGAGGTGGCTGTAAGCCAGAGACTCATGGCTAACCTGCATAGGGGGTAAGATTGGGTACCCCCCTGCTTGATGTACCTCATTACTGTGGTGTTGTCTGTTTTTATAAGGAGGACCCCTGGCCTGAGATGGGGTTGGAATGAAGTCAGAGCGTTTTGCACTGCCATCATTTCTTTCTGGTTGATGTGCAAGGGAAGTTGCTGGGCAATCCAAAGGCCTTGGGTACACCTGCCTGCTAGGTGAGCACCCAAAGCAATGTCTGAGGCATCGGTGGTGATGGTCTTGCCGGAAGAGCAGACGATGAAGAGAAGACCCTTGTTCATGGCACAGGCCTCTGCCCACCAGAGGAATTCATCCCTTATGCAAGGGATTAGTGGGAGAGTGGTCTCTAGGGACAGAGTGTTGACACCAAAGGTTCTTTAAGTACCACTGAAGTTTTCTAATGTGAAGCCTGGTGAGAGGGATGAGAAGGATGCAAGATGCCATGTATCCCAGGGCTTGCAGGAACTTCCTCGCAGTGAGGTGACTTTTGGAAGCCAGCTGGGTGAAGTAGAGAAGCAGGAAGCTTTGCTTTTCTGTGGATAGGAAGGCCATTAGAGTTGCTGTGTCTAGCACAGCTCACAGGAAAACAATTTTCCAGGTCGGGTTTTGCTTTGATTTTTTTTCTCGTTGATGGTGAACCCTAAGGAAGTTAGGAGTTTCTTGACAAAGAGAAGGCCCTGGAGTAACTTTTCTTTGCTGTTCGCCTGAATGAGGCAGTCGTCCAGGTAAGGGTAAATCTGTATATTTCTCTGTCTGCAGAATGCTATAGCTGGGGCCAAGCATTTGGTGAATACTCTGGGAGCAGTAGATAAGCTAAAGGGCAGTGCAGAGAACTGAAAGTGCTGACTGCCTGCTCTGAAGCACAGGAATTTTCTGCAAGATTCCCTGATGGGGATGTGGAGGTAGGCATCTTTTAGGTCTAGTGTCACCAGCCAGGCATTTTGTGTGAGCATAGGCAGGAGCTGCTGCAAGGTAAGCATTTTGAATCTGGGGACCACCAAGGAGGTGTTCAGTTTGGATAGATCCAGGATGGGGCGCCAAGTGCCCTCTTTTCTTGGAACAAGGAATAGTCTGGAGTAAAAACCTTTTCCTGCTTGATCATGAGGGACAGAATCTACTGCCCCCCGGGATATTAGTGTTTTTACCTGTTTTAATGCCTCTGCCACTGATTTGAGGGGAGGTCTGGGTACCCTATTGGAATAGAGAGTTCGCTGAAGGAGAATCTGTATCCATGAGAAATTATTTTTAATACCTATTGGTCCTTGGTTAGAGAGACCCAACTGTCCATGAAGAGGGTGAGCCTTCCTCCTAGTTTTAGATGAGTGAAAAGAGGGCAGAGGGGGGAGGGAGAGTTATTGTGAATGCTTGCCATAGAAGCCTGGCTTAGAACTCCCCGCCTTAGAGGCGGAAGTGGTCCACTGTTTGTTTTTTTTTTTGCTGGCCCTGGGGCAGGGGCCTGGATGTCATGTCCCTGTGGGGTTACCTTGACCCGGTCTGCTGGGTGCAGGGAAGACCCAGTACCGAATCTGGGCAGTTAAACTTGAAAGAAATCTTCTACTGTTTGAATAGATTTTGCTTGGTCTTCCATCTTTTTAAGCACCTCTTTCTGCTTTTTCCACAGACAGACATTCCTTATCTAGGGGTGCATCAATAAGTTTAGACTTGACATGACCAGGAAGAGGTTGTTCCTTCAGCCATGCAAGTCTTCTAATAACAGATCCTGTCACTGCTGCCCTGCTAGAGGCTTCTAGGGCATCATATCCACATTGTAATGAGTGCTTGGCCACTTGACAAGCAGAGTACAGTAATTCTCCCAGCTCTTTTGAGTTGGCACCATCAGGAGAGTTAACAATCTTCTGTTTTAATTGTTCCACAGTGTGTTGTTGATATTTTAACATATGGAACTGACAGTTGAGTGCTCTGATAGCTAATGTTGCAGAGGTGCATACTTTCTTACCACATCTGTCCAGAAGCTCTGTAGTTTTTGCCAGAAGGAAGAGGATTCTTGGCAGAACTGGTCTTAGCTCCTTTGGGTCCCTGTGTAATGACCTCAGAGTCTGCAGCAGGGTTCCTGTACAGGTATCTGAGAGAATCCGGTACTCTGTAGTACCTGTTAGGTTTAGCTGGAGCAGGAGGCAGGGCATCAGGGGCTAAGCTGGATTCATGGAAAACATCATCCACCACTTCCAGAACAGGTGGGATGGCCAGGGGTCTGTGCTGGGGTAGGTCCAGAAACTCTCTAAGTCATTTCTTTGACTGAGGGTAGTCCTGAGATTCCCATTGAAAATGTTCCCTGAGGGAGTGAAGGGTTTCCCCAAAGCAGAGGTCCCTCTGGAGGGGAGGCAAAGGGGATGGATTCCTCTGCATCTGAATCCTCAAACAGTTACGGGCAGTTGTTCCACTTCAAAAGCAGAATAATCAGATTCCTCAGACTCTTGGTCTGGAATAATTTCTGGAGAAGGATGCCTTTTCCTTTTTGGAGTGGGGGTCTGAGTACATCAGATAAGGGAGATGAGATCCTCCACCATTTTAAACATTTGAGCTTGGGGTGGGGGAGCAGTAGCAAGACGGTGGCTAGGGGTGGGGGAGCAGTAGCAAGACGGTGGCTAGAGGCAGATTTCCTAGGAGTGGCCTGACTTCTACGCCTGACAGAATCTGTCGTTTTTTGACAAAAACAGTAGTCAGAAGAGAAGACGTTGTTTTTTGTCTAGAATCAGTAGTGCGAACGGCCTCCTCAGAAGCTGGAGCCTGCATCGCAGCTCCGGACCCAATCGAGGCAGAGACAGCCAAAGGCTCAGAAGACGAAGTGGATTTCTGCGGCATACCGGTCTCAGAAAGGGTCTCTGCAGAGGCCTGCGTAGAAAGCGAGCCGGGCATCAGGGGCTGTGAAAGCACCTCACTGAATTCCACAGAACTGACGACTTGCTTAGCGTTAGCATCGTTGGAAGGCTTAGCCTTGTGTGGCCCGTCTCTATCTTTACATTTTTTTCAGAATGTCAACAGACTGTTGGCTGACGGACGCCATATTGAAATTTGAAGATGGAATCCGAAAATAATTATCTACAAAAAGAGCCCTACAGCGAATGGTTCTCACATTAAACAGGGCACAGAACCGGCAACAAGGGACATCGTGGTCTGGGCCTAAACAAGTGATGCAGTAAGAATGAAAGTCTCGGTGTGGGATCTGCTTTCCACAGGCGAGACAATTGTTAACTTTTCACACGTTGGTTAGAGCAAGAAAAAAAGGATCCCCAACATGGTTCTTGGCTATAGACCTATTTCTGGTAGCAACCAACCGGCACTCCTGCAAACTGCTTCTGCTACAGGCTCCATGGCAAGAAAGACTGATGTAATGACGTCGGCTGCCTTGCTTTATAGTACTGACGACCTGATGTCAGACTACAGGCGACAGCAGCCGGCGCACAAAAACATTGACTCTGGTATTCAGGCCGGCTGGGGGCTACCACAGCAGGGATAACCCACAGGTGATGACTGCAACAGTGAAACATGAAGAACATTAACAGTTACTCAATGGACTATTTCAACACCTTATAGAACAATGAAGAAGGTCAGAGAACATTACTTACCAGATGTAACCGCTCGATCCTCCAGGAGCCAAAAGCCGGGGAAAGGAGGGTGGGATGTAAGAATGAAGGCGAGATGGACAACAGACATGGAAAGTTATGGTGATGGTGAGTACATAACTTCTTTATGTGAGGTTGTCTTATCTTGCCTTCATTCTTCACTGGTTGGGAGAGCATCCCTAGCACCATGTTTCTTGGGTGGCTCACGGGAAAATATTCTTCATAACTGTGGACCCAAAAGAGGCCCTGTTCCTGGAGGCTAAATCCACTTTGCAATGAGTGATAAAGGTGTGAGGCCTCGCCCATGTTGCAGCAGCACAAATGGTATCAATTGGTAGTGTAGCACGAAAAGCAGAAGCTGCTGCTATGGCTCTCGTAGAATGACCCTTGACTTTGCCGTGAAGATCTTTGTTGCATGTAAAAGTTATACAATCTGACAGCCATTTTGAAAGTGTGACCTTAGATATAGGAGCACCTTTTTTAGCTTCTGAAAATGAAACAAATAATTGGTCAGCTTTTCTGAAGTCCTTTGTCCTATGTAAGTAGAAACGTAATTGTCTATGTACATCCAGCTGGCGTAGCGTATATTCTCTGCCTTGTTGCCATAGTTGGGAAAAAACACTGGTAGATCTATGTAATGATTTAAACTAGACTCTGAACATACTTTTGGTAGGAAGGATGGGTTTTGTTCGAAGGGATACTCTGTCTTTGTGGAAAAGCATGTAGGAGGGCTTTATCGATGATGAGCTCTGAAACCCTTCTAGCAGAAGTGATGGCAATCAAAATAATTGTTTTCCATGTCAAGAACTTTAGATCACAGGATGACGCAAGTTCAAAGGGAGGAAGAATCAAACAGGACAAATCAAAGTTTAGGTCCCATGGTGGTAGAGGGGTCTTTATTGGGTGGTCTCAACAGAATAGTGCCCTTCAGGAAGGCTTTGCATAGTCTGTGAGACATCAGATTTGGGGCTAAATCATTTATAAGAAAATTGGATATCTCTGCTAACTGGACTCAAATGGTAGCTGCACCTTCATTAAATAGCTTTGTTAGAAATTCTGGAATAGAACCTATAGGGGCAGAAAAGGGATCAATGTGATTACTTAATGCCCAGGAAAAAAATCTTTTCCAGTTGCTCATGTAGTTTTCTCGTTGAAGCCTTATGAGATGAGATCACGATATGTTTCACAGGAGGAAGGTTAGGGAGCCTGGCAATATTTGGAATCAGAGCAGCCAAGCTGTCAATTTGAGGGTTTGAAGAGAGGGGTGGAAGCGTTCCCGACGTACGAGTCAGAAGGTCTGGAACTGGGTCCAGAATCCACGGCTCCTACTGGAGATGAGGTCAAAGGAAGGGAAACTAAATTTGACAAGGCCAGTATGGGGCGATAAGAATCGGACTGCTTCCCAATGAGCTGGCTTTCAGAAGAACTTTGGGTATCAAAGGAAAGGGAGGGAAAGCATAAAGAAGACCCAAGGGCCAATCGTGTACAAGTGTATTATTTGGTGATTCCCCTGGAGGGGGGATTAGGGCAAAATAGCTGCTGCATTTGGCATTCATGAATGAGGCAAAAAAGGTCGCAGCAGAGCTGGCTCCATTTGCAGAAAATCCTCTCTGCTACTTCTTGTTTTAGGGACCAATCGTGAGGCATCAGAATCGCTCGGCTGAGGTTGTCTGCTATCATGTTGGATTTCCCCGGGATGTGCGTTGCTATCAGCGTTGTGAGGAGATTGTCCACTGCCATACTCTCAGGGCCTCTCGACAAAGGTGGTAGGACTTGATTCCTCCTTGTTTATGTACCAAACAACTGATACATCTCTCTGTATCTCAATAGTTCCCAGCGGAAGAGAGTGATGAAGTGCCTGCAACGCCAAAAGCACCACTCTCATTTCTAGGACACTGATGTGCAAATGGGCCTCGTGATCCTGTCAAGTGCCTTGGAGTGTCCTTCCCAGATAATGCCCTCCCCACCCTATCTGGGAGGCATCCATAGTTATTGTGGCTAAAGGCTGTGGAAGGACAAAGGGTCAACCTGTTGTTCCGTGAGTGGAATGAAGCCACCAGCAAAGGTCTTTTTTGCAGGACTAATCAGAATTTGGTGAGACACTGGTAGTTCCTGCAATGACCACTGAGTGAACAGTAGCCACTGAAGGAGTCTCATGTGCACGCATGCTAACGGAACTAACTTTATCGCTGTTGCCATGGTTGCCAAAACTTTCAGAACTGTTCTTGCCTGTACTCTCCTTTTGGAAAGAAGGTTTTAGACATGATGTTGCAGAACTCTTTCTGTAGGAAGTTTTCCCATAATTTTTGTTGTATCTAGATCTGTCCCTATAAAAACGATACACTGAGATGGCAACAAGGCAGATTTTTCATTATTTATCGTGATTCCTAGGTGAGAGCAGATAAGTAATGCGGTGTCTCTTGTTCTTAGTAGTAGATGCTTGTTGGTGGCAGTTAGGAGCCAGTTGTCTAGATATGGAAACACTCTGAATCCTGTATGTCTCAAGTGAGCCATGACCACTGTCATACACTTGGTGAACACTCTGTGGGCTGAAGTGAGACCAAAGGGCAGAGCCCGAAATCGGTAATGACTGGCTCCTAGCCGAAAGCGCAGATGACTCCTGGATGGCCTGTCCACCTTTATGTGGTAGTACGCATACTGAAGGTTTGTAGAGCACATTCAATTGTCTTTTCCCAGAAAGGGAAAAACTGACTGCAGTGTTACCATCTGGTACTTTGTCTTTCTTACTGATTTGTTTAATCTGCTGAGGTCCAAAATGGGCCTCCAGTCCCCTGTTCTCTTTGGCACTAAAAAGAACCTTAAGTAAGTTCCAGATCATATTTGGTCTGTGGGGACTCTTTGGATGACACTCTTGTCCAGCAACTTTTGAATTTCTAGAGTTGCCTGTTCCCTCTGACTGGGTGGAACGTCTGAGGTGTTCTTTATGTTTGGGACGGGAAGGGAGGAGGGTATAGAGTAGCTTCTGCAGATGATACTTTGTACCTACTTGTCTTTTATTTCCAGCTAGGCTTCTTGGTACAAAGACAAGTGACCCCCGACTGCCTCCAGAGATGGACAGACGGGCCTCCCTTCAAGAGCACTGAAAGGGCCTGCCAAGGAATGAATCCCTGTCACCCTGATTTTGCAGACCCCCTCGGCCATGTGGACAGCGTCTCCCATTATTACCCCCCCCCCCGCCCCTGGGGGAAGAATCACCACATGTCCTGAAAAACTCTGAGATTTTCAAAAAAGCATCTTTCCTCCCTTTTGACCTTTTGGGTAATGCCTAGAAGGTAGGGAAAAACTGACTCCTATGGCAGAGAGAGCTTTTCCTTCTTGCTCACACCTGGTGAGTGCGTCCTTAACTTTTGGTCTGAAGAGGGATGAGGCACTGAAGGGGGCATTAACAAAGGTAGACAAAGGGTTCCGTAAAGTCACATAAGCGCATCCAGGAATGTCTCCTCAGGGAAATCTCTGAACCCACTGCCCTGCTAGCTCCATCTGCTGCGTAAGAAATAAACCTCATGGAGGCGTTCACCACAGAGTTTAAGGTGGAAAGCTGAGAGGAAACCTTGTCTGATACCCTGCAGCAACTGAACATTGTAGAGCATCTCCTAGCTCCTTTAGATCTCTCTGTAGCCTAATAAAGTGCGTTAGATAATTCAGCGATCTCAGTGCAAAAGTCGCTGAAGAGAACATGCGCTTTCCATATCTGTCCATCGTACGAGACTCCTTGTTCGGCGGATGGACAGACTAGAATGTCTCTGAAAGTTCCTTTTTGGTGGCTGCCACCACCACCATAGCATCCACTGGAACACCCTTAGTAAGAAACTCCCTGTCTGCAGGTGCAGTAATAAATTTGTTTGGCCTCCAAAAAACAGGTTCCACTGAGCCTGGAGACTCCCATGCTTTTCGACTGACTAATTCCATGAGCTCGTCGAAAGGCGGAGACCCAAAAGCCTTCAGGTATACAGACGCCTCCTCAGAAGGGCTGATGGGCTTCCAGCCGCCTCTCTGTTTAAGGATTTCTAGAATGTTAGTAAAGGAGACATCCTCAGAGGGCGACCGTTGCGACCCTTCTGACTCATCGAGGTATGTATCCGAAGTGACTGACTCCTCTGCGGAGTCTAAATGCTTCCTCTTATGAGGGACCACTTCAGAAGGGTATTCTGGAGAGGTTTCAGAAGAAAGGCATTCACCCGATGGGGCATCCTGAGGCCTAGGGTCTCCGAGTGTCTGTGGATGGTGTGGTACCAAGACAGATGCCGATGCCTTTGGGGAAAGAATGTCAGGATCCAAGAGTGGAGCTATCTGTGGAGACAGCTTTCTCATCACCTTGAAAGCCCCCATCCCCTGATATGATGACACTTCCGGCTTCAAAGAGCCAGAAGGCATCCCCAGAACCCAGGGGGTTGGGTCCAAGCCCGATGTAGGAGCAGAGCTCACCTGCACCGAAGCTCCGAGAGGCAAGTTCGGATCAGACAAACAGACTTTCCTCTCCAGACCAGACCAGACAGTATCGGCTCCTAGACCCCTCGAGTTCAGATGCAACAGAGGATGTCATAGCAGATGTCGGGCCCGAAGATCCCGGAACAGGTCTTGGCACCGATGGTTCCACTACGATAGGTTCCAGACATTCCAGCTTTGAGGTCCCAGGTCAGCCCGGAGGAGGAATCTATGTCAAAGGGGAGACCTGGTTGGTTCCGAATCCCTCAGGGCCGGATCTGATAGCAGTTTGGCCAGCGCCACTGTCCTTAAAAGTCTGCGCACCACCCGATCCATGTCGTCATCAGAAAGACTCCTGGAGGACCGTCAGGAAGGGGCAGGAGATCAGAGTGGTTGTAGTAGAGACGACCTTAAAGCAGGGGAGACTGGTATAAATTCCGAGGACCGGCTCCATAATTCAAACTCTATCGGCACCAATACTGAAGGAGCCAATGACGGATATTTTCCAGGCCCAGCAATCTTCAGGTCCAGAGATGCACCTCTGGTCAGCTTTTTTGCTGGTTCCGATTGGCCAGAAGGAGATTACCTTTTTTCAGATTTGTCAGACCTCGACGAAGGAGACTTGGTCAATTTCAAAGTGCCCTGACCTTCTAATGCTTCAGTGAAGGGGGACTTCAGTAAACCTCTTACTATAAGCTTGTTCTTGCTTTCAAGCAGCACTCTAGAACTAAAAGAGTGGCAAATGGAACAGGATTCTTGTAGATGCAAAGCTCCTAGACAGTTGTACACAAATAGTGTGTCCATCTGTAAAGGACATTTTCTGGTTACACTTCACACACTTTTTGAACCTAGAGGGTTTGGTATCCTTATGTTCCTTAGGCATAATGAGTATACTAATAGACAACAAGTGTATAAACTACTCAACAGTCTAGTAGACAAACCAAAGCTATCACTATACTATATATATATATATATATATATATGTGCGTGCATATATATATATATATATATATATATATATATATATACACGTGTATGTATATATATATATATATATACACGTATATATATATATACATATATATATATGTATGTATATGTATGTATATGGGACGGGGTGGCAGTTCTCTAACTGAAAACGAAGTTGCCTACTCAAAAGGGAGGGGGAAGGGAGAAAGATAGCCCTCTAACTTAAATGGGCAACAGCAGCCCTCTAACTCAAATGAGCTGCCGGTTTCGGTTAAGAAGTTGTAACAGGAGCAATAATTTTCTTTACAACACTCACTAAATTAAATGTGTGTGTAAAAAAGCAAGGTAAAGGATAGAAAGGTAAGCACCAACTAGAAACGGGCTTTAAAAGAAAACTAGGGGCTGGCTAAAATGCCCTGCAAGACTGCAGAGGCAAAACCTGCCCTGGATTTGGAGAAGAGAGGCAGGTGGTAATGCTTGGGTAAAAATGTGAAAAGATGTCCAGGTGGAAGCCTCCAGGATGTCCCTGGTGGGGACTTCTCTGAGGAAAGCTGCAGAGGTGGAGGCTGCTCTTGTTGAGTGTCCCCTGACCCCCTTGGGGGGAGGCTTTCTATGCTGTTTGTAGCAGAAATGGATGCAGTGTGCTATCCATTTGGAAATGGTTTGCTTGGAGATGGCTTTGCCTTCTGCCCTTGTAACAAAGCTAACCAGCAATTGATCAGACTTTCTGAAGGATTTAGTCCTGTCCAGACATAATCTGAGCTGTCTGTGCACATCTAGAAAGTGAAGAATCCTTTCTCCCTTGTTCTAGGGATTAGGAAAGAATGTGGGAAAATGAATGGATTGGCTGAGGGCCACACCGGAAACCACCTTGGGTATGAAGAATGGGTTAGTTCTGAGGGATACCCTGTCTGCATGGAAGATGATGAAGAGTTCCACAGCCATGTGTGCTTGCAGCTTAGAGACCTCTTCTGGCTGAAGTGATGGCCAGCAGGAATGCAGTCTTCCAGGAGAGAAATTTTAGCTCTGCAGAAGAAGGTGGTTTGAAAGGAGGCAGGGTGAGCTTTTCCAAGACAAAGTTAAGGTCCCAAGCTGGTGTTGGTGCCCTTCTGGGGGGCCTCAAATTGCTAGCCCCTCTGAGGAACTGTTTGATCAAAGGGTGTGAGAAAAGGGGGGGCTCAGTGAGTAAATGAGCAGAAATAGCAGAGGCATGAATTTTTATAGAGGAGAAAGACAGACCACTGTGTAGTAGGTCAGCTAAGTAATCCAGGATGAGAGGGAAGGAGGGATGTGCTGTATTGTCCCCCTTAGCTTGGATTCAGGTGCAGAACCTTTTCGATTTATCTGCATAAGATTTTCTGGTGCTAGGACGTCTGGCCTCACGGATAACATCCAGAATCTGTTTACTGAGGATGGCAGACTGGTTAGGGAATAAGCCAAGCTGAGTGTCTGCAATTGGGGATGCATGAATTCCCCTTCCCTCTGGGTCAGCAGGTTTGGAATCTGAGGAAGATGCCATGGAGGCACCGGGGACAGGCTGCGCAGCAAGGGGTGGGAAAGACAGGGCATCCACTTTCCAAGACATGCAGTGATGCTCCCTGATGCAGAATTTGCTGAGCTGATGGTTGGTGTGGGAGGCAAATAGGTCGACGTTTGGGGTTCCCCATTTCTGAGTTATTAGGGTGAAGGTACTTCTGCTGAGGTACCACTCGTGTGGGTCCAGAAGGTGTCTGCTTAATTGGTCTGCCAGGGAGTTGAAAGAGCCTGGTAAGAATTGTGCTAACAGGTGCAGTTGCATGGAAGTGGCTGTGAGCCAAAGGGTCATGGCCAGCCTGCATAGAGGGTAGGAGTGAGTCCCTCCCTGCTTGTTGATGTACCACATCACAGTGGTGTTGTCTGTTTTGATCAGGAGAACCCCTGGATTGAGAAGAGTTTTGAAAGCTATCAAGGTGTGTTGCACAGCCATCTCTTTTTGAGTGATGTGCAGGGGGATTTGCTGCGGGCTCCATTGGCCCTGTATGCACCTGCCGTCCAGGTGTGCACCCCAAGTGTAGTCTGATGTGTCTGTGGTGAGGGTCTGAGCGGCAGGGGTTGGGGAGAAGGGCAGTCCCTTGTTGTGGGAGCATGCTGTCGCCCACTAAAGAAATTCCTTTCTGAGGCAAGGAAAAACAGGTAGAAAAGTTTCCAGGTCTTCAGAGTGTTGACACCAAAGGCTCTTTAAGTACCACTGAAGTTTCCTCATATGCAGTCTGGCATATGGAATGAGTAGTATGCAAGATGCCACGAACTCCAGAGCTTGCAGGATCTTTCTTGCAGATAGCTGGGGCCTGGTGGCCAGCTGAGAGAAGTAGGCTGTCAGGAAAATTTGTTTCTCTGGTGTAAGGTATGCCATCTGGGATGCTGTGTCCAGACTTGCTCCCAGGAAGATTATCCTTTGGGTGGGACCCTGTTTGGATTTCTTTTCATTGATAGTGTACCCTAGGGAGATTAGTAGGGTCTTTACAAAGGCCAAGTGCTTGAGCAGCTTTTCCTGGTGGTCTGCCTTAATAAGGCAGTCATCTAAGTATGCGTAAATGTGAATATTTATTTGTCTGCAAAAGGCAATTGCCGGAGCCAGGCATTTTGTGAAAACTCTGGGAGCAGTAGATAAGCCAAATGGAAGTACAGAGAACTGAAAGTATTGAGTTCCTGCTCTGAAGTGGAGAAATTTCCAGCATGTGGAGGTAGGCCTCTCTTAGATCTAGAGTGGCTAGCCAAGCGTCCTTGAATAGCATAGGTAGCAGCTGCTGGAGGGTGAGAATTTTGAATTTTGGGATAATCAGGAAGGTGTTTAGAATGGATAGATGGAGGATGGGGTGCCAGGTGCCCTCTTTTCTGGGGACCAGACAAAGTCTGGAGTAGAAGCCTTGGCTTATCTGTTCTGCAGGAATGTGTTCTACTCCCCTCATAGAGAACAGGGAATGGATTTGCTTTTGAGCCTCTGCCCACTGATTTGGTGGTAGATCTGGCAACCCTTTGGGGGTTGGAAGGGTGTGGAAGGAGAATCTGTAACCCTGAGACACAATGTTCAGAACCCATTGGTCCTTGGTAATGGTGTCCCAGGTGCTTGAGTGAAAGGAGAGTTTTCCTCCTAGGGGTAAGTGAAGGTGGGCAGAGGAGAGGTCGGGAGGAAGTGAGTCATTGAGAGTTCTTAACGTAAGGGGTAGATTAGAACTCCCTGGTTTTGAAGTGGAGATAGTCCACTGCTTAGATCTCTGCATTCCCTGGGGCTACTGTCTGGGGGGTCTGCTTCCACAGGGCCTAGGCTGGGCCTGTTTACTAGGAGCAGGAAAGGACCAATGCTTGGAGGGACAATGCCAGCTGAACCTAGGGGGCTGGACCTGTAAGAAATCTTTAGATGTTTGCATAGATTTTGCTTTTTCTTTCATCTTTTTTAAGACCTCTTCTGCCTTAGTGCCGAATAAGTTATCTTTGTGCAAGGGAACATCCAACAATTTAGATCTGACATGGTCTGGCAGGGGTTGTTCCTTAAGCCATGCAGGTCTTCTAATGACAGATCCATTGACTGCTGCCCTGCAAGAAGCTTCTAGGGCGTCAAAACCACAGTGCAAAGTGTGTTTAGTTACTTGACTTGCAAAATGCATTAAGTCTTGTAAATCTTTAGAGTCTGCCCAAGCAGGAAAAGAAGACATTTTTTGTTTAAGGAGTTCCAAGGTATGTTGTTGATATTTCAGGATATGGAACTGACAATTTAGTGCCCTGATAGCAATCTGTCCAAAGCTTGGGAATCCCTGCCTGAGGGGGTGGGATTCTTAGCAGAGGTTGCTTTAATCCCTTTTGGCCCTTGAGAAATTACCTCAGGGTCAGCTGTTGGATTTTTAAAAAGATATTTGTGTGAGTCAGGGACTCTATAGTACCTGTCTGGTTTTCTGGGAGCAGGAGGTAAGGCATCAGGAGTCAACCTGGATTCAAGGAAATCATCATCCACAACATCCAGGACTGGGGGGATGACCAAGGGTATGTGCTGCAGAAGATCTAGGAATTCCCAGAGTCTTTTTTTGGACTGAGGGCGGTCCTGACTCTCCCACTGGAAATGCTCCATTAAAGTATGCAGGGATTCCCCAAAGGAAAAATCCTCTGGGGGAAAGGTTGAAGGAATGGAGTCCTCTGCATCAGAATCCTCATAAGTGGAGAGGGGTTACATGTCTTCATAGTCAGATGCATCAGATTCATCTGACTTTTGTTCAGACAAAAAGTACAGTTTTGTACCTACCATAAATGTAGATGTCCGAACTGGATAGCATCTGCAGTCATAACAAGTGGGTTGTCCTGTCGTCAGGCAGCCCTGCAGTCGGCCGGATTCCAAAGTCCGGGTCCGGCTTCGGCTGATGTCGCACTCCACCCGACGTCATCTCTGTTGGTCTTGGGGTAAAAAAGCAACAGCCGACGCCATTTTCCTCAGTGTTTCTTGCCCCAGATGCCAGTAGCCCTCTTGCAGGGTAAAATTTGGATAGATGCCAATGTTTCCAAATAGATAGAGGTAAACACAACAATAAGCATATATGTACATATATACAAACAAATACACCATAAAAGACTCCCCCCCCAACAGCTAGCTATTAGGAGGGTAAACACCCTAGGAGTACCACAGAGGGAAAGGAGGGAGGGTAATCCTGACTGCGGATGCTATCCAGTTCGACATCTACATTTATGGTAGGTACAAAACTGTACTATGTCCTTCATGGATGCATCTGCAGTCATAACAAGTGGGTAGAATACCATAGCCAACTAGGGAGGAGGATAAAGGTAGATTATGGTGTGTTTAGGATCCCTTGCAGTACAGCAGTGGCAAACCCTGCTCGGGATCTGGAATAAAGAGGCAAATTATAATGCTTGGCAAATGTATGCACGGAGGTCCAAGTAGCCGCCTCAATAATGTCTTTGGTTGCCACTCCTCGTAAGAAGGCTGTGGTAGTGGCTGTTGCCCTTGTAGAATGAGGTCTTATGTTCTGTGGAATTGGTTTTCCATGGAAGGAGTAACAGTATCGTATGCAATTTCCTATACATTTGGAGATTGTCTGTTTGGAAATAGCTTTTCCTTCCCTTCCTGTTGCATAGGCTACAAAAAGTTGGTCAGTCTTTCTGCTATTTTTTGTTCTGTCCAAGTAGTAGCGTAGCTGTCTATGTACATCCAAGGTATGCAGTATTCTTTCCCTCTGTTTTGTGGGTTGGGAAAGAAGGTAGGTAGGTGGATTGCCTGGTTTAAAGATACTCTGGATACCACCTTAGGCATAAATGTAGGATTAGTCCTCAAGGACACTCTATCTTGGTGGAAGATTAGGAAGGGTTGCACTGCCATTAAGGCCTGTAGTTCTGAAACCCTCCTTGCTGAAGTAATTGCCAGTAGGAAAGCAGTTTTCCATGACAGGTGTTGTAGGTCTGCTGTTGCTGCTGGTTCAAAGGGTGCTAGTGTCAACTTTTCTAGCACAAAGTTTAAGTCCCAAGCTGGTAATGGTGGTTTCCTTGGAGGTTTTACATTCTTGATTCATCTGAGGAACTGCCTGAGCAAAGGGTGCGAAAAACAGGTGGATCAAAGCTGTATTCTGCTGAAATAGCTGATGCATGTATCTTGATGGAGGAGTAGGACAGGCCTGAATGAAGAAGTTCGCCAGATACTCCAGAATGTTAGGCATATCTATGTTTGACACATCTTTTCCTCTTCGGTACTCCAAATGACAAACCTTTTCCATTTTCCAGCATAGTTCTTTCTTGTTGAAGGTCTGCGTGCTTCAAGAATAATGTCTTTAACTCTTTGGGAAAGTTCTGGATTAGCTGCTGCTATGTGATGTTCCATGCAGTCAGTTGCAGCGTTTTAGGTTTGGATGTATGATGCTGTAGTTGTTCTGAGTTAACATCAAAGGCATCAGGGTATTGGCCACATGTTGTTCGAGACATGCTCTTCAGTAGTGGGTACCAGTGTTGTCTTGGCCAGTTTGGGGCTATCAGGATTATCCTTGGACGTTCTTCCTTGATTTTTAGTAGTACCTTGTGTATCAAAGGAAGAGGTGGGAATGCATATGCTGTTAGGCCTTTCCAGTTGAAGGAGAGTGAGTCCACTTTCCATGCTAGTGGGTGGAATGTCCTTGTGCAGAATTTTTTGAGCTGGTGATTGAGAGGTGATGCGAATAGGTCTATCTGTGGCATTCCCCATTTCTTTGAGATGGTCTTGAAGATGTCCGGGTGCAGCTTCCATTCGTGGGCATCCGAAGTGGTTCTGCTTAGTATGTCTGCTAGAGTATTGTCTTTCCCCGGTACAAATATTGCCTGTAACTGAATGTTGTAGCTGAGTGCCAGGGTCCACAGCTCCAAGGTCATTCTGCATAGGGGGTATGAATGAGTGCCTCCCTGTTTGTTGATGTACCACATGACTGTGGTGTTGTCTGTCCTTATCATCAACTGGCCCTCTTTGAGGAATGGTTTGAACTTTTGGATTGCCAGTTTTACTGCCAGCATTTCTTTTAGATTGATGTGCAGGTGAAGTTGATCCTGTGTTCACAATCCTTGCACGCATTTGTCTAGCATGTGGGCCCCCCATCCTAGGTCTGAAGCGGCTGTTGTGATGGTCTGGCTTGGTTGACATCTGCGGAAGGGCAGGCCTGGGTTTGACTGGCATGCCTGAGCCCACCATAGGAACTCCTGTTTTAAGCATGGAATTAGTGGGATTTCTGTTTCTAGACTGTGTCTGTGTTGGGACCATAAATTCTTTAGGTACCACTGTAGTTTCCTCATATGTAGTCTGGCAAATGGGACCAAGATTATGCATGATGCCATGAAGCCCAAGGCCTGTAGAAATTTTCTTGCTGTTAACTTGTTCAGTTTTGTTAGTGCCAAGAAGTAAAGAGGAAGTTCTTTTGTTTTTCTGTAGTCAGGAATGCCATTTGTTGTACTGTGTCCAATTCAGCCCAAGAATGTCCTTGTTTGGGATGGTATCAGCCTTGACTTTTGTAAATTGACTGTGTATCCCAGTCCTTGTAGCAAGTAAATGACCCTTTGTAAATCTGTTGTCAGCTTGCTTTTGTTGTCCCCTTGTAGCAGGCAGTCGTCCAGGTATGGGTAAATTTGAATTCCCTGTAGTCTGCAATGGGCGATTACTGATGCCAGGCATTTTGTGAATACTCTGGGCAGTAGATAAGCCAAAGGGCAATGCTGAGAATTGATAGTGCTCTGATCCTGCAAGAAATCTGAGGTATCTTCTGCAGATTGGTCGAATGGGGACGTGCAGGTATGCCTCCTTGAGATCTAGAGTTACCAGCCAAGACTCCTTGCCCAGCATGGGAAGAAGTTGCTGTAGGGTCAGCATTTTGAATTTTGGGACAATGATGTATGTATTTAAGGTGGACAGGTCGAGAATTGGTCTCCAACTTTTTCCTTTCTTGGAACTAGGAATAGTCTGGAGTAGAACCCCTTTCCTTGTTCTGCTGTTGGCACTCTTTCCACAGCTCTCATGTTTGCTAACTCCATTATCTGGCGTAGAGCCTCTGTTTTTGATTTGGAGGTAGATTTGGCATTCCTCTTTGACTGGTAAAGTGTGGAAGTGAAACCGGTAACCTTGATCTATGGTTTGTAAAATCCACTTGTCTTTTGTTATGTAGTGCCAGTTCTTTGAAAATAAGGTTAACTTTCCGCCTAGAGGAGCTGCTATTTGTTCCCTGGTAGGCGGATTTAGGATTAAGTCACTGTGGTTGTGCTGATGTAGTGGCAGTGGCTGTGTCTGTGCCTCTGTTGTTACCTTGCCACTGTCGTCCTCTGTAGGCACCTCCTCTGGATTGGTTTCTGCCTCTGGAACGTCTATTCCTGCCCCTTTGAAATTTTGTGGAGTCAGGAAAGGACCAATTTTGGCAGGCCAGTTCCTGCTAAACCTTGGGGTTGAACCTGCAAGAAATCTTTAACAGTTTGAACAGATTTTGCCTTTTCTTCCATTTTCTTCATAACCTGCTGGGCAGGTGTACCAAACAAACTTGTCTTGTCCATAGGAGCATCTAGCAACTTAGCTTTAACATGATCCGGTAAAGCTTGTTCCTTTAGCCATGCATGCCTTCTTATCACTGTGCCTGTCATGGCTGATCTAAATGAAGCCTCCAGTGCATCATAGCCACATTTTAAGGAATGGTTGCTAACCTGTTGTATGTTATTTACCATCTCTAATACATATTTCTTATCAAGAGATTCATCAGTAGTTAGCTTTTTAGTTAACTGATCAAGCATAAACTCTTGGTATTGTATCATGTGAAACTGACAGTTTAAAGCTCTAGCTGAGAGAGTAGCTGAAGTGTAGACCTTTTACCCCATCTGTCTAGTGACCTTGCTTCCCTTTCAGAAGGAATAGGGTTTTAGCTGTGGTCGCTGCTACTGCCTTGGGACCCTGGGATATAGTTTCTGGGTCTGCAAGTGGGGCCTTGTAAAGGTGGTGATGAGTATCTGGCACCCTGTAAAATCTGTCTGGTTTGGCAGGGGCTGGGGTAAAGAATCTGGAGCAGAGCAAACATCATTGAAAGCATCATCCACCACAGAGAGAACAGGAGGTATAGCTAAGGGCCTGTGCTGTGGGAGGTGCAGAAAGGTCCTAAGTCTTTTCTGGAGTCTGAAAAATCCTGTTGCTGCCATTGGAACTGTTCTCGCATGGCATGCAAGGTTTCCCCAAAGGAGAATTCTTCTGGTGGGGAAGCAGCTGGAATGGATTCTTCAGCATCAGAATCTTCAAAATTGGAGAAGGGAGCCTCAGGCTGGTCAGTTATGTCTGATTCATCAGCAGAATCATCAGAAGACACTGGCTCAGGGGCTCTGCCCTAGGTCTCTTCTCTGGGGCTGAGAGGCCCTGTCTGGGTGAGATTGAGATCCTCTAATTAAAGAAATTAAATCTTCTGCCAAAGAAAGCATTTGAGAACTAGAAGAGGGCCTGGATGAGGGGGTTTAACAGGCACTGATTTAGTAGTCTTGGCTGCTTTAGCCCTGGCGAAGGCCTTAATGGACATGGCTGCTGGAGGCCTAGCAGCACCACGTGCTGGGGTAGAGACATCCAAGGGATGGTGTCTGATAAGTCAACCACCGTAGTGGGTAAAATTTCTGAGGTCGATTCAAGAATTGTAGCAGGGGCCTCAGTTGTAAGAATAGGTTCAGCTGTACTTTGAGCAGTTTTCTCGGTTTCGCCGAAACCGAGACACTCGCTGATTTGCTTTGCCGTGGTTTCGGCCGAAACCGCGGACTGCGAAGTGTTGGTCTTTATCTTTGCGTTTTGAAGATTGGGTAGTCGGAGGATCCGGACGGCATAATGTACGCAAAATCAGTACCGAAAAACTGTTCTGCAAACTCCGACCGACGCCTAAGCGTTGCCGGTTGAAAGAGGCACAGGCGAACAGGCTGCTACGTCGTGGGCTGGGCCTAAACAAGGCAGACAGTAAGAGTGGAAATCTTTATGAGGTATTTGTTTCCCACAGGTTAAACAATTGTTAACTTTTTCTGACATCGGCTGAGGCAAGAAAGAGTCCCCAACGGGTACTTAGCTTTAGAAGTCTTCAAGTAGTATTCGGTAGAAGTAATCTCTGGATCCGACCGACCGGCACTTGCGAACAGCTTCTGCTTCGGGCGCCACGCGGCAAGAAAGACTGGGGAAAATGGCGTCGGCTGATGCTTTTATACCCGAAGACCAACAGAGATGACGTCGGGTGGAGTGCGACATCAGCCGAAGCCGGACCCGGACTTTGGAATCCGGCCGACTGCAGGGCTGCCTGACGACAGGACAACCCACTTGTTATGACTGCAGATGCATCCATGAAGGACATCTACAGGGGACAGATCGATATTTCTTTTCCTTTTTGAGGGGGTAGCTTGGCTTCCCCTGATCAGCATGATAAGGTCTTCCGACATTTTAAGCATTTGAGAGTGAGGCAAGGTAGCAGGCACCTGAGAGTGGGTCGTCGGTTTCTTGGGTGTGGTTTGAATCCTGGGCCTAAGAAAGAAGATGTCGGTTTGTGTCAAGATTCGGTAGTGCGAAGGACTTCCTCGGAAGCCGGTGCCTACTCAGCGGTTCCAGTCCCATCCAAAGTAGAGACGACCGCAGGATCCTTAATCGAAGAGATTTGAGTCATACCGGACTCCGAAAGGGTCTCGGTAGCGGCCTGCGAATCAAATGAAGTGGGCATCAGGGGATGCGAAAGCGCCACACTGAGAACAGGAGGACTGACCTTTCATTATCTTCTATGCAGACAGGGTTTCCCTCAAAACTAACCCATCTTTTATGCCCAAAGTGGTGTCCAGTGTGGCTTTAAACCAGTCCATTCATTTGCCAACTATTTTCCCTAATCCTCAGAATAAAGGGGAAAGGATCCTGCACTCCCTGGACGTGCACAGGCAGCTTAGGTTCTATCTGGACAGGACTAAGCCTCTCAGAAAATCTGACCAGCTGCTAGTCAGCTTTGCTGCAGGGGCAAAGGGCAAGGTAATTTCAAAGCAAACCATTTCTAAATGGATAGCACACTGCATCCATTTCTGCTACAAACACCATGGGAAACCTACCCCACAAGTGATCAAAACACATTCCACTAGGGCTACATCTACCTCTACAGCATTTCTCAGGGGAGTCTCGACCAAGGACATCCTGGAAGCTACAACCTGGAGCTCTGTATACACCTTCCCCAAGCATTACCACTTGCCTATCTTTTCTAAATCCAGAGCTGGATTTGCCACAGCAGTCTTACAGGGCCTGATTGCCAGCCCTAATGCTTCTTAACTACCTCCACCATTCCTTAGCTTTGGGAATCAACCCAAATGTGATGACTGCAACAGTGAAACACGAAGAACATAGTACAGTTGTATAAACTTACCATAAATGTAGATGTTCGTGTGTATTCACTGTTGCAGTCCTAGTTACCCTCCCTCCAGCCCCCTGACTTCTCTTTTCTACTACCTATCCTTTTTGTTTGGCATATATCATGTGTGTTTGCTTTTTGCTGTGGGTGTTCAATACCATGCAATAGGTTCCTATTTTGGGGACATCTGAGGCAAGAAAAACTGATGTAATGGCGTCGGCTGTATGTTTTATACCCCTGACGTCATGGAAGAAGTGACAGCATCTGAAGCAGAAATCCCAAGACTCTAGTATTCAGGCCAGCTGAGGGCTACCTGCAGGCAGATAACCCAAATGTGATGACTCCAACAGTGAAACACGAAGAACATCATATAGTTCTGACGTTGAACAAAGCACAGAAGTGACAATGGGGGACGTCGTGGTCTGGGCCTAAACAAGTGATGCAGTAAGAGTGGAAGGCTCAGTGTGGTATTTGCTTTCCAAGGGGGAGACAATTATTAACTTTTTCTGACATCAGTTAGTACAAAAAATAAGGATCCCCAACGGGGTACTTAGCTTTAGACGACTTAAACTTGGAAACGAAAACTCAGGTAGCGGCCGACTGGCACTCGTGCGAAATGCTTCTACTTCAGGCTCCACAGCAAGAAAGACTGAAGTAATGGCGTCGGCTGCCTTACTTTATACTACTGATGACCTGACATCAGTCCTCAAGTGACAGCATCCGACGCAGAAATACTAAGTCTCTGGTATTCGGGCCAGCCGAGGGCTACCCTGGCAGGGATAACCCAAATGTGATGACTGCAACAGTAAAACACGAAAAACATTTGTTGATGTGGCAACTGATCTGGTTGAAAGCGCTTTAACAGGCGCAGGTAACTTTTGGTTATGTGCATAAATAAAAGTAACAATCTCACATCCATTTAGATAAGGTCACTTTTGATATAGCATGCCCCACTGTTGGACCAGGATAGGAAATGAACAAATGATCCGATTTCCTGGACTCTCTAGTCCTGTTAAGGTAAAAACATAGTTGCCTATGTATGTCAAAGTAAGTGTAAGCAATATTCACCTTTGTCAGAAAACCTGGGAAAGAAAAATGGTAACTCAGTAGTTTAATAAATATTGGATTCAGAGACCACCTTAGGATGAAAGGAAGGATTAGTTCTCAATGACACCCTGTCTTTATGAAAAATGATATACAGGGGTTTTGCACATAATGCCTGGATCTCAGAGACTCTTCTGGCGGAAGTGATGGCTACTAGAAAAAGAGTTTTCCAGGAAAGGAATTTGGGATGTTAAGTGGCTGCTGGTTCAAAGGGATGTAGTACTAAAAATTGCAAAACCAAGGTTAGATCCCATGGATCTAAGGGATCTTTGAATGGAGGTTTTAGACATAAGGCACCATTTAGAAAGACCTTGCGAAGGTGATGGGAAATTAAAGAATGGTCGTCGTATCCACTGCAAAAAATAGAAATGGCTGCTTACTGAACTCAAATGAGGAAGCAGAAGCTCCTTGATCAAAAAGGGCAGCCAAAAATTCCAAAACTGTTTCAACAGGTGCCGAAAAGGAGTCTAAGTTCTTTTCAGAAGCCCAGATTGAAAACTTCTTCCATTTACTGGAACAGAGTCTCCTGGTTGAAGGTCTATGGGAAGCCAGAAGAACTTTTTGTATGGGGTAAGTTCTATTATTTTGCCTGGCGACTAATGGAATTGGAGGAACCAAGCTGTTAAGCTTGACAGCGCATAGGTTGGGATGCACCAATCCCTGTGAGTGAGACAGTAGGTCTAGGACTCGGTCCAGAATCCACGGATGGTGACTCAAGCGAGGCCAAAAAAGGGGAACCAAATTTACCTGGGCCAGAAAGGAGCAACGAGAATCACTTTGCTTCACAACCTTTGGGCTTTCTTTAGGAAGGGGGGTATGAGGGGAAATGGGGGAAAAACAAAGACGACTAGAGGGCCAATCGAGAAGGACAGCATCTCTTGGGAACTCCCCTTGAGGGTGGATTAGGGCAAAGTAGCTGCTGCACTTATTGGTTGGGGAGGCAAATATTGGCCTCCAGTTCCCTGTGTTCTTTGGCACTAAAAATAACCTACAGTAAAATTCGGATCCTATCCGGTCTGGCAGGACTTCTTGGATAACTCTTTCTAGCAGCTTTTGACCTTCTGTGGCTGCTTGAGCTCAGTAAAGAGAGTGAAAGGTATGTGACAGTCTCTGGTAATGATTCTCTGCACCCAAGTATCGCATGTTACTTGTCGCCAGGCTGTCAAGTGCAGTGAGAGTCTTCCCCAGACTGCTTCCAAAGGTAAGCAATCGGGCCTTCTTTCAGGACCGCTGGCAGGGCTGAACAGAGAGAGCATCTGTGGAACCCTGGTTTTGCAGGCCACCACTGCCTCATAGGTGGCATCTTCCATCTGAGCTCCCCTCTCTGCCCCAAAGGTAGCCACTGCCACTAGTGTCCTGGAAAGGCCCCAGGGACTTTTTGAACCACATCTTCCCACTCCTCTGATTCCTGAAGTAGGATCACTGAAGAGTAGAAAAATGAATGCCCACAGCAGACTGGGTCCTTCCATCCTTCTCAAACCTGGCTAGTGTATCTTTCACCTTGGGGCCGAATAAAGATGATCCATCAAAAGGAGCAGTGATGAAGGATGACGAAGGGCTCCACGAAGTCAGACAAGTGCATCCAGGCGTGGCGCCTTATGGCAATGCCGGAACCTGCTGCTCTGGTTGTGCCTTTGGCTGTGTGTGCAATGAGCCACATGGACAAGTCCGATATAGACTCCAAAGGTGGCTAGCTGAGATGCAACCTTGTCCTGCACCTTGTCAAATACTGCTCCACAAGAGTATCTGATAATTCCTTCATCAGGTCTCTTGAATCTAGTAAATTGTGCCATGAAGTTCAAGGACCTGAGGAGAAGGTCAAAGAAGCGTAGACCCATTTTCCAAATCTGTCCATCATCCTAGACTCCCGGTTAGGAAGATGGACAGTAAAACTCTCATTGGCGAGTTCTTTCTTGGTGGCAGCCGCCACCATCATGGCATTTACTGCTAAACCCTTGACCCAATGTTGGTGGCCTTCAGGAGATAAAATTTTGTCTGGTCTCTGGGGAATAGGCTCTATGGAATCAGGGGCCTTCCAAGTCTGCTGAGCGATCAGCTTGATAAGATCATCAGTGGATGGGGTCACCCAGGAAGTAGATGCTCTAACACTGAACGCTTGCAAGTACATGGATTCCTCTGTGGTTGGGTCTTGGGGCTTCCAGTTACCTCTCTGTCTGAGGATCTCTAGGATGTATCCAAAGGAGTCATCTTCAGGGTGTGACCTGGGGGAACCTTCCCCCTCATCATAATCCGTGTCCTCAGTGCCATATTCTTCCGGGGAATATAGGTGCTTCCAATTTCATGTCATCCTACAGCGGAGAGGGGGTTCCTCAGCGGGGATCTCTGAGGAAGACTCCTAAGAAGAGGGGCCATGTGCAGGGGTAACTTGAAGTGTCTGTGTTTGCAGTCCTGTCATGGAAATTGGTGTCAGTTCTGGACCAGTAGCCATGGTAATGTGACACTTTGATGCAACAGGAACCAGCTGAGAACCTACAGAAACTAAAGCTCTGTCCAATAACCTGGAAGGCAGGACCACCCCCCGGAGGAGGAATGGGATCCCGGAACCGAGAAAGACCACCTCAGAACCGGGGTCACACCCTGCCCCGAGAGTCCACCCTCCAAAGTAGGAGCCAGGGAAGGACTCGCAATCGACAAGGCCCCAAGAGCCAAGGTCGGCTCCGTATAAAGAACAGGAGCCGATCAGAGACCACTGGAACTGGCAGTAGAGTCTCAGCCCTGAGAATCTGTCTGTTCCAAGGATGGAACCAAAGTCGTCAGAGCAACGTCCAGTAACAAGATAGGGATGCCTAATGGCACCAGAAAGTACAGTTGTGTACACTTACCATAAATGTAGATGTACGAGTGTATTCACTGTTGCAGTGATCACCTGTGGGTTATCCCTGCTGTGGTAGCCCTCAGCCGGCCCGAATACTAGAGTCAATTTTTTTTGCATCGGCTGCTGTCGCCTGTAGTCTAACATCAGGTCATCAATGCTATAAAGCAAGGGAGCCGGAGACGATACATAAATTTTTGTTGCACTAACCCATCAGAAGCACAGGAAATAATGAAAAGTGATCCTGGTGGCTAAAGGCCACCGTGGGAAGCTTAAGTCCCCCTAGGGCAAGAAGCTATACAGCGGATGGAGGAGGGAAACCAGGACTGCAACAGTGAATACACTCGAACATCTACATTTATGGTAAATGTACACAACTGTACTATGTTCTTCCTGTTTTACTGTTGCAGTCATCACCTGTGGGAGGATTCCCAAAGCTGAAAAGAGGGGTGGAAGGATAGGTTAGAGTCCTAGGCATGGGTCAGCAGGCCCTGCAGAACTGCAGAGGCAAACCCTGCCCTAGACTTAGAAAAGAGAGGTAGGTGGTAATGCTTTGTAAAGGTATGGACAGAGGTCCAGGTGGCAGCTTCCAAGATGTCTCTGGTGGGGACTCCTCTGAGGGAAGCTGTGGAAGTGGAGGCTGCCTTAGTGGGATGAGTACAGATAGACTTAGGGTGGTTTCTCATGTAGTCTGTAGCAGAAATAGATACAGTATGATATCCATTTGGAAATTGTTTGGAAATGGGCTTCCCCTCTGCCCCAGGGACAAGGCTGACAAGTAGTTGGTCTGTTTCTCTGAATGGTTTAGTACGGTCCAGATGGTATCTGAGTTGTCTGTGCATGTCTAGTGAGTGTAGAATTTTTTTCCCCCTTGTTTTGATGGCTGGGAAAGAAGGAGGGTAGGTGAATGGTCTGGTTGAGGGTCACATCAGATACCACCTTGGGCATAAAGAAGGGGTTAGTCCTCAGGGAGACCATGTCTGCATGGAAAATGATGAAGGGCTCAACAGCCATGAAAGCCTGAAGTTCTGATACCCTTCTGGCTGAGGTGATAGCTAGTAGGAAGGCAGTCTTCCAGGAGAGGAATTTCAATTCTGTAGAAGCAGCAGGATCAAAGGGAGGTAAGGTTCGTTTTTCTAGAACATAATTCAGGTCCCAGGGTGGCGTCAGTGGACTTTTGGGAGGTCTGATATTAGAAGCCCCTCTGAGGAATTGCTTACTCAAAGAATGAGAGAAGAGGGATGGGTTTGAATCGTAATGTGCAGAAATGGATGAGGCATGGATTTTAATAGAGGAGAAAGAGGCCACTATTGAGCAACTCGGCTAGGTAATCCAAGATAAGAGGGATGGTCACTTTGGACTGGTTCCAGGAGCAGAATATTTTCCATTTCCCAGGGTATGATTTTCTGGTGCTGGGCCTTCTGACCTCTGTGATGAAGTCTAGGACATGTTTGCTTAACAGGGACTCCTTGCTAGCCTTTAAGGTACAAGCCATACTGAAAGGTTGTGTGTCTAAGTCTGGGTGCAGTATCTTCCCTCTCACCTGGGTCAAGAGGTCTGAGATAAGGGGAAGCTGCTTGGGGGACAGTAAGGTCAGGCTGCGCAGTAAGGGGTACCAATGCTGTCTGGGCCAATCCGGAGCAATGAGGATGGCCTTTAGTTTCTCCTCCCTTATTTTGATCAATACCTTGGGAATAAGGGGCAGAGGAGGCAACGCGTACACAAAGAGGGAGTTCCAGGGGAAGGTCAAGGCATCCACCTTCCATGCTGGGAGGCGATACTCCCTGGTACAGAACTTTTGCAGCTGGTGATTAAGGTGCGAGGCAAAGACATCCACTTCCGGAGTCCCCCACTCCTGAGTGATTTGCAGAAAGATTTCCCTGTGGAGCTGCCATTCGTGGGGGTCCAGTAAGTTTCTGCTTAGGTGGTCTGCCAGGGTGTTGTTGACCCCTGGTAGCTATTGGGCAATTAGGTGTAGACCCATGGAGGTGGCTGTAATCCAGAGGCTCATGGTTAACCTGCACAGGGGGTAAGATTGGGCCCCCCCATGTTTGTTGATGTACATTACTGGGGTGTCATCTGTTTTTATAAGGAGACCTCCTGGCCTGAGATGGGGTTTGAAGGATGTCAGAGACTTTTGTACTGCCATCATTTCTTTCTGATTGATGTGCAAGTGAAGTTGCTGGGCATCCCAAAGACCTTGGGTGCACCTGCCTGCTAGGTGAGCGCCCCAAGCAATGTCTCATGCATCGGTGGTGATGGTCTGGCCGGAAGGACGGAGGATGAAGGGAAGACCCTTGTTCCTGGCACAGGCCTCTGCCCACCACAGAAACTCGGCCATTATACATGGGATCAGATGGAGAGAGGTCTCTAGGGACTGAGTGCTGGCACCAAAGGTTCTTTAAATACCACTAAAGATTTCTCATGTGAAGCCTGGCCAGAGGAATGAGAAGGATGCAAGATGCCATGTATCCCAGGGCTTGCAGGAACTTCCTCACAGTCAGGTGACTTCTGGAAAGCCAGCTGGGTAAAGTAGAGAGGCAAGAAGCTCTGCTTTTCTGCGGATTGGAAGGCCATTTGGGATGCTGTGCCTAGCACAGCTTCCAAGAAAATGGTCTTCTTGGTGGGGGATGGTGAACCCTAGGGAAGTTAGGAGAGATTTGACACAGAGAAGATCCTGGAGCAGCTTTTCTTTGCACTCTGCCTAAATGAGGCAGTCATCCAGGTAAGGGTAAATCTGTATACTTCTCTGTCTGCAAAATGCTATGGCCGGGGCCAAGCATTTGGTGAATACTCTGGGAGCAGTAGATAAGCCAAAGGGCAGCGCAGAGAACTGAAAGTGTTGTGAGCCTGCTCTAAAATGCAGGAATTTTCTGCACGATTCCCTGATGGGGATGTGGGGGTAGGCATCTTTTAGGTCGAGGGTCACTAGCCAGGCATTTGTTGCTAGCATAGGCAGCAGCTGCTGCAAAGTTAGCAGTTTGAATCTGGGGACCACCAGAGAGGTGTTCAGAATGGATAGATCCAAGATGGGTTGCCAAGTACCCTCTTTTCTGGGAACAAGGAATAGTCTGGAATAAAAGCCTTTGCCTGTCTGATCTGAGGGGACAGGTTCTACTGCTCCCTGTGATATGACAGTTTGGACTGAAAAAACACCAAAAAACGAAGCAGTCAAGTAGTAGGAAGAAAATCATAGGACTATTGAAAATTTGCGTAATAAAATAACTGCTATACAACAGGAACTTATGAATAAGACTTCACCTACTGTTTTCTAGCTTAACTTTAAAAATATCAATGAAAAAATTGTGAAGGTTGAAAACGATGTCATGGGTCGGAAAAAATCTAAACTCAATAGAGATATAAAAGATTATGAAAAGAATGAGGTGTATAATTGGCCACGGAGGGGACGCCGTTTTCATCAGAAGTACAAGAGACGTGCGACCGGAAGTGAGGATGTGTCGTCCTGTTCATCGGCTGAGACTGGTGTAAGTCGCAAAAGTGTATCTTTTGAATACATTGCCTTGGATGGCCAAAATGGTGGCGTGGAGAATCGGAGAGGTGAACAGAATAATAGGAAATTTTATTCTAATATGCAAACCCGGTCTGGAAGGAATCAGGGGAAGGTGACTGTTACATCTGTTTCTTCGTCTTTTCCAAAAAAACAGAAGCAAGTTTTTTACATTCTTCGGAACATTTGGCATCCTACAACTGTAGTCGTTCAGCTGATGCCAATTTGAATTGTCATGAGACTATCTTGGACAATGTTACTGAGACTGATTTGGAAAATATTGTGGATGTTGTTTTGGATAATGCTGTTGACATTTTTTCAACTGTAGAGAATTCCTGTTGTAATGATTTAAACGTGGTTAATCTTTCTGGTTTGTTTTTGTCTGATGATATGATTAGAGTCTTACTTAAAGGTACTAAGTTTGTACCTACTAAGTTACCTCTACTAGCTGATGTATTAGTGGACGTTCGGAAATTTGTTCGTAAATTGAATTTAAGGGTGTTTTTTTCCGAGCGCCAATGTGTTTCTAATGTTCAAACAGAGAATAATACTCAGCTAGACGATGAGCTAATGAATCTAAGTATTTATGATTATGATGACTTAGTGCCAAATGAATGTGAAAATTATTATATTGATGTTATTGATGATGGTAACCCATGTGTGGATGAAAGATTTGGGGGGGGGGGGGTTATGGGCATATTGACGTACCTTGCTTTTCCAGCAATAGCACCTTTATTCCTCCTAAATGCTCTTTGGCCATAAATGCATTTGAATATGTTGCATATTCTTGTATTGAAAAAGCATTTAATGATTTTTGCAGACAAAATAGGTTATTTAACCTTAGTAAATGTGAATGGTTGGCTTTAAAAGAGTTGAGAACTAAGTTAGCTAGGATAACTATAAAACCAGCAGATAAAGGGGGTAACTGGGTCGATATGGATACTGATAAATATGACTGTATTATTAGTACTTTGTTGGGAGAAGACACGTATGTCAAGTTGAATGGTAACCCTTTGAAAAGTTATTCGGATGAACTTATTGAATTGTTAGAAAAAGGTTAGGGTTTTTCACTAGTCAGGATGTTAAAAAGTTAATAGTTAAGAAACCTCATCACCCGTATATTTATATCATCCCTAAAATTCACAAGAACATGACGAATCCGCCAGGAAGACCTATTATTTCTGGCATAGGCTCTTTTGTTGAAAGGGTGAACAAATTCTTGGATTTTCATTTTAAAAAATATCTTCCCAAAGTTTGTTCCCATGTAAGAAATACTGAAGATGTGTGTCAAGTACTGCGTGGGGTAGAGTGGCAAGAGGACTTCTATTGGGCGACAGTTGATGTTTCATCTTTATATACAAACATTAACAAGAGATGGGGTTTAGAGGTCATGAATAAAATGATGGGTGAAGGGCCACGTTCCATGTTTTTGTTGTGTTTGTTGGAATTTTGTTTGACACATAATTATTTTATGTGGAAGAAGGACTTCTTTCTGCAAGTTAAGGGGACTGCTATGGGTGCAGCTTTTGCCCCTACTTACGCAGTAATATATATGGGTGAATTTGAAAAAGAATTTATGTTTCAAAGTAATTTTTTTGTGAACAATGTTGTCTTTTATAGACGTTACATTGATGATTTTATTTTTGTTTGTAGGGGCGATGTTTCTTTGTTTGAAAAATTCATGGAACATCTGAACAACACACATGGGTTAAAATTTACTGCACAAAGTTCTTTTAGTAGCATATCCTTTCTGGATGTAGAATTCTACAAAGGGAAGGATAATTTGGTACAACACAAACCTTTTAGAAAACCAACTGCGGTCAACAATTTTTTGCATGCAAGTAGTATGCATCCCCCCCCATCTGATTAAGGCTTTACCTGAAGGGGAATTTAAGAGAATCTTAAGGAATACCTCGGACCCGGATTTATGGGAAGAAGCTTGTGATGAAATTCTCACCAGACTTTCATTCAGAGGGTATGAGAGGGCTGTACTTTTAGGTATTAAGAACAGGTTATGTAGAGTCAAAACTTCAAGAAGGGGTGGGTACCATAGTTATCGTTGCCAATCGTCGGTTGTATCTGCACAAGAAGGCATATTCTTTGTATCTAGATATTCTTGATTTTTCAATGGTTGTTGAAAATATTCTTAAAGAATTGTGGCATGTTGTTTGTGATGACATAAATATTGGACATTTGTTTCTTAGGTCCATTACTTTTTCATATAGTAGGTACAACAATTTGAAAGAACCTTTGAATAGAAAACTGGAATATTCGATTGATGTGAATGTCGGCATGCATTGTTGTGGCTGTTTGGTTTGTGATAAGGCTAAAAATTTGCATGGAATGAAAATAAATGGTAAAAGGTATTTAGCATGAGAGATTTGATTGTTTGCCATCTGTGGTTATATACATTTTGGGTTGTGATTGTATCACACCTTTATGGTATATTGGACAAACTACCAGGAAGGTTAAGGTTCGCATTTTAGAGCATTTAGGGAACGTTAGGAGGGGCAACATGGAGAGTCCTGTGGCCTCTCATTTTGTTAATACACACAATGGCAATACTGATGGGTTTTCTTTTAGTGTATTGGCTAGACCACATTTTTGTGCAGGCAACTTTAAGACTGAACTTAGCAGGTTAGAACATAGAATGATTTTAGGGTATCATACATTGCACCCCAGGGGAATGAACTTAGATAGTGGCATTACAGTGTGAATGTTTATGTAGTATTTGGTTAAGTATTTGGGTTAAATTAATACATTTTGAATGAATTTATATGTATTTAAACACATCACACATTTATGTTTTTCATACAGTTCTGCATTTAGTATTTAACAAAAGTATGTAATGAGTAGTTAATGTTTCATATTTATAAAGTGGTTTGTTGATTGTATTTATTTGAAGTGCTGGTATCATAAGGGTTAATGATGTAATGAACCAGCAACTTAATTAATTAATTGATGAGTATATAAAAATAGGATGTGTTTGTATGGTTATTTGTTCCATTGAAGGCGAATTGCCGAGGTACCAGGACAGATCTATTAAATGGATAATTTATTTCATCCTACTACTTGACTTTTTCGTTTTTTGGTGTTTTTTCAGTTTCTGGTTGTTGCATTTAGTGTTTTTCGTCATATGACAGTTTGGACCTGTTTCACTGCCTCTGCCCTCTGATTTGGAGGCAAGCCTGGGAACCCTATTGGAACTGGGAGTTTGTCAAACTAGTATTTGTATCCCTGAGAAATGATCTTGAAGACCCATTGGTCCTTTGCTACAGAAAGCCAATTGTCTTTGAAAAGGGAGAGACTTTCTCCTAGTTTTTGATGAGTGAAGGGAGGGCAGAGGGGGGAGTCATTGTGAGTGTTTACCATAAAAGGATGGCTTAGAAAGTACAGCTGTGTACACTTACCATAAATGTAGATGTTTGAGTGTATTCATTGTTGCAGTCATCACATTTGGGTTATCCCTGCCAGGGTAGACCTCAGTAGGCCCGAATACCAGAGGCTTAGTATTTCTGCATCAGTTGCCGTCGCTCCAGGACTGACGTCAGGTCATCAGTAGTATAAAATAAGGCGGCCGACGCCATTACATCAGTTTTTCTTGCCCTGTCAGGAGCCCCCAAGAGGGAGCTACGTTATGGTGGAAGAAAGTACAGTTGTGTACACTTACCATAAATGTAGATGTTAGAGTGTATTCACTGTTGCAGTCATTACATTTGGGTTATCTGCTTGCAGTAGCCCTCAGTCGGCCTGATTAACAAAGTCTTAGGTCCTGCATCGGTTGCTGTCCTTTCTTCCATGACGTCAGGTTGTCAGGGGTATAAAATATGCAGCCGACGCCATTACATCAGTTTTTCTTGCCCCAGATGTCAGGTGCCCCCCTAATCGGGAGCAATTAAATCTATAAATACAAGGATATACCTCCAACAGAAAAGCAAATAACCAAAAAGCTGTTAGAGCATAGTGAGAGTAGAGGTATAGCCAAAGGAAGAAAAGGGAGCTGGAGGGAGGGTAACCAGGACTGCAACAGTGAATACACGCGAACATCTACATTTATGGTAAGTGTACACAACTGTACTACGTTCTTCGTGTTTCACTGTTGCAGTCATTACATTTGGGTAGATTCCCAAAGCTAAGGTTGGGAGGAGGAATTTAAATAGAATTAGGACCAGCTATAAGGCCCTGCAAGACTGCAGTGGCAAAATCAGCTCTGGATTTAGAGAAAATTTGCAAATGATAATGCTTGGTGAAGGTATGTACAGAACTCCAAGTTGCAGCTTCTAAGATGTCCCTAGTAGGGATGCCCCTGAGAAAGGCTGTAGAGGTAGATGCAGCCCTGGTTGAATGAGGTCTGATGCCCTGTGGATTTTCCATGGTGCTTACAGCAGAAATGAATGCAGTGGCCTATCCATTTTGAAATGGTTTGTTTTGAAATAGCTTTCCCCTCTGTCACTGCAGCAAATGCCATCAGTAGTTGTTCAGATTTCCTTTGAGGTTTAGTCCTGTCCAATCATCTAAAGAGTGCAGTATCCGTTCCCCTTTGTTCTGTGGGTTAGGAAAGAAAATAGGCAAATGAATGGACTGATTAAGAGCCACACTGGATACCACCTTGGGCATGAAGGAGGGATTGGTTCTGAGGGACACCCTGTCCGCATGAAAGATGATGAAAGGTTCCACTGCCATAAGGGCCTGTAATTCAGATACCCTTCTTGCAGAAGTGGTTGCCAAAAGGAAAGCTGTTTTCCAGGAAAGAAATTTTAAATCTGCAGTAGCAGCTGGCTCGAAAGGAGGAAGAGTGAGTTTCTCCAAGACAAAGTTAAGATCCCAGACTGGAGTTGGAGCTCTCCTGGGTGGCCTTAGATTTTTGGCCCCTCTGAGGAACTGCTTGAGCAGTGGGTGAGAGAAGAGGGGAGGCTCTGTGCTATAATGAGCTGAAATGGCTGAGGCATGAATTTTGATGGAGGAAAAAGACAAGCCCTTATGAAGCATCTCAGTCAAGTATTGTAGAAACTGAGGTAAATTGGACACTGCTGCGTTCATTCCTTGAGAGTGGTTCCAAGCACAGAATCTTTTCCATTTTGCGGCAGAAGATTTTCTAGTACTAGGCCTCCTTGCCTCTATAATGATATCCATCACTGATTTACTGAGGGATGGTAAAGGAAAGATTAGGTAATTAGCCAGGCTGCTAGGTTCAGGGTTTGCAGCTGAGGGTGCAGAATCATATTCTCCGGCTGAGACAACAGGGAAGGAGTCTGAGGCAGGTGCCATGAAGCCAAGCATGACACACTGCGCAAGAGTGGGTACCAGTGTTGGCGAGGCCAGTCTGGTGCAATTAAAATCATCCTTGGCTTGTCGTGTTTGATCTTTAGTAGAACCTTGGAGAGTAGAGGCAGAGGAGGAAAGGCATAAACTGATAACTTTTTCCAGCTGAAGGATAGAGCATCCACTTTCCAAGCTTGCTTGTGGGGAATCCTTGTGCAAAATTTGTCCAACTGATGGTTCTGGGGGGAGGCAAACAGGTCTATATCTGGGCTCCCCCATTTGCTTGTCAACATTTTGAAAATCCTTGGTTCCAGTTTCCACTCGTGTGGGTCCATGAGGTTTCTGCTTAGTCCGTCTGCCAGTGTATTTAGTTTTCCTGGCAGGAAGTGAGCTTGTAGATTCACTTGGTAAGCTCAATGCTGTGTTCCACAATGCCTTGGCTAGTCTGCAGAGGGGGTAAGAATGTGTACCCCCCTGCTTGTTTATGTACCACATGACAGTGGTGTTGTCCGTCTTTACCATTAGTTGTCCTTGAAGGCTGTCAGGGCATTCTGTACAGCTAACATTTCCTTTTGATTTATGTGCAGGTGGCATTTGATTTGGGTCCCATTTGCCCTGAATGCACATCGCTGACAGGTGAGCCCCCCATGCATAGTCTGATGAGTCTGTTAAGATTTGTTTGGCAGGGGGTAACGTGAATGGTAGTCTCCTGTTTTGGTGGCAGGCCTCTGCCCAACAAAGGAACTCTAGGCGTAGGCAGGGTATGATAGGAATCCTTGCTTCTAGATCCTGTGAAGGTTGACACGATAGGCTTTTGAGATACCATTGTAGTTTCCTCATATGCAGCCTTGTATATGGAATTAGAAAAATGCATGAGGCCATGAACCCCAAGGCTTGCAGTATTTGCCTTGCGAGAGCTGGGTTTTTGTGGCCACTTGGTTGAAATAAGTTGTCAAATGTATCCATTTCTCTGGCGTGAGGAAAGCCATCTGGGAAGTTGTATTCAAGCATGATCCCAGGAATATAATTTGCTGACAGCGTACCAGGTGGGATTTCTTTTCGTTTATGGTGAACCCCAGACAAGTCAGTACCCTATGAACAAAGGCCAGATGATTGAAGAGAATGTCCTTGCTTTCTGCCTGAATTTAATCGTCCAGGTATGGGTATATTTGAATATTTCTTTGCCTGCAAAATGCAATGACTGCAGCTAGGCACTTTGTGAATACCCTGGGCGCAGTTGATAAGCCAAAGGGCAGTGCAGAGAACTGATAGTGCATGTAAGCCTGCTTTGAAGCATAGGTATCTTCTGCAAGACTCCCTGATAGGGATATGCAGGTATGCTTCTTTTAAGTCCAGTGTTGCCAACCATGCATCCTTGCCTAGCATAGGAAGCAGCTGGTGAAGAGTCAGCATTTTGAATTTTGGAATCACCAGAAAGGTGTTTAGAACAGAAAGGTCCAGGATAGGATGCCATGTATTGCCTTTTCTGGGTACCAGTAAAAGTCTTGAATAGAAACCTTGTCCCTTTTCCTCTTCTGGTACCAAGTGAATAGCCCCCATGTTTGACAGAGAGCACCTGATTTTGGGCCTTTGCCCACTGATTTGGGGGTAGATCTGGCCACCCGCTTGGTGTTGGTAACGTGTGGAAATGAAATCTGTATCCTTGGGACACTACATTTATAACCCATTTGTCCTGGGTAATGAGTTCCCAGTGTTTGGCCTGCAGACCAATCTTTCCGCCTAAAGGAGCATTCAGTTGAGAAGTGCTTGGAAGTCTTAAAAGCAAGTCATCGAGATGGTTTTCCATAGGGGGAATCTTGCTGCTCCCAGGTTTGGGTGCGGAAACCCCCCACTGCCTAGTCTTGTGTCCCTTGGGACTGAAACCTGGGGTTTCTGCTGTGTCTGGGTTTGGCTTGAGAAGACCTGGAGGGGGCTGGAAAGGACCAATTTGTAGAGGGCCAGTGCCTACTAAATCTTGGAGGCTGAACTTGTAAGAAATCTTTAACAGTCTGCATAGATTTAGCTTTATCTTCCATCTTTTTAAGAACTTCCTCAGCCTTGTTGCCAAACAGGCTGTCCTGATTTAAGGGAGCATCCAACAATTTAGCTTTAACATGATCAGGCAAAGATTGCTCCTTAAGCCAAGCATGCCTTCTGAGCACAGACCCAGTAACAGCAGCCCTGCAACAGTCCTCTAATGAATCAAATCCACATTGCAAAGTATGTTTTCCAACCTGTTCAGCAGAATGCATTAAATCCTGTAATTCTTTATTTTCAGCGCAGTCAGGAATTAACACAATTTTCTGTTTAAGCAATCCAATAACATGTTGTTGATACTTTAACATATGAAACTGGCAGTTTAAAGCCCTAATGGCCAAGGTTGCAGAAGTGTAAACTTTCTTACCCCATCTATCCAGCGCCCTGAAGTCTCTATCTGAGGGGGTAGGATTTTTAGCAGTAGAAGCCTTAATGCCTTTGGGTCCCTGTGAAATAGTCTCTGGATCCGCAATAGGATTTTTAAAAAGGAACTTGTGAGACTCAGGAACCCTGAAATATCTGTCAGGTTTTCTGGGAGCAAGAGGCAAAGAATCAGGGGCCAAACTAGATTCTGAGAAAGCATCATCAACAATGTCTAGTACAGCAGGTATAACTAAAAGCCTATGCTGAGGCAGGAGTAAGAAATCCCTAAGCCTCTTTTTTGAATCAGAAAAATCCTGGCTTTCCCAGTGGAAATGCTCCCATAGAGTATGTAAGGTTTCACCAAAAGAAAAATCTTCTGGAGGGGAAGCAGAGGGAATAGAGTCCTCTGCATCAGAATCCTCCTAAGTAGATACAGGCAAATCCAGATCAATAGAAGAATCAGAAAAATCAGAATCCTGTTCAGAAGATTCATAAATAACTTCAGTCCTAGGTCTCTTAGAATGGGGGGGGGGGGGTTGGCTTCCCCCTGATTAGAGTTATAAGATCTTCAGCCATTCTTATTTGTTTTTAGGCGTAGAGGCCTGAGCATGCGGCCTGGGTGTCAGTTTCTTAGGCATGGTTCAAGATTTTGGCCTAAAATGAAGGAGGAGGCGTCCGTTTAATATGCAAGTCCGTAGGCCTTAATACACCCTCAGAAGCCAGTGCCTGCACAGCGGCTCCGGACCCATCCAAGGTAGAGACATCCGCAGGTTTCACAGTTGAAGCATCTCGCGGCACACCGGACTCCGAATGGGTCTCAGCAGAGGCCTGCGAGTCAAAAGTAGCGGGTATCAGGGGCTGCGAAAGAGCCTCACTGAGTACCGGCAAACCGGTGACTGGCTTAGGAGAAGCGCCGTTGGCAGCTTTGGACCTCAGCGGCCTGTCTCTGTCTTTATCTTTGCATTTTTTCAGAATTCCGGTAGTCGGAAGGTTAACCGATGACATTTCTGGATAATTAAACAGAGAACCAAAATATTTAGAAGCGAAAATATATCGACGATGGATAGTGCGCTGTTTAAGTAAAGCACAAAACCGACAACAAGGCACGTTGTGGTCAGGGCCTAGGCAAGGAATACAGTATGAATGAAAATCTCTGATGTATTTGCTTTTCACAAGTAATGCAATTATTAACTTTTACTGACATCGGTAAGGAGCAAGAAAAAGTTTCCCGAACGGGGTACATAACTTTAGTTGAAGACTTCGGTTCTGAAACTCGAAAACGAAAATTTCAGGAGTCGGCCGACCGGCACTTGCGAACTGCTTCTGCTTCGGGCACCGCACGGCAAGAAAGACTGATGTAATGGCGTCGGCTGCATGTTTCATACCCCTGTCGACATGACGTCATGGAAGGAGGACAGCAACTGACGCAGGACCCAAGACTTTGTTAATCAAGCCGACTGAGGGCTACTGCAAACAGATCACCCAAATGTAATGACTGCAACAGTGAAACACTAAGAACATCACCACCAGTAGAAAGTAAATACCAAAAATTCCTTGTAAGGAGAGAGAGAGAGAAGGGGAATGGAGGGAGGGAAACCAGGACTGCAACAGTGAATACACTCAAACATCTACATTTATGGTAAGTGTACACAACTGTACTATGTTTTTCATGTTTCACTGTTGCAGTCATCACATTTGGGTTGATTCCCAAAGCTGAAGAAAAGGGTGGAGGCAGTCAAGAAGACTGGGGGCTGGCTAGGATGCCCTGCAAGACTGCGGTGGCAAAGCCTGCCCTGGACTTGGAGAAGATAGGCAGGTGGTAATGCTTGGTGAAGGTATGAACTGATGTCCATGTTGCAGCCTCCAGGATGTCCTTGGTGGGGACTCCTCTGAGGAAAACTGCAGAGGTGGAGGTTGCTCTGGTAGAATGTGTTCGGAACCCCTTAGGGGGAGGTTTCCCATGCTGCTTGTGGCAGAAATGGATGCAGTGTGCTATCCAATTGAGGATGGTTTGTTTGGATATGGCTTTGCCCTCTGCTCCTGCAGCAAAGCTGACTAACAATTGATCAATCTTTCTAAATGATTTAGTCCTGTCTAGTTAGACTCTGAGCTGTCTGTGCACATCTAGAGAGTACAGTATCCTTTCCCCCTTGTTTTGTGGGTTAGGGAAAAGGTGGGCAAATTAATGGATTGGTTGAGAACCACACTGGACAACACTTTTGGCATGAAGGATGGGTTAGTCCTGCGGGAGACCCTGTCAGCATGGACAATGATGAAGGGCTCTACAGCCATTAGTGCTTGTAGCTTGGATACTCTCCTTGCTGAAGTGATGTCCAGAAGCAAGGCTGTTTTCCATGACAGAAACTAACTCTGCTGAAGCTGTTGGTTCAAAGGGGGGCAGGGTGAGCTATTACAACACAAAGTTTAGGTCCCAAGCTGGGATAGGTGTGCTTCTGTGTGGCCTCAAGTTGTTAGGAACTGTTTGATAAGAGGGTGTGAGAAAAGAGGTGGCTCTGTGCTGAAATGAGCACAGACAGCTGAAGCATGCATTGTAATAAAAGAATAGGACAGACCTCTGTGTGGTAGGTCAGCAAGGTAATTCAGGACGAGAGGTAGGGATAGCTGTGCTGTCCCGGCTCCCTTAGCCTGGATCCAGGTGCAAAACCTTTTCCATTTGTCAGCATAAGACTTTCTAGTGCTAGGGCATCTGGCCTCTCGTATAACATCTAGAACCTGTTTGCTGAGATTGGCAGTTGGTGCAGTGGTCAGGGTATAAGCCAGGCTGCCAGATTGAGGGTCTGCAATTGGGGATGCATGAATTCTCCTTCCCTCTGGGTCAGGAGTGTTGGGATCTCAGGGAGATGCCATGGTGGCAGAGGTGACACGCTGCACAGCAGTGAGTATCAGTGCTGGGGTGGCCAGTCAGGGGCAATCAGGATTGTCCCTGTTTTTTCCTCCCTTATTTTTGAGCAGTACCTTTGTAAAGAGCGGTAGTGGGGGAAATGCATAGACCGAAAGGTTGACCCACTGGAAGGATAGAGCATCCACTTTCCAGGCCTTGCAGTGAGGCTCCCTGGTGCAGAACTTGCTGAGCTGATGGCTGGAGTGGGAAGCAAAGAGGTCGACCTTTGGGGTGCATCATTTCTGAGTTACAAGGGTGAAGGTTCTTTGGTCTAGCTGCCACTCGTGTGGGTCCAGAAGATTTCTGCTTAAGTTGTCTGCCAGAGAGTTTAGACAGCCTGGCAGGAATTGTGCTAACAGGTGTAGTTGCATGGCTGGGGCCATGTGCCAAAGGGTCATGGCAAGCCTGCACAGAGGGTACGAGTGAGTCCCTCCCTGCTTGTTGATATAACACATCACAGTGGTGTAGTCTGTTTTGATCAGTAGAGGCCCTGGGGAGAGGAGGGGTCTGAAAGCTGTCGGTGCATGCTGGACAGCTAACATCTCTTTTAGTTGATGTGCAGATGTATTTGATGTGGGTCCATTGGCCCTGTATGCACTTGCCGTCCAGGTGTGCACCCCAGGCATAGTCTCATGTGTCTGTGGTGAGGGTCTGGGCAGCGTGGGTTTGGGAGAAGGGTAGTCCCTTGTTATGGTAGCATGCTGCTGCCCACCAAAGAAAATCTTTCCTTAAACAAGGTATCATTGGTATAAGACTTTCCAAGTCTTGAGAGTGTTGACACCAAAGGCTTTTTAGGTACCATTGTAGTTTCCTCATATGCAGTCTGGCATATGGAATGAGTAGAATGCAAGAAGCCATGAACCCCAGAGCTTGCAGGATTTTCCTTGCGGATAACTGGGGTCTAGTGGCTAGTGCAGAGAAATAGGCTGTCAGGTAGGTTTGCTTTTCTGGTGTAAGGAATGCCATCTGGGATGCTGTGTCTAGGCTTGCTCCCAGGAATATAATTTTTTTGGGTTTGGTTCGTACCCTGGGCCTTAGAAACTCGGTAGTTTTCAAAAGAACAGTAGACGCGAAAGAAGTCGTTGGTCTGTGTCGAGAATCGGTAGTGCAAAGTACTTCCTTAGAAGCCGGTGCCTGCTCAGCACTCTGGACCCATCCAAGGTAGAGACATCCGCAAGATCCTTAGTCGATGAAGAGTCTTGCGGCATACCGGACTCCGAAAGGGTCTCGGTAGCGGCCTGCGACTCCAAAGAAGCGGGCATCAGGGGCTGCAAATGCGCCTCACTGAGGACCAGAGAACTGACGACTAGCTTAATGGAAGCGCCATTGGTAGGTTTGGACTTGTGTGGTCTGTCTCTGTCTTTATCCTTACTTTTTTTGGAAGATCTGCTGTCAGATGGCTTAGCGAAGCCATATCGAAATTCGAGAACTGAGTGTGAAAATATCTAGCTACAATAAGGGCCCGACTATGTATAGTTCTGGCGTTGAACAAAGCACAAAAGCGACAATTGTTAACTTTGTCTGACATCTGTTAGATCAAGAAAAGAATCCCCAACGGGGTACTTAGCTTTAGAAGACTTCAACTTCAATTCGGAAAACGAAAACTCAGGTAGTGGCCAACCGGCACTCGTGCGAACTGATTCTGCTTCAGGCTCCTTGGCAAGAAAGACTGATGTAATGGCATCAGCTGCCTTATTTTATACTACTGACGACCTGACGTCAGTCCTGGAGCAACAGCAACCGACGCAGAAATACTAAGCCTCTGGTATTCGGGCCGACTGAGGGTTACCCTGGCAAGGATAACCCAAATGTGATGATTGCAACAGTGAAACACGAAGAACATCTCCCTGCCTTAGAGATGGACGTGGTCCATTGTTTGCTTCTCTGCTGGCCCTGTTATAGGGGCCTGGAGGGTCTGTCCCTGCGAGGATCACCTTGGCCCAGTCTGCTAGGTGCAGGGAAGGCCCAGTTCTTAGAGGGAAAGTTCATAGATTCACAGGTAGGTAACTAGGCTATAGGCCCTACCTGCTGAATCTGGGAGGTTGAACTTGAAAGAAATCTTTTACCGTTTGCATAGATTTTGCTTTGTCTTCCATCTTTTTAAGCACCTCTTCTGGTTTTTCCCCAAACAAGCGCTCCTTATCTAGGGTGCATCAACATGTTTAGACTTGACATGATCAGGGAGAGGTTGTTCCTTCAGCCAAGCATGTCTCTTAGTAACAGATCCTGTCATGCTGCCCTGCTACAGGCTTCTAGGGTGTCATATCCACATTGTAATGAGTGTTTGGCCACTTGACAAGCTGAGTGCAGTAAATCTGCTAACTCTCTTGAATTAGCACAGTCAGGAAAGGTAGCAATCTTCTGTTTTAATTGTTCCAAAGTGTGTTGTTGATATTTTAACAAATGGAACAGACAACTGAGCGCTCTGATAGCTAAGGTTGCAGAGGTGTATACCTTTTTACCCTATATGTCTAGAGCTCTGGAGTCCTTGTCAGAAGGAAGAGGATTCTTGGTAAAACTAGTCTTAGCTCCTTTACGTCCCTATGTAATAACCTCTGGGTCTGCAGCAGGATTTCTGTACAGGTATCTGTGAGAATCTCGTACTCAGTAGTATCTGTCAGGTTTAATGGGAGCAGGAGGGAGGGAGTCAGGGGGAAAGCTGGATTCATGGAAAACATCATCCACCACTTCTAAAATAGGGGGGATGGCCAGGGAGTCTGTGTTGTGGCAAGTCCAGAAACTCTCTAAGTCTTTTCTTAGACTGTGGAAAGCCCTGAGATTCCCATTGGAAATGTTTCCTGAGGGAGTGAAGGGTTCCCCCAAAGGAGAGGTCCTCTTGGGGGGGCAGAAGGGATGGATTCCTCTGCATCTGAATCCTCAGAAACAGTTAAGGGATGGTATTCCTCTTCAAAAGCGGAATAATCAGATTACTTAGACTCCTGATCTGTCAATTTCTGAAGGATGCCTTTTTTCCTTTTTGGAGTGTGGGCCTGAGTACCTCGGACAAGGGAGATGAGATCCTCCGCCATTTTAAGCATTTCAGCTTGGGGTGGGGGAGCAGTAGCAAAATGGTGGCTAGAAGCAGATTTGCTAGGAGTGGCCTGGCTTCTATGCCTGAGAGAATCCGTCGGTCTCTGAGAAGTGGCAGTTGGATGTGAAGCCGACGTTTTTTTGTCTAGAACCGGTAGTGCGAAAGGCCTCCTCGGAAGCCGATGCCTGCGTCGTGCCTGCAGACCCAGCAGAGACAGCCAAAGACTCGGAAGATGAATCTGATTTCTGCGGTACACCGGACTCCGAAAAGGTCTCGGCAGAGGCCTGCTTAGAAAGCGAGTCAGACATCAGGGGTTGCGAAACCGACTCACTGAATTCTGGAGAACTGACTACTTGCTTAGCGGTAGCATCGTTAGAAGGCTTAGCCTTGTGTGGCCTCTCTCTATCTTTATCTCTCTGTTTTTTCAGACTGTCGACAGATTGTTGGCTGACGGACGCCATATCGGAATTCGAAGATGGAACACGAAAATATGTCTACAAAAAGAGCTGTACGGTGAATGGTTCTCGCATTAAACAAGGTGCAGAACCGGCAATGAGGGACATCGAGGTCTGGGCCTAAACAAGTGATGCAGTAAGAATGAAAGTCTTGGTGTGGGATTTGCTTTTCACAGGCAAGACAATTGTTAACTTTTTCAGACATCAGTTAGAGCCAAAAAAAAGGGTCCTCAACATGGTACTTAGCTTTAGACGTTTTCTGCTGAAATTCAACTTCTGGTAGTGACCGATCGGCACTTGTGCGAACTGCTGCTGCTACAGGATCCAAGGCAAGAAAGACTGATGTTATGATATCAGTTGCCTTGCTTTATAGCACTGACTGTGGAAGAAAGATGTCCATTTCTGATGGGCATCTTTCTTGTGTTTATGGTTTAGGAGCTCCACATCCTGATCAAACTTGTGATATCTGCCAGGCCTTTAGTAACTGGACCTTGGTCGAGCATCGGGATAAGCTGATACTGAAGGGCTTGTTAAAAACTACCTTTATCGAAATTTGCCCAAGTCTGATCCCCCTAAATCAGACCCTGTCAAAACGAAAACCCACTTGGTGCCTGCATCCCCCATTTAACCAGTGGCACAAAAACATAAGGCTACGGTTCCAACTACTTCCATGGAACCAATATCCAAGGTACTGAAACTAAAATTTAAGGATTCCTCAGACTACAGGCGATGGCATCCGTCGGACAAAAAGATTGACTCTGGTATTCGGGCTGACCGAGGACTACCACAGCAGGGATAACCCACAGGTGGTAACTGCAACAGCGAAACACGAAGAACATTGGTAGTCAGATGCGAAGACATCGGTTTTTGTCTAGAATCAGTAGTGCGAAAGGCTGGTGCCTGCGTTGCGGCTCTGGACACAACCGAAGCAGAGACAGCCAAAGGCTCGGAAGACAAAGAAGATTTATGCAGCATACCGGACTCTGAAAAAGAGTCTCTGTACAGGCCTGCATAGATATCGAATCGGGCATCGGGCTGCAAAAGCGCTTCACTGAATTCCGGAGAACTGATGACCTGCTTAGTGGTCGCGTCGTCGGAAGGCTTAGCTTTGTGTGGTCTATCTTTATCTCTATGTTTTTTTCGTAATGTCCACAGATTGTTGGCTGACGGATGCCATATCAGAATGCGAAGACAGAACATGAAAATAACTGTATACAAAAAGAGCTCCACAGCGAATGGTTCTCACATTAAAGAGGGCACAGAATTGGCAACAGGGGACGTCCTGGTCTGGGCCTAAACAAGTGACGCAGTAAGACTGGAAGTCTCTCTGTGGGATCTGCTTTCCACAGGCGAGACAACTGTTAACTTTTTAGGACATTAGTTAGTGCAAGAAAATGCATCCCCAAAGGGGTACTTAGCTTTAGATGTTTTCAGCTGAAATTCAACTTCTGGTTACAACAGACAGGCACTTGTGCAAACTGCTTCTACTACAGGCTCCAAGGCAAGAAAGACTGATATAATGACGTCGGCTGCCTTGCTTTATAGCACTGATGACCTGACGTCAGACTACAGGTGACGGCAGCAGACGCAAAAAAAATTGACTCTGGTATTCGTGCTAGCTGAGGGCTAGGGCAGCAGGGATAACCCACAGGTGAAGACTGCAACAGTGAAACATGAAGAACATCAACTGGTACCGGTGGGCAATCGAAGTGTTGGGCTCCAAAGCTCAGGTGGAACTCAGAGGAGGAGACAATGAAGGAGTCCTTAGAGAAGATCCCCCAACTCCAGGAGGGAGAGGGGCCTGAGAAGAGGTAGGAATACCTCTGGCCGCCAACAGCTGATCCACCAATCTCATGATGTCTACCTTTGAGAGACTCCTGGGGGATCAAACGGACAATCCTGTAGGGGACTTAGGGCGTTCCAGAAAGGGACTGGGCAACTTGCCCACAAAAGGGCCTATTGAAGGTGAATACCTCATCCCAGGAAAGAGACTCTTGTCTGGTTTCAGCACTGAGGGGGTGGGCAGAGCCTGCTGAGGCACTGTTGGAGAAATCGGCAGAGTCGGAAACTGAAGAAGGCAGTGCCGATGCTAGTGCCGAAGGCACTGTAGTGGTAGTCAGTGCTGAGGAATCCTTAAATTTTAGTTTCAGTACCTTGGATATTGGTTCCATGGAAGTAGTTGGAACCGTAGCCTTATGTTTTTGTGCCACTGGTTAAATGGGGGATGCAGGCACCAAGTGGGTTTTCGTTTTGACAGGGTCTGATTTAGGGGTATCAGACTTGGGCAAATTTCGATAAAGGTAGTTTTTAACAAGCCCTTCAGTATCAGCTTATCCCGATGCTCGACCAAGGTCCAGTTACTAAAGACCTGGCAGATATCACAAGTTTGATCAGGATGTGGAGCTTCTAAACCATAAACACAAGAAAGATGCCCATCAGAAATAGACATCTTTCTTCCACAGTCTTGGCACTGTTTGAATCCAGAAGTGCCTCTACGCTTTTCCGCCGTTTTCATAATTAGTGTATAAATAAACAAGCTAAACACAAATACACACACCAAGGATAGAAGGAAGGTCTACTAGTGAAGGTAGTGAGAAATGCAAAAGGTATGAGAGAAAAGTGAGAAGTGGAGTACCAACAACGGTATTAAGAATTACCACAAACAGTAAAAAAAGGTGGGAGAGAGGTTACTAACAATGGTAACGGAAATTAACAGAGGTAAGGGGTAGAGTATTCAAACACACGTAGAGAAACAATACAAAGTATAATATAGAATATATATATCTACTTAACTACAGAAAGCGAAATACAAAGAATTAGCTTAAGAAGGAAAAATTTCAAACACTTAGTTGAGAGCAACAGCTGACACAGCGGCAAATGAGATCTGGGGTATTGAAGAGAGGGGCGTCATGGGTAGAGTCTTAGCTCGAGAGTTTTATGGCTGGTGTGAGCTGTATAAAGGCCGAGCTTGTTTCAAGGATCGGAACAGAGTCCCACTCGTCAAGAATGAATGAAGATTGACAACATCAGATGGTTAATTTCACAGAGTACGCTTACACTCTAGTTCCATAGTCATTTGTAAACAATGTTTTTGTATTTTTATCTAAGCATTGTTTTACCAACTTCTTAGATAGTTTTACAACACACTTAAAACCTTACAAACTTGAAAAGAAACCAACATATTTTCAAACTCTGCATATCCCATCATATGAATAAATCAGAGACAACTTGAATAAATCAGAAACTATCCAGTTGACAGACTATCAATTTACACATGCACATTTAATTCCCCTACATCTCAAATCAGTAATAATGGCTTTAAATTAATTTAATCTGCAATCCTAGTTTCAAGACGTAAGAAACTAATCTCAGCAATATTACTCCCTACAGCTTCATACTTTGCAGGTACTACCAAATCAAGAAATTGAAGAAATATTAACAAATTTAGCAGTTACACTATTATGCATGCATATATCTATGTCTCAAGTCATTAATAATGTTCCTTAAATTTACTTACCCTGCCAAGTCCATCTTTAATTCACAGCAAAAGAAGAAACCGAACAAATTCAAACTCAGCTGGGGTCTTCAAACATGTAAGTTAATTTTAACATTCTTATTTTCATCTAATTTAATAATCTACCCTTCAACTAGTATTTATCTAGTCATCTGAATCTATATACACCTTTGAGCCATACCTACTACTACATGGATTTATCTGCGACTCTTTCCAACTTGTCCAACTATCTTGACCATAGATATGTATACTACTGTTCTTGAATTTTCTCAGTTAAGTCTAACATTTTCCCTCCATTCATCAGTGGTCTTTACTGACACATCATCATATTTTAATACCACAGTTTCATTATCTGTTTCAAAAACATTTATTGCTAAACAGCATACTCTGGATCATCAAAAGACATCATTCCACTACTCTTTCAACACTGATGGAAATTACAATTTAACACTTCAATTTTTTTTTTTTTTAATTCTTGAATTGTATCCATAAAGGGCATACTACTTTGTAATAACAATTCCTAACAGTCATGTTCTACAACAGCTGGCTGACCTACTTCAGCAAGTTTATACGGGTCTGCTACAACTGCTCACTTTGTAGTAGCTCACTAAACACTTGCTGTCTGCTTGAAAAGGCAAATGTTCTAACTCCGACTAGCCCGATATTATTTAGCTACTTAAACCTCCCAGCACCTAATGTTATTAAATTGTATAGCCCTAGCAGAATAATAACTCACAAACACAAACTCCCACCAGTTTCTAACCACAGTCCTTGAACTCTAACCACAAAATCCCCCTCCAAAATTCTTCTATTTCTCCGTAAACCTAAAACTACACTAAAGTCATGATCACTCCTCATTCCTTAAACCTAAAACTCCAGCCCCCCAACTTCCAGCTCCATTAACCTAAACCCCCTTCCCAACTATTGACTAATCTACACTGCCACCTCCTTACACCCCCTCCCCCCCGTGCTGCCACACTTACCTCACTCAAACTCGAATAAAGAGTTTGGGTAATAAGTGGCAGCTACTTCATGTTCAAATTTAAGCCATGAGTGGCAGCCTGCAGAAGCTACAGGACACAAGTCCCTGGCTTCAAGGTAGGTCTTTGAGCGCTTATCAAAGAACCAGTTTATGCCCTGGTTACAACATTACGTTAATAAAACATCAATAATGGCTTACATTTCTCACACTTCAGCTTAATCTCTGGAAAAACTCTACTTCTGGCCAATTTAATAACAAATCCTTGTATAAAATCTGCACGTTACTTTTAATTTAATCCAGTAAATTTAATTGTTCCTTTTCCTTTAAAATACATATATTCTCAAGCTTTCCCTTCTGTTTTTTCTTTGTAGCAACTGAGTTCTACTTGATAAGACTGCCTCACTGTAACAAAGCTTTTCTCGAATTTTTAACTGCTGCTTGATGCGTCACATCCTTCTCATCCGTCACAGCCTTCTGATCCTGCAACTTCCCTCCCTCATTTCCTCAGACCAATGACAAGACACTTAAGAAAAAACATTAAGCAGCCCTGTAATTTCGACAGTTCAATTTTTACTTCTTCTAAACTATCTGTAACCTACTTAACATCCTTTCTAAGCACTTTCGTAATCTCTTTTTTACACAGGGAACAGAATTTTTCAACTACTGCTTTCCAACTCACACTCCACCTCCTCATATAAATCCATTTTTTACATTCTCTCTCACATCATTTGAGGGATGACTTCATTCATGCTTGGAGCAAAATTATTGCTGAATTGCATCACTTTAGCATTAATTTCTAGAGAGTTATATTTTAACCATATGAAGCAACTCAAAGAGGAAACCCTCCAGAACTGCACTTTCCAACAAACCATGTACTTTCAAGTATTAAAAAGACAGAGACAGTGAGTGAAAGATAGATAAGCCTTTGGCACAAAGGTATTTCAGTTTAGAAGTTGTGATGGTTGTAAAAATGGTGGGCTCTGACAAAAGAAATAGGGCTCAAAGAACAAGTTGGAAAAATTTCTACAAACAATGAAAAAGTCAACAGCGACTTTCCAGCAGCAGAGAAAACAATTAAAATAAATATGCACTTAAACTATCCAAGCAACAAAAACAATAATTTTAACTGCAGTGGCCCAGACACTTTGAACTGACAAGCTCCCACTATGTGAGAAAGAACTGAAAAGAATTCTATGAAGGAGAGTTACTTAACTGACAAGTTACAGCAGGGTTAGCAGTCCACAAAATCTGACCAGCCAACTGCACTAGAAAGCAAAGCTTAAGTCCTGATATTCGAGCATCTGAAGTGTTGGGTATCAGAACTGGAAAACTCTGGTCATCTCTTATTAAATACTACTGCAATGAATAAAGACCCAACTGTAAAGGCCAAACCTGTGGGAGTAGAAATTTAACAGTCCACATAACAGAGGGATATTTATCTACATACACAGACATTTGCATGCATTTACATTAACCTCCAAAGCTATATCACAAATTAACACATGCTAAACATTGTGGTAGACATGTCTGCATTGCTCTTCCATTAAACATTTTGTTTTGTTAAGTTATAATGTTACAAGCAGCTGAAACCTACATGCAAAACAGCAAGCAAAAATCCTGTAAAAATGTACAGAAGGGCACAAAGAAGTGGTCTGATAAATAAGACTAAAACACTCAAGAGTATTGGGAAGATACTCTTAGGAAGATGTAAATGAAGTATGCACGCTCATCTAGTATCAGTCTTAACATAAAATCCATAATTCCATTTTCTGATAACCCATTTCATTTCATTTCATTACAGGGTAAGGGGATGCAAGAGATCATAAAAGTAACCGATTGGTACAGGGTTTTTTAGCTCATTCTAGAAATTGTGCCAGACTACTGCAGGATACACACCCCTATCATCAATCAACCTACAGCACAACTTTGAAAGGTCGAGGAAATCAAAATCACCCACTAAGGGAATATAAACAGGTACAAATGCAGTCTTAAGAATAACTTCTGCCTGTGTTCATTATGCATGCACACAATTTAGCTGTACACAGCATACTTAAAAATGCAAACCAAATATAAGGGGTGGGAACTACAAAACATCCTCTAATAAACTCCAAATATAAGCTGTTAAAAGTATACAAGGACCATGCCCATGCATACTTTGAACCAGTCAGTATTTGATGAATAAACTTTATGATACTGATCCATATTTAATAAATTAACACTTCACAGCACATGATACAGATTATGTTTTATGCTCCTGGATACTAATTAGAGTATTGTTTTTTCACTGATAAATGGACACTCATGGTATGATATTAACTTTTGATGTCTGATCTTGCCTGTCTACTTTATGAGCATTTAACATTCTATTCCCCCATCTCTCTTTTCCAAACTTACCTTTCTCCAGTTGCGCACCTTCTTTAATGTCTAAGTGGAGTCCTTTCTCAGACTCCTATTTGAGATGTCCTTTTATAAATCTGCAACCCTTCCTGTGAAGTTGTCAGTTAGAAAGCCACTATCGAGTATAACAGCAAAAGGTTCATACTAAGGGCTGCTTCTTCACCAAGATGTTACTATGTAGGCTAACAACAAAACTGCAAACTGCACCAGAAAAACACGTCCGATTGTGAAAATACAATAAGCATTATTTCAAAGTTAACAGAATAATCTCTCAACAAAATATATATGACACCAACTAGCCACATATATAATGTCAACAAATATGTTACAACTAAAATAAAACTTGAGTTGTTTATATGAAAGAAAGGGTGTGTCAGTATGGTTTCTGACACACTAGTGTGCAAAAAGACACGTTTTGCATCAGAAAATATGGTGTTATCCTAGGAATTTCTCCTTTCCCTAAGATGTAGTAATCTTGGCTGGTATGACTTTACATACCTTGCAACAACTATTTTTAGTGATTAAGTTTGACTACTGTTTACAGCAGTGTCTCTTGATCGTCACTAAGGGTTAACCACAGAACAGTCACAGTTTCTTTAGGGAGCCAATAGAAGTATTTATCACTAAACATGACTAGAAAACGAAAATAATGATGTTACAAAAGCTTACTGCACAAGAACACTACCAGAGATTTACCTATATTTATCCTGTACTTTCTGTTTGATGTCTTGAAGTGAATCTTGGGAAATATCTCTCTCCAAATACCCCGACAACACTTCAGTAGCATTTTCTAGGTCTGCTTGATTGTTCTATGGAGCGAAAAAGGAATAAGAAAGCAGTCAACCCAAGACTCACTCTTTCATCAGCCACTGCATTACTCATAACCAAACAATTGAAAGTAGGGAATTATTATGACAACACAGCAATCGGGAACTTTTTTTCATGATCAGTTAGGTAATTTCATGCCAGACACCAGAAGTTAGATTAGAAATCTCTTGTGTGTAAAGTTATCCTGCAAAGCACTACAGTTGAAGATCAACTTGTAGAGAGCAGCAAATTACACTGCTACTGCCTCATTTCAAATATATTTTCGCAACAAATTGTATACATAAGTCTGAACAATACTTAGTAATGCAACAATCAAGTACAAGTCAAGATGTAATGCATCAATTATCTGCACTGTGATGATAAAAAAAAAGTTATGCACTCACCATAACGTTCCATGTTTGTAGTCCATCTCGCCCTTCATTCTTACATATGGGTTCAGAGCCGATCCTTGGCTCTGACTCGGCCTATTACAAAGCTCAAAGTCTCTTAGTTGGCTCGTGGCTAGGTAGGTATCCCACAGTGCACTAGTACAATCCCCAGATCTTGTTAGCTGCTAAACTATAGAAAGACAGAACTAAGGTTATCCAGAAAGAACAACTATAATGAAAGGTCTCCACCCTACCAAGGTGATACTATCCTGTCTCCAGATCCTTCCAGGACGGGGGTAGGTGGGTGGGTTTCTAAGAATGAAGGGCGAGATGGACTACAAACATGGAACGTTATGGTGAGTACATAACTTCTTTATGTTCTGTAGTCCTAACTCGCCTTCATTCTTACATATGGGACAGCGTCCCTAGCACCTTATTCTTGGGTGGCTCATGGGAAAATACTCCTGAGTACCGTGGAACCAAAGGAGACTCTACCCCTGGAGGTCAGGTCCAATTTGCAATGAGTAATAAAGGTATGAGGGGTAGCCCAGGTTGCTGCTGCACAAATACTGTCACTTGGAAGGCAGCAGATGTAGACTGGGAATTGTGTAGAATGAGCCTTAATCTTGAACTGTAGAGTTTTTTCATTGGAGGAGTAAATGAAGGAAATACCACTCGAAATCCAATTAGAGAGAGTCACTTTAGAGACTGGCAGACCTAGTCTAGAATCAGAAAAGGATACAAACAATTGGTCTAACTGAGTTCCTTAGTCCTGTGAAGGTAGAACCGTAACTGCCTGTGAACATCCAATTGATGAAATTTGTATTCTGCTGCGTTGGAATGATTACAGAAAAATACAGGTAATTCTATGGTTTGGTTCAAATTAGTGTGAGAGCAAACTTTAGGGATAAAGGAAGGATTTGTACGAAGAGAAACTCTGTCTTTGTGGAAAATCAAATAAGGAGGCTTAACAGACTGTGCTTGTAACTCTGATACTCGTTTAGCTGATGTGATGGCTACTATAAAACAAGGTCTTCCAAGACAGAAATTTCAATAGGCATGAATGAGCGAGTTCAAAAGGCGGTGAAGTTAGTTTGGACAAAACAAAGTTTAGACCCCAGGGAGATACTGGTTCCTGAAAAGGGGGTCTCAGCAAAGTAGCACCCTTAAGGGAGGTTTCACACGATCTGTGGGACATCAGGTTAGATTCATGTTGACCCAAATGAAAATTAGATATCGCTGCCAATTGGACCCTAATTGTGGCAGCACCAGACACCTGATGGAAAAGTTCAGACAAAAATTCTAAAACCATAGGGATGGATGCAGTGTAAGGATCTACATTCCTTTCTTCTGCCCAGATAGAAAACCTTTTCCCTTTGCTAGTGTATAACTTCCTAGTGGAAGGTTTATGCGAAGATGTGAGGATGTGGGTCATAGCAACAGAAAAATCATGAAGCCTGACTAGGGATGGAATTGGAGCAGCCACACTCTCAAGTTGAGGGTGTGGAGGCAGGGATGAAGGGAGCCGTCTGACATGTGTCAAAAGGTCTGGCACTTGGTCCAGAGTCCATGGATCGTCTAGTAGATGAGGCCCGAGAAAGGGGAACCAAATTTGGCAAGGCCAGTAAGGAGTGATGAGAATCATTTTGCTTCCCAATAACACTGCTTTCTGAATAACTTTGGATACGAGAGGAAAGGGAGGGAAAGCATAATGGAATCCCAGGGGCCAATCATGAACAAGTGCATCTCTCGGTGGCTCACCCGGAGGGGGGATAAGGGAGAAGTAGCTGCTGCATTTGTAGCTGATTGGACTGGCAAAGAGATTGCAGCAAGGCTGTCCCCATTTCCAGAAGATCTGTTCCGCTATTTCCTGATACAGAGACCACTCGTGAGGCAACAAGACTGCCCTGCTGAGCTTGACGGCTAACACATTGGTTGTCACTGGGATGTGCGTTGCCACTAGAAAACGTTGGGAAGAAATTTCCCACTACCAAACATGAAGGGCCTCTCAACAAAGGGGGTAAGATCTGGTTCCTCCTTGTTTGTTGAGATACCATACCACGCTGTCAAGTTGAGGGTATGGAGGCATAAACCTTCCACTAGGGTCTGATTGGATTGCTATCGTCCCTAGAGGAAGAAAGTCATGAAGTGCTTGCAACGCTAGAAGCACTGCTCTCATCTCTAGAACAGTGATATGCAGGTGAGCCTCATGATCTTGCCATGTGCCTTGGACAGACCTGCCTAGATACCCCCCCCACCCCACCCTACCTGTGAGACATCCGTGGGCACAGTAGCAACGGGGTGGCGAGGAATGAATGGAGTCCCTGTTGTTAGCTGGTCGGGTTGAATCCACCAACGAAGGTCCTTTTTGCAAGACTCTGTTATGATGACGTGGTGAGATAGAGGCAGTTGTTGAAAGGACCACTGGGAAGATAGAAGCCACTGGAGTATTCGCATATGTAATCTGGCTAGAGGGACTAACATTATGGTGGAGACCATGGTCCCTAAGAGTTTCAGCACTGTCTTTGCCTTGACTTTCTGTAGAGGAAGTAGCCTGAGAATTAGTTGTCTAGGTTTTGAATTCTTTCTGCAGGTAGATGAGCTAACATGGCGACTGTGTACATTTCTGCGCCTATAAAAGTCACAAATGAAGAGGGCGATAAGGCAGACTTTTCCCAATTTATTGTAATTCCCAGCTGGGAACAAAGCTGGATGGTGGAATCTCTGGCTTGTAGGAGTAAATGCCTGGTGGTGGCGGTCAGGAGCCAGTCGTCCAGGTATGGAAACACTTGGAATCCTAGATGTCTCAGGTGACCTGTCACTACTGCCATACATTTGGTGAACATCCTAGGGGCTGTGGTGAGACCAAAGGGCAGAGCATGAAATTGGTAGTGACTGGCTCCCAGCCAGAAGCGTAAGTGACTCCTCGATGCTCTGTCCATTTTTATATGGTAGTATGCATCTTGGAGGTCTATGGAGCACATCCAATTGTCTTTCCCTAACGGAGAGAGTATAGACTGCAGTGTCACCATCTGGAACTTGTCCTTCTTTACGGATTTGTTTAGTTTGCTGAGGTCCAAGATGGGCCTCCAGTCCCCCTGTACGTTTTGGTACTAAAAAGAATCTGGAGTAAGTTCTAAATCCTATCTGTTCTGCGGGGATGGTTTGGATAACTCTCTTTGCAAGCAACTTTTGCACTTCTATAGTTGCTTGATCCCTGTGATTGGGTGGAACATTCGGGATCTTCTTGGGAGTGTGGGGTGGAACAGAAAAGGGTATGGAGTAACCTCTGGTGATTATTCTTTGTACCCATTTGTCTTGGTTGATGTTTAGCCAGGCTTTTGGATACAAAGATAGGTGACTCCAAACTGGCTCCAGAGAAGCACAGCCGGGCCCCCACATCAGGAGCGCTGATGCGGACAGCCTCGAAACAAATTGTGGCCTCCCTGGTTTTGTGGACCCCCCCCTGCCTCTTGGTTGATGTCTACTATTAGCTCCTCCTCCTCTGCCTCTGAAGGAGGAGTCACCCTGTGCATCCGGGAAAAATCTCTGGGACTTCTTGAACCACATCTTACCACCTCTCTGACCCCTAGGATATAGTCTAGAGGGGACGGTAAAACGCACTGCCACGGCAGAAAGAGTTTTCCCTTCTTGCTCACACCTGGTGAGTGTATCTTTTACCTTGGGTCCAAACACTGAGGAACCATCAAAGGGGGTGTTGGTAAAGGTAGACTTGAAAGGCTCCGCAAAAGTACATAAGCGCATCCAGGAATGTCTCCTAAGAGAAACTCCTGAACCCACTGCCCTGCTCGCTCCATTGGCTGCATAAGAGATCAGCCTCATGGAGGAGTTCCGATGGAATTTAAGGTGGACAACTGAGCAGACGCCTTCTCAGGGACTCCTTCAATAGATGTACCTTGAAGAGTATCTCCTAACTCCTTGAGGAGATCTCTTTGAAGCCTCGTAAAATGTGTGAGATAGTTCAGCGATCTGAGTGTAAAAGCCGCTGAAGAAAAAATATGCTTCCCGTATCTATCCATCATTCGAGACTCCTTATTCGGCGGACGGACAGATGAAGTCTCTGCTAGCTCCTTCTTGGTGGCCGCCACCACCACCATGGCATCTGCAGACACGCCCTTGGACAAAAATCAATCTTTCTTTACGGGCAGACAAATTTATTGGGTCTTTTGAGAACTGGCTCCATGGCATCAGGAGGCTCCCACACCTTCCGACTAACCAGGTCTAACAGTTCATCGAAAGGTGGAGACACCCACGAGGCTGAAGGTTAAGACCCGAAAGCCTTCAGGTACACTGACTCCTCATCAGAAGGGGTGACAGTGGGCCTGCCGCCTCTCTGCTTAAGATGTCTCTACAGGAGACATCATCACAGGACGACTTGGGGACCCTTCTGACTCCTCGAGGTCAGTGTCTGAAGTGATGGATTCAACCAGGGAGTCTACATGCTTCCTCTTGCATGTCCTCTTCCGAGGGGGCTCCTCAGAAGGGTACTCTGGGGAGGTCTCGGAAGACTGGGGGCCACCCAACAGGGGCTCTTGAGGCTGCGGGTCTCTGCTGTCATGAGAGAGAGTAGTTGCTGAGACCGAGGTCGGTGCTTGAGGGGGATGACCATCGGTACCCTTGCGTGGAGCTGATGAGCCAGACAGCACACTCCTCATCATCCCAAAGTCAGATCTCTCCAGCTCCAAAGACAGCCCCGGTTCCGAGGAAATGGAGGTAGTCATTGGCTCTAGAGCGACCGGCTCCGAGATGGATGTAGGGTTCAAGCTCACCCTAGCCGACGCACTGAGAGGGAGACTCGTAACCAAAGAGGTTCGGGTCCAAGTGTCCCTGTCGGGTCCGACCGGTGAGTTTCAGTTCCTAGACATCACGGACGACACCGAAGGTGTCATAGTGGAACTCGGTTCTGAGACAGCCACGAGGGGAGCTGGAACCGAGGGTTCCACAACAAGTGGCACCGAAAACTCAGGCTCCGAAGGCCCGACTCAGCTCGGAGGAGGAACCACAACAGGGAAGATGGACGCAGGTGGCTCCTTTTCAGTAGTCGGCTCCGAAGGCTTGGGGCCAACACTGAAGTGCCAACATTGACAATCTCAACCAACTCCGAGGACAGTGGAGCCTAGGAGGTAGAAGTCTTGTCAAGTTTAGACGGTTTCTGAGGAGGTTCCGCTACACTAGTCGACGCCGGAGAAAACCTCTTGGCCTACTTAACCTTCTCTTTTTTGGAAGAATGTGATTTGGATGAAGAAGAAGAAGAAATCGCTAAGTCTTCCTTGAAAGAAGGCTTGAGGAGACCTTTCAGAATTAAAGTACAGTTGTGTACACTTACCATAAATGTAGATGTTCGAGTGTATTCACTGTTGTAGTCATTACATTCGGGTAATCTGCTGGCAGGTTGCCCTCAGTCAGCCTGATTAACAAAGTTTTGGGTCCTGCGTTGGTTGCTGTCCCTTCTTCCATGACGTCAGGGGTATAAAACATGCAGCCGACGCCATTTTCATCAGTTTTTCTTGCCCCAGATGTCAGGTGCCCCTCAAATGGGGAGCAATATATATAGATATATATATATATATATATATGCATGTAATTTAGAACACAAAAAATATACCTCCAAATAAAAGCAAATACAACAAAAAGGCTTTTGAGCATAGTAACAGGAAGAAGAGAAGAAGAGGTATAAAATGAAAAAAGTAGGGGGCTGGCGGGTGGGTAACCAGGACTGCAACAGTGAATACACTCGAACATTTACATTTATGGTAAGTGTACACAACTGTACTATGTTCTTTGTGTTTCACTGTTGCAGTCATTACATTTGAGTAGAATCCCAAAGCTATGGTTGGAGAGGATGGAATTATACAGCATTAGGAGCAGCTACAAGGCCCTGCAGGACAGCAGTGGCAAAGCCTGCTCTGGATTTAGAGAAGCGGGGTAAATGGTAATGCTTGGTGAACGTATGAACAGAGCTCCAGGTAGCAGCTTCTAGAATGTCTCTGGTAGGAACCCCTTTGAGAAAGGCTGCAGAAGTAGATGCAGCCCTGGTGGAATGGGATCTGATCCCCTTGGGGACAGGTTTACCATGATGCATGTAGCAGAAACGAATACAATGGCTTATCCATTTTGAAAAAGTCTGCTTTGAAATAGCCTTTCCCTCTGCCCCTGCAGCAAATGCCACCAGTAGTTGCTCAGATTTTCTTAAGAGATTTTGTCCTGTTCAAGTAGAATCTTAGTTGTCTGTGTACATTCAATGAATGCAGAATCCGCTCCCTCTTGTTCTGTGGATTTGGGAAAAAGTTGGCGGATGAATGGTCTGATTAAGAGCCACACTAGATACCACTTTAGGCATAAAGGATGGATTGGTCCTGAGCGCTACCCTGTCTGGGTAGAAAATAATAAAAGGCTCCACTGCCACAAGAGCCTATAGTTCTGAAATCCTTCTAGCTGAAGGGACTGCTAAAAGAAAAGTTGTCTTCCAAGAGAGAAATTTTATGTCCGCAGTAGCAGCTGGCTAAAAAGGAGGTAGGGTGAGCTTTTCCAACACAAAATTGAGGTCCCATGCAGGAGTTGGTGCTCTCCTGGGAGGTCTTAAATTTTTGGCCCCTCTGAGATACTGCTTTAGCAGGGGATGAGAAAAGAGGGGAGGCTCTGTGTTGTAATGAGCTGAAATGGCAGAGGCATGGATTTTTATGGAAGGAAAAAGATAGGCCCTTGTGAAGCATCTCAGTTAAATATTGCAGAATCTGAGGAATACTGGGCATTGCTGTGCTTATTCCTTGTGCCTGATTCCAGGCACAGAATCTTTTCCATTTATAAGCATAAGATTTTCTAGTACTAAGCCTTCTAGCCTCCAAAATGACATCAGTCACAGGTTTGCTGAGAGATGTAACTGGTGAAATTAGTTGATTAGCCGTGCTGCAAGATTCAGAGTTTGGAACGGAGTGTGTAGAATTTGAAAGTTCTGCTGAGGCAGTAGATAAGGTGTCTGAGGCAAGTACCATGGAGGAAGGTGTGACATATTGTGTAGGAGCGGGTACCAGTGTTGGCGAGGCCAGTCTGGAGCAATCAGAATAATTTTTGGTTTTTCCTGTCTGACCTTTAGTAATACCTTGGAGAGCAAAGGCAGGGGGGAAAGGCATAGACTGATAGGTTTTTCCAGCTGTAGGATAGACCATCCACTTTCCAAGCTTTTTTGGGATGGATTCTTATGCAGAATTTGTCAAACTGATAGTTTTGGGATGAGGCAAAAAGATCTATGTCTGGGCACCCCCATTTGCATGTCAACATGCTGAAGATTTGCAGATGCAGTTTCCATTCGTGTGGGTCCATAAGATTTCTGCTTAGTTTGTCTGCCAGAGTATTTTGCTTTCCTGGCAGGAATTGAGTTTGTAGATGTATCTGGTAAGTCAAGGCTGTGTTCTACAAAGCCATGGCTAGTCTGCAAAGGGGGTAGGAATGGGTACCCCCCCTGCTTGTTTATGTACCACATGACTGTGGTGTTGTCCGTCTTTATCAGTAGTTGTCCTGGATGAAGAAAGTCCTTGAAAGCTGTCAGAGCATTCTGTACAGCTAGCATCTCTTTCTGGTTGATATGCAGTTGCATATGATTTGGGTTCCATTCGCCCTGAATGCATCTCCCTGCCAGATGCGCCCCCCCCCAAGCATAGTCTGATGCATCTGTAGTCAGGGTTTGGGTGGCAGGGGGTGGAATGAATGACAGTCCCTTGTTTTGGTGACAGGCCTCTGCCCACCATAGGAACTCTTTCTGCAGGCAAGGAATGATAGGAATCATTGTTTCCAGGCTGTGGCAATGCTGACTCCATAAGTTTTTAGGTACCACTGAAGTTTCCTCATATGCAGTCTTGCATATGGAATTAGAAGAATGCAGGAAGCCATGAACCCCAAGGCCTGCAGAATTTGTCTTGCAGATAACTGGGTCTTTGTGGCCACTTGTTTGAAGTAAGTCATCAACTGGATTGGTTTTTCTGGCGTGAGGCAAGTCATCTGGGCAGTTGTATTCAAGCTTGCACCCAGGAATGTCATTTTTTGAGAGGGTACCAGTTGTGATTTATTTTCGTTTATGGTGTACCCTAGGCAAGTTAGAAGCCTTTTTACAAATGCCAGATGCTGTAGAAGAGTGTCCTTGTTTTCTGCCTGAATTAGACAATCGCCCAGATAAGGATAAATTTGAATGTTTCTTTGTCTGCAAAATGCAATTACTGGTGCCAGGCACTTTGTGAAGACCCTAGGCGCAGTAGATAAGCCAAAGGGCAGTGCAGAGAACTGGTAATGCAAATAGCCTGCTTTGAAGCGGAGGTATCTTCTGCAAGATTCCCTGATTGGGATATGCAGGTAAGCCTCTTTTAAGTCTAGAGTTACCAACCAGGCATCCTTGCCTAGCATAGGCAGTAACTGTTGTAGGTTCAGCATCTTGAATTTTGCAATGTTCAGGAAAGTATTTAGAATGGAAAAGTCCAGAATTGGATGCCACGATTTGTCTTTTCTAGGCGCCAGGAAAAGTCTTGAATAAAAACCTTGTCCCTTTTCCCTTTCTGGTACTGGTTGAATAGCCCCAATATTCATGAGGGACATAACTTGTTTCTGGGCCTCTGCCCACTGATTTGGAGGCAGATCTGGCCATCCGTTTGGAATTGGCAACGTGTGGAAATGAAATCTGTATCCCTGGGATACTATATTTAAAACCCAGTTGTCCTGGGTAATTAAGATGCCAATTTTGTGCATGAAGTGCTAGTTTTCCCTCCAAAGGGGCTGCCAAAAGATAAGTGCTTGGAAATGGTAGAGGAAAGTCATTGAGACTGTTTACCGTAGGGAGGAGCCTTGCTACTTCCAGATTTGGAGGTGGAGGCCACCCCATTGTTTTGTTCTGTAAGTTCCTTGTGACTGAAACCTGGAGCCTTTGGAGTGTCTGGGTTTGACATGAGCGGCTCTGGTGGGTACTGGAAAGGACCAATTCTTAGTAGGTCAGTGCCTACTGAACCTGGGTGGCTGCACTTGTAGGAAATCTTTTACAGTTTGCATAGATTTAGCTTTGTCTTCCATCTTTTTCAAACTTCTTCTGCCTTATTACCAAATAGACTGTCCTGCTGTAAAGGAGCATCCAACAATTTTGGTTTAACATGATCAGGCAGATTTTGCTCCTTGAGCCAAGCATGCCTTCTTATCACAGATCCATTAACAGCGGCCCTGCAAGAGGGCTCCAAGGAATCAAAACCACATTGCAAAGTATGCTTTCCAACTTGTTCAGCTGAATGCAATAAATCCTGTAACTCTATTTCTCACACAGTCAGAAATCAACATAATTTTCTGTTTAAGTAAGCCCATGACATGTTGCTGATATTTAAGCATATGAAATTGACAGTTTAAAGCCCTGATTGCCAGGGTTGCAGACGTGTAAACCTTCTTACCCCATCTATCCAGCGCCCTGGAGTCTCTATCAGAAGGGATAGGATTTTTAGCAGTAGAAGCCTCAACACCCTTGGGACCCTGAGAAATTGCTTCAGGGTCAGCAGTAGGGTTTTTAAAAAGGAATTTGTGGGAGTCAGGAACCCTGTAATATCTGTCTGGCTTACAAGGAGCCGGAGGCAGGGAATCAGGAGCCATGCTGGATTCTGAGAAAACATCATCAACAATGTCTAGAACAGGAGGTATAGCCAAAGGCCTATGCTGAGGAAGAAGTAGTAAAACCTTAAGCCTCTTTTTGGATTCTGAAAAATCCTGACTCTCCCAATGAAAATTTTCCCTTAAAGTACGCAAAGTTTCTCCAAAAGAAAAATCCTCAGGAGGAGAAGCAGAAGGGATGGATTCTTCTGCATCAGAGTCCTCATAAGGTGGAACATACAATTCCTGATCAGAAGAGGAATCAGAAAAAATAGAAACCTGATCTGAAGATTCATAATCAGTGCCTTGCCTAGGCCTCTTAGCAGGAGGGGGTTGGGAACCCCTGATCAAGGTAATTAAATCCTCAGCCATTTTGATCATTTGTTTTTTAGGCATAGGAGCCTGTGCACGTGGCCCAAGCATCGTTTTTTTAGACATAGAAGTTGGTTTTGGCCTTGGTTTTGAAGATGGCTTCAGTTTAATATACAAATCTTTAGGCCTGAAAACACCCTCAGAAGCCGGTGCCTGCTCAGCGGCTCCGGACCCATCTAAGGTAGAGACATCCGCGGGTTCAATACTTAAAGTGTCTCGCGGCATACTGGACTTCGAATGGGTCTCAGTAGAGGCCTGCGAATCAAAGGTAGCGGGTATCAGGGGCTGCGAAAGCGCCTCACTGAGAACAGGCGACTGGCTTAGGAGAAGCTTCGTCGTCGGTTTTGGACCTTGACAGTATGTCTGTGTCTTTTTCTTTGCGTTTTTTGTGAATTCCGGTAGTCGGATTGCTAACCGACGACATTTCAGGATAGTTAAATCTTGAGCCAAAATATTTAGATGCAAAAATATACCGATGCTTAATAGTACAAATGAAAATCCTTATGAGGTATTTGCTTCCCACAAGTAATACAATTATTAACTTTTACTGACATCGGTAAGGAGCAAGAAAAAGTTTCCCCAACGGGGTACTTAGCTTTAGGTTGAAGACTTCAGTTCTGAAACTCGAAAACGAAAATTTCAGGAGCCATCCAACCGGCACTTATGAACTGCTTCTGCTTCGAGCACCGCGCGGCAAGAAAGACTGATGAAAATGGCATCAGCTGCATGTTTTATACCCCTGACGACATGACGTAATGGAAGAAGGGACAGCAACCGACACAGGACCCAAGACTTTGTTAATCAGGCTGACTGTGGGCAACCTGCCAGCAGATTACCCGAATGGAATGACTGCAACAGTGAAACACGAAGAACATCTTGTACTTCTGCTCCTGGAGGACTCTGGAGCTAAAGGAATGGCAGAATAAACAAGTTTCCTGCAAATGAATGGCTCCGAGACAATATGCACAATTACTATGGCCATCCATAATTGACATCTTCTGGGAGCACTTTATACATTTTTTGAAACCCGATGGTTTGTGGTCTTTAGACATGTTGACGAGCTGTGTAATTAAAGCAGGTACACAACAAGCACAATGAGGAATAGATCCTCTAACTTAATCGGGCCTAGCCCTGAGGAAAATATGAAAATAGCAGAGAACTAGGTCCTCTAACTTAAACGGACCTAGCTAGATAGGCTAAGTCGTAGAAAAAAGGCCAGAGAGTAGAAGCAGGCAAGGAAACTAACAAACTGCATGCAAGCTAAATTTTCTAAATTAGCAAACCAAGGCCCAAAACGTGGACCCGTAGAGAAAACTCTGTAACAAGACTAGCAACAAACATTGCACACAATATATATATATATATATATATATATATATATATATATATATATATATATATATATATATATATATATATAAAGCCAGAAAATAGGGTCTTAACTAAACAAGGCCCAATGAAATATCAATGTTAACAAGAAACTAGCACACAGGATACCAACGGAGAACAACAATGGCCAACCAGTTCTTAACAAACTGATTTAAATATCAAACACACTTCTAAACTCTTGTAAACACTCCTAACACTACTAAACACTATCTAGAATAAGATAACTAGCTACAGAAAATGGTTGTTGTTTGTCTTTCGGCTTTTTCCCGGTAAGGGGTCGCCACAGCGGAACTTCGGTCCATTAATGATTGGCAGTAGATATTTTTTTATGAAATACCGAGGTGCCAGCTCGACACCCAACCTTCAACGAAGGCACGCCCATTTACACACACGTCTTTCGAACGCTACCCAACCGCAGGGAGGACATGCAGACTTTACACAAAAGGCACTCCCAAGCCAAGCCGAGAATCGAACGGGAGAACCTCTTGCTGTGAGGTAACAACGCTACCGCCGTACCACCATGGCTAATGAATTACAGAAATTTAAACTTAGCCACGGCCAAGCAAGAAGCACTTCTGAACTCGTAGACACGGCAAACGAGATCTGGGGATTGTACTAGTGCACTATGGGAAACCTACCTAGCTACAAGCCAACTAAGAGACTTTGAGCTTTGAAATAGGCTGAGTTGGAGCCGAGGATCAGCTCCGAACCCATAAGTAAGAATGAAGGCGAGATAGGACTACAGAACATCTAACATTATCTCCACAGAATAATGTCACTATTTACACTAAGTCTATCAATTACTGCATGCACACCAGTAAGCACAGTACTTAAATTATCTGGTTCCATTGTTCACAGGACTTAATGCTTACTATCTTTTAATGCTTAATACATCTTTTGTTATTTATTTCCACCCATTCAGCCAACAAGGAACCCTTGCTACTGACAAGGGTCCAACACAGCAACATCATCCCTGCTGAGATCAAAATCTAGCCTAATGCCAAGAGAATATAACAGTCTCCTGAGAACTGACACACATTTTGAGCTGCTGAACTCAATGTCATCTTACACAAATTATTATACATCAGTCTCTTATCAATATTGTTCCTAGGCAATCCTGAAAACTGGACAATGGGACAAAAGCTTCACACTACGGCATGCTTACACATGTAAAATTCTATACAACTGCACAGAATAAAACTCTTTTCCACAGCATGAGAAACTGTTTTCCTCAAACAAAATTCCAGTTACACTAAATGTTTTATTCTGCTATTTTAATGGTGCCATTCACATTTTATACAGCAATGCTGATTAACCTCTATTAACAGGTTATCTCAGTAACTAAATCACTAGTCTCCTTAGATTCATAGGTCATTTTAAGTAACCTTGTGTTCTAACTACATAATGCTTCATCCCCACAACTGATGCAAGAGGTTTGCTGACATAGATGTATGAAAACATTCTTACAGCACTTTTAGGTTTCTTTATAGTTACAATTGCTATTTACACACTAGGTTACTGGCCACTGTTTATTAGAAAAGTCATTTAAAACTAAACTTGCAATCTGTGACAAACATCAACTTGGGCCACAAAAGCATCAATTAACCAAACACTTTAAACCACAAGGAACATCTCTATCAAGAGGTAACAACTGACTAAGAATACTAGGGCAGACACACAAACTGACATGGTAATAAAGGTCTAGCACGTGTCATCACAGCAAAAATTTCACAACTTCTTAAGCAGAAGACTTCAACTCAATATGTACAGTCCTTTCTTTACCAACAAGCAATAATATGCATATAACTCCACTATGATGCCATCCTTCTGCTCTTACCACTGGGCAGCTGCAGTATGACCTGCCTTACGAATGGCAGTATCACTGATTAAAGTGAGCTTGGTTACAACATACAAGTTCACAATTTAATAAACATCTTACATTTGACAACATAATAGCACTTTTGTAGACATAACACACCATACATCTCTAAAAGCAAACATTTTTTTTTTGCAGTTGCAGAAATAACTCATGTATCATTAGGAGTTTCCTACAGCTTAAACACAGTTAAATTATTTTGATTTCTCACATGCTGCACTTGGAAACAATTTATCCCATCAGGTTTAACTGTCATTAACAACACATTTAGAAATTATACAAAGTTACAGTCCAAATTACATTTCAAAACAGTTTGTCAGAGTCTCTTAAATTTTTCATGTATTTCACCATTCTATGAAATAGAGCTCCAGCCATTAGTCGATTTACTGTCTTTCTCTTTAGAAAGAAGGGGGGGTGCATATGCATCATGTCCAAAGCAGTCTGTTGGACTGTCACACATTTTCATTTTTCATGAAACCTGCCCATTTTTAAGCCACTGAGACGATCAACAGTTGACCCTTTAAATGCTAAGCAGAACAGTTGTGTAGGAACTTAACACAACTGCATATGCTCATGTGTAATCATTGTTGCAGCAGTACTAATTTTTGGCACTTCGGTCAACAGAAGGTACAATGTCTGCACTTACTTCAAGAGATTTTCATTCTTCCCTCTTTTAGCCTGGTGGATGCCCTCTCAACTGGACATCAGGAAACCTGCTGTTTGAACAGGATACCAAAACAAACCATCATTAATTATTTCCCTGTAATCAAAAGGGAAGAGGTAGGAGCCACAGCAGTATTACCTAGATGGCAAATGCCCTCAAGGATGACAGCCTAATAAGACCCCGCAGCCACCCCAAAACTCCCTCCCCATGCATTAATCAAACCTGAGGAGGGAAATCTTCTTGTAGAATTATTTATTTTATATTTGTTGACCGGGATAGTCCGATTGGATACATGCCCATTTTCAGCAGAGACCCGGGGAGAAAAGCTCCAAGGTAAAACATACAGTAAAAAAAAAAAAAAAAATCACAAAATGATTACAAGTTACAGTTTACAGGCTCCAGTTGAGCAAGCAGGTAATATAATCACACATTTTTAAAACAGTGTTGACAAATTGACTAGGCAATGTAACATGATTACAGACTATAGAAGAGGATCTAGTCAGGTTTTGAACAAGGACATAGCCAGTGAGTTTTAAAGTCCACTTGAGGCTTTTTTTAACTGAGTAAGAGAGGGTTCAAGAGTAAGATCAGCAGGAAGAGAGTTTTGCCAACAGAATTAGCAAACAGAATCCCCAGCAGAGTTGTTGATTTTGGAAGTTTGAACCAGTAGTTTATTAGAAGAGCAAAGTGACCTCAGGTTGCTATAAGGGGTAATGATATTTTTAAGTGCAGGTGTATTATCAGGGGTGGTTGACAACTTTATGGACAATTATAAGCTGGTTGTACTGAACCACCCCAGAAGATTTAGGTTGTGACAGTGGTGGGTCCTATAGGCCATGCCTGTTGCAAATCTAGCAATACAGTTATAACAGCTGGAGAGTTTGCTAAGAGCAGACTTGTTCAGATTACTGAGTAGAGGGGAGGCACAGAGAAGAGTGGAGAGTAGATGGGAACGAGCAATAGCAGTTCTAGCAAACAGAGTAAGGAAAGGTTTGATCTTATACAGGGAGCCAAATTTTTTATTAATGGTTTTGATAGTTTGACTGACATGGATACCAAATTTGAGGGTGTTGTCTATTGTGATGCCTAAGAGTTTGGTTTGCACATCTGGGGAGATAATGGTACCATTATTAGATTTTATGGTAGAGTAGTGAGGAAGACTTACAAGTGGGAAAGAAAAGAAGCAACTTTGTTTTGTTAGGGTTTAATATCAGCTGACGGTTAGAAATCCAGTTTTCAAATACACTGAAAGTATTCTGGGTTAATGTCATTAAATCTGTCGGAGAGATGGCTGAACAAATCAAGGTGGAGTCATCCGCATATTGGATACAGGTAGCATTTGGGATGACAGTGGGAAGGTTATTAATAAAGACAGAGAAAAGAAGGGGTCCTAGTATGAAGCCCTGGGGGACACCTAGGTGATGGGTAGACAGTTTGTCTTGCTATAGGATGGCTTGTTGTCTACCACACAGGTAAGATTGGAACCACTGAAGCGCATGGCTATTTAGTGAGAATGCCTTAAGGGTGTGCATGAGTACTTGGTGGTTGACCATATCGAAGGCCTTGGAGAGATCTAAAAAGAGGGCTGAGGGAAAGCTTGCTATTATTTTGGTTAAGGTTTATGGTGTTAGAGAAGGATAGGAAGGCTGAGGTGGTACTGTGGTGTGGCCTAAAACCGTGCTGAGAGTTAGCCAACAGTTTATTCTGGGTAAGATCATGCATAAGTTGTTTATGGACACACTTCTCCATAATTTTAGCCAATGGTGACAGAATAACTATGGGTCTCCATAGTTTGACACTTCAAAGGAGTTTCCTCCTTTATGGAGTGGTATTACATGAGATATTTTCCAAATGGAGGGGATGGGGGCTTCAGATAAGGTTCTGTTGATTATGATGGAGCTGGGTTATGCTATGACATCTGCTGCTTTTTGCAGATACTCTGGTGGGAGATGATCAGTTGCTAGAATAGTTCGTTTTAATTTCTTAATTAAAGATCTGATAAGTGATGTAGAAACAGGCTGAACGCTAAAGGACAGTGGGGTATTGGCTGTGGCAGAATTTGGGTTGGAGCATCTGGGTGCCAGTTGGCTGGCTAGGGATTGGATAGTCTGTGAAGAAACTATTGAAGGTATTTGCAATATCCTCTGGGGATTTATGGTTGGAAGCTGGCGGGAAGGAGTGGAGGACTGTCCTGGGTGAAGAAGTTTGGTTATTCCTGCCCAAAACTTTTGAGGTTTGTTGTGATGTTTTTGTTGAAGGTGGTAGAAGTTTTTTTTTATCTTGTATAACAGATTTTTTTCTGTGATTTCTTAGCTGTCGGTATCTGAGTTGATCTAGTGGGTCTTTTCTGGCACACCATTTGTCCCATGCTTTATTTCTAGCTATGCTTTTACATTTGGTCTCTTTTGAGAGCCACTGGGCAGTTTTTGTTTTGGTTCTAATGGAGCAAGCAGGAGCGTGAAAATCAAGAATAGTAAGGAATATGGAATTAAAGTATGCTTCTGCATCGTCCAGTGAAAGGTGCTTTAGGATTGACCAATTGCAAGCTTTAAGTTCATTTTGAAAATTGGTGGAGCTGAAGTTCTTATTATTTCTGATGGTTTTAAAGGTGGTCTGGTGGGGGTTGTCCACCTTGTGGTTGATAATGTACGTAAGTAAGTGGTCACTTAGGTCATCTGGGAGGGTCCCTGACTTGTACATACAGGGGTGGCTGTTGATAAGTATCCAATCTAGGATAATGTCTTTGTTATTGGGTTTGCCTATCCTGGTGGGGGAGGATATGAGCTGCTTAAAACCATGTTGGTTGACATGGGTTGTAGGAGTTTCCGAAAAATAGGTGTTCCAATCAATATTAAAATCTCCAAGCACCATAGTTTCTTGGGGGTAGGTACTGGATAACCAGTGGAAGATGTCCTCTAGGGTTTTTGCATCATTACATGGAGGGATGTTAACGCAGACAATGTTTATGCATTTGCTACTGTTAATCTGTAGTTTGGTAATAATAATTTCTGCATTATTAAACTGGAGTGGTTGTAGGGAGACCATAGTAACATCTAGTGTATTTTTATAGAGTACAGCTACTCCGCCACCCTTCCTAGTAGTACAATCTAATCTAAGTATGTTGTACCCTGGTGGTAATACCTCATTGTCTTTAGTTACTGGTTTTAGCCAGGTCTCCGTAAGACATAACACATAGGGGGAGTAAACTGCTAAGAGGGCATGCAGATCATGGACCTTATTGTTTAAGCTTCTGATATTTAGTTGGCAGGTCAGGAGAGCATTAGGGGGCCTATTAACCAGTGTTATGCTAGAAGGAATATTAGTTTGAGAACTGGAATCAGCAGGTGGGGTTGGGCCAGGGTTTGGGTGGATGTCTACATCCATTGTCAGGCTGTAATGTAAGCTAACTATGAGTTTCATAATTTTGTTTATACATTTTTGGTAATATTTAGTTTTGAGGCAAATATACCTGGGTCTAATTGGGTGGTAGTTTTTAGGAATGGTGGGGTCAAGTATGTGGGGAATTATGAATTGGTCGGAACTGTTTGATATTGATGTGGTGATAGTTTGGGATTTTGGGTAGTGGAAACCTAGGTAGGGCTGATTTTCATAGGTGCTGAGGGGATATGGAATGAGTAACAGAGGTAACAGCAAAAATAGTATCAGTATTTTGAGGGATAACATAGTGCCTGGCTGGGGCATTATGTGGGAACTGTATTTGGAGCAGGAGTAAATTAAGAAGACTAGGAAGATTAGTGGCAGGTAGGGGGGGTGGTTTGATCTAGGAGGTTATCTTTGATAGGTTATAGTGGAGGAGGTGTGGTTTTTAGAGCTTTAAATTTAGCATCACTGGGGGCGGGTAGGATTTGTGGGCAGGGCGGGCGCAGAGCAAGCCCGAGCACAGTGAGTATAGCGCGGCCAAACCAAACCACAAGGCACCTGATTTCTGCGCATGCAAGATAAGTAATTGTAAAATGTTATATATTACTACTCTAGTTTTATACTGCAGATGTTATATTTTATTTCTCTAGTTTTATACTGCAGATTGATAGTACACACTTGGGGAGGTAAAGAAGATTATATTTCCCACTGGTAGCTCTTTAAGTAGCGACCAAATAATTAGCTAAAAACAACACTAAGTAATTTCTGAGGTCTAATGGCTTACCAGTGAGCAGAATTCAACTGCTCATGAGCACTTGTGTCCTGATGGGAGACTAATAATTTAAAGATGACTCCATTAACAGCAGGAATCTAATACAGACTTAATATTGGGGGTGGGGGTAGCAAAGAACTTGTGAACCAGGTGCAATGCAAAGAAACCAGCCAAACCAGAGAGGCAGGCAGTGGAAAACTATTGAGTGAAGGCTTCAGAAGGGGGTGAGTAGTAATACAAACTCTACTTGTAAAGTGAAGGAGAGAAGAGACAGCAAAGTTTAAGGTTGGGAGTGTGTCTTCACATTGACTTGCTTAATAATAGCCAGTTTATGCACAGATTAGAGTAGGGAGATACATTAGCAATAAAGGGGAATGTACAGAGATGCAAATATACAGGTGGGGCTCAAGAGATTCAAAACTAAGGCAAACAGCACTGAAAGGTCTGCTTGAGGGTTAAGTTTTAATCACAGAGAATAGGAAGGACTTGAATTAAGTGCATACTGTCTAGTGGACAGTAAGGATTACTACGCAAGCTGGCGGGGGGGGGGGCACAAGGCTCAAACAGTCGGTGTTATTAGCACACTGTGAACTACTAAGTAGCACAGTTAATGTTAAAGCTTCACTATCATAACACATACATGTTGAATGCCTGGGTGGACTGACCCTGCTCTTCAGGCTCAAAGGGTATACCCTTGGTTTAGTGTTGCAGTACTGATTTCTTCCTAGACTGTACGGGTGGGGTGGTAGCCGTGAACTGCAGAGTTGTCCGAGTGTGCTGTGAAGAGAGAGAAAAAGAGAGGGTGAAGCTAGTAGAATGAGACACAGATAGGTTAAAGGATGTAATGAGGAGATAGGAGGGTGTTAAAAGATACAGGTCTGAGGATAGAGTGGAGAGAGCAGGAGAGAAACAATAGACAGCAGGAGAACAGATGCTACTGCAACAGTCTGAGGGTACTTCAACAGCTAACTCATCACAGTGCCATAACTTTGTTTGGAAACAAGTTAATAAATCATGCACAATACATTTAGCAGCCAGTTATCCTGCGCATACAAGAACAAGTAAAATGAACACTTAACAGTCACTTGAATCAGTAGCAGAGACACAACTGCAGTGCTAAATCAGTAAACACTGATTCTAACACCAGCCAAACCAAACCACAAGGTACCTAATTTCTGTGCTTGCAAGGTAAGTAACTGTAAAATGTTATATATTATTTCTCTAGTTTTATACTGCAGATGTTATATTTTATTTCTCTAGTTTTATACGGCAGATTGAAAGTACACACTTGGGGAGGTAAAGAAGATTATATTTTCCACTAGCAGCTCTTTAAGTAGTGACCAAATAATTAGCTAAAAACCACACTAAGTAATTTCTGAGGTCTAATGGCTTACCGGCGAGCAGAATTCAACTGCTGATGAGCACTTGTGTCCTGACGGGAGACTAGTAATTTAAAGATGGCTCCATAAACAGTAGTTATGGCAGAAGGAAGGTGGGAAAAGGAAAAAAAGTGTTAACTGGGTACCCACCCCACACCAGGATGATAACAGGATGGAAAAAGATTAGTGGAGGGAGGGAAATATGACTGCAATGGCGAACATACTCTGACATCAGCAGTTATAGGAACCTCCTACAACTGTACTATATTAGGCATATTGTTCACTGCTGCGGGTGCTACCTTTTGGAAAGATTCTAAAAGCATATGGAGCAGAGAGTGGCTACACTTGCAAAAGAAAGGGGCTGTAATAGCCCCTGCAGGATGACCATGGCAAACCCTACCCTGGCTTGGGAGGTAATGCTAAAGTAGTAGTGGTTGGAAAGATATGGATAAATGACCAGGTCAATGCTTCCAAGACAGCTTAGGTATAGACCCCCTCTAAGAAAAGCCAATATGGCTGCTGCTGCTCTTGTGGAGTTGAACATTAGATGCCCTAGTCCACTTCTGTCATGGAAGCAGCAGATACAGTAGGCTACCCATCTGGAGATATTTGTTTTAAGACAGGCCTGCCCTCCTGCCCTTCACAAAAGCTATGAACAACTGATCTGTTTAGTTTACTTATTTAGTCTTTTCTATGTAAAATCCCAGTTGCCTAAGCACATCTAGGATAGACAAGCTACTTTCACCTTTACTATGTGGGACAGAGAAAAATACTGGGAGGTCAAGTCCCTGCCAGAGACCTCTGTCACCATCTTCAGCATGGAGGAGCTTTGCTTGCTGAAGGTTACCACATCCCTGGGGAAAATGAGAAAGGACTGCTTGCTTTCCTTGCATACAAGTGTCTTTAATTCAAATATTCTCTTTCCAGATGTTATGGCCAACAGGAAGACAGAGCTGCAGATCAAATATTTGAGGGGTGCTGCAGCTGCTGACTCAAAGGTTGTACAGTTAAGATTTTCACCTTAAAGTACATGTCCCATGAATGACAGATTTCTTAAGTGGCCTTAGGTGTAGTACCCTACACAAGGACTTATTTATACTGTCAGAAAGGAATTAAGACACGATACATGCACTTTCAATGAAGTGTAAAACAATATGATATGTAATGGTCTGACAGATATCCGAGAACCGGGCATATACAACAGACTCGTTGAGAGTTCAGGGTTTCTCTATGGCACCAAAGAGAGAATCTTTAAGATTTTAATAGGTATGATTCCTTTGTGTTCGTTTTCCTGGCCTCCCATAACAGTAAGCATATCCTCAATAAACATGCCTGAAGGAGATGAATGGATACATCATTCACTTAAACAGCCTCAGGATCTTCAGGTTGAGGTGCATGAGTGAACCTTTGGTCTGGGATCAGAGGTCAACACATTAAGGCAGATGAACAGGCTCCATTCCCTTCTATTCTCAGGAGAAGAACATGTGCTGTCCCAGTCAGAACGTTGCTAAATTAAGCATTTCTGCCCTGTCATCCTTTATTTTCTGAATTAGTCAGAATAGCAGGATAAGAAGGGAAAGGGGTATTGAAAATTATCCATCCAGCTGATGGAGAAGGTACCCATTTGTCCAAGTCTCTGTGCTTGGTGTTTTGGTTCAAAACTTAGCAATGTGTTTTCTAGACAAGAAAAAAGGTCCATTTCTGCTGTACCTCAATTGTGGACCATGTCCAAAAATACACCCCTGTTCAGAATCCATTCATAAGGGTCTGCTTCTACTTTGCTCGACTCATCTGCCAGGACATTCACCTGCTATGGAGTGTAAGATGCTATGAAAACCAACCTTGACCTCAGGGCTAGGTATCATGCTTGTGTGGCAAGCCTGTACAAAAAGAAAGAGTGGGATCATCCATGTTTATTGATATATGACATTACTGTTATGTGGCTTGTAAGTTACTTGCAGGGACTCTGGTTCTTAAGTCTGCATGAAGGCATTTAACACTGACGTGCTTTTTCCTTTGCATTATGTTCCAGGTCCCATGGAACTCTAAGTGGATTCTCTAAACTATGTATTAAGAGTTTATGGCAAGTGCCTGATTATTTGGGCCTTGCCTGAATGGGAACCCCCCCCTCCCCCAATTAAGGTACACCTACTGTACCTGCCATAACAGCTTTTTTATACAAGGCAATACACAATATCTTGGCTGTAAATTGGTTCTCATGTTGTATGGAACTGAAATACAGATCATACACAACATATTCTCTGAGAAAACAAATTAATTCTGTCCTGGGGATCACAAGTTCAGAGAAAGTACAGTTGTGAACACTTACCATAAATGTAGATGTTCGAGTGTATTCACTGTTGCAGTCATCAACATTTGGATTACCTGCTTGCAATAGCCCTCAGTCGGCCTGATTATCAAAGTCTTGGGTCCTGCGTTGGTTGCGGTCTCATCTTCTATGACATCAGGTAGTCAGGGGTATAAAGCATGCAGCCAACACCATTACATCAGTTTTTCTTGCCCCAGATGTCAGGTGCCCCCCTAATGGGAAGCAATTAAATATATATATATATATATATATATATATATATATATATATACACAAGGTTACACCTCCAATAAAAAAGCAAATACACCAAAAAGCTTTAAGAATAGTAAAAAGGACTAGAGGTATAGCCAAAAGAAGTCAGGGGGCTGGAGGGAGGGTAAAGTACAGTTGTGTACCTACCATAAATGTAGATGTTCGAGTGTATTCACTGTTGCAGTCATTACACTTGGGTTATCCTGCTGGCAGGCTACCCACAGTCAGCCTGAATTCCAAAGTCCTGGTCCGGGGTCAGTTGCTGTCGCTTCTTCCCTGACGTCAGTGTGCCAGGGGTATAAAAGATGCAGCCGACACCATTTTCTTCAGTTTTTTTTTGCCCCAGATGTCAGGTGCCCCCAAAAGGGAAGGCTGTAAAAATTATGATCATAAAAAAGCATGCACATAACCATCTACAAGCAAATACACCACATAGGTTGCATAGAATAGATAGGTACAGATGAGTCCCAGCAAAGAAAAAGGGGGATGGCGGGAGGGTAACCTGGACTGCAACAGTGAATACACTCGAACATCTACATTTATGGTAGGTACACAACTGTACTATGTTCATCGTGTTTCACTGTTGCAGTCATTACACTTGGGTTGAATCCCAAAGCTGAGGTAGGGCGACTGGGCCTAAATAGAGTTTGGAGTGCCTATGAGGCCCTGCAGAACTGCAGTGGCAAAGCCTGCTCTGGATTTAGAGTAGAGAGGTAAATGGTAGTGCTTTGTGAAAGTGTGCACTGAAGTCCATGTTGCAGCCTCCAAAATATCCTTGGTTGGTACTCCTCTGAGGAAAGCTGTTGAAGTGGCTGCTGCTCTGGTAGAATGTGGCCTAATGCCCTTGGGCACTGATTTGCCATGTTGCGAGTAGCAGAAACGAATGCAGTGGGCTATCCATTTTGAAATAGTCTGTTTTGAAATGGCTTTTCCTTGGGAACCTGCAGCATATGCCACTAAGAGTTGCTTAGTCTTTCTGAAGGCTTTAGTCTTGTCCAAGTAAAAGCGACGCTGTCTGTGTATGTCCAAAGTATGCAGAAGTCTCTCTCCCTTATTCTGTGGGTTTGGATAAAAGGTAGGCAAATGTATGGTTTGGTTAAGAGCCACGCTGGACACTACCTTAGGCATAAATGTCGGGTTTGTCCTTAGAGAAACCCTGTCCTGATTGAAAATAATAAAAGGTTCCACAGCCATTAGTGCCTGTAACTCTGAGACTCTTCTTGCTGAAGTTATTGCTAGGAGAAGAGCGGTTTTCCATGATAAGTATTTTATCTCTGCTGTATTGGCAGGCTCAAAAGGAGGCAGAGTGAGCTTTTCCAAGACAAAATTGAGGTCCCATGTAGGAATTGGAGCTCTCCTTGGAGGTCTTATGTTTTTGGCCCCTCTGAGAAACTGTCTTAGCAGTGGATGAGAAAAAATAGGTGGTTCCGTATTGTAATGAGCTGAAATGGCAGAGGCATGGATCTTAACTGATGAGAAGGATAGGCCTTTGTCCAGCATCTCAGGCAGGTATTGCAAAATCTGAGGAATATTTGGTTCAAGCGAGTCAATTCCCTGCGCTTAGTTCCAAGCACAGAATCTCTTCCATTTTTCTGCATAAGATTTTCTGGTGCTGGGCCTCCTGGCCTAACTGCTTTAGAGAGAGGTGTGTTCTGAATGATTACATTATCCGCTATGCAGCCATATTTAGGGTTCTGAGTTTGCTGTGCAGGATCTGATTTTTCTGTTGGGTCAGCAAATGAGGTATTAGAGGCAATGTCCAGGCTGGGCCTTGAGACAAACTCTTTAGGATTGGGTACCAGTGCTGGCGTGGTCAGTCTGGGGCAATCAGTATCATTTGTGGCTTCTCTTGTCTGACCTTTAGGAGTACCTTAGAGAGGAGAGGCTGAGGAGGGAAGGCATATACTGTAAGGGCTTTCCGGCTGAATAAAAGGGCGCCCACTTTCCATGCTTGATTGTGATAAGTCCGAGTACAGAATCTCTGTAGCTGGCAGTTGTGAGGGGAAGCGAATAGATTATGTCTGGGCATCCCCATTTCCCTGTTATGTTGAAGATTTGTGGGTCCAGTTTCCACTCGTGAGGATCCATGAGGTTTCTGTTTAGTTCGTCTGCCAAAGTATTTGTCTTTCCTGGCAGGTATTGTACTTGCAGATGTACTTGATAAGTCAATGCTGTGTCCCACAAAGTCATGGCTTGCCTGCAGAGGGGGTAGGAATGTGTGTCCCCTTGCTTGTTTATGTACCACATGACTGTAGTATTGTCCGTCTTTATCAGTAGTTGTCCTGGATGAAGTAGGTTCTTGAAGGCTGTCAGGGCATTTAGTACAGCTAGCACCTCTTTTTGATTGATATGAAGATGCATTTGGTTTGTGGGCCATGTGCCCTGAATATATTTTCCTACCATGTGCACCCCCCAGGCATAATCTGATGCATCTGTTGTTAGTGTTTGCCTGGCAGTGGGTAAGGTGAATGGCTGTCCATTGTTGTGTTGACAGGCCTGTGCCCACCACTGAAATTCCTGTTGCAGGCAGGGAATTAGAGTAATTATTGTTTCCAGGCTGTGGCAATGTTGAGTCCAAACACTTTTTAGATACCACTGTAGTTTCCTCATATGCAGTTTTGCATATGGAATTAGTAGAATGCAGGATGCCATGTAGCCCAGAGCCTGCAGAATTTTTCTTGCAGATAAGTGGGTCTTTGTTGCCATGTCTTTGAAGTAGGAAGTCAGATGCCTTTGTCTGGCATGAGATAAGCCATCTGGGCAGTTGTATTTAAGCTTGCACTCAGGAATATTATCTCTTGAGAGGGTACTAGTTTTGATTTCTTTTCGTTTACTGTGTACCCTAGGCAAATTAGTAATCTTTTTACAAACGCCAGATGCTGTAGTAGAATATCTTTGTCCTTTGCTTGAATAAGGCAGTCGTCCAAGTAGGGGTATATTTGAATTCCTCTTTGTCTGCAAAATGCAATTACTGGAGCCAGGCATTTTGTGAAGACCCTGGGCGTAGTAGATAAGCCAAAGGGCAGTGTAGAGAATTGGTAGTGCAGTGAGCCAGCTATGAATCTGAGGTATCTTCTGCAAGACTGTCTGATTGGGACATGCAGGTATGCCTCTTTCAGGTCCATTACAAGACAAGCCGTCTTGTCCAGCATGGGCAGAAGCTGCTGTAGAGTCAACATTTTGAATTTTGGGACGTCCAGAAAAGTATTTAGAATAGACAGGTCCAGAATTGGTCTCCAGGCTTTGTCCTTTCTTGGTACTAAGAAAAGTCTTGAGTAAAATCCTTGTCCCTGCTTTAGGTGTGGCACTGGCTGAATAGCCCCCATGTCCATGAGAGATGAATTTTTTTTTGTGCCTCTTGCCATTGATTGTGTGGCAGGTCTGGCATGCCTTTTGCCTTTGGAAGGGTGTGAAAGTGGAACCTGTAACCCTGAGAGACTATATTTAAGACCCATTTGTCCTGGGTGATCTTGTGCCAGTTTTGTGAAAAAAGTGCTAGCTTTCCCCCTAAGGGTGCTGCCAAAAAATAAGTGCTTGGCATTGGCAGAGGGATGTCATTGGGACTGTTTTCTATAAGGCTGTGATTTGTCTCATCTGCTTTTGGAGGTAGAAGCACCCCATTGTTTGGGCCTGTATGAGCCCTGGGGCTGTTGCCTGCCTCTAGGGCATCTGAATCTGCCTCTTTGTGGTCTGTCTGACACTGGAAAGGACCAATTCTTAGAGGGCCAGTTCCTGCTAAATCTGGGTGGCTGTACTTGTAAGAAATCCTTTACTGTCTGCATAGATTTTGCCTAATCCTCCATTTTCTTTAACACCTCCTCTGCCTTAACACCAAACAAAGTATCATGCTGTAATGGAGCATTCGATAATTTTGCTTTAACATGATCAGGCAGATTCTGTTCCTTTAACCAAGCATGCCTTCTAATAACAGAACCAGTAACAGCGGACCTGCACGAGGCCTCCAGTGAATCATAGCCACATTGCAAAGCATGTTTTCCTACTTGTTCAGCTGCATGCAATAAATCCTGCAAATCTTTGTTCTCAGAACATTCAGAATTTGTCAACATTTTTTGTTTTAACAAAGACATTAAGTATTGCTGATATTTGAGCATATGAAACTGACAATTTAAAGCCCTTACAGCCAAGGTAGCAGAAGTGTAAACTTTTTCCCCCCATCTGTTCAAAGCCCTAGAATCTCTGTCTGAGGGGACAGGGTTTTTGGCAGAAGCAGCCTTGACCCCTATGGGACCCTGAGAGATAGTTTCTGGGTCAGCAGCAGGGTTTTTATAAAGAAATTTATGGGAGTCTGGGACCCTGTAGTATCTGTCCGGCTTAACAGGGGCAGGGGCAGGAGGTAAAGAGTCTGGAGACAGGCCGGACTCTGAAAAAACATCATCTACTATGTCTGGAACAGGGGGAATTGCAAGAGGTCTGTGCTGAGGAAGTAAAAGAAAGTATCTAAGTCTTTTCTTAGAATCGGAATAATCCTGGCTCTCCCAATGGAAATGCTCCCTCATGGTATGCAGGGTTTCCCCAAAAGAATAGTCCTCAGGAGGAGAAGCTGAAGGAATAGAATCTTCAGCATCAGAACCCTCATAGGGAGGAACAGAATATCCCTGACCAGAAGAGGAATCAGAGGAAATGGAAACCTGATCAGAGGAATCATACTCAGTGTCTTGCCTAGGCCTCATCAGGAGGCGGATGGGAACCCCTGATCAAAGTAATTAGGTCTTCGGCCATTTTGAGCATCTGTTTCTTAGGCATAGAAGCCTGTCCTGGAGAATGCGACACTGGTTTCCTTGTCTTTAAAACTGCTTTAGACTTTGTCTTGGATGCTGAAGTAGGCTTTATATAAAGTTGTGTAGGTCTGAAGACCCCCTCAGAAGCCGATGCCTGCTCAGCGGATCCGGACCCATCTGAGGGGTTAATTTCTGAAGGGCCAATACCTTGAGTATCCAGAGGCCTAGCTGTCTCCACGTGTGAGTCGGAGGCAGCCTGTGGCTCTGAGGTAGCGGGAGTCAGTGGCTGCAAAAACGCCTCACTGAGCACCAGCGACTGGCCTAGAAGAGGCTTCATCGTCGGTTTTGGACCTTGGATGCTTGTCCTTGTCTTTATCCCTGCATTTTTTATGAATTCCGGTCGTCGGTTGTTCCGACGGCATTATGTAGTTAAACCTTCTGCCAAAATAATGAAAAGCAAAATCGTACCGACGCTTAAAAGTGCATTGGTTAAATATAGCACAAAACCGACAACTAGCAGGGCCTAGGCAAGGAATACAGTAAGAGTGGAAATCCTTATGAGGTATTTGCTTCCCACAAGAAATACAATTGTCAACTTTTTCTGACATCGGTCTGCATCAAGAAAAAAGTTTCCCCAATGGGGTACTTAGCTTTATTGAAGACTTCGGAACTGAAATTCGATTTCGTAAATCTCAGGAGTCAGCCGACCGGCACTTGCGAACTGCTTTTGCTTCGGGCACCGCGCGGCAAGAAAGACTGGAGAAAATGGCGTTGGCTGCATCTTTTATACCCCTGGCGCACTGACGTCAGGGAAGAGGTGACAGCAACCGACGCCGGACCAGGACTTTGGAATTCAGGCCGACTGTGGGTAGCCTGCCAGCAGGATAACCCAAGTGTAATGACTGCAACAGTGAAACACGAAGAACATCCAGGACTGCAACAGTGAATACACTCGAACATCTACATTTATGGTAAGTGTACACAACTGTATTATGTTCTTCATGTTTCACTGTTGCAGTCATCACATTTGGGTAGATTCCCAAAGCTAAGGATGGGAGGAGGAAATTGGATAGCATTAGGACCAGCTATAAGGCCCTGCAAGACTGCAGTGGCAAAGCCAGATTTGGATTTAGAGAAAATTGGCAAATGGTAATGCTTGGTGAAACTATGTACGGAACTCCAGGTAGCAGCTTCTAGGATGTCTCTGGTAGGGACACCTCTGAGGAAAGGTTATAGGAGGTAGATGCAGCCCTGGTTGAATATGGTCTTATCCCCTGTGGGATAGGTTTTCCATGGTGCTTATAGCAGAAATGAATGCAGTGGCCTATCCATTTAGAAATGGTTTGCTTTGAAATGGCCTTCCCCTCTGTCCCTGCAGCAAATGCCACCAGCAGCTGTTCAGATTTGCTGAGAGGTTTAGTCCTGTCCAAGTAAAACCTAAGTTGTCTGTGCACATCTAAGGAGTACAATATACATTCCCCTTTGTTTTGTGGATTAGAAAAGAACGTTGGCAAATGAATGGACTGATTAAGAGCCACACTGGATACTACCTTGGGCATAAAGGAGGGATTGGTCCTGAGGGACACCCTTTACGCATGAAACATGATGAAAGGCTCCAGTGCCATAAGGGCCTGTAAATCAGACACCCTTCTTGCTGAAGTGATGGCTAAAAGGAAGGCTGTTTTCCAAGAAAGGAATTTCAACTCTGCACTTGCAGCTGGCTCAAAAGGAGGTAGAGTGAGTTCCAAAACAAAGTTAAGGTCCTGGCTGGAGTTGGGGCTCTCCTAGGTGGACTTATGTTTTTGGCCCCTCTGAGGAACTGCTTGAACAGTGGATGAGAGAAGAGGGGTGGGTTCTGTGTTGTAATGAGCTGAAATGGCTGAGGCATGAATTTTGATGGAGGAAAAGGAAAGGCCCTTGTGAAGCATCTCAGTTAAGTATTGAAGAATCTGAGGTAAATTGGATGCTGCTGTGTCCATCCCCTGAGTTTGGTTCCAGGAACAGAATCTTTTCCATTTTTCAGTACAAGATTTTCTAGTACTAGGCCTCCTTGCCTCCAGAATGACATCCAACACTTGTTTACTGAGGGATGGTAACAGAGAGATCAGGTAATTAGCCAGGCTGCCAGGTCCAGGGTTTGAACTTGAGGGTGCAGAATCTGGCCCTCCTGCTGGGACAGCAGGGTAGGGGTCTGAGGCAGGTGCCATGGTGCCAGCAGTAACACTGTGCACAAGAGGGGGTACCAGTGTTGGCATGGCCAGTGTGGTGCAATCAGTATCGTCCTTGGTTTATCCTGTTTGATCTTTAATAGCACCTTGGAGAGGAGAGGCAGAGGAAGAAAGGCATAAACTGATAGGTTTTTCCAGGTGAAGGACACAGCATCCACTTTCCAAGCTTGTTTGTGGGGAGTCCTTGTGCAGAATTTGTTCAATTGGTAGTTCTGGGGGGGGGGGAGGCAAACAGTTCCATCTCTGGGCTCCCCCATTTGTTTATCAACATGTTGAATGTCTTTGGTTCCAGTTTCCACTTGTGTGGGTCCATGAGATTTTTGCTTAGTTCATCTGCAAGTGAATTTAGCTTTCCTGGCAGGAATTGAGCTTGTAGGTGCACTTGGTAGCTCAAGGCTGTGTTCCACAGAGCCATGGCTAGTCTGCAGAGAGAGTATGAGTGGGTTCCCCCCTGCATGTTTATGTACCACATAACAGTGATGTTGCCCATCTTTACCATTAACTGTCCCGGAAGAATGCGGTCCTTGAAGGCTGTCAGAGCATTTTGTACAGCTAACATTTCTTTTTGATTGAAATGCAGGTGCATTTGACTTGGGTTCCATTTGCCCTGAATGCACTTCCTTGCCAAGTGAGCCCCCCATGCATAGTTTGATGCATCTGTTGTTAGGGTTTGGGAGGCAGGGGGTAAAATGAATGGCAGTCCCTTGCTTTGGTGGCAGGCCTCTGCCCACCAAAGGAACTCTAACTGTAGGCAAGGTATGATAGGAATCATTGCTTCTAGATCCTGAGAATGTTGACACCATAGGCTTTTTAGATACCCATTGTAGTTTCCTCATATGCAGTCTTGCATATGGAATTAGGAGAATGCAGGAGGCCATGAACCCCAAGGCTTGCAGTATTTGTCTTGCAGATAGGGTCTTGGTGGCCAGTCGTTTGAAGTAGGCTGTCAAATGAACTTGTTTCTCTGGCATGAGGAAAGCCATCTGGGAAGTTGTGTTCAAGTTTGCTCCCAGGAATACAATTTGTTGACAGGGTACAAGATGTGATTTCTTTCCGTTTATGGTGTACCCCAGAGAAGTTAGCATCTTTTGTACAAACGCCAGACGAGTCAAAAGTTTCTCCCGGCTTTCTGCCTGAATTAGACAGGTAGGGGTATATTTGAATATTTCTTTGCTGCAAAATGTAATGACTGCAGCTAGGCACTTTGTGAATACCCTGGGCGCAGTAGATAAGCTAAAGGGCAGTGCATGAAGCCTGCTTTGAAGCGTAGGTATCTTCTGCAAGATTCCCTGATTGGGATGTGCAGGTAGGCTTCCTTTAAATCCAGTGTTGCCAACCAGGCATCCTTGCCTAGCATAGGAAGCAAGTGATGAAGAGTAGCATCTTGAATTTTGGGATCACCAAAAAAGTGTTTAGGATAGAGAGATCCAGGACAGGACGCCAGGAGTTGTCTTTTCTGGGTACCAGGAAAAGTCTTGAGTAAAAACCTTGTCCCCTTTCCTCTTCTGGGACAGTTTGAATAGCCCTTATACTTGAGAGAGAGAATTTGCTTTTGAGCCTCTGCCACTGATTTGGGGGTAGATCTGGCCAACCTTTTGGGGTTGGTAAAGTGTGGAAGCAGAATCTGTATCCTTGGGAAACTATATTTAAAACCCATTTGTCCTGGGTAATGAGTTCCCAGTTTTTTGCCTGCAGAGCAATCTTTCCCCCTAAAGAAGCAGTCAGTTGAGAAGGGCTTGGAAGTTTTTAAGTTAAGTCATTGAGATGAGAGTCTTATTACTCCCTGCTTTGGAAGTGGGAGCCCCCCACTGCTTAGTCTTGTGCGTACCTTGGGACTGAAGCCTGGGTGTTGTGCTGGTTCTGGGTTTGGACTGAGAAGGCCTGGAAGAGGCAGGAAAGGACCAATTTTTAGAGGGCCAATGCCTACTAAATCTTGGGGGCTGTACTTGCAGGAAATCTTAAACAGTTTGCATAGATTTAGCTTTTTCCTCCATCTTTTTAAGTACTACTTCTGCTTTGCTGCCAAACAGGCGGTCCTGATTTAAGGGAGCATCCAGCAATTTAGCTTTAACATGATGTGGCAAAGATTGCTCCTTAAGCCAAGCATGCCTTCTAAGTACAGACCCAGTGACAGCAGCCCTGCAAGATGCCTCTAGTGAATCAAAACCACATTGCAAAGTGTGTTTTCCAACTTGTTCAGCAGAATGCATAAAATCCTGCGAATCATCATTTTCAGCACAGTCAGGAATCAACATAATTTTGTTTAAGCAATTCAATAATATGCTGCTGATACTTTAACATATGAACTGGCAGTTTAAGGCCCTAATGCCCAAGGTTGCAGAAGTGTATACCTTCTTACCCCATCTATCCGGCACCCTAGAATCTCTACCAGAGGGGATAGGATTTTTGGCAGTAGTAGCCTTAATGCCCTTGGGTCCCTGTGAAATGGTCTCAGGATCCGCAGTAGGAGTTTTAAAAAGGAACTTGTGAGAGTCAGGAACCCTGTAATATCTATCTGGTTTTCTGGAAGCAGGAGGTAAGGAGTCAGGGGCCAAGCTAGAGTCCGAAAAGGCATCATCAACAACGTCCAGTACAGGGGGGATAGCTAAAGGCCTGTGTTGGGGCAGGAGTAAGAAATCCCTAAGCCTCTTTTTAGAATCAGAGTAAACCTGGCTTTCCCAGCGAAAATGCTCCCTAAGAGTATGCAAGGTTTCACCAAAAGATAAATCCTCTGGAGGGGAAGCAGAGGGAATCGAGTCCTCTGCATCAGAATCCTCATAGGTAGCTAAGGGTAAATCCTGGTCATCAGAGGAAACAGAAATTTCAGAATCCTGATCAGATGAATCATAAGCAAATTCAGTCCTAGGTCTCAGAGAGGGAAGGTTGGCTTCCCCTGATTAAAGTAATAAGGTCTTCAGCCATTCTTATTATTTGTTTTTTAGGCACAGAGGCCTGACTATGCGGTCTGGGCATCGGTTTTCTAGACATGGATCGAGTTTTAGGCCTTGAAGAAGAAGATGGCATCAGTTTAATATGCAAGTCAGTAGGCCTGAATACACCCTCAGAAGCTGGTGCCTGCACAGCGGCTCTGGACCCATCCAAAGTAGAGACATCTGCAGGTTCCACAGTTGAAGCATCTCGCGGTATACTGGACTCCGAATGGGTCTCAGTCGAGGCCTGCGAATCTGAAGTAGCGGGTATCAGGGGCTGCGAAAGCGCCTCACTGAGTACCGGCGAACTGGCGACTAGCTTAGGAGAAGCACTGTTGGCAGCTTTGGACCTAGGCCACTTGTCTCTGTCTTTATCTTTGTGTTTTTTCGGAATGTTGGTAGTCGGGTGGCTTACCAAAGCCATATCTGGGTAATTGAACAGAGTACCAAATTATTTAGAAGTGTAAATATACAGATGATGAATAGTTTGTTCTTTAACTAAGGCACAAAACTGACAGCGAGGTACGTCGTGGTCAGGGTCTAGGCAAGGAATACAGTACGAATGAAAATCTTTATGAGGTATTTACTTTCCATAAGAAATACAATTACTGACTTTTACTGACATTGGTTTAGAGCAAGAAAAAGTTTCCCCAACGGGGTACTTAGCTTTAGTTGAAGACTTCGATTCTGAAACTTGAAAACGAAAATCTCAGGAGTCGGCCAACTGGCACTTGGCGAACTGCTTCTGCTTCGGGCACTGCACGGCAAGAGACTAATGTAATGGCGTTGGCTGCATGCTTTATACCCCTGACTACCTGATGTCATGAAAGATGAGACAGCAACCAACGCAGGACTCAAGACTTTGATAATCAGGCCGACTGAGGGCTACTGCAAGCAGATAACACAAATGTGATGACTGCAACAGATAAACACGAAGAACATCTGAGGGGTTTTATCACTGCAAACATCTCCTTGACAGTTTTTTTTTTTTGTTCCAAAGACCTTGTATCTTTACCTCCAAAGAGAGCTCTCCAAGCAAAGTTTGAGGCATCTATTAGATACTGAGATGAAGGGGAAGACCAGGATTGAGAGAGATCTGTTGTCTCCACCACAGCTTTTTTTTTTTTTTTTTTTTTACAAATCCCAACACTGCTATCTGAAATGTCAGAGGGTGTTGCTGTTGGGATGATATAAATTTTAGGCACCACTAAATTTTTCTCATGTGGAGCCCTGCAAGAGGAATGCCATTAATCCTAGATACTGAGAAATTCCCCGATTGAAGTCATCAATTTGAGTTGAAAAACTCAGGAACAGATCTAAATAAAGGTCTACTTTTACATGTACAAGAAAAGTTCTTTGAACATCTGTATCCTTAATGGATTCCTATGGGAGTGAATTAAGGAAGATTTTGGAATGTTCAAACCCAACATTAGCAGGGGATTTCTTGCACAAGTAACAGAGTCATAACATTTTGAAAAAGACTCTGCGAAGGCATGGAAGTCATCTAAATAAGAACAAAAAATGAATACCTTACATTCTTCCACAGGTTATTACTGGAGTCAGACACACTGTAAACAGCCTTGGAGCAGAAGACAGCCCAAAGAGTTAATGCAGTGAACTAAAAATGTAATACAGATACATGGAAAATTTAGAAAACATCAGAATTCTGTGCAGATTTGAATGTGATGGTATGCATCCTTCAATTCTAGAATTACCAAAAAAATGTGGGGAGTGGAGTATGAGAGTTAACAGAGAGTGAAGCGTTGGCATCTTGACATTTGAGACTTTCCAAAATTGGTTCAGAAAGGAAAGATCTAGAAGTAGTTTCCTTGAAGCTTTCTTCTTTGGTACAAAAAACATTCTGGAATAATAAACATTCCGACTACGTTAGGGGAATATATTCTATCATCCCTAAGGAAGGCAGCTGCTGATTAACTGAGGGAATCAGGTAAGTCTGACATGGTGGATGTAGAGAAATCCCTGAAAAGGAGGAAGGGATTCCCACTCCCATTTGCAACCATGTTGGAAAAGCTTCAGAATCCATTTGTCTGCAATGCTTTGTTGCCAAAGTGGGAATGAAGAACCAGATTTTGAGACAGGTTTAAGGGATTGCTAGGGCGGGATGGCATTTAGTATGAGTAAATAAGTATTCATAATTTTTGGTATATCTTACCATCTTAGAAGGCTCCCTCTTTTTTTTTTTTTTTTTTTTAAGAGCCTCACTACCATAGCTTTTTGAATGCCTGCTTGCCTAAAGCTTGCACAGACTGCTTGCTTTGCTTTTTTTTTTTTTAAATATCCTAAGTAGAATTTTTTTAACAAACTTAGAAAAGGAGAGCTGAAAAGTCTGGGCAATCCCTTTTAATTTCCCTCTTTCATCACATTTTTAAGGACTTCATCCAGCAGATGCTTTCACATGTTCAGACACATTTTGAGACCATAACCATGCAAATCTTCTCAGGACAGACCCAGTAGCTGCTGGTCTACATCAGGTGAGTCATAGCATTTAAGAAAGTGTACAGTTATCTCAGAAACAGAAGCAATAAGTGAATTTAGGAAATATTTATTATCCTCAAGAATGAAAAAAACAGTTGTGTGTTCACCATAACGTTTCAAGTGTATTGTCCATCTTCGTCTTCATTCGTACCAGGATGGGTTTGGATCCGATCCTCGGATCCGACATGGCCTTTATATACAAGCTCGAGGTCTTCCACTAGTTCGTAGCTAAACCCTGTCCCAGCATGCACTAGGAAAGCTCCCCAGATCTTGTTTGCAGTTATAATAAGAGTAATAAAAAATAAGGGCAGTTTATTAATTCAGACAGCAATAAAGAAGGCCAGAGAAAAATGATATCCAATTGTATCAACTCAGTTTTCCAGGAGTAAACATGGTCGGGGGAAGGAGGGTGGGATGTAAGAATGAAGGCGAAGATGGACAACACACACGGAACGTTCTTGGTGAGTACATAACTTTTTTATGCGTTGTTGTCCTATCTCGCCTTCATTCTTACCAAGATGGGACAGCGTCCCTAGCACCATCTTTCTTGGGTGGCTCAAGGAAGAATATTCAGTACTTTTCCGTTAACGGGGCAATGCTCAAAATGTGCGGTCCTGCTTATTCTTTTCTGGTTAAAGTAAGCAAAGTGTATAACTCTATTATGATTTAGTAAGTGCAATTTAACATCTTTTGTCCAAAAGTCATCAGTTTGGGAAGGGATTGAGAGGACAGAGTTAACATTTGAGTAAAAAAATCAGGGATTTTTCTGAAGATCAGGAACAGTCAACAGATATGCGGTCATCGCCGTACCTCAGAGTAGGAGGAATTTTTCAGGCTTCTGTCGCAGTCTTGTGTGTTATAGTAATGACATCAATTGATATTTTTGTGATCGCAGTCGGACCTAACCGTCAAATAACTAATCTGATAATTACTGCATGATCCATACCTCTCAATGTCATTGTGCAAAACCAGGGACAAATCAACATAACGTAGGGACACTTTTGAAAAATACTGTCTTATTGAACAGGTTTTGCATCAATTTGCACTTTATGAACAGCATAAGTATTAAACTTTAAGGTGTGACTTTACTGACTATAATCCCAAAGTAATTTACTAGGAAAAAGTACGTTGGGGAAAAATATGAGGTGAAATCACGTTCAGTTTACAGGTATAGATCGCATTTCTGCAGACCCACATTTCAAAAATACCACAGTACTTTAAAGGAATTACAAAGATTTTTTTTCAGTATTTCATGTGCATTTCTGTAAACATTACAAACATATGCATACCGCCAACTGTCCAGATTGTCTCAGAATGTCCGGTTTTCTGCATGTTTTTTTCTGTTCCTCATAAAAGCCTGTGTTACCACTTCATGTTTAGTGTGGCCATACAACTAGAGTACCTCATTACGGGAAACAGGCCTCATTTGACTCAAGTTCACATTCCACGCTGTTCCACATAATACTGTCCCATATCAAGTCAACAAGAATGTTTTATAAGTACAGATGGTTTCACGTGTGACCATCCTGTGAGGTCCCTAGTTGTTTGTTACATTAAGGGAGTTAGTATTCCACATTTTGTAGATTGAAGGTTGACAGTTATGACTAAGGCTTAATGAAGTTGGGCTTAAAAAAAATCACAAGACACAGTCCTCAAACTACATATTCCTGCAGGGCTGCAGCAGCTTCGTCGGACCATACTGTTGCCCTGATAATGGAAAAGTACAGAATATTCTTCAGAATCATGAAACCAAAGGAGGTCCTGTTCCTGGAGGCCAAATCGACTTTGTAATGAGTGATAAAGGTATGTGGTCTTGCCCATGTTGCCGCAGCACAAATGGTATCAATTGGTAGTCTAGCCAGGAAGGTAGAAGAGGTCGCAATGGCTTTTGCAGAGTGGGTTTAACTCTATGGGGAAGATCTCTGTTTTGAGATTTATACATGAAGGTTATGCAATCTGAAAGCCATTTTGAAAGTGTCACTTTAGAGACTGAAGAACCTTTCTTTAAATCTGAAAAGGATATAAATAGCTGGTCAGATTTTTCTTAGTCCTGTGCAAGTAGAAATTGCCTATGCACATCCAGTTGATTTAACACGTATTCTGCCTTATTCCCGTAACTTGGGCAAAAGACTGGTAGCTCAATAGATTGGTTCAAATTTTACTCTGAACATACTTTTGGCAACAAGGAAGGGTTTTGTGTGTAAGGATCCCCTGTCTCTGTGAAAAAGCAAGTGGGGGGGCTTTATTGACCAGGCTTGCAGCTCTGACACCCTCCTACCAGAGGTAATTGCTATCAAGAGAATAGTTTTCCATGTCAAAAACTTGAGTTCACAAGATGATGCTGGCTTAAAAGGGGGGAAATTAAATGAGATAGGACAAAATTCAAGTCCCATGGTGCTGTGGGATCTTTGACAGGTGGTCTTGGTAATAAAGTACCTTTAAGAAATGCTTTGCACAGCCTATGAGACATAACTGAGGCCAGACTCACCTATATGAAAACTAGATATCACTGCTAGTTGAACACTAATGGCAGCCACAGCTGCACCCTCATTGAATAATTTTGCTAGGAATTCTTGAAAGGAACTGACTGGGGTAGTAAAGGGATCAATGTGGTTAAGAGAAGCCCATAATGAAAATCTTTTACATTTGCTTCTACATATCTTTCTTGTAGAAGCCTTATGAGAAGAAATTACAATATGTTTAACTGATGAAGACAGGTTAGGAAACCTGGCTATGGTTGGAATTGGAGCAGCCAAGCTGTCAAATTGAAGGTCTGAAGGAGAGGATGGAGTGTTCCTGACGCACGAGTCAAAAGGTCTGGAACTGGGTTCAGAATCCAAGGCTCCTCCTGAAGATGAGGCCACAAGGAGGAGAACCAGATTTGACGAGGCCAGTATGGGGCGGTAAGTATCAAGTGCCTTCCCAAGCAACTGGCTTTCTGAAGAACTTTGGGTATTAATGGAAAGGAAAGAAAAGCGTAGAGGAGACCTGAGGGCCAATCTTGGACAACTGCATCCCTTGGTGACTGCCCTTGGGTGGGGTGGGGAGGTTGGGGGGTTTAAGGCCAAAGTAGCTGCTGCATTTGGCATTCATGGATGTCACAAAAAGGTCACAGCAAGGCCCTCATTTGTGGACAATCTTTTCCACTACTTCCTGTTTTAGGGACCACTCGTGAGGCATCAGAATTGCTCTGCTGAGTCTGTCTGGTAAGCATGTTGGATTTCACCGGGATGTGCATTGCTATCAGAAAGCATTGGGAGGTCGCCCACTGCCATACTCTCAGGGCTTCTCGACAAAGGGGGTAAAATCTGGTTCCTCCTGGCTTGTTTAGGTACCATACAATTGACACGTTGTCTGTACTGCAATAGTTCCCAGTGGAAGTGTGTCCTGGAATGCTTCCAATGCCAGAAGCACCGCTCTCATCTCTAGGCCACTGATGTGCAAACGGGCCTCATGATCCTGCCAGGTGCCTTGGACTATATTTCCCAGATAACCCCCCCCCCATCTGAGAGGCATCCTTGGTCACTGTGGCCAATGGTTTGGGAAGTACAACTGGTCGACCTAGCATCACGAGTGGAGTAAAGCCACCAATGAAGGTCTTTTTTGCAAGATTCTGTTATTATTTTGGGGGACATCGGCAATTCCTGCATCGACCACCGAGTGGACAGTAGCCAGTGGAGAATACTCATGTGTAGATGTGCGCTATGGGGATAAAGGCTATTGCTGCTGGTATGGTCCCCAAAACTTTAAGGACTACCCTTGCTTGTGCTTTTTTCTTTCTGAAAAGATTTAAACCTGACGTTGTAGAACTTGAACATTTTCTGGAGAAAGTTTGGCTATCATATCTGTTGTATCCAATTCTGCTCCTATACATACAACATGCTGAGAAGGCAGCACGGCAGATTTCTCATAGTGTATTGTAATTCCTAGGTGAGAGCAGAGCTGCAAGGTGGTGTCTCTTGCTTTTATTAGTAGATGCTCAGTGGTGGTGGTGAAGAGTCAGTCGTCTAAGTATGGAAACATCTGGAATCCAAGTGAGCCACGACTACTGCCATACATTTGGTGGACACTCTGGGGGCTGTATTGAGGCCAAGGGGCAGAGCTCGAAACTGGCTCCCAGCCAAAAGTGCAGGTGTCTTCTGGATCGCCTGTCCATTCTTATGTGGTAGTACGCATCCTGGAGGTCTATCGAGCACATCCAATAGTCTTGTCCCAGAAAAGGGAGTATTGACTGCAATGTTACCATCTGGAACTTGAACTTTCTTACGGATTTGTTTAGATTATTGAGATCCAGAATTGGTCTCCAGTCCCCTGTTTTCTTTGGAAATAAAAAGAATCTTGAGTAAGTTCCGGATCCTATTTGGTCTGCAGGGACTGTTTGGATGACTCTTTTGTCTAGCAACTTTTGAATTTCTAATGTTGCCTGTTCCCTTTGACTGGATGGAACGTCTGGGATCTTTTTTATGTTTGGGACGGGGAAGGAAAAGGGTATGGTGTAACCTCTGGATATGATGCCTTGTACCCACTTGTCTTTTGTTATTTGTAGCCAGGCTTCTAGGTACAAAGAAAAGCTGCTCCCGACTGCCTCCAGAGATGGACAGGCGGGCCTTCTTTCAGGAGCGCTGGAAGGTCTTACCAAAGAAAGAATCTCTGTTGCCGTGATTCTGCGGATCCCCTCTGCTGCATGGTTGGCTTCTTCCATTACTACTTCCCCCTCTGCACCTGGAGAAGATTCACCATGTGCGCCCTGGACAGCTCTCTGAGATTTTTGAAAACACATTTTCCACTTCCTTTCTGACCCCTTTGGGATACAGTCTGGTAGATAGGGAAAAATGGACTCCTATGGCGGAGTCTTTCCTTCTTGCTCACACCTGGTTAGTGTGTCCTTGACTTTGGACCCGAACAGAGATGAGCCATCAAACGGGGTGTTCACAAAAGAAGATTTAAAGGGCTCCGCGAAGTCACACAAGCTCAACCAAGAATGTCTCCTTAGGGAAATTCCTGAACCCACTGCTCTACTTGCTCCATCCACTGCATAAGAAATCAGTCTCACAGAGGAGTTGACAACTGAATTTAAGGTAGACAGCTGAGAGGAAACTTTCTCCGAAACCCCTTCAGCTACTGAACCTTGGAGAGCATCTCCTAACTTCTTCAGGAGAACTCACTGTAATCTAGTAAAATGGGTCAGGCAATTCAGCGATGTGAGAGCAAAGGTAGCTGAAGAAAAAATACACTTTCCATATCTTTCCATTGTATGAGACGCCTTGTTCAGTGGATGAACAGAAGAAGTTGACTCGGAGAGTTCCTTCTTGGTGGCTGCCACCATCACCATAGCATCTACTGGGACTCAGTTAAAAATGTTTTATCTGAGGGGGACGTGATTAACTTATTTGGCTTCTGAGGAACAGGTTCCACTGAATCTAGAGATTCCCACACCTTCTGAGAAACTAGATCTAGAAGTTCGTTAAAAGGTGGAGACACCCAAATGGAGGAAGGGTGAGATCCAACGGCCTTCAGGTACACGGAGTCCTCTGCTGAAGGGTTGGTGGACTTCCAGCTGCCTCTCTGCTTAAGTATTTTTATGCTGTCTCTAAAGGACACATCATCAGGAGACGACTGTGGGGACCCCTCAGTTTCATCGAGGTCCGTATCAGAAGTGATGGACTCCTCTGGGGAATCTAAATGCTTCCTCTTTCATAACCTCTTCCGAGGAACCTCCGCAGAGGGGTACTCTGGAGAGGTTTCAGAAGAGTGATGGGTACCCTGTGGGGCATCCTGAGCCCTAGGATCTCTGCGTCCCAGTGGATGCAAGTCTATAGAGGCAGACACTAGTGTTTTTGGGGGAAGAACGTCTAGAGATGACAGCACAACTGCCTGTGGAGACAGTACTCTCATCACCTCAAAAGCCTCCCGGCCCTGATTCGAGGATATCCCTGGATCCAAAGAAGTCGAGAGAATCCTCAGGATCAAGGACGATGGACCCAAGGCTGAAGTAGGAGCCAAGCTCACCTAAGCCGATGCCCGGAGAGGTAACGTCGGATCTGACAACTGTCCGATCTAACTCACCTCCCTAGACCCAACTGGAGAGTGTTGGCTCCTAGACTCCTTGAGCTCCGATTGAGCAGAGGATGTCGGAGCAATGGTTGGATCCGAAGATCCTGTAATAGGTCTCGGGTCTGATGGTTCTACTAAAATCATCTCAGGACATTCAGACTCCAAAGTCCAGGATCGGAGGAGGAATCAGAGCAGAAGGGGAGGATGTGGTCAGATCCAAAGTCCTCTGGGTTGGATCCGATAACAGCTTGACTAGCGCCATTGTCCTTAACAGCCTCTGTACCACTTGATCCACGTCGTCAGACTGGCTCCTGGAAGACTGAGTGCAGGGGAATGGAGAAATGGAAGACTGAAGTACTGTTGATCTTGGAGTAGGGGAGACTGGCTCTTAAACTCTACTGGCACCAAGACTGATGGTGCCGGAGTTGTAGATTTTTCAGATACGACAGACTTAGGATCGGGTGTCGAAATTTTGGCAACCTTTTTTGAAGGCTCCGATGGAGCACTAGAAGAGGAAGATCTCTTCCCAGACTTGTCAGATTTTTGAAGATGGAGACTGGTCAGTCTTTGATAAACCCGGACCTTCTTGTATTGCTTCTGAGAAGGGGGGTTTTAAGAGACCCCCCTAAGTATCAATTTGTTTTTTCTCTCCAGGAGAGCCCTGTGATTAAAAGAATGACAAATAGAGCAAGACTCCTGGAGAGGGACAGCTCCTAGGCAATAGGAACAAATTGTGTGTCTATCAGTTAGGGAAATTTTCTGACCACATTTTTTGAAACCTGACGGTTTCGAATCTTTAGAAGACATCCTGAAAAAAGGGATAGCAACAAGGGTAATTAGCTAGAAAAGGTTTTTTTTTTTTTTTTTATATAAACAATTTAACATTAAACTTAACTGAAAAAACAGCTGTAGATGATGAAAGGAGGGCACAGCCCTCTAACTTAAGTGGACTATGCCCGGGAGACTGAAAAGAAAGGAGACAGCCCTCTAACTTTAAACGGGCTAAGGATAAAGCAGTTCTCGAACTTAAACAAACTGACGTTAACAAGGTTCCTGAAAGAGAAAAACAAGAATAAGAACAGCCCTCTAACTTAAACAGGCTATTAAGAGTCTTAAGGTGGAAGCCGGGATAGGGACAATAAGGCCTAGGTGACAGCCAACAGCAGAAAATCAGCCTCAACAAAGCAGAAATAACTGACTAGCACAATAACTAGCTATCTAGATCAATAATCGACAAGAAAGTACAGTTGTGTACCTACCATAAATGTAGATGTTCAAGTGTATTCACTGTTGCAGTCATTACAATTGGGTTATCCTGCTGGCAGGCTACCCGCAGTCGGCCTGAATTCCAAAGTCTAGGTCCGGCGTTGGTTGCTGTCGCTTCCTCCCTGATGTCAGTGCGCCAGGGGTATAAAAGATGCAGCTGACGCCATTTTCTTCAGTTTTTCTTGCCCCAGATGTCAGGTGCCCCCAAAAGGGTAGGCTAAAAATATGTCAATAAAGCATGCATGCACTAAATAACAAGTTTCCTTCATCTACAAGCAAATACACCACATAGGTTGTATAGAATAGAGAAGTACAGATAAGGTCCAGCAAAGATAAGGAGGATGGTGGTTGGGTAGCCTGGACTGCAACAGTGAATACACTCGAACATCTACATTTATGGTAGGTACACAACTGTACTATGTTCATTGTGTTTCACTGTTGCAGTCATTACAATTGGGTTGAATCCCAAAGCTAAGGTTGGGAGGCTGGAACTAAATAGAATTAGGAGCGGCTATGAGGCCCTGCAGAACTGCAGTGGCAAAGCCTGCCCTGGATTTGGAGTAGAGTGGTAAGTGGTAGTGCTTTGTAAAAGTATGCAATGAACTCCAGGTTGCAGCCTTTAAAATGTATTTGGTGGGCACTCCTCTGAGGAAGGCTGCTGAAGTGGCTGCTGCACTGGTTGAATGTGGCCTAATGCCCTTGGGCATTGATTTGCCATGTTGAGAATAGCATAGACGAATGCAGTGACCTATCCACTTTGAAATAGTCTGCTTTGAGATAGCCTTTCCTTGTGATCCTGCAGCATATGTTACCAGTAATTGCTCAGTCTTTCTGAAAGCTTTGGTTCTGTCCAAGTAGAAGGGGAGCTGTCTGTGTATGTCCAAAGAATGCAGAATTTTCTCACCCTTATTCTGTGGGTTTAGGTAACAGGTAGGCAAATGAATAGTTTGGTTGAGGGCCACACTGGACACTACCTTAGGCATAAAAGTGTGGTTTGTCCTTAGAGAAACCCTATCTGGATGGAAGATGATAAAAGGTTCCACAGCCATGAGTGCCTGTAGCTCTGAGACTCGTCTTGCAGAGGTTATTGCTAGGAGCAGGGCTGTTTTCCATGATAAAAATTTTATATCAGCTGTAGCGGTGGCTCAAAAGGAGGCAGAGTGAGTTTTTCCAAGACATAATTGAGGTCCCATGCAGGTATTAGTGCTCTCCTTGGAGGTCATATGTTTTTGGCTCCTCTGAGGTACTGCCTTAACAAAGGATGACAGTAAATAGGTGGCTCTGTACTGTAATGAGCTGAAATGGCAGAGGCATGAATCTTAATTGATGAAAAGGATAGGCCTTTGTCCAGCATCTCAGTTAAGTATTGCAAAATCTGAGGTACATTTGGAACAATCATATCAATTCCTTGTGCCTGATTCCAAGCACAGAATCTCTTCCATTTTTCTGCATAAGATTTTCTGGTACTGGGCCTCCTGGCCTCCAAAATAACATCCATAACCGCTTTAGAGAGAGGTGTGTTTTGAAAAGCTACATTATCCGCCATACTGCCAGATTTAAGGTCCTGAGTTGGCTGTGCAGGATCTGATTGTTTTGTTGGGTCAGTAAGTGAGGAATTTGAGGTAATGTCCATGCTGGGCATTGAGTCAAATTACTTAGGATTGGGTACCAGTGCTGGCGGGGCCAGTCTGGGCCAATCAGTATCATTTTTGGCTTCTCCTGTCTGATCTTTAGGAGTACCTTGGGGAGGAGAGGCAGTGGTGGAAAGGCGTATACTGTTAAGTTTTTCCAGCTGAAAGATAGAGCATCCACTTTCCATGCTTGCTTGTGATAAGTCCTTGTGCAGAATCTCTGTAGTTGGCAGTTGCGAGGGGAGGCAAATAGATCTATGTCCGGGCATCCCCAATTCCTTGTCATCATGTTGAAGACTTGTGGATCCAATTTCCACTCGTGGGGATCCATGAGGTTTCTGCTTTGTTCATCTGCCAGAGTATTTATCTTTCCTGGCAGGAATTGTGCTTGCAGATGTACTTGGTAAGTCAATGCTGTGTCCCACAAGGTCATGGCTAGTCTGCAAAGGGAGTAGGAATGTGTGCCTCCCTGCTTGTTTAAGTACCACATGACTGTGGTATTGTCCGTCTTTATCAGTAGTTGTCCTGGATGAAGTAGATCCTTGAAGGCCGTCAGGGCATTTTGAACAGCTAGCATCTCTTTTTGATTGATATGTAGATGCATCTGGATTGCGGACCATGAGTCCTGAATACATCTTCCTGCCATGTGGGCCCCCCAGGCATAATCTGATGCATCTATTGTCAATGTTTGCCTAGCTGGGGACATGGTGAATGGCTGCCCCTTGTTGTGGTGACAGGCCTTTGTCCACCATCGAAATTCCTGTTGTAGGCAGGGAATGAGTGTAATTATTGTTTCCAGGCTGTGGCAGTGTTGAGTCCAAACACTTTTTAGATACCACTGTAGTTTCCTCATATGCAGTCTTGCATATGGAATTAACAGAATGCAGGATGCCATGAAGCTCAAAGCCTGCAGAATTTTTCTTGCAGTTAACTGGGTGTTTGTTGCCAACCTTTTGAAATAAGTAGTCAGTTGCCTTTGTTTGTCTGGTGTGAGATAAGCCATCTGGGCAGTATTATTTAAGCTTGCACCCAGGAATATTATCTCTTGAGAGGGTACTACTTTTGATTTCTTTTCGTTTACTGTGTACCCTAGGCAAATTAGTAATCCTTTTACAAATGCCAGATGCTTTAGTAGAATGTCTTTGGTCTCTACTTGAATAAGGCAGTCATCCAAGTAAGGATATATTTGAATTCCTCTTTGTCTGCAAAATGCAATTACTGGTGCCAGGCATTTTGTGAAGACCCTGGGCGCAGTATGTAAGCCAAAGGGCAGTGCAGAGAATCGGTAGTGCATTGAGCCAGCTATGAATCTGAGGTATCTTCTGCATGACTGTCTGACTGGGACATGCAGGTATGCCTCTTTTAGGGCTAAAAATACAAGTCAGGCCTTCTTGCCCAGCATGGGCAGAAGCTGCTGCAGAGTCAACATTTTGAATTTTGGAATATCCACGTATGTGTTTAGAATAGATAGGTTCAGTATTGGCCTCCAGGCTTTGTCCTTTCTGGGCACCAAGAAAGTCTTGAGTAAAATCCTTGTCCCTGTTCTTGCTGTGGTACTTGCTGAATGGCCCTCATGTCCATGAGTGATGAAACTTGCTTTTGTGCCTCTGCCCATTGATTTTTTGGCAGGTCTGGCATACCGTTTTGCCCTTGGCAGGGTGTGAAAGTGGAACCTGTAATCTTGTGATACTATGTTCAAGACCCATTTGTCCTGGGTGATTTGGTGCCAGTTTTGAGAAAAAAGTGCTAGTTTTCTCCCTAAAGGAGTTGCCAGTAGATAAGTGCTTGGCGCTGGCAGGGGGAAGTCATTGGGACTGCTTTCTGTATGGCTGTGACTTGTCTTCTCTGCTTTTGGAGGTAGAAGCACCCCATTGTTTAGACCTGTATGAGCCTTGGGGCTGGGATCTTCCTCTAGGGTGTCTGTATCTGCCTCTTTGTGGCCTGTCTGACACTGGAAAGGACCAATTCTTTGTAGGCCAGTGTCTGCTAAATCTTGGAGGCTGTACCTGTAAGAAATCCTTGACTGTCTGCATAGATTTGGCTTTGTCCTCCATTTTCTTCAACACCTCTTCCGTTTTAACACCAAACAAGGTATCATGCTGTAATGGAGCATCTAATAATTTTGCTTTAACATGATCAGGCAGATTCTGTTCCTTTAACTAAGCATGCCTCCTAATGACAGAACCCATAACAGCGGCTCTGCAGGAGGCCTCCAAAGAATCAAAACCAAATTGTAAAGTATGCTTTCCAACTTGTTCAGCTGCATGCAATAAATCCTGCATTTCTTTATTCTCTGCACATTCAGAATTTGTCAACATTTTCTGTTTAAGCAGTGACATTATATGTATTGCTGATATTTAAGCATACAAAACTGACAATTTAAAGCCCTTATAGCCAAGGTAGCAGAAGTGTAAATATTTTTTTCCCCATCTGCCCAGTGCCCTGGAATCTCTGTCAGAGGGGGTAGGGTTTTTTGCAGTGGAAGCCTTGACCCCCTTGGGACCCTAAGAGAGAGTTTCTGGGTCAGCAGTAGGGTTTTTAAAAAGAAATTTGTGGGAGTCTGGAACCCTGTATTATCTGTCTGGCTTAACAGGAGCTGGAGGTAAGGAGTCAGGAGTCAGACTGGACTCTGAAAATACATCTACAATGTCTAGCACAGGTGGAATAGCAAGGGGCCTGTGCTGAGGCAGTAAAAGAAAGTCTCTGAGCCTTTTCTTAGATTCTGAATAATCTTGGCACTCCCAGTGGAAATGCTCCCTCATGGTATGCAGTGTTTCGCCAAACGAATAATCCTCAGGTGGAGAAGCTGAGGGGATAGATTCTTCAGCACCAGAATCCTCATAAGGAGGAAGACAGTATTGCTGATCAGAAGAGGAATCAGATGAAATGGAAACCTGATCTGAAGATTCATATTCTAACTCTTGCCTAGGCCTCTTGTCAGGAGGGGGATGAGGACCCCTGATCAAAGTAATCAGGTCTTCGGCCATTTTGAGCATCTGTTTTTTAGGCATGGAGGCCTGTCCATGGAGCTGTTGTACTTGTTTCTTTGTCTTTAAAGCTGCTTTAGTCTTTGCCTTTGAAGCTGAAGTCGTTTTAACATATAATTGTGTAGGCCTGAAAACGCCCTCAGAAGCCGATGCCTGCTCAGCGGCTCCGAACCCATATGAGGGAATGGTTTCCGAAGGTCCAATACCTTGAGTTTCTGTAGGCCTGGTAGTCAACCGCGTGGGAGTCGGTGTCGGCCTGCAGCTCTAAAGTAGCGGTCATCAGGGGCTGCAAAAGCACCTCATTGAGAACCGGCGACTGGCCTCGAAGAAGCCTCGTCGTCGGTTTTGGACCTCGGATGCCTGTCCTTTTCTTTGCGTTTTTTGTAAACTCCGGTAGTCGGCTGTTCCAACGGCATTATATAATTAAATCGTCTGCCAAAGTAATGAAATGCAAAATCGTACCAACGCTTAATAGTGCGTTGGTTAAATCTAGCACAAAACCGACAACTAGCAACGTCATGGTCAGGGCCTAGGCAAGGAATACAGTAAGAATGAAAATCCTTATGAGGTATTTGCTTCCCACAAGAAATACAATTATTAACTTTTTCTGACATCGGTCTGGAGCAAGAAAAAAAGTTTCCCCAACGGGGTACTTAGCTTTAAATGAAGACTTCGGATCTGAAATTCGAACTCGAAAATCTCAGGAGTCGGCCGACCGGCACTTGCGAACTGCTTTTGCTTTGGGTACCGTGCGGCAAGAAAGACTGAAGAAAATGGGGTCAGCTGCATCTTTTATACCCCTGGCGCACTGACGTCAGGGAGGAAGCGACAGCAACCGACGCCAGACCTAGACTTTGGAATTCAGGCCGACTGCGGGTAGCCAACCAGCAGGATAACCCAATTGTAATGAATGCAACATTGAAACATGATGAACATCAGGCAATTTCCAACAACAGAGGATCAAGTTACTACTTCTGTACTTCTAGAATCCAACTCTTTCCGAAAAGCAACAGATCTATCCAAGACACTGGTAGAGTGGGGCTTTGGCTCTGCCTTGAATAGTTTAGTTATTCTAGGAATAACAAAAGTTAATAGCCTGAGACAACCATTTGGAAATTGTCTGTTTTAACATAGATTATCACTTCTAATTACCTTCACAACAAATGATCAACTGATCTAAAGATCTGAAAGATTTTGTTTTGTTAAGATAGTACCAAGGTTGCAAATAAAAAATATAATGCGGTGTGGGCAAACTGGATTCCCAAACAAATAGTAAATGCAGAAAAAGAATAGGAAACACCAGACCACGGCAGATGAAATTAAATAAAACTCCAAAATGTAATCTGCAAGTACAGTATAAAAAATGGTGAGCGCTTTCGTGGCCAACTCAAACTACTCAGTGATTTTTAAAACAACATCAGGCCAGTTTCCAGTAAGAACAATTAACCTGATAGCTATTAGCTTAAAGCAATAATACGGAATAAAAACATAGTATCATCTATTAAATACACAATATCACTTAGAATAAATAAATAAAAGTACATATGAAAGTATCAAAAACATTTTAACTACGTAGTGGCTTATTATCTAATACAGGCTTAATATAAACTTTATCATTTACACCTTTGCCCATATTGGCAGGCATCCTGATAATCCACTCAAGCTCTTTAGTCTCTACCAAACTCCTGATTGCACCACCTCTACATCCTAGTTCGGCTTTTTCCATTACCATAAATTTAAAGTTATGTGATACCCCTGATACTAGAATATGTGGATTAAATTTTGGACTTTTATTTGATTTCATCTGCCATGGTCTGGTGTTTCCTATTCTTTTTCTGCATTTACTATTTGTTTGGGAATCCAGTTTGCCCATGCTGCATTGTATTTTTTATTTGCTGCAATGAAGTTTTCTGTGGTGTGGAGACATGGCAGAAGGTACCTTTGAGGTACCTGGTATGGAGCATACACCGGAGCTGAATAGCTATGATAAATATGGACTGAGGAACCTGTCTTCCTTATTTAAGGACAAGGATAATCAACTCCTAACTTTTCATCCTGTGTCAACACCCTCTACTACCGAGACTAACTGTATGATTTAAGCTCACTGAGAAGAGACTTAAACAAACTTGTGAATGATGCACGTAAACTAGTAAGACTACGGATGCAGAGATTTCACTTTGAGGCATGTCTGAATCTCCGAATTGTGCCTTGGGGGTTAAGGGTTTTAAATATGCCAACCTATGGGAATGTGTATAAAGATTTACTTGCACAGTGGCAACAAATAAACCTGGAAACAAGTTACAATTATATGAAACTACTGATCCGATTCTTTAAACCAGATGAGTATCAGTTAGCAGACAGCATAGATAAACTGCAAATGGAGTTGTACGAGAAGTATCCCTCTGCACTAGTGGACATTAAGGTAGAACATTTGACTGAAACAATCAATGACTATGAACATCAACTGTTAAACTAGAAAAAGAAGAAGATACAAAGGGATAGTACTGATTTCTCTGCTGGATGAGTTTTCACCTGGCCAAGAGAACAAAACCACATTAATTCAAGTTCATATGTCAGTAGGAACTCAGTGAGAGCTGAAACTACCAATTTGGATGTGGTTTCATCTAATACCACCTTAAACACGAACTCAGAACAAGCTATGGGGAACAAGGAAGTCCCTCCTAGCATTCAGATTGGCCAGCCTAGGACAGCTGGTGCTGATGTCATAGTTTCACCCCCAGGTGGAAGTGGAGCATGAAGGAAAGAAACACCTCAAAATACAACTTGTAATGGAAATATGAACAGGCAGCCTGAGAAGATAACTAATGACTGATGATGCCATATCTTATTCGTACACCAAATTTTCAACAGCGGAATCAGGGCAGATGCCGTTTGAAGAGGAAGACACCTACAGAAGAGGAGAATGCTCTCACCATCAAAAGAATGTAGCAAACGAAAAACGGACCCTAATATGGAACATTTCTAGTCACAGTTTGAATAAAGCCAAACAAATTGTTCTTAGTAAGGGCATGAGCTTTATACCGGCTAGCCAAATGACGATTACTGAAAATATTATTGAACTGAAGACATTTACTATAAGTTTAATGTTGAAGTTGCATTTCCAGGACAATAATGTAAGTAATAAAAATATTAATTTGTTTAAAAAGGCCAGTGGTTATGTTCCCATCACTGGGAGTTATTGAAGCCTTTGAGAAGGCATGTATTAACAATATTTATTCCTTATATGATAATAGGAGCCACACTAAATGCTTTGTTAACTTGAATAGTGATGAAAGGGAAGCACTTGAGACACACTGCAGAGGTCAAACTATTTGTTTTAGGCCAGCAGACAAAGGGGGACCATTGGTAATTATGGATTACACCTTTTACAGGGATGTTATGCTCAGTATGTTAAATAATGAAGAAGTGTATGGAAGGATAGAAAGTACAGTTTTGTACCTACCATAAATGTAGATGTTCGAGTGCTAATACAGCTGCAGTAATCACAGATGGGTTCTCTGCCGTCAGGCGGGTCCTCGGTCGGCCGAATTCCAAAGTCTAGGTCCGGCGTCGGTTGGTGTCGCTTTCTCTCTTGACATCAGTGAGGCCAGAGTATATAAGACACAGCCCCGACGCCATGTTCTTCAGTCTTTCTTGCCCCAGATGTCAGGTGCCCCCAGAAGGAAGGCAATACATAAATTATATATATATATATATATATATATATATATATATATATATATATATATATATATATATACAAACAATGCAATATAATCCAAAATCAGTAGTTGCAAGCAAATAAACCATAGAAGGATAACCCAGTCAGGTTGTATGAAGAGGGGGTTAGGCCCTATGCCTTTACCAAGTGGGGAAGGCGGAGGGTAACTACTGCAGCTGTATTAGCACTCGAACATCTACATTTATGGTAGGTACAAAACTGTACTATGTTCATCGTGCATACAGCTGCAGTAATCACAGATGGGTAGAGTCCCAAAGCTACACACAGGGTGGTAGGTACTAGTTGGAACTGGGATGAGCCAGAATGCCCTGCAACACAGCAGTGGCAAAGCCTGCTCTAGTTTTGGAATATAAAGGCAGGTGATAGTGTTTTGTGAAGGTATGTACAGAACTCCAAGTGGCTGCCTCCAAAATGTCTTTGGTAGGAACTCCTCTGGGGAAGGCTGTAGAGGTAGCTGTGGCCCTGGTGGAGTGGGATCTGATGCCTGTGGGAACAGATTTCCCATGATATGAATAACAGAACCGTATGCAGTGGCCTATCCACTTTGAAATTGTCTGCTTGGTCACTGGCTTCCCTTGAGCCCCTACAGCATAGGGCACAAAAAGTTGTTCTGATTTCCTGAAGGACTTTGTTCTGTCCAAATAATAGCGTAGCTGCCTATGGATGTCTAAGGAATGTAGCAACCTTTCCCCTTTGTTTTGAGGATTGGGGTAAAAGGTGGGTAAGTGTATGGCTTGGTTTAAAGCTACCCTGGATACCACTTTAGGCATAAATGACGGGTTGGTACGAAGAGAAACCCTGTCCTGATGGAAGATGAGGAAGGGCTGCACCGCCATGAGGGCCTGTAGTTCCGAAACCCTACGAGCTGAAGTGATGGCCAGAAGGAAGGTTGTTTTCCAGGACAAATATTGCAAATCTGTTGATGCAGCTGGTTCAAAAGGAGGCAATGTTAATTTTTCTAGAATGTAATTAAGATCCCAGTCTGGTATTGGTTGTTTCCTTGGAGGTCTTATATTCTTAGCCCCTCTGAGGAACTGTCGTAAGAGTGGGTGAGAAAATAAAGGTGGATCCGAGTTGAATTCTGCAGAAATGGCTGAGGCATGGATTTTTATAGAAGGAAATGAAAGTCCACTGTTCAGTAGCTCTGCTAGATACTGTAATATCTGAGGCAAATTCAGCTTTTTAGGGTCCTGGCCTTTTTTCTCATTCCAAGAGCAAAACCGTTTCCATTTTGCGGTGTAAGCCTTTCTAGTAGATGGTCTTCTGGCCTCCAAAATGACATCCTGCACCTCCTTGGAAAGTAGGGTCTGTTGTGGTGTTAAGGAATTTTCCATGCAGCAAGATTGAGTGTTTTCAGCTGACCGTGAAGCGTTTTGTAGCTGTGCTGAGTCAGCAGAAGAGGCATTAGAGGTAGGCACCAGGGAGGAGTATGTGTTAGACTCCTCAGGAGCGGATACCAGTGTTGCCTTGGCCAATCTGGAGCAATCAGTATCATCTTCGGTCTGTCTGCTCTTGCTTTCAAGAGCACCTTGGGCAGAAGAGGCAGAGGTGGGAAAGCGTAAACTGTCCATGCTGTCCAACTGAATGAAAGGGCGTCCACTCTCCAGGCCCTTGGATGAAAGGTCCTTGAACAAAACTTTTCCAATTGATTCCTGTGGGAGGCAAAAATATCTATGTCTGGCCTCCCCCACTCTTGTATTATCTCTGTAAACACCTGAGGATGCAACTTCCATTCGTGTGGACCTGTCATATTTCTGCTTAGATTGTCTGCCAGCGTGTTTTCCAATCCTGGCAAGTACTGTGCTTGAAGTTCGATTTGCCATTCTAGAGCCAAGTTCCAAAGAGTCATGGCTAGTCTGCACAAGGGGTATGAATGTGTTCCGCCTTGTTTGTTTATGTACCACATTACTGTGGTGTTGTCTGTTCTTATCAGTAATTGTCCTGGATGCAGGAGGTCCTTGAAAGCTATAATTGCATTTATTACTGCTAGCATTTCTTTTTGATTGATGTGAAGGTGCTTTTCCTTTTGGGACCATTTGCCCTGAATGCACCTGTCTGTCATGTGTGCCCCCCAGGCGTAATCTGAGGCGTCTGTTGTGATGACTTGGTTTGCTTGAGGCTTGCAGAATGGGAGGCCTGTGTTTGCTTGACATGCTTGGGCCCACCACAGAAATTCCTTTTGCAAACATGGAATTATTGGTATTATTGTTTCCAAACTGTGACTGTGTTGAGACCATAGGTTTTTTAGGTACCATTGAAGTTTCCTCATATGCAGCTTTGCACATGGGATTAAAAGAATGCAAGATGCCATGAAGCCCAGAGCCTGCAGGATTTTCCTTGCAGTAAGCCTGGTACATTTTGCTAGTATTTTGAAGTACTGAGTTAGCTGCCCCTGTTTTTCTGGCGTTAGATAGGCCATCTGGGTGTTTGTGTCCAAGTTGGCACCCAGGAAAGTTATTTTCTGAGATGGTGTTAGCCTGGATTTCTTTGTTGATTGTATATCCCAGAGAATGCATTAACCGTGTTACATAAGCCAGATGTTCCAGAAGTATGTGTTTGCTGTCCGCTTGGATCAGGCAGTCGTCCAAATAAGGGTAAATTTGTATCCCTTGAAGTCTGCAGTAGGCAATCACTGATGCCAGGCACTTTGTGAATACTCTGGGCAGTAGATAAGCCAAAGGGCAATGCAGAGAATTGATAGTGGATTGAACCTGCAAGAAATCTGAGGTATCTTCTGCAACTTTGTCTGATTGGGACATGCAGGTATGCCTCCTTGAGGTCCAATGTTACCAGCCAAAACTCCTTGCCCAGCATGGGAAGAAGCTGCTGTAATGTGAGCATCTTGAATTTTGGTGCAGTAAAATGTGTTTAGGATGGATAAGTCCAAAATGGGTCTCCAGTCGGTTCCTTTCCTTGGTACCAGAAAAAGTCTTGAATAAAAACCTTGACCTTGTTCGTGAGTAGGTACCTCTTGTATAGCTCTCATGCTTATGAGCTTTAAAATTTGTAGTTGTGCCTCTGCCCTTTGATTGTGTGGCAGGTTTGGCATGCCTCTCATTTTTGGAAGAGTGTGGAATAGAAATTTGTAGCCTCTGTTTATAACATCCAGGATCCATTTGTCTGTTGTGACAATATGCCAATTTCTTGCAAATAATGCTAGCTTTCCTCCCAAAGGTGCTGCCAGCTGAGACCTGCTTGGCATGGAAATGAGGGAGTCATTGGGTTTGTTTTCTGTATTGTTGTGCACTGTCTTCGCCACCTCTTGGTGCTGGAGTTTGCCATTGTCGGCCTCTATATGATCCTTGTGATTGCCCTCTGCCCCTTGTGCGTCTGTATCTACCTCTTTGGGGCTTGTCAGTGGCTGGAAAGGACCAGTTTTTTGAAGGCCAATTTCTGCTAAAACGTGGTGGTTGGACCTGTAAAAAAGCTTTGACAGTTTGCATAGATTTGGCTTTTTCTTCCATTTTCCGTAATATCTCCTCAGCATTAGTACCAAACAGCACATCCTTTTGTAAAGGAGCATCTAGAAGTTTAGCTTTCACATGATCAGGCAAGCTTTGTTCCCTAAGCCAGGCATGTCTACGAATGACTGATCCTGTAGCAGCCGCTCTACTTGAGGCCTCTAGGGCATCATAGCCACATTGTAAGGTGTGTTTACCCACTTGCTCTGCACTATGCATCATATCCTGTAACTCCTTTAAATCTGGTTGTTCAGGTTGAGACATTTTATTCCTTAATTGTGATAACAGGAACTGTTGATATTTAAGCATATGAAACTGACAATTTAAGCCCCTCATGGCAAGGGTGGCCTAGGTATATACCTTTTTTCCCCACCTTTCTAAAGATCTTGACTCTCTTTCGGCAGGGAGTGGATTCTTGGCAGTAGAGGCCTTCAATCCCTTGGGGCCTTGAGAAATGGTTTCAGGGTCAGCATTATGGCTTTTGTAGAGAAATTGGTGAGAGTTAGGAACTCTGTAGTACCTATCAGGTTTGACTGGTGCAGGAGGCAGGGAATCCGGGTTAAGGCAAGCCTCCGAATAAACATCATCAAGTATGTCCAAAACAGGAGGTATCGCCAGAGGCCTGTGTTGAGGTAACAAAAGAAATTCCCTAAGTCTTTTCTTGGAATCAGAAAAGTCTTGGCCTTCCCAATGGAAGTGTTCCCTTAAAGTGTGCAAGGTTTCCCCAAAGGAAAAATCCTCAGGAGGAGATACAGAAGGAATGGACTTGCTCTGCATCCGAATCTTCAAAAGGGGAGTAAGAGTGTTCCTCTACATCAGAATGTTCTGATAAAATGGAGCCCTGATCAGAAGAGGGAGAATCTTCCTCCACTCTGGGTCTCTTGTCTGGAGGGGGTTGAGAACCCCTGATAAGAGTAATCAAATCCTCAGCCATTTTCAGCATCTGTTTTTTAGGCATGGGGCCTGGAGAAGGGCCCTGTGCAACAGGCCTCTTGGGATGCCTGGCTGCTTTGGATTTAGTAAAAGGCCTTAATAGAAAAAGAAGATGAGGGTCTAAAGACACCATGGGTGGAAGTGGACCTGTCCACATTAGGAGGCTCAACATTAGCAATGGCTTCGGCTGTAGTCTGGGAAAGGGCCGAGGTACCTGCGGTCTCGGGTACAGAGGACACCGCCAAGGAAGTGTCGTCGGTAGTCAGGGACTGCAAAGGCGTCTCGCTGAGAACCGGACCACGTGTAGCCGGTTTTGGCGTGGTGTCGGTGGGGACCGCGGACCTCGCGTGTCGGTCCTTGTCCTTGTGTTTTTTGGACAAAACGGTAGTCGGAGTCTCCGACATTTTATAATCAAAGGCTTTACCAAAAAAGTGTTGGGCGAACTCCGCCCGACACTTAATAGTGCGTTTATTGAAAGTAGCGCAAAAGCGACAGCCCGAGACGTCGTGGTCTGGGCCTAAACAAGGTATGCAGAGGGAATGGAAATCCTTATGCGGTACTTGCTTCCCACAAGAAATACAATTATTAACTTTTTCTGACATCGGTCTGAGGCAAGAAAAGTTTCTAACGGGTACTTAGCTTTAATGAAGACTTCGGTTTCCAATTTTTTCGTAATTCAGGAGCTGGCCGACCGGCACTTGCGAACTGCTTCTGCTTCGGGCACCGCGCGGCAAAAAAGACTGAAGAACATGGCGTCGGCTGTGTCTTATATACTCTGGCCTCACTGACGTCGAGAGAAAGCGACACCAACCGACGCCGGACCTAGACTTTGGAATTCGGCCGACCGAGGACCCGCCTGACGGCAGAGAACCCATCTGTGATTACTGCAGCTGTATGCACGATGAACATCAAGTACAAGTTGACAATTGCATTTGCAGAATACGTAATGATTTATTTGAATGTATGCAATGTAGTCAAATTTCTATGGATTTGTATAACTATTTCCTTGTGGATGATCCTATCATTCCAATAATACAGGGACTGCCCAAAATACATAAACATCCACACAACCCACCAATGAGACCCATTGTGGCTAGGCAAGGATGGTGCACTGAGCCACTATTTATTTATGTAGAACATTTTTTGAAACCTGTGTTAGCTAGGAATAAATATATTCTCGGATACAAAACACTTTTTAATGAATTTACATGGTCATATTAGCAACTGTCCGCCAACTATGAATTGTTTGATGGTTACATTGTATGTACAGTCTCTTTTCACTGTAATCCCCAATGGAGTAGGACTGGAATTTTTGCATCAATATTTAAAAGACGATGGAGTGTATGATGTTAGAACTACTGACCTTTTATGTTTTCTGGATGAAACTATACTGGAGAATAACATCTTTATGTTTGAACAATCCATCTATAAACAACTGGAAGGCATAGCTATGGGCACTTTGTGTGCCAATAGCTACGCCAACCTTGTTATGGCGAAATGGGAAAGACGGTACATTCTTGAAGGGGTATGGTCAGAGAAAGTAGTATTCTATCGGAGATTTGTAGATAACCTCTTCCTGTTATGGGAGGGAGGTGCTACAAATCTCCAGCAGTTCTTGAGGGACATTAATGAGAGCACGCACTTCTTGAAATTTACAGCCCATAGCTCGGACAAATGTGCTCAATTCTTAGAAGTCAGTATAACTAGGAAAGACTCGGGGGATTTTTGTACCGAAATCTTTTGCAAAGAATGCTATAGGAATACCTATATGCATAGGCAAAGTATGCACCCCCAACATGTATTTACTAATGTGATAAAGGAGCAAGCACTGAGGACTTCCAGATTAACAGCAGAGGATAAGTTTGAGAACTAATTACATCAATAAGAAGAGAGATTTGTAGAGAGAGGGTATGGGAAGAGAGAGATTCTTTCCATTACCTCAAGCATGGACTCTAAAAGGAAAAAAAGAGGGTCAACCATACTTTTCTAGTCAAAATCAAGTTTGTGAGGAAAGAAGCATGAAGGGTAACCTCCTAAGAATTTCTATTACATATGCCAGCAATATTAGACTGCTACAAAATATCTACTATAGGAACTGGAACATACTATGCTCTGATGACCGGGTTAGAACTTTGATAGGTGCAGCTCCTAAGTACATCTATAAATACAAGAAATCCCTTAACAGACTTCTATGTGGCCCCAGGTATAAGCAAGAAACAAATGCTCAACCTACAATCCATGCACATGGGACAAAACCCTGTAATTCCTGTAAACTACTGTCAATATATTGATAACAGAGGGCATTTTGAACATCCTGACACTGGAAAGACTATTTATTTCAGACTCTCAGCTGACTGTAATACCACCAACATTGTATACCTAGCTTATTGCACTACATGTTGTTCATTCTATGTGGGCATGACCACACAAAGGTTTCGTGACAGAATTAGAGAACACATCTATGATGTAAATACAGGGGAAGAGACTAATACCCTAGCGAGATATGTTCTAGTATCAGGGGTATCACATAACTTTAAATTTATGGCAATGTAAAAAGTTGAACTAGGATGTAGAGGTGGTGCAATCAGGAATTTGGCAGAGACTAAAGAGAGTGGATTATCAGGATGCGTGTCAATATGGGCAAAGGTTTAAATGATCAAGCTTGTATTAAACCTGTATTAGTTAATAAGCCACTACATAGAGAAGATTTTTTTTATATACTTTTATATGTACTTTTAATTATTTATTCTAAGTGATATCGTGTATTTAACAGATGATGCTATGTTTTTATTCAGTATTATTGCTTTAAGATGATAGCTATCAGGTTAATTGTTCTTATTGGAAACTGTCCCTGATTGGCTGATGTTGTTTTAAAAATCACCGAGTAATTTATTGAGTTGTCTGATGACGTAGCTTTGGCTACGAAAGCGCTCACCATTTTTTGTACTGCACTTGTGGATTAAATTTTGGAGTTTGATTTGATTTCATCTGCTGTGGTCTGGTGTTTCCTATTCTTTTTCTGCATAGTACCAAGGTTGTTTGTGGACATACAAGGTATGGAGTATCCTTTCTACCTCACTTTTGAGTTCAGGGAAGAAAACAAGGAGATTCACAGTTCGGCTTACAGTCAAACACAGATACTAGTTCACAAGTTAAAAATATGAGCAGTCCTCAAAGAAACCATGCCCGTGTGAAAAATATGACAGGGTTGACCCACAGTAAGAGACTGCAACTCACGACACTCATTTTGCAAAGGTCAGAGCAACCATCAGTAAAACATTTTTCCATGTTAAGAACTGCAAAAGCAGCCAAATGAGCCGGTTCAAATGGAGCAAATATCAGTTTCTGTAACACAAAATGAAGACCCCCCCCCCCCCCCAAAAGAGGAGTCACCAGTTTTCTTGGAGTTTCCTTATACAAAACTTCTTTCACAAACATTCAAATATGAGAATGCAATGAAAGAGGAGGATCCAAGGGCAGATATACTGAAATGGACTGCAAATGAACCTTGACAGAGAAGTAAGATAAGCCACAGGACAGTAACACACACACATATTGTAAAACTACAGAACACTGAATGGATGCTGGCACCAATTTATTTATAGACGATTTTCTACTAGCAGGCTTTTTGCCTCCATAAGTACCTGCTGCATGTCCCCAATAAATAGGTGCTTAAAAAGTATTAAAACCCTATCATCCAGACAATCAATTTAAGTTTTTGAAACTGAGATGTATCAAATGCCCCTGTTCTTGTGTGAATAGATTCATTCTGAGATGAAGCTTGCAAATGCCCCTAATCAGTTCCAAAATAAGGTAGAAAGTACAGTTGTGTACCTACCATAAATGTAGATGTTCGAGTGTATTCACTGTTTCAGTCATTACACTTGGGTTATCCTGCTGGCAGGCGACCCGCAATCGGCCCGAGTTCCAAAGTCTTGGTCCAGCGCCGGTTGCTGTCGCCTCTTCCCTGACGTCAGTGCGCCAGGGGTATAAAAGTTTCAACCAATGCCATTTTCTTCAGTTTTTCTTGCCCCAGATGTCAGGTGCCCCCAGATATGAAGGCTGAAAAGATAAAAATATGCCAAACAACCATGCATATATTACTATAAATATTTCCTTCATCTACAAGCAAATACACCACATAGGTTGTATAGAGTTGAGAAGTACAGAATAGTCCCAGAAAAGAGGGGGATGGTGGGTGGGTAACATGGACTGCAACAGTGAATATACTCGAACATCTACATTTATGGTAGGTACACAACTGTACTATGTTCATCGTGTTTCACTGTTGCAGTCATTTCACTTGGGTAGAATCCCAAAGCTGAGGTTGGGTGGCTGGGTCTAGACTGGATTTGGCGAGGCTAACAAGCCCTGCAGAACTGCAGTGGCAAAGCCTGCTCTGGATTTGGAGTAGAGAGGTAGGTGGTAGTGCTTGGTAAAAGTGTGCACTGAGCTCCAGGTTGCAGCTTCTAATATGTCTTTGGTTGGTACCCCTCTGAGGAAAGCTGCTGAAGTGGCTGCTGCTCTGGTAGAATGAGGCCTAATGCCCTTAGGCACTGATTTGCCATGTTGTACATAACAGAAGCAGATGCAGTGTCCTATCCATTTGGAGATTGTCTGCTTTGTAATAGGTTTTTCTTGTGATCCTGCAGCATATGCTACAAACAAACAGTTGCTCAGTTTTTCTAAAAGCTTTTGTTTTGTCCATGTAAAATCGTAGCTGCCTGTGTATATCCAAAGCGTGCAGAAGTCTTTCCCCTTTATTCTGGGGATTTGGGTAGAAAGTAGGCAAATGAATGGTTTGGTTTAAGGCCACATTGGAGACCGCTTTTGGCATTAATGTTGGGATCGTCCTAAGAGAAACCCTATCCTGATGCAAAATGAGGAAAGGTTCCACAACTATCAATGCCTGTAACTCTGAGACTCTTCTTGCTGAGGTTATTGCTAGGAGCAGAGCAGTTTTCCATGACAAGAATTTTAGATCAGCTGTGCTGGCTGGTTCAAATGGAGGCAGTGTTAGTTTTTCTAAAACAAAATTGAAATCCCAAGTAGGTACTAGTGCTCTCCTAGGGGGTCTTATATTCTTTGCCCCTCTGAGGTACTGCCGTAGAAGAGGATGTGAAAAAATAGGAGGATCCGTATTGTAATGAGCTGAAATGGCAGAGGCATGGATTTTAACAGATGAAAAAGATAGGCCTTTGTCCAACATCTCAGTCAGGTATTGCAAAATCTGAGGTATATTAGGGACCAGTGGGTCGAGCTCTTGTGCCTGGTTCCAAGCACAGAATCTCTTCCATTTTTCTGCATAAGATTTCCTAGTGCTGGGTCTCCTGGCTTCCAAAATTACATCCATAACAGCTTTAGAGAGAGGTGCAGTCTGAGTGGCTACATTATCTGCCATGCTGTCAGGCTTAAGGTTCTGAGTTAACTGTGCAGAATCTGATTGTTTTGCTGTGTCAGAAGATGAGGGATTTGAGGTAGAGGCCAAGGTGGGCCTTGGGACAAAGTCTTTAGGACTGGGTACCAGTGCTGGTGTGGCCAGTCTTGGTGCAATCAGGATCATTTTTGGCCTCTCTTATCTGACCTTTAGAAGCACCCTGGTCAGAAGAGGCATCGGAGTGAAGGCATAGGCTGTCAGGTTTTTCCAGCTGAATGACAGAGCATCCACTTTCCATGCTTGAGAGTGATAAGTCCTTGTCCTTGTGCAAAATTTCTGTATTTGGCAATTGTGAGGGGAGGCAAAAAGATCTATGTCTGGGCGTCCCCATTCCCTTGTTATCATGCTGAACACTTGCGGATTTACCTTCCATTTGTGAGGATCCATGAGATTTCTGCTTAGTTCGTCTGCCAGTGTATTTTTTGTTCCTGGCAGGAATTGTGCTTGCAGATGTATCTGGTAGGTCAGTGCTGTGTACCACAAAGTCATGGCTTGTCTGCATAGGGGGTAGGAATGTGTGCCCCCTTGCTTATGTACCACATAACTGTGGTATTGTCCGTCTTTATTAATAGTTGTCCTGGATGTATTAGGTCCTTGAAGGCTGTCAGGGCATTCTGTACAGCTAGCATCTCTTTTTGATTGATGTGAAGATGCATTTGTCCCTTGGGCCACGTGCCCTGAATACATTTTCCTGCCATATGTGCTCCCTGGGCATAATCCAATGCATCCGTTGTTATTGTCTGCCTGGCTGTAGGTAAGGTGAAAGGCTGTCCCTTGTTGTGGTGACAGGCCTGGGACCACCATCGAAACTCCTGTTGTAGGCAGGGAATCAAGGTTATGATTGTCTCTAGGCTGTGACAATGCTGAGTCCAAACACTTTTTAGATACCATTGTAGTTTCCTCATATGCAGTTTTGCATATGGAATTAGTAGAATGCAAGATGCCATGAAACCCAGGGCCTGCAGAATTTTCCTGCAGGTAGCTGGGTCTTTGTTGCCATCATTTGAAAGTAATGAGTCAGTTGCCTTTGTTTGTCTGGCGTGAGATAAGCCATCTGGGCAGTTGTATTTAAGCTTGCACCCAGGAATATTATCTCTTGAGAGGGCACTAGTTTTGATTTCTTTTCGTTTACTGTGTACCCCAGGCAAATTAGCAATCTTTTTACAAACGCCAGGTGCTTTAGAAGAATGTCCTTGCTCTCTGCTTGAATAAGGCAGTCGTCCAAGTAGGGATATATTTGAATTCCTTTTTGTCTGCAAAATGCAATTACTGGTGCCAGGCATTTTGTGAAGACCCTGAGCGCAGTAGATAAGCCAAAGGGCAGTGCAGAGAATTGGTAAAGCATTGAGCCTGCTATAAAAACTGAGGTATCTTCTGCACGATTGTCTGATTGGGACATGCAGGTATGCCTCCTTGAGATCCAAAGCAACTAGCCAAGCCTCCTTGCCCGGCATGGGCAGAAGTTGTTGTAGTGCTAACATTTTGAATTTTGGAACATCCAGGAAAGTATTTAGGATTGACAGGTCCAGTATTGGTTGCCAGGCTTTGTTTTTTCTGGGTACTAAGAAAAGTCGTGAGTAAAATCCTTGGCCCTGTTGTTCTTGTGGAACTTTTTGAATAGGTCCCATATCCATAAGAGCAGCAATCTGGTTTTGTGCCTCTGCCCAATGGTTTTATGGCAGGTTTGGCGTACCTTTTGGTTTTGGAAGCGTGTGGAAGTGGAACCTGTACCCTGAGAAACTATATTCAGCACCCATTGGTCTTGGGTGATCATGTGCCAATTTTTTGAAAAATGTGCTAGCTTTCCCCCTAGGGGTGCTGTCAACTGGTAAGAGCTTGGCATTTGCAGAGGGAAGTCATTGTGACGGTTTCCTATAAGGTTGTGATTTGTCTTCTCCTCCTTTGGGGGCTGAAGCACCCAATTGTTTAGGTCTGTAGGAGCCTTGGGGCTGAGATCTGCCTCTTGGGTGTCTGTATCTGCCTCTTTGTGGCCTGTCTGACACTGGAAAGGACCAATTTTTTGAAGGCCAGTTTCTGCTAAATCTAGGTGGTTGAATCTGTAAGAAATCTTTCACAGTTTGCATTGACCTTGCTTCATCCTCCATTTTCTTTAACACCTCTTCTGCCTTGGCACCAAACAAAGTATCATGCTGTAGTGGAGCATCCAATAATTTTACTTTAACATGGTCAGGTAAACTTTCTTCTTTCAACCAAGCATGTCTTCGAATAACTGAGCCTGTAACTGCGGCTCTACAAGAAGCCTCTAATGAATCAAAACCACATTGCAGAGTATGCTTTCCCACTTGTTCAACTGCATGCAATAAATCCTGCATTTCTTTAGTCAGGACTTTCTATATTTGTAACCATTTTCTGCTTTAACAATGACATGAGATACTGTTGATATTTAAGCATGTGAAACTGGCAGTTTAAAGCTCTTACAGCTAAAGTAACAGAAGTGTAAACTTTTTTCCCCCATCTGTCCAGAGCTCTGGAATCCCTATCTGAGGGGCAGGATTTTTGTCAGTGGAAGCTTTAACCCCTTTAGGACTCTGAGAAATTGTTTCTGGGTCTGCAGCAGGGTTTTTGTAAAGAAATTTAAGACAGTCAGGGACCCTGTAGTACCTGTCTGGCTTTACTGGTGCAGGGGGTAAAGAATCTGGAGACAAACTGGATTCAGAAAAAACATCATCTACAATATCAAGCACAGGGGGGATAGCCAGGGGCCTGTGCTGAGGCAATAAAAGGAAATCTCTGAGCCTTTTCTTGGATTCTGAGTAATCCTGGCTCTCCCAATGGAAATGCTCCCTCATGGTGTGCAGGGTTTCCCCAAAAGAGTAATCCTCAGGCGGTGAGGCTGAAAGAATGGACTCTTCAGCATCACAGAGTCGTCATAGGCAGGGAAAGAATAGCCCTGGTCAGAAGAAGAATCAGAGGAAATGGAAACCTGATCAGAGGAATCATAATCAGTCTCTTGCCTAGGCCTTTTGTCAGGAGGGGGATGGGAGCCCCTGATTAAAGTAATAAGATCTTCGGCCATTTTAAGCATCTGTTTCTTTGGCATGGATGACTGTTCTGGAGAATGCTGCACTTGTTTCCTTGTCTTTAATGGTGTTTTTGACTTTGCCTTTGCTGCTGTAAGTAGCTTTAATTGTAAGCTGTGAAGGTCTGAAAACACCCTCAGAAGCCGGTGCCTGCTCAGCGGCTCCAGACCCATCTGAGGGTATAGTTTCCGTAGGTCCAATACTTTGAGTTTCTACAGGCCTCGGTGTCTCCACGTGGCTGTCGGTTACGGCCTGTGGCTCTGAGGTAGCGGGTGTCAGGGGCTGCAAAAGCGCCTCACTGAGAACTGGCGAACCGGCGACTGGACTAGAGGCTTCGTCATCGGTTTTGGACCTCAGATGCCTGTCTTTGTCTTTGCGCTTTTTATACATTCTGGTCATCGGTTGTTCCGACGGCATTATGTAATTAAATCTTCGTCCAAAATAATGTAAAGCAAAATCAAACCGACGTTTAATAGTGCATTTATTGAATCTAGCACAAAACCGACAACTAGTAACGTCGTGGTCAGGGCCTAGGCAAGGAATGCAGTAAGAGTGAAAGTCCTTATGAGGTATTTGCTTCCCACAAGAAATACAATTATTAACTTTTACTGACATTCGTCTGGAGAAAGAAAAAGTTTCCCAAACGGGGTACTTAGCTTTACTGAAGACTTCGGTTCTGAAATTCAATTTTGAAAATCTCAGGAGTCGGCTGACCGGCACTTGCGAACTGCTTTTGCTTCAGGCACCGCGCGGCAAGAAAGACTGAAGAAAATGGCATCGGCTGCAACTTTTATACCCCTGGCGCACTGACGTCAGGGAAGAGGCGACAGCAACCAACGCCGAACCAAGACTTTGGAACTCGGGCAGACTGTGGGTCGCCTGCCAGCAGGATAACCCAAGTTTAATGACTGCAACAGTGAAACACGAAGAACATCCGCTGTTGCTTGGGCCAGAAGGAAGTCACAATGTTCTTGGGGGATTCCTTCTGAATCTTCAGAAGTACCATGAATATCAGTGGAAATGGTGGAAAAGCATACAGGAACATTTCTGTCCAAGGAAAAGGAAAAACATCCGTCTTCCAGGCCTTCTTTCATGGAGAGTACTGAAGTAGGATTCTGTTAGCTGACTGTTCAGAAAGGAGACAAAAATGTCTACTTGAGGAATTCGCAAAAGATGGATCAATTCCATACGTCTCGACTTCTTAGAGCAAGAAATCTGGTCAAACCCATAAATAAAAATGAGACAGAAGCCCAAAATATGGACAATTCTTAAATATTGTTCCTACAAACTTAGAAAGTTGACAGAATAACAGGTTTTACATTAGCATGCATTTTCTGAGGGGTATTAAGTTTGAAGCGCAAATGTCTGTCATTATTTTCTAACTCCAATCTTAATGATTTGCTACTAATTTTTCAGAAAAAAAAACACAATTTTATGAAAAATGGACTAAAAATATGAGGCAAAATCTGGACATTCTGCGAAAATCTGTACAGTTGAGAGGTATGATTAATCTTGGCAAACTCCGTGATCTGGCCTCCACAGCTGTAGGTCTAGACATTTTTGTCCTGCTCAAGTTATCTGCCACACAATTTTGCTCTGATGGAACTGGAAGATGCATGTATAGTAATTAAGAGTACTGTAAAGCTATAATCCAAGCTAACATGACTAGTCTACAGAGAGGGTAACCACCTGAAGAGTTCCTGGGGACCAGAGGTGATTAAAAGAATTGAGTGCCTTGACAACAGCAAGCATCTCATTGATGTTTATGTACTTGCTTCTGTCTTTGTTGTCCCAGATACCTTGCACATTTATCCCTTTTCATATTGCTCCCCAAGCAAAGTCTGAAGCATCTGTGGTGAATGAATGCTTTGGAGCAGGAGGAGAGAAGGGGAGACCTGGTCTTAGAGATATGAGATGTCTCCTTTAGTGATTTCTACTCTGATAAACTGGAATTTGAAAAATAGTAGGTGCTGGTGCTAGGACCCGAGAGAGTTCAGAGACCACTGTATCCTTCTAATGTGGAGTCTTGTTAGGGCTATCATTACACGATCCACGAGACCCAGAATCCTGAGGTATTCCTTTGCAGTGACTGATGTCTGACAGGAAAACCCCTGAAACAGATCTAGCTATAGAGCTATTTTTCCTGTGGAATAAAAGTTCTTTGCATTGAGGTGTCTAGCAGACACCTTAGGAACACACTTCTGTGTGATGGAGTCAAAAAAAAAACTTTTGAATGTTCTCTTGAAAACCCAGCTTGTTTAAGAGGTCTCTTAACCAAGACTGATATCCCTGACACATTGAAAAAGACTCTGCAAGGATAAGAAAGTCATCTAAATAATGGAAAAAATGTGAATACCCTGTAGCCTGCAATATAATATAACCGACAGACACTTTGTGAACACTCCTGGAGCAGTGGATAGTCCAAAGGGTAAGGCAGGGAACTGATACTGAGATTCAAACACACAAAACTTTACAAAATTCCTGAAGTCTGGATCACTAGAGATGTGATTATGCACCTTTTAAAACCTTGGGTTACCAAAAAACTTAAATGGGAATGAAGTGACAGCATTTTTAACTTGGACACCATCACTACTAAGTTTAGCAAAAAACGATCCCGAACTGATCAAGCATTTTCTTTCTTTGGCACCATAAACATCCTTGAATAAAAACCTTTCCCCAACTGGGAAGGAGGACTGGCTCTATTACTCCCCTGAAGCAATGTGTTGTAGGACGGAGGAAATAGATGAATAATTCCCTAGGAATTTCCTCCCACTGCCATATGTAATCTTGTTGAATGACCTTCAAAATCTATAAGCCGGAAACTATCTGTTGCAGAGACAGAAATAGAGATTCAGGCTTTCTGGAAGGGATAAGGGACTGTCCTTTGTATTGGGGGTTCCTGCTTTCTCTTTGGAACCTCCATGCCACTTTTTTTTAAATGTCTGCTTACAAACATTTTGCTGAGACTTTGTTTCTTGCTAAAACTGGATGAGGTAGTGGAGAATCCCTTGGAAAATTTGGAAAAGGAGGGCTAAAGAAATCTGAGATTCTCTACATCAGTTTACTCCTTTTGTTACAGTTTTGATAAGCTCAGCAGTAGAGGGCTCAAAAGCGAACTCTCTTATCGAAAGGAGAATTTAAAATTTAATTTGTCCCATCATCTGGGATGTTCTGAGAAAGCAGACAAGCAAACCTCCTCAACAAAATATCAGTGACCACAGCCCCTGGAAAAGACATATCTACAGAATTATAAACCCACTTTAAACAATGACTTGCGACCTGTGAAATGGAAGAAACTAAAACTAACAATCAAAAGCACATTTTTCTTCACAGTAAGAAACTGCAAATAAAACTTCCTCATACTATCACAATCAGTCAGAATAAACTTTTCCAGACAATTCAAAATTCTAAAAATCAAAGCTGCAGAAGCATACACTTTTCTCCCCATATTTATCAATAATTTACCATCCTTGTCAGAAAGGGAAGTATTAGAACGAGCTAAATATTTAGCAGCAGCTGGATTAACTAAAGCTGATGGGTCAGGTCTGGGATGAGTGTACAAAGACTTGAAAGACTGAGGAACTCTGCACAAGCTATATGCGTTTCTAGGAGAATCAGACTGACAAATCAGGGGAAATTGCAGGCAGTGACACATCCTCCAATGCTTAAAGTACAGGGGAATGAGAAAAGACATTGGAAATTCCATTTGTAACAGCTCAGTACTTTCTGAGGGACTGCAAAAGCTCAGCGCTTTCTCATTGAAAACACTGGCATATTCTGAAAACAGTCTCAGAGAAAGAGAACACCTCACAGGTAGAATCATATATCAAGCTCTCCTTCGGGTCTAAATCAGAAACCAGAGGATAAAACCCTGCATTTGTCACTTCATTTTACCTGTCCAAATTCAGAATCTTAAACCTTTTCAGGAAAAGAGGAATCAGTTTTTTTTTCTTTTACCAGAAACCACCTTATAAGAGGAATTAATAGCCTGACAGAGCCAGACCTAATAGACTACTCATGTAGAGAGACATTTGAGCAGGAATGGATATACATTTAGTTTTCATTTTCTTTTTGTCAGAAATTGGGGCCAAGTTTATTAACTGCAGCAATAGCATATACCTGAGTAAGCTATTCTGGCTGCACAGGGGAGTCTTGCCTGTCCCTTCTTCCAAGACTAACAAGAGTGGTTCTCTCTTGCTCACTCAGGGGATCCCAACAGACACACAGGAAATTGCTAACCCCCATGGCTGGAGGTGCTACACTAGAGGGATCCAGGGGAAGATGATGAGTGGTCTGAGGAACCAGCTTAGGCCACAGCAGTCAACCACCTGTGGCTGAGGCAAACTGCCAGACTACTATGATGGCAAAGACTGTTTGCTTAACTTTTATTTTGTGGATGGAAGAACAGACCACAGGACCAGCAGTCTGTTCCATGGTCAATCCAAAAATGGTCTCTTTCTAGGGGGGGAAGTCAGCAGCACAAGTCAGTAAAATTTCAAAGTCCCAAAAAAGCACCTTTTCTCCAGTAGAAACACAGTAAAGCACTTTTAATACTTTTTGCCAGCAGCAAAACGTAAAATAAGCACAGTTACTCCATACCACAAGTAGTTCTAGAATGCTTTTAACAACTTTTAAACTGAAGGAAAAAAAAGTGTGCTCCCCTTTAAAAGCATAATTAAGACTCATGACAGTCTATTAAAACACAATTGCCTAGCTCAAAAATAACTTTCCTAACCAAGAAAGTAAAGGTAAGCAACAAGCTTTAAATATGGAAGGTTTCCCCCTAAAAGAGCTCATCTGCCCAACAAAGGAAAAACACAAGCCAATCATAGATCCTTGAAAGCCTGCAGGGAAGCACTATCTTAAGCAACTGGAAAGCTCTGAAAGGAATGGTGCACAAACCAGTTTTTTTTAGACAGCACAGTTCAAGCTGTCCAATGGTTTGGGTGAGTGGAAGTTGCCCTGAAACCTTGGAAGCTGGCCATCTGTTATACCTTTGGCAGGATACAAGCCATACAACTTAGGCTACTGCAGCAGTAATCATGATGATGAACATCTTATATTTACTGTAGCAATCTTAAGTTCATTCTTGACAGATTGATTGGATACACTTCCAGCTTTCACTCAGTGCTATCCCAGGTAACCCAGGATTGTCAACTGGACATGAGCCAACCAATAGCTTATTCACCCAGGACTGCTGGGTTTTATGGTAGACACACACACTCCTACAACTACATCAGGAGTGTGTGTGTGTGTGTGTGTGTGAGAGAGAGAGTGTGTGTGTGTGGGGGGGGGGGGGGGGGGGGCAGTAGAGATATGCCCTGCCTGGTCCCTCTTGAAGAACCTCTGTGTGCCTGTACCAAAAAGAGTGCATACAGCTTTCAAATCATTAGCAAAGGGCTCTAACATAGGTTGGAAGTGGGTGTCTCCCCAACCTACTTAGCACCAGTAAATACCCATGCCCATTTTTTGTGACAGTTGATGTGGTCAAATCTTTTGCAAGCAATTTTAATAAAGCTGAGTGGCTAGCTCTGGCAGAGCACAAAGCCTGAGAATACTGTTCTCCTATCTAGAGAATACTGCACATCACAGATGATGACTAAAGCAGTTAGTCTAAACAGCTCTTGCCTGAATAAGCACTGCCTAGAGTCTGTGCTAATGCCCACAATTCCAGACAACTTTGGGTGGAATTTGATGGCATACCTCTCAAGTTCAACTGGGAAGGCTGAGTATGAAACCAGTAATTTTCATCCTCACTCTCACATACACACAAAGTACAGTTTTGTACCTATCATAAATGTAGATGTCCGAACTGGATAGCATCTGCAGTCATAACAAATGGGTTGTCCTGTCGTCAGGCAGCCCTTCGGTCGGCCGGATTCCAAAGTCTGGGTCCGGCTTCGGCTGATGTCGCACTCCACCCAACGTCATCTCTGCTGGTCTTCGGGTATAAAGGCATCAGCCGACGCCATTTTCCTCAGTGTTTCTTGCCCCAGATGCCAATTGCCCTCTTGGAAAGCTAAATTTTGGATAAATGCCAATGTTTCCAAAATAGTAGAAGGCAAACACAAAAAATAAGCATGTATGTACATATATACAAAACAAATACACCATAAGAGACTCCCCTAGCTAGCTATTAGGAGGGTAAATACCCTAGGGTTACCACAGAGGGGAAGGAGGGAGGGTAATCCTGACTGCAGATGCTATCCAGTTCGGACATCTACATTTATGGTAGGTACAAAACTGTACTATGTCCTTCATGGATGCATCTGCAGTCATAACAAATGGGTAGAATACCATAGCCAAACTAGGGGAGGAGGGGTAACAATTATGGTGCAGTTAGGATCCCTTGCAGTACAGCAGTGGCAAACCCTGCTCGGGATCTAGAATATAGAGGTAGATTATAATGCTTGGCAAATGTATGCACGGAGGTCCAAGTAGCCGCCTCAATAATGTCCTTGGTTGTCACTCCTCGTAAGAAAGCTGTGGTAGTGGCTGTAGCCCCTGTAGAATGAGGTCTTATGTTCTGTGGAATTGGTTTTCCATGGTAGGAGTAACAGAATCTTATGCAATTTCCTATCCATTTGGAGATTGTCTGTTTGGAAATTGCTTTTCCTTCCCTTCCTGTTGCATAGGCTACAAAAAGCTGGTCAGTTTTTCTGTTACTTTTCGTTCTGTCCAGGTAGTAGCGTAACTGTCTATGTACATCCAAGGTATGCAGCATTCTTTCACCTCTGTTTTGTGGACTGGGAAAGAAGGTAGGTAGGTGGATTGCCTGGTTTAAAGACACTCTGGATACTACCTTAGGCATAAATGTAGGATTAATTCTCATGGACACCCTATCTTGATGGAAGATTAGGAAGGGTTGCACTGCCATTAAGGCCTGTAGTTCCGAAACCCTCCTTGCTGAAGTAATAGCCAGTAGGAAAGCAGTTTTCCATGACAGGTGTTGTAGATCTGCTGTTGCTGCTGGTTCAAACGGAGGGAGTGTCAACTTTTCTAGTACAAAGTTCAAGTCCCATGCTGGTAATGGTGGTTTCCTAGGAGGTTTTACATTCTTGATCCCTCTGAGGAACTGCCTGAGTAGAGGATGTGAAAAGACAGGCGGATCAAAGCTGTATTCTGCTGAAATAGCTGATGCATGTATCTTGATGGAGGAATAGGACAGGCCTGTATGTAGAAGCTCTGCCAAGTACTCCAGAATGTTAGCAATATCTATGTTCGACACATCTTTTCCTCTTTCAGTACTCCAAATGACGAACCTTTTCCATTTTCCTGCATAGTTCCTTCTTGTTGAAGGTCTGCGGGCTTCAAGGATAATGTCTTTAACCCTTTGGGAAAGGTCTGGGTTAGTTGCTGCTATGTGATGTTCCAGGCAGTGAGTTGCAAGGTTTTTAGGTTGGGATGTATGATGTTGTAGTTGTTCTGAGTTAACATCAGAGGCATCAGGGGTATTGACCACATTTTCTCCCGAGACATGCTCCTCAGCAATGGGTACCAGTGTTGTCCTGGCCAGTTCGGAGCTATCAGAATTATCATTGGACGTTCCTCTTTGATTTTCAGTAGTACCTTGTGCATCAAGGGAAGAGGTGGAAATGCATATGCTGTCAGGCCTTTCCAGCTGAAGGATAGGGAGTCCACCTTCCATGCAAGTGGGTGGAATGTCCTTGTGCAGAATTTTTTGAGCTGGTGATTGCGTGGGGAAGCGAATAGATCTATTTGTGGCATTCCCCATTTCTTTGTGATGGCCTTGAAGATGTCCGGGTGTAGCATCCATTCGTGAGCATCCGAGGTGGTTCTGCTTAAAATGTCTGCTAGGGTGTTCTCTTTTCCGGTACAAATATTGCCTGTAACTGGATGTTGTAGCTGAGAGCCAGATTCCAAAGGTCCAAAGTCATTCTGCATAGGGGTATGAATGAGTGCCTCCCTGTTTGTTGATGTACCACATGACTGTGGTGTTGTCTGTCCTTATCATCAAATGGCCTTCTTTGAGGAATGGTCTGAAGTTTTGGATTGCCAGTTTTACTGCCATCATTTCTTTTTGGTTTATGTGCAGGTGCAGCTGGTCCTGAGTCCACAGTCCTTGTACGCATTTGTCCAGCATGTGCGCCCCCCATCCTAGGTCTGAGGCGTCTGTTGTGATGGTTTGGCTTGCTCGAAAGTTGTGGAAGGGTAAGCCTGGGTTTGACTGGCATGCTTGAGCCCACCATAGGAACTCCTGTTTGAGGCATGGGATTAGTGGTATTTCTGTTTCTAAGCTGTGCCTGTGTTGAGACCATAAATTCTTTAGGTACCACTGTAACTTTCTCATATGCAGTCTGGCATGTGGGACCAAGATTATGCATGATGCCATGAAGCCCAAGGCCTGCAGAACTTTTCTTGCTGTTAGTTTGTTCTGCTTTGTTAATGCCAAGAAGTAGAGAGGGAGCTCTTTTTGTTTTTCTGCAGTTAAGAATGCCATTTGTTTTACTGTGTCCAATTCCGCGCCCAAGAAAGTTTTTGTTTGGGATGGTATCAGCCTTGATTTTTGTAAATTGACTGTGTATCCCAGGGCTTGTAGCAAGTAAATGACCCTTTGCAAATCTGTTGTCAGCTTGCTTTTGTTGTCCGCTTGTAACAGGCAGCCGTCCAGGTATGGATAAATTTGGATTCCCTGTACTCTGCAGTGAGCGATTACTGATGCCAGGCATTTTGTGAATACTCTGGGCGCAGTAGATAAGCCAAAGGGCAATGCTGAGAATTGATAATGCTCTGATCCTGCAAGAAATCTGAGGTATCTTCTGCAATTTGGTCGAATGGGGACGTGCAGGTATGCCTCCTTGAGATCTAGAGTTACCAGCCAACACTCCTTGCCCAGCATGGGAAGAAGTTGCTGGAGGGTCAGCATTTTGAATTTTGGGACAATGATGTATGTGTTTAAGATGGACAGGTCGAGAATAGGTCTCCAGTTTTTCTCTTTTCTTGGCACTAGGAAGAGTCTGGAGTAGAATCCTTTGCCCTGTTCTGTTATTGGTACTCTTTCCACAGCTCTCATCTTTGTTAATTCCGCTATCTGCTGCAGAGCTTCTATTTTTTGATTTGGAAGCAGGTTTGGCATTCCTCTTTTACTGGTAAGGTGTGGAAGTGGAACCGGTAGCCTTGGTCTATGGTTTGCAAAATCCACTTGTCTTTTGTGATATAGTGCCAATTTTTCGAGAATAAGGCTAACTTTCCGCCTAATGGTGCTGCTATCTGCTCCCTGGTAGGCGGAGTCAGAGCCAAGTCACTGTGATTGTCCTGTTGCAGTGGCAGTGGTTGTGTCTGTGCCTCGGTTATTGCCTTGCCACTGTCGTCCTCTGTAGGCACCTCCTCTGGGTTGATTTCTGCCCCTAGAGCGTCTATTCCTGCCTCTTTGGGATCTTGTGGAGTCAGGAAAGGACCAATTTTTGGCAGGCCAGTTCCTGCTAAACCTTGGGGGCTGAACCTGTAAGAAATCTTTAACTGTTTGTACAGATTTTGCCTTTTCTTCCATTTTCTTCATTACCTGCTGGGCAGGTTCCCCAAATAGACTGGCCTTATCTATAGGAGCATCTAATAGCTTTGCTTTAACATGATCCGGTAAGACCTGTTCTTTCAACCATGCATGCCTTCTTATCACTGTGCCAGTCATGGCTGATCTAAATGAAGCCTCCAGTGCATCATAGCCACATTTTAAGGAATGGTTACTAACCTGTTGGATGTTATTCACCATTTCTAATACATATTTCTTATCTAAAGATTCATCAGAGGACAGCTTTTAATTAACTGATCAAGCATAAACTCTTGGTATTGGATCATGTGAAACTGACAGTTTAAAGCTCTAGCTGAGAGAGTAGCAGAGGTGTAGACTTTTTTCCCCCATCTCTCTAAGGACCTGGATTCCCTTTCAGAGGGAATAGGATTTTTTGCTGTGGTCGAGGCTACTGCCTTAGGCCCCTGGGATATAGTTTCGGGTCTGCAAGTGAGGCCTTGTATAGGTGGTGATGAGTGTCTGGCACTCTGTAAAATCTATCTGGTTTGGCCGGGCTGGAGGTAAAGAGTCAGGTGCAGTGCAGACATCATTAAATGCATCGTCCACAACAGGCAGAACAGGAGGTATAGCTAAGGGCCTGTGTTGTGGTAAGTGCAGAAAAGTCCTAAGCCTTTTTCTTGAATCTGAGAAATCTTGTCCCTGCCATTGGAATTGTTCTCTCATGGCATGTAAGGTTTCCCCAAAGGAGAATTCCTCTGGTGGAGAGGCAGCTGGAATGGATTCTTCAGCATCGGAAACTTCATAATTGGAAAAAGGAGCCTCTGGCTGGTCTGTAATGTCTGAGTCATCCGCAGAATCATCAGAGGACACAGGCTCGGGGGGCTCTGCTCTAGGTCTCTCTTTTCTGGGGCTGAGAGGCCCTGTCTGGGTGAGATTGGGATCCCCTAATTAGGGATATTAAATCTTCTGCCAGAGTAAGCATTTGTGAACTAGAAGTAGGACTGTGTGAGGGGGGTTTAACAGGCACTGATTTAGCAGATTTGGCTGCTTTAGCCCTGGCAAAGGCCTTAATAGACATGGCTGCAGGAGGCCTAGCAGCACCACGTGCTGGGGTAGAGACATCCAAAGGGATGGTGTCTGATAAATCACTAGGAACCACAGTTGTAGGCAAAATTTCTGAGGCTGATTCCGGTAAGGTAGCAGGAGCCTCAGTAGTAGTCATGGATTCGGCTGAAGATTGACCAGTTTTCTCGGTTTCGGCCGAAACCGAGACACTCGCGGCTTGCTTAACCGTGGTTTCGGCCGAAACCGCGGACCGCGAGTGTCGGTCTTTTCTTTGCGTTTTTAACAATTTGGGTAGTCGGTGGATCCGGCGGCATAATGTACGCAAAATCTGAGCCGCAAAACTGTTCTGCACACTCCGTCCGTCGCCTAGGCGTTCGTCGGTTGAAGGAAGCACAGGCGAACAGGCTGCTACGTCGTGGTCTGGGCCTAAGCAAGGCAAACAGTAAGAGTGGAAATCTTTATGAGGTATTTGTTTCCCACAAGTTAAACAGTTATTGACTTTTTCTGACATCGGCTGAGGCAAGAAAGAGTCCCCAACGGGTACTTAGCTTTTAGAAGTCTTGAGTAGTATTCGGTAGTAGTAATCTCTGGATCTGACCGACCGGCACTTGCGAACAGCTTCTGCTTCGGGCGCCACGCGGCAAGAAAGACTGAGGAAAATGGCGTCGGCTGATGCCTTTATACCCGAAGACCAGCAGAGATGACGTCGGGTGGAGTGCGACATCAGCCGAAGCCGGACCCAGACTTTGGAATCCGGCCGACCGAAGGGCTGCCTGACGACAGGACAACCCATTTGTTATGACTGCAGATGCATCCATGAAGGACATCCACGGGCAGAACATGCAAACTCTACAAAGACAGTGAGTAAAGACAGTGAGTAAAGGACAGGACTGGACTCTGTTCCTTGCTTCTGCCAGGCAAAGACCTCCGCCATTATGGTGACCATGTCACTAGATCTGGCAAGCAAGACACAACTAGAGGTACCTCCACTTCACACATTGCTAAGTGCTGCCATATGTTTTTTCCCTCCAACAATGTGTAAGAATATGGCGTACTGAACCCTTTCTCCCCTTTTCTACCTAAAGGCCGGTGTTACCAAATCTTGCCCTGCTCATGGACTGAAAATCCTGCTTGCAACGCTTATAAAATGCATGGATGGTGGACCATGTAGCAGCCTCAAAAAATACTGGGAACTGAAATGTGCCCAAGAAAGCATCATGCACAAAGGCTTCCCTGGTGAAGTGTAATCTAACATGCCCCTGTATGGCCTTTGTTAGCCATTTGTAAAGGAATTGTTTTGAAATGGTCAAACAGCTGCACAGGAAGTGCCTGTCACTTGGTCCTTAGAAGCTCCCTTTGCAGCAATACCAGAGTGATCAAAGGGAAAGTGATGAGCGGTCTGGGGTATCCAAAATGTGCACTGCAGAGTCACTCATCAGCAGCTAAGGTAGGGAAGAAGTCAGCTTCGAGACCATCGTCTTCCATACAACTTTCTTCTTCTTGTGGATCAGGGAGGGAAGAGCAGAAGAGTAGGGAAGCCTGGTCCATGTCCCTACTGAAGCAACTGTCTGACAAGTGGGTGGTGAAGCCCTGGTAAGTTGGTCTTATTGCCTGACTAAAATGTTTAGTTATGAGGTAAAATTTTTAAGTGACAGCCGTCAAAAACATTGACCCTATCCCCTACCAATAAATCCTGACAGAAAATTATACTTTTCCTCACATACAATGGTAAAATAGAAGGCATTCCTCAATGGGTTACTTCTCTACCAAGCCATGAAGAAGTGCTAGCTGAACATTGATCACATGAAGGGTGAAGGAAATAGAGCACACTGATGGCAAGAAACTTCAAAAGGTGTGCACCCTAACCATCAACTTTATACTGCTCTTCTTAGACTGTTTAGCAGTTAGGGTGTGGAGAGTGCCTAAAGGTTTCAAAATTGTCTGGTTGCCCTACCCTTGGCAGGATATGAAGGATACAGCTTAGGCTACTGCAACACTGACCTACTGATGAACACCAAAAGTGCAACAAATCAACAACTTCCCCAAATGGGGTACTTGTCTTTTTAAAGGTTATAGAAATAGAGAGTTCTCTGGCCTGCACCAGACAACCTCAAACTTTCTCACTCAAGTGTGTACAAGACTAACAAAAAGAGCACAGACTGATTGCCTTGTTACCAGAGATGCAAGAGTGCAGACTGGGTTGTTGAGGACACCATCAGTAGAACTTAGGCTAGTTGGGCAGATGTACATCTTGTGGCTATTTCCTGCATGTCAGGCATTCTACTGCAACAGTGACCTACATGAAAATATTTATAATTCTGCAGTTATACAGACACAAAATATTGTGCTCTACATACATTTCATCACTCTGATGCTCTGTCATGTCCAGACGCTTAATATAAACACAGATTCAAAAGACATGGTCTAGCTTCCATGAGTTCGATGAAAGCTGGATTGAAGCATGCACTGGTGTTTTAGTAAAACATACAGAGAAGCTGTACTAAAGCTAAGTTAATTATAATTTTTTCCTGTAAATGGTGATTACTGCTTTCAGTTACTCCTACTGTACATAAAATGTACGTAAAAAAAAGTGAAACTGGCTTCTAACGTGTGTAAATATCTGCAGTGTCTAAAGCTCAGTGCTCTTTGAAATGTCACTTCATGTCAAGCCAGCAATGTATTCCACTATTTGGACTAGAGCTTCTCCAGAATTATGTGGCAGTGGAAATGAAAAGAAAACCAAACAGGAAATACAGAACCAGGAACTTGAGAAAAAGCAGATGTTAACTGCCAGTTTCTGCCTGACTTTTAAAGTGTGCACAATGGATATGAGCCTGGAATTCATTGCCTGTCAGACTATGCCACTTTACAAACTCAGAGGCAGATCATTAAAATCAATTTTATTTCGCATTTCACTGTGTAAGTGTGCAAATGACTGAAGTACAGTGTTTCATTTGCTTATTTCAAGTAAATAATTTTTAGTTTACTTTCAAAAGGTTGTTGCAGACCTGGTGAAAAAAACTGAGCTAATGTCACCTGCCCTTTTTTTTTTTTAAACACAATTCTGCTTAAAGCTACTACTGCCATCCAAATGTTTAACAACTGGCTTATTTTAACTGTTTTTCTTCATGTGCCAAATTGGTCTGGTGAGAGGGTAGCATGCTGTCGTGAAGGCAAGAGAGAGGGGTGATGATACTGAAAAGATATTATTACATCCTCTTGGAAAACACTGTATGAGTGTGTGCGCACACATGTGTCTGTGAACAAGAGTATGAGTAAATCTTGGATAAGTTTCAGTTACTGTTTGCAAGGCAGCACTAGAAGGCACTGTGCCAAAATCCTGGGTAGTCAGTAACTAACAACATTCTACAGATGTCCACTACAAGGCTTATCTCTGTGTAGCAGGGGTTGTCTATTACCAGAAACAGCATATACCTTTCAATCTTAAAAGTCAACCCCCCCCCTCCCATGTGTACTACTCGGTAGAACTGGTGCAGATTTGAAAGACTGCATCCCCTTATCCATTACATATAAATTGGTGGCAATGGCTAAGATTATATGCCCATGTCATCACATATTAAACTTGTCGCAACAGTGTGGATTCAAAGCATGTACCATGACAAAGATCTGTATATTTTAGTTAACATCTCTAAAAGAAAGACTACATCATATTCATGCTAATCACTGTAAGCTAGTTCACTGGCATTAAAGCTATATGCAAATATATAAGGGCCATCCACAGCAAGCCAAAGGAAACTCTGCTGTGGACTAACGGACAGATGGATGGACAAACACATGCCAATATACAGTGAATACAGACTACGTCTAGCAACATCGTTTAGACATTCTGTTACGGCAAAGGTGTGAGCCTTCTATAGAGGATCATCACTTGGCCTGATACACTGGATGTGCTTGCTAAAGTCACAGATGTCCAAGATAGGACAGAAGTTTCCTGCCCTTTTCTGGAACAAAAAAAAAAAAAAAAAAAACCTTTCTCTGATGAATAGTTTTTATAGCAAAGAGTGAGTCTGGACCTGCTACTGCAGCTCTGTACAGACCACATGGTTTATGAAAGATTTTCTTCCATGAAGATAACCCCACAGTTTTAAGACACAACTGTCAAGGACCAAATCTACAGCCTACTGGTCAGTTTGTGGTGAAGGCTGTACAAGCTGAGCATATGCAGAGAACCAACCTACTAATGATAGTCCTTGTGGAGGTGCTTGAATGAGTCAGCCGTGTTTCTGAAGTCATATTGTTTTGAGATTTACAAACACAGCTAAATGATGAAACACTGCATAATGTACGGGGAAAGGGACCACCTCATTCTAACAGTGGGTTGGTCAAGAAAGTTCAATTACATAAGTAAACTTATAACAGTACATGCTCGAATGATCACTGCTGCAGTAGCCAAAGCTATATGGGCTACATCCTGCAAGGATATAACTGGCCAGCTTCTAAAGCTTCAGGGCACCTTCCACACAACCAAACTGTTAGTCAGCTTGAGCTGAGCTGGCTTTAAATGGGTGTCAAGCCCTTCTCAGCTTTCATGCTAAAACAGAAAGGGAGGCAGGCAGGGCCTTGAAAGGATAATGCTAGGAACAAGAAAAAAAAGTCCACACCCCATAAACACCATACCCAAGAAACAAGTGGGGTGAAGGGAGAGAGTGGCTACTGCAGCAGTGATTATGTGAACATCTACTGTTAAGATCAGTTTACTTACACAACTGTACTATGTTCTTCATACAAGATCATTGCTGCAGTACCCTAAGCTATATGGGTAACTTACAAATTTTGGGAAGTGGAAGGAGGAGAGTACAGGAGCCCCTGGAGAGTGGTCCTGGCAAAGTCTGATCTAGACCTAGAGAAAGAATCAAGCTTACAGTGCTTTGTAAAATTATGTACAGAGGAACGAGATGCTGCTTCTAGAATACTTCTAGAATCCAACCCATTCCAAAAAGCCATAGATGAAGCCATGGCCCTGGGAGGGTAGGCCTTTAACCTGCTTGGAATAGTTTTGTTGTGGCGAGTATCACAAAAGACAACAGCCTTAAACAACCATTTGCAAAAGGTCCGCTTTGACAAAGGTTGCCCATTCTTCTAACCTTCACAAGAAATGAACTGATCTGAAAGATTTACTTCTGTCAAGGGGGTACACCTGAGTTGTCTGTAGACATTCAAGATATGGAGCATCTCTTCTCCCTCATTTTAATGTTCAAGAAAGAGAACAGGGAGATGGACAGTTTGACTTAAAGTAACCCCAGATAACCACTTTAGGCATAAAAAGATTAATTCTCAAGCAAACCCCTTTTACTCACCATGAGAGCTTGCAACTCAGGTACCCTTCTTACAGAGTTCAGAGCAATCAGTAAAACTGTTTTCCATGTTAAGAACCTCAAGTCAGCCAGGTTAGCTGGTTCAAATGGAGCAAGTGTTCGCTTCTCCCACACAAAATTAAGATCCCAAGGAGGGATCATTGGTTTTCTAGGAGGCTTCTTATGCACTCCCTTTCAAAAACATTTAACTTGAGAATGCATTAAATGAGGAGGATCCATGGCCACACATGCTGAAATGGCCGATACATGAACCTTGATGGAATAGTAAGAAAGGCAAGAGGATAGTAACTCTCATAAATATTTTAAAACCCCAGAACAACTAGCCCAGAATGGATGCTGGTTATGTTGTTGACACCAACTAGAAAACCTTTTCTATTTGTTAATATCTGATTTTCTAGTAGCAAGTTTTCTTGCCTTCATTAGTACCCACTGCATGTCCTCAGTAAACAGGTGCCTTAAGGGAATTAAGACCCTACCATCCAGGCAGTCAACTGAAGGTGACTGGGACTGGGGTGTATCCAACACCCCTGATCTTGTGAGGGGTAGATCCAGTTTTTGAGGAAAGTATGCTGTATATCAATGGAAAGAGTGGAAAAGCATACAGGAACATTCCTGTCCAAGGAAAAGAACATGCATCTGTCTTCTAGGACTTCTTGCATTGAGTCTTGGAGCAGAAGCTTGTCAGCTGACTGTTCAGAGACGAGTTAAGTAGGCCTACTTGAGGAACTCCCCACAGATGGATCAAATCTTGGAAGATACCCTGATATAGTTTCCATTTGTGAAGGTCTGTCCTTGTCCTGCTCAGCTTGTCTGCCTCAATTCTTTTCTGAAAGAATGCAGGATGCTTGTAGAGTGAGACTGCTGTGAAGCTATATCCCAAGCTAAAACGGCTAGTCTGAAAGAGGAATGATCTGGTTCCCCCTCGCTTGTTAAAATATCACGACTGTGATACTGTCTGTAAACCTGAAGAGGTCCAACAGACCAAAGATGATTTAGAGAGTTAAGTACTTTTATCAGAGCAAACATCTCTTTTATATTTATGTACTTGCATCTGTCCTTAGTGCCCTATAAACCTTGCGCTTTTATCCCCCCTGAAAGTGCTCCCAAAACAAAGTCTGAGGCATCTGTGATGAATGACAGCTTTGGAATAGGAAAGGAGAAGGCGAGACCTGGATTTAAGGTTAGAATAGTTGTGTAAAATCTTGCCATAATAATAGATATGTTTCTCTTCACTGCTACAGTATTCATTACATGAGGGAGTTCCTGCTGTAGGTGACCTGACGTCAGCCAGTATACAAAAGACTTTTACTACTGTAGGGTGCATGGTACATCACACGTACGCTGTGATCAGACATCATCCATAAAAGTGATGTACACAAGCACCATCCTCAGAACTGACTGTCCAGGAGAAATGGAAGCCTAAGGAAGTAGGGTAAGAATCATCCAAGAAGAAGCAAGGCCAGGGGGAAGGGATAGGAATACCGCAACAGTGAAAAGAAGGACATTATCGTTATGGTGAGATTTTATACAACTGTTCTCTGTCCTTCCAATTCGTCTGTTGCAGTATTCATAACATGAGGGAGAATACCAAAATTCAAGAAGTAAGGCAGGAAGGTGCAGCAGAGGAGTTTTTCAGGAACCCATGCAGTATGGCTCTGGCAAACCCTGCTCCAGATTTAGAGATTCCATCTAATTTGTAGTATTTGGTGAAGGTATGGGCTGAGGTCTATGTAGCTGCTTCAAAAATTGAACTAGTATCCAATCCCTTGAAAAAGGCCCCAAATGAAACAACCTTGGTGGAGTGAGTCCAAAGGGAGGAAGGGACAGTCTTACCATGGTGAGTGTAGCAAAAGATAATATTCATGGAAATCCAGGAAGAAACAGTCTGCTTGGACACAGCCTGCCCAGGGGTCCTGGGGTAGTAAGAAACAAAAAAGCTGATCTGACTTTCTAACAGCTTTGGTTTTGTCAAAATAAAATCTAAATCGTCTGTGGACATCTAAAGTACAGAGCATCATCTCACTAGGGCTACAGGGGAAGAGAAAAAGGTAATTAAGTGGATGTACTGATTTAAAGACAGGTCATTGACTACCTTAGGCATAAATGAGGGGTTTGTGTGTAGGGAAACTCTGTCCTTGTGGAAGACCAGAAAGAGTTGAGATACCCATAAGGGCCTGTAGTTCAGACACCCATCTGGCTGAACTTAAGGCTTGGAGTAACACAGTTTTCCAGGAGCAGTTCTGTAGAGAAGCTGAAGAAGCTGGCTCGAAGGATGGGAGGGTCGGCTTTTCCAAAACAAAGAAAGTCGCAGGGAGGTGGAACCAGTTTCCTGGAAAGTCTAATGTGTAGGACACCTTTAAGAAACTGTTTAGCCTCAAAACTGCTAGCTAAGGGGGGGGGGGGGGGGCAGGCAGGCAAATATGGCTGACATATGGCCTTTCACTGAAGAGTAAGCCAAGCTATTGTTGAGCAATTCACACAAATAAGGTAGAACCAAGGGGGAATTTCCACAGTCAGTGCGGCCTGGTTTAGTTTCAGACACCACATTGAAAATCTCTTCCATTTGACTACATAAGATTTTCTGGTATTTGGTTTCTTGACCTCTTTGCAGGACTGTAAGCACTTCCTCAGAAAATAGGTGTCCAAAAGGAATTAGTACCCCATTACCCACAGGGTCAACTGGAGAGTCGACAAGTGGGGATGGATCACGGTCCATTTGTCTTGTGTGAGAAGGCCCACTCTGTGAGGTAACTTGTGGTGATTGCCCTTGGCTAAATGCAGGAGGAGAGGGAACCAGTGCTGTCTTAGCCAGAAGGGAGTCATCAGCAAGATTTTTGGCTTGTCCTGCTGAATTTTGGACAGGACTTTTGAAATGAGGAATAGAGGAGGAAATGCATATAGAAACATCCCCTTCCAAGAAAAAGAAAGGTCATCCACTTTCCAGACCAGAGGATGAGGCTCTCTGTCACAAAACTGTGGAAAATGTCTATTCATCGGGAGGCAAATAGGTCTGTTTGAGGAATACCCCACTGGTGGACAATGTCCAGAAACACACCCCTTTGAAGCATCCATTTATGAGATTGTGGCTGGGGCCTGCTCAGGTAATCTGCCACATAATTCTGTGAAGAGGGGATGTACACTGCCTGAAGGATCACCTAGAATTCTACTGCCAGCTCCCAAGCCTGAACAGTTAGCCTGCATAATAGATAGGATTTGGTCCCCTCCTGTTTGCTCATATTGTCTGTGAACAGCTTTAGAAGTTCTGGTTGGAAAAGGGGATGGAAGGTCTGCAAGGCCAATAGCAGCACCCTCATCTCTGTTGCACTGTGTTCCTTCAGTTGCGAGGAAGACCAGACTCCTTGCGCTTTCAGGTGTCCGAAAGTTGTTCCCCAGCCTATGTCTGAGGCATCTGTGAACATTGCCTGACACGGAGCATTAGGATGTACGGGGAGGCCTGGGTTGAGTGACTCGATGTATCCACCATTGAAGTTCTTTCTTCATACAGGGGATGAGAGGAAAGTACAGGGAGTTTACCTCTGGTGAACTCTTGCACATCCGGCCGTTATACAAAAGTTAAATGCTACCACTAGGGTGCGCGCGGCGTCCTGTGCCTCTGTCGGACGTTGGTATAAAGCGGACATCACCACACACCTCTTCAGAACTGAATGCTGTCAGAATCAGAAAATATAGAGTGGTTACCACAGGAAACTGGAAACAGGCAAGTGTGAGGGGGAAGGCTGGGTAGGAAAACTATACAGCAGTATATAGAAGAGAAGGATATCTAAGGTTATGCTAAGTTCTTACACAACAACACTATGGCCTACTGTTCATATGCTATTTTATTTGTGACATCAGGGAGTGCAAAAGCTCCTGTCCTAATGAATGGGAGGTGGACCAGAAGCAGCTTCCACAAACCCGTGGAGGATGGCTCTGGCAAATCCTGCCCTGGCTTTAGAGACCATATCCAGTTTGTAGTGTCTGGTGAATGTGTGAACTGAGGACCAACATAGCAGCTGTGTCCAATCCTTTAAGGAAAGCCCCTGAGGAGGACACTGCCCTGGTTGAGTGTGCCCTAACTGGGTCTGGAAGTGACTTCCCATGGTTGGTGTAACAAAAGGAAATGTTTTTTGATATCCAAGAGGATATAGTTTGCTTGGAAACAGGTTGACCCAGGGCTCTAGGGTGATAAGAAATGAAGAGCCTGTCAGATATTTGGAAGAATTTGGTTTTGTCCAAATAAAACCTGAGCTGCCTGTGTACGTCTAGGGAGTGCAGTATCCCCTCTGCTCGGTTCTCCGGAGAAGGGAAAAAAGTTGGCAGGTTGATCATCTGATTCAGGGACAGGTCATCTACTATTTTGGGCATGAACACGTAGGGTTAGTACACAAATATACCATATCCTTGTGGTAGACAGTGAAGGGGGATAGCCCATAAGGGCCTGGAGTTCGGAGAATCTTCTGGCAAAGGTTATGGCCACCAAAAGTATAGTCATCCAAGTGCAGTGTTGGACAGAGCAGCTTTTGGCTGGTTCAAATGGTGGTAGTGTCAATTTTTCTAAGACAAAGTTAAGGTCCCAAGGAGGAAGAATGGGCTTCCTTGGTGGCCTGAGGTGTAGTGCCCCTCTCAGGAAGAGTTTGACTTCTAATCTAAATGCTAAAGGTGATACCAGGGGCAGGCAAGCTGAGATGGTAGATAGGTGGATTTTAATGGAGGAATATGACAGTCCGGATTTCATAAGGTCATGCAGGTAGGAAAAGACCACTGGGTGCTCTGCCATCAGTGGTTGTAGGTTGTTTTTCTGACACCATAAGTAAAATCTCTTCCACTTTGAGAGATGAGATTTTCTAGTAGTTGGTTTTCTAGCCTCTGGCAGAACCTGGATCACATCCCTCTGTATATAGGTGTCTGAAGGTAATCAACGTCCTATCACCCACAATGTGAGGTTCAGTGCGGGCAGTTGAGGGTGTAAGAGTGTTCACTTGTTCTGTGTGAGCAGGTCCATTCTCTGGAGAAACTTGTGGTGATTGCCCTTGGCGAGGTGAAATAGTAGGGGGAACCAATGCTGCCTTGGCCAGTAGGGAGTCACCAGCAAGGTTTGAGGCCGTTCCTCTTGAATTTTCAGGAGGACTCTTTGAATAAGAGGGAAGGGGGAATGCATATGCATACATCCCCTTCCAAGAGATTGATAGAGCATCCACCTTTCCAAGCCTCTGGGTGAAGTGCCCTGGAGCAGAAGGTCGAGAGCTGTCTGTTTCATGGGGGAAGCAAAGAGATCCACATTCAGAATACCCCATCGATGGACTTGGTCTAAAAACACTTCCCTGTTCAGCATCCATTCATGAGACAAGTCATGGTCCTGCTTAGGGAATCTGCCATCATGTTGTCTGCGGAGGGGATATATACTGCTTGGAGAAGAATTTGTTTCTCCAGTGCTATTTCCCAAGCTTGCAGTGCTAGTCTGCGCAGGAAGTAGGACTTTGTCCCCCTTGTTTGTTGATGTACCACAGCACAGTGGTGTTGCCTGTGTATCACCACAGGGTGCCTGGGAGGAGTTGGCCCTTGAAAATATCCAAAGTCAGTATCAAGACTCTCATTTCTTGACACTGATGTGATCCTTTTGAGTGGGGGGTCCATGCATTCCTCACTCTCCAGTGTCTTAGGGTTGCCCCCCAGCCTGTCTCTGAAGCATCTGTGAACAGGTCTCGGTTTGGGGGTGTGGGCTGTACTGGCAGGCCCGGATTTGACTGTATCTGGGAAATCCACCACTTCAGTTCCTTGAACAGGCAAGTAAGTATGGGGATAGTGAACTCTAGAGGATGTAGGTATTGTTTCCAGATATTTCTCAGATACCACTGAAACTTCCTCATGTGCAGCCTTGCTAGAAGGACCATGGGGATTAGTGGAGGCCATGAATCTTAAGATCCTGAGGAATTCCCTGGCTGAGATGGTTTTGAGAGGAAGGATACCCTGGAAGAAAGATGTGAGGGTCACAATCTTTTCTGGTGACAGGCAAGCCAACATTTCCCTTGTCAGAATCTGACATCCTAGAAACACCTGATCCTGAGAGGGTGTTAGGGAGGCTTTTTTTGTGATTTATGGTAAATCCCAGGCCTGTAAGGAGGGAGAGGGTGAACTGCAGGTGTTGCAGGGCCATGGAACTTGAAGTAGCCTGGATAAGGATGTCGTCAAGATAGGGAAAAAGCTGTATTCCCTTTGTCCTGGCGAAGCCCATGACTGGGGCATGACGTTTTGTAAATACTCTTGGGGTTGTAGAAAGACCAAAGGGTAAAGCACAAAACTGATAGTATGCAGAATCCAGTGAGAAGCGAAGGTACTTTATGAATAGGGGATGGATAGGAATGTGAAGTTAGGTGTCCCTTTATGTCCAAGGATACTAGGAATGCCTGAGGCAAAATAAGTGGAAGAAGACTAGGGAGAGAGAGAGTATCCTGAAGGAGGGGACTCAGAAGAAGGTGTTGAGGTGGGATAAGTCCAGGATGGGCCTCCATGCTTCCCTCCTGGGGACCAGGAAAATTCTTGAGTAAAGGTCCTTCCTTCTTGCAGAGGGTGTGACCTCTTGAATGGTTCTTTGAGCCAGAAGTTCCTGCAGGATTGGGGGTAAATGTGGGATTTGGTCTCTGGGTGGGGGAGGGATGCCTTTGGGAGATGGTCTTGTCTCCCAGGTCATGAAGTATCCCTGTGTTATGATAGGGTAACCTGCTTCCAAGCAGGAAGGAGAGGCACACGGAAAGAGGGGTGGCTGGATGGAGGGACTGGGAGTCGCAGACTACCAGGCTTTTCCTTGAAAGGACTGTTTAGAGGGTGGAGTAGAGAAGAGAGACCTGGAAGGGTGCTGCTACCTGTGGTCCTTTCTAGGTTTAGTTTGCATTCTCTTAGCCGAGGACCTAACAAAAGAAGTTTTGGCTGGGTAGTTCCTCTGAAAGCGTTGAACTGGGGAGACAAAGATGTGTCTCAATTACTGCAGTTCCTTGCCTTTGGTCTGGAGGGTCTTAAAGAATTCAGCAGCAGCTGACCCAAACAGGTTTGTGATATCCAGGAGTGTATCTAGCAGCTTGGCTTTTATGTCATTAGGGAGAGGTTGCAATCTTAACCAGGAGTACCTCCTGATGACAGATCCAGAAGCAGCAGCCCTAGCAAATGCTTCTACAGTGTCATAGCTGGACTTGGGGTGTTTGGTCACTTGTGTGCAGGAGTTCAGGAGGGAGGAAATATTGTCTTTAGCAGGAGAATCAGGGAGCTCTTCCAGTTGCTTGACCACGTCTTCCAAGAGAGAGCCAAGGAATACTTGGCCATGTGCGACTGGTAGTTGATTGCTCTTACTGCTAAGGTGGCAGAAGTATAAACTTTCTTTCCCAGACATTCCATTATTCTTCTCTCTTTATCAGAGGGCAGTAGACAGGAGGATGGTAGTAACTGAGGTTTTGTCGGTGGTCACAGAAATAACTGCAGGGTCTGCAGAAGGAGCTTTACACAGGAAGACTGCTTCCTTGGGCACCTTATAGAATCTGTCTGGACGCTTGGGTGCTGGGGGCTGAGAGTCAGGATTTTTGGAAGCAGACAAGAAGGCATCCAAAAAAGCAGTGTGTACTGGGGGGCACAGCAGACGGGCTGGGAGACTCTGGCTGTAGGAGTTCATAGTATCTCTTTTGGGTCTCAGTGATCGGACTTCTGTCCCATTTGAAAAAAAAATTTGCATTTTGGTGAGGTCCTCACCAGGGGGAGTCAGTGCCGTTGGACTCCTCCTCAGGTGAAGTGTATCCCAGAGGAGAAGCGATCTGAGAAATATACGTTAGGGGTTCATCTCCCGATGAATCCTCTTCTGTAGAAGAGACGTCTGGAGCAGGCCCTTTAGCAGTAGAGGGCATGGGGGGGGGTCTGTGCAGGCATGGGGGCCTGACGCAAGGCCAGAATGGCATTGAGCAGGCCTTGGGTGAAGGCCTGCCAACCTGGCTCTGTTCGACAGGTGAAGCAGGCGGAGGCTGGGGAATATGTTTAGTTTTCTGTTTTCTTTTCTTATGGGTGTCTGGGGGAGAGGATTCAGAAATGCGGTGGAGGGTTGGAGAGCCAGACGTCAGCCAAAACTCCACTACATCAGAGACTATGTCCTCACGTACTACGATTTGGGAGATGCCACACTGACCCTCAGAAATAATGAGCCTTGGTTCGCCCTCAGTGACAGAATCAGATGTCGGAGATTTTTTTTGGGACGTGACCTCAGGCAAAGGAGAGATTTCCTCCGGGCCTTCCGCTGAAGGAAGCTCTGAGGACTCCGGCTCAGACCCGGGCTTTCACTGGCCTTGATAGCAATGGCTGGAGTGGGGAGCAGCAGACTGTTCGGCCCTACTCTTTTGGCCTTCATGACTGAGGGCTCATCCGAGGGTTCCAACATGGGGTCCATCCTGGAAGCTAGATGTTAGAGTCTGATTTTCAAGGTATAGTTTAAAGGCTGCGAGACTGCTTCTGAGGGTCTTGGGGACAAAGGCCTGACAAATACTACAGGTGGTAAGGACATGTTCACAGTCTAGGCAGAATAGGCAGAGTTCATGAGAATCCTTATGTAGAATTTGCCTTCCACACCTACACTTGCCCTTCCTACCTGACATGTAACCCAAAACAGTAGCAAGTAATGAAAAGAAAACCCCTAAGGGGTACTTATCTGAAGTCAGATGAAGAAATGCTTCTACTGGCAACGCACCGACCAGAGCTGGCAGTCACACAGGCAGCATTAAAGTTCTGGAGAGGTGTGTGCTGATGTCCGCTTTATACCCGATGTCCGTTTACGACAGACATCCGAGAGAAGCGCAGGAAGTCATGCACACCCTAGCTGTAGCATTTAGCTTTTGTATAAAGGCCAGACATGCGAGAGTTCACCAGAGGCAAACTCCCTGATTTCATTAATACAGCAGCATATGAACAGAAGGACATTGGAGAATTCTAGAGAGCGCTGGTGTTGCATCCAGGCTGACTTTAGATACCACTGCCATTTCCTCATATGGAGTTTGGTAAAGGGGAGCATGGGAATTGGTGGATGCCATGAGGCCCAAGACCCTGAGGAACTCTCTGGCTGTAATGTGGTGAACCAGCAGATGATTTCTGAAGTAAAGTGTGAGGTCCTGTACCTTCTGTGGGTGTAAAAAGACCTTACCATCCGTTTGTATCTAGCACCCCAAGAAAATCATATTTCTTTAAGTTTATGGTGAACCCCAGACTTTGTAGAAGATTGATGGTAAGGGCGATATTTTGTTCCAACTCCTCTGTGGAGGTAGCTAGGAGGAGGAGTTCATGCAGATAAGAAAAATGTGTATGTCCTGAAGTCTGTGGTGGGCAATCACAGGAGCTTGGCATCTGGTGAAGAACCTTGGTGTGGTAGAAAGTCCAAAGGGCAAGGCACAGGAAATGAAAATACCATGATGATACAGAGAAGCATAAAAACTTCCTGTAGTTGGGATGGATGAGGATGTGCAGATATGCATCTTTGATACCCCGGGTAATCATGAAGGCTTGAGGCAGAATAAATGGGAACAAAGTCTGGAGGGTCAGCATAGGGAAAGTGGGTACCCTTAAAAGGTATTGAGATGGGACAAGTCGAGGATGGGTATATCCAGGGACCTTCCTTTCTGGGCACCAGGAACAAAATCCTCTTCCTATTTGTTTTTTGGGAACATTCTGGATGGTCCCTTGGTTCATTATTTCTAAAAGAACCTCTAGGAAATAAGGTAGTTGCTCCCTGGAAGGTTGAGGGATGCCCCTGAAGGAGGTAGGTGATCCCATGCCATAAAGTACCCTTTTTGAACAATGGAGAGGACCCAAGAGTCTTGGGTTATTCTTTCCCAGTTTGGGAGAGACAGGGGAAGGCACTGGGAAAGTGGGATGTGGGTGGGTGGGGGGACAGTCATACAGAGGATGGTGTGTCTGGAAAGGGCTGCTTCAGTGACGGAGTTGCTGGAGGGGCCCTAGGCTGTTGTGGTCTCCTGTCACTATTTTCTGTTCTAGGGTGTTGGTGACATGAATGCCTACACTCAAACAAAATTTTTGCAGGAAAATTTCTTTGGAACTTGGGTATTGGGGAAACAAAAATGTGCTTTAATTCCTTACACTTTTTATGCAATGATTTGAACAAGTTAGCAGCTGCTGGGCCAAACAAAGCAGAGTTGTCCATAGGAGCATCCACAAGTTTGGCTTTTATGTCCTCAGGTAAGGGCTGGAGTCTTAGCCAAGAGAATCTTCTTAATACTGATCCACAGGCAGCTGCTCTGGCAGAAGCTCCTGCAGCATCATAGCTGCATTTTACAGAGTGGTGTGCTACTTGATCCACTAAGCAAGGAAGTAGCCAAAGTTTTATTTTCTGAGTCAGGTAAGTCTGCAATTACCTGTGAAAGTTGGGACATATGCTTTACAGTGAATTTGGTCATGTGTGTTTGGTAATTTATGGCCCTAAACATTAGGGTGGCAGAAGTGTACACTTTTTGCCTAGTCTAGCCAGGATCCTGCTATCTTAATCTGATGGGAAGAGGGAAATGGAGGGCAGTAAATCTAGATGGCTTGTCAGAAGCCACAGAAATAAAAGAAGGGCATCTGAAGAGGAACTTGCAGTCCTCTGGGACCTTATAGAAGCAGTCTGCCTTCTTGGGGGCAGGTGGCTGGGAATCTTGTGCCTGTGAAGCTGAGGCAAAAGCATTGAGAAAGGCAAGCAAGACAGGAGGAATAGCAGATGGGCTAGGTGATTCCACCTGTAGTAGCTCATAGTATCTTTTTTGTACTTCAGATACTTGGGTGCTATCCCATTTAAAATACTCTCTCATTTTAGCTAAATTCTATAGGTGAATCTGTTCCACTCCACCTTTTAAGGAAACAGTCTTTTTCCAGCATACTCCTACACACACACACATATATATATATATATATATATATATTTATACTATATAAAATTAATTCAACCACAATACATTCACTCATTTGTATAGTCGCACTTTTTACACCCATACAAACTTGTTGACCAAATGAGTACTTAACCAACTGAATCACAAACCAGGGGTACAACCTTTCAGCATGTCAACTTAACTTCCTTGTATACATGTGAAACTGCTAATGTTTGATTTATGCTGTGTTCTTTACCTCTTAAAATTATTTATTGCTATGGTTACATGTATACATTTACCGTGTTATTACTTCGATGCATTAACTCACTCTGTGCCTATTATGTTACACTTTTATTTTATTTTTTTTTTTTTTACTGTTGGTCACACATTACATGTGGTGCATCCTGGAGAAAATAATTTAACTGTTGGAAAAGCTGAGATTGTCATACTGACCTGGTTTGTGTCTAAAAATGGTCTGTGGACTAGTCCACCACCTTGGTAAACAAAGCAAGAAAGAATTAAGTAAGCAAGTAAATAAATGCGCTGGACTGAAAAGATTACATGTATCCTGGAATAATTAGTCTGAAACTCACTTGTTCTGCTGGGGAATAGAGACAGCATAAATTTTTCTTGGGAACTGAAACTAAACAGTTACAGGCAGCAAAAACAGTAACACATGACAGGTTCCATGGAAGGAGATGACCTAAGTTTCCACCCCCCCCAAAAAAAAATAATGATTTAAGCACTTCTGAGGAAAAGGTAGACTACAAAAGATAAAGTACAGTTTTGTACCTACCATAAATGTAGATGTCCGAACTGGATAGCATCTGCAGTCATAACAACTGGGTTGTCCTGTCGTCAGGCAGCCCTTCAGTCGGCCGGATTCCAAAGTCTGGGTCCGGCTTCGGCTGATGTCGCACTTCACCCGACGTCATCTCTGTTGGTCTTCGGGTATAAAAGCATCAGCCGACGCCATTTTCCTCAGTGTTTCTTGCCCCAGATGCCAGTAGCCCTCTTGAAGGCTAAAATTTGGATAGATGCCAATGTTTCCAAAAAGATAGAGGTAAACACAAAAATAAGCATGTATGTACATATATACAAACAAATACACCATAAGAGACTCCCCCCCCCACCAGCTAGCTATTAGGAGGGTAAATACCCTAGGAGTACCACAGAGGTGAAGGAGGGAGGGTAATCCTGACTGCAGATGCTATGCAGTTCGGACATCTACATTTATGGTAGGTACAAAACTGTACTATGTCCTTCATGGATGCATCTGCAGTCATAACAACTGGGTAGAATACCAGAGCCAACTAGGGGAGGAGGATAAAAGTAGATTATGGTGTGTTTAGGATCCCTTGCAGTACAGCAGTGGCAAACCCTGCTCGGGATCTGGAATATAGAGGCAAATTATAATGCTTGGCAAATGTATGCACGGAGGTCCAAGTAGCCGCCTCAATAATGTCTTTGGTTGCCACTCCTCGTAAGGAGGTTGTGGTAGTGGCTGTTGCCCTTGTAGAATGAGGTCTTATGTTCTGTGGAATTGGTTTTCCATGGAAGGAGTAACAGAATCGTATGCAATTTCCTATCCATTTGGAGATTGTCTGTTTGGAAATAGCTTTTCCTTCCCTTCCTGTTGCATAGGCTACAAAAAGTTGGTCAGTCTTTCTGCTATTTTTTGTTCTGTCCAAGTAGTAGCGTAGCTGTCTATGTACATCCAAGGTATGCAGTATTCTTTCCCCTCTGTTTTGTGGGTTGGGAAAGAAGGTAGGTAGGTGGATTGCCTGGTTTAAAGACACTCTGGATACCACCTTAGGCATAAATGTAGGATTAGTCCTCATGGACACTCTATCTTGGTGGAAGATTAGGAAGGGTTGCACTGCCATTAAGGCCTGTAGTTCTGAAACCTTCCTTGCTGAAGTAATTGCCAGTAGGAAAGCAGTTTTCCATGACAGGTGTTGTAGGTCTGCTGTTGCTGCTGGTTCAAAGGGTGATAGTGTCAACTTTTCTAGCACAAAGTTTAAGTCCCAAGCTGGTAATGGTGGTTTCCTTGGAGGTTTTACATTCTTGATTCCTCTGAGGAACTGCCTGAGCAAAGGGTGTGAAAAACAGGTGGATCAAAGCTGTATTCTGCTGAAATAGCTGATGCATGTATCTTGATGGAGGAGTAGGACAGGCCTGAATGAAGAAGTTCGCCAGATACTCCAGAATGTTAGGCATATCTATGTTTGACACATCTTTTCCTCTTTCCGTACTCCAAATGACAAACCTTTTCCATTTTCCAGCATAGTTCCTTCTTGTTGAAGGTCTGCGTGCTTCAAAAATAATGTCTTTAACTCTTTGGGAAAGTTCTGGATTAGCTGCTGCTATGTGATGTTCCATGCAGTCAGTTGCAACGTTTTTAGGTTTGGATGTATGATGCTGTAGTTGTTCTGAGTTAACATCAAAGGCATCAGGGGTATTGGCCACATATTGTTCGAGACATGCTCCTCAGCAGTGGGTACCAGTGTTGTCTTGGCCAGTTTGGAGCTATCAGGATTATCCTTGGGCGTTCTTCCTTGATTTTTAGTAGTACTTTGTGTATCAAGGGAAGAGGTGGGAATGCATATGCTGTTAGGCCTTTCCAGCTGAAGGAGAGCGAATCCACTTTCCATGCTAGTGGGTGGAATGTCCTTGTGCAGAACTTTTGAGCTGGTGATTGAGAGGTGATGCGAATAGATCTATCTGAGGCATTCCCCATTTCTTTGAGATGGTCTTGAAGATGTCCGGGTGCAGCTTCCATTCGTGGGCATCCGATGTGGTTCTGCTTAATATGTCTGCTAGAGTATTTTCTTATCCCGGTACAAATATTGCCTGTAACTGGATGTTGTAGCTGAGTGCCAGGGTCCACAGCTCCAAAGTCATTCTGCATAGGGGGTATGAATGAGTGCCTCCCTGTTTGTTGATGTACCACATGACTGTGGTGTTGTCTGTCCTTATCATCAACTGGCCCTCTTGGAGAAATGGTTTGAACTTTTGGATTGCCAGTTTTACTGCCAGCATTTCTTTTAGGTTGATGTGCAGGTGAAGTTGATCCTGTGTCCACAATCCTTGCACGCATTTGTCCAGCATGTGGCCCCCCATCCTAGGTCTGAAGCGTCTGTTGTGATGGTCTGGCTTGCTTGACATCTGCGAAAGGGTAGGCCTGGGTTTGACTGACATGCCTGAGCCCACCATAGGAACTCCTGCTTTAAGCATGGAATTAGTGGGATTTCTGTTTCTAGGCTGTGTCTGTGTTGGGACCATAAATTCTTTAGGTACCACTGTAGTTTTCTCATATGTAGTCTGGCAAATGGGACCAAGATTATGCATGATGCCATGAAGCCCAAGGCCTGCAGTACTTTTCTTGCTGTTAACTTGTTCAGTTTTGTTAGTGCCAAGAAGTAAAGAGGGAGTTCTTTTGTTTTTCTGTAGTCAGGAATGCCATTTGTTTTACTGTGTCCAATTCAGCCCAAGAATGTCCTTGTTTGGGATGGTATCAGCCTTGACTTTTGTAAATTGACTGTGTATCCCAGTGCTTGTAGCAAGTAAATGACCCTTTGTAAATCTGTTGTCAGCTTGCTTTTGTTGTCCCCTTGTAGCAGGCAGTCGTCCAGGTATGGGTAAATTTGAATTCCCTGTAGTCTGCAATGGGCGATTACTGATGCCAGGCATTTTGTGAATACTCTGGGCAGTAGATAAGCCAAAGGGCAATGCTGAGAATTGATAGTGCTCTGATCCTGCAAGAAATCTGAGGTATCTTTTGCAGATTGGTCGAATGGGGACGTGCAGGTATGCCTCCTTGAGATCTAGAGTTACCAGCCAAGACTCCTTGCCCAGCATGGGAAGAAGTTGCTGTAGGGTCAGCATTTTGAATTTTGGGACAATGATGTATGTATTTAAGGTGGACAGGTCGAGAATTGGTCTCCAACTTTTTCCTTTCTTGGAACTAGGAATAGTCTGGAGTAGAACCCCTTTCCTTGCTCTGCTGTTGGCACTCTTTCCACAGCTCTCATGTTTGCTAACTCCATTATCTGTTGTAGTGCCTCTGTTTCTTGATTTGGAGGTAGATTTGGCATTCCTCTTTTGACTGGTAAAGTGTGGAAGTGAAACCGGTATCCTTGATCTATGGTTTGTAAAATCCACTTGTCTTTTGTTATGTAGTGCCAGTTCTTTGAAAATAAGGTTAACTTTCCGCCTAGAGGAGCTGCTATTTGTTCCCTGGTAGGCGGATTTAGGTTAAGTCACTGTGGTTGTGCTGATGTAGTGGCAGTGGTTGTGTCTGTGCCTCTGTTGTTACCTTGCCACTGTCGTCCTCTGTAGGCACCTCCTCTGGATTGGTTTCTGCCTCTGGAACGTCTATTCCTGCCCCTTTGAAATTTTGTGGAGTCAGGAAAGGACCAATTTTGGCAGGCCAGTTCCTGCTAAACCTTGGGGTTGAACCTGCAAGAAATCTTTAACCGTTTGAACAGATTTTGCCTTTTCTTCCATTTTCTTCATAACCTGCTGGGCAGGTGTACCAAACAAACTTGTCTTATCCATAGGAGCATCTAGCAACTTCGCTTTAACATGATCCGGTAAAGCTTGCTCCTTTAGCCATGCATGCCTTCTTATCACTGTGCCAGTCATGGCTGATCTAAATGAAGCCTCCAGTGCATCATAGCCACATTTTAAGGAATGGTTGCTAACCTGTTGTATGTTATTTACCATTTCTAATACATATTTCTTATCAAGAGATTCATCAGTGGTTAGTTTTTAAGTTAACTGATCAAGCATAAACTCTTGGTATTGTATCATGTGAAACTGACAGTTTAAAGCTCTAGCTGAGAGAGTAGCTGAAGTGTAGACCTTTTACCCCATCTGTCTAATGACCTTGCTTCCCTTTCAGAAGGAATAGGGTTTTTAGCTATGGTCGCGGCTACTGCCTTGGGACCCTGGGATATAGTTTCGTGGTCTGCAAGTGGGGCCTTGTAAAGGTGGTGATGAGTATCTGGCACCCTGTAAAATCTGTCTGGTTTGGCAGGGGCTGGGGGTAAAGAATCTGGAGCGGAGCAGACATCATTGAAAGCATCATCCACCACAGAGAGAACAGGAGGTATAGCTAAGGGCCTGTGCTGTGGGAGGTGCAGAAAGGTCCTAAGTCTTTTTCTGGAGTCTGAAAAATCCTGTTGCTGCCATTGGAACTGCTCTCACATGGCATGTAAGGTTTCCCCAAAGGAGAATTCTTCTGGTGGGGAAGCAGCTGGAATGGATTCTTCAGCATCAGAATCTTCAAAATTGGAGAAAGGAGCCTCTGGCTGGTCCGTTATGTCTGATTCGTCAGCAGAATCATCAGAGGACACTGGCTCAGGGGGCTCTGTCCTAGGTCTCTTCTCTGGGGGCTGAGAAGCCCTGTCTGGGTGAGATTGAGATCCTCTAATTAATGAAATTAAATCTTCTGCCAAAGTAAGCATTTGAGAACTAGAAGAGGGCCTGGTTGTGGGGGGTTTAACAGGCACTGTCTTAGTAGTCTTGGCTGCTTTAGCCCTGGCGAAGGCCTTAATGGACATGGCTGCTGGAGGCCTAGCAGCACCACGTGCTGGGGTAGAGACATCCAAGGGAATGGTGTCTGATAAGTCAGTGGCACCCACCGTAGTGGATAAAATTTCTGAGGCCGATTCAAGTGTGGTAGCAGGGGCCTCAGTTGTAGAGATAGGTTCAGCTGTACTTTGATCAGTTTTCTCGGTTTCGGCCGAAACCGAGACACTCGCGGTTTGCTTAACCATGGTTTCGGCCGAAACCGTGGACCGCGAGTGTCGGTCTTTATCTTTGCGTTTTTTGGCAGATTGGGTAGTCGGAGGATCCGGCGGCATAATGTACGCAAAATCAGAACCGAAAAACTGTTCTGCAAACTCCGACCGCGCCTAAGCGTTCGTCGGTTGAAAGAAGCACAGGCCGAACAGGCTGCTACGTCGTGGGCTGGGCCTAAACAAGGCAGACAATAAGAGTGGAAATCTTTATGAGGTATTTGTTTCCCACAGGTTAAACAATTATTAACTTTTTCTGACATCGGCTGAGGCAAGAAAGAGTCCCCAACGGGGTACTTAGCTTTAGAAGTCTTCGAAGTAGTATTCGGTAGAAGTAATCTCTGGATCCGACCGACCGGCACTTGCGAACAGCTTCTGCTTCGGGCGCCACGCGGCAAGAAAGACTGAGGAAAATGGCGTCGGCTGATGCTTTTATACCCGAAGACCAACAGAGATGACGTCGGGTGAAGTGCGACATCAGCCGAAGCCGGACCCAGACTTTGGAATCCGGCCGACTGAAGGGCTGCCTGACGACAGGACAACCCAGTTGTTATGACTGCAGATGCATCCATGAAGGACATCTCTACAGTAAACAACAGTCTGAGTGTCTCCTGTGATAGGGTATGAAGAGGAATGAGACACAGGGAACATCTCATTGTCCATGTTGGTCTCAGGGACACCAGGCTCTGAAGAACCTCTCTCCCAGAATGCTGAAACAGAAGCAGAAATTCTCCTAAACACAGCTCTCAAGGGGCGGGGGGGGGCAGGGATGTCGCAAGTACTGAGTAAACAACAGGTAAGCACTGAGGTCTGAATGTTCAACACCGTGCATGCTGAAGGTGGCACCTGGTCATGAGGAACCTATTCAAGACCTGGTCTTAAGGGCTTGCTCCTGCATCTGCAAGAAATCCCATCAGATGTCAAGCAGTCAAGCCCAACTGGAGGTCGAGGACCAATGTGACGTTAAACACAGCTGAAGAGTCTTGCCAGTTAAGAAACCCTGACCCTAAGTATCACCAACAGGTCCTTTATTAGAGGAATGCAAGACATCAACTCCTTGTAACTGGATGCATGTGTTTATATTCCAAACACTTGAACATACCACACTGGCTCCTAGTAATATCCCTCCACCGTGTCAGTTACTCGGACTGTACATCTCACATTCTACTCATAATATGCTGATGGTGGTGGAGACTGACAGCCCCCTGCCCCCTCCACCCCAAACAAACTGGCTTGGCAGGGGAACTACTTAAGAATGAAAAGCTGCCTCATGAGTGAACTTGAGAGGAGTAAGAGGAGGCTTTGATCGATATCCAAGCTCTGAAGTGATCATGACAGGACTCTCATTCCTGTGATGATAATTCAGATTTTAGCCTTCTCTACAGCTTCTGCAGGTAGTCAAGAGTAAGCACAGGCACATGTGGCAATGCTTCAGATCAAGGTTCTCTACCACACAGTACAAGTGTGGGTCCCAATCACTGATCTGATAACCACACTACAGATTTTCAAGGTTTTAGGTGTCACATGCAAGACGTCTCCTATAAGAAATGTTAAGAAATTTTTAACTATAGAGCTAAACAGAACATCTGGAGAGCACAACGGCTGAAAATGCCATCCTAATCCAGCATTCAAGTCCATGAAGAAATCGAAATGGAGGTGCATACACCCCCATGACAGCCAAAGAAAATTCTGAACTGGGCTGAACTGAGGACATCAGAAGAGAAAATCCTAAATTATGCACTGAAGAAGGCCTCCAAGATCAGATGTACCAAAAACATCCAATATTGTTGCCCCAACTTCAAAAAGAACAGCAATACCAGAAAATATTTACGAAAAGAGATTATAAACATTCACGAGAACAAAGGCAAATTGAAAGATGTAAGCTGTCAGCTTCTAAGCTTAAAAATCTAGCTTTGGAAATGGTTTCTGGAAACATCTGTGGCACAAAAGAAGGTAGCCTACCAAAGGTAGCAACGGTGTGGTAAAAACGTATTAAAAAAAGTCTTACATATGATATGAAGAATACATCAAAAGGAAATGATAGAAGGGCTTAATTATTGAGTGCCAAGTTCTTTGCTATAAACAATAACAAATGACAATTTCCACTACATCACCAGTGAGCAAAAAATATTTCCCCTTTTACTTTAAAACTAACTTCGTTAACAGCCAAAAATCGTCATGAGCTGACATGCAAAGACTTCAGTGCAGTAAGTCCCCAGGGACAACTACTGTGCTGTAAAGGATGTTAACAAATAAAATATGGCAGGAACACTGCTAAACTGGTCTGCTACAAACACATGCCTGCACACTTTGCTATGTTTAATGGCTATCCTTCTCTTGAATGCACATTTATGGAATGCTTCTGTTATGGTCACATCACAAACAGTCAATGTTTTATGCAGCTAATGAGTACAATTTAAAGAAAGCAAACCTTGTTTGCTCAGTGCAGCACACAGAATACTGATACCCTCACCTGCGAATTTTCAAGAAGAAAGACAGGAACTTATATTTGATAAGATCCTTTACTACTATTTCAGTTTCTGAAGCTTAAACTAGCAACTTAAGTTGCTATGGGTCAAGAAAAGTAACAAAAAGTGATCATACTCACTTGTCACAGGTTAAGTAGACAATCACTAAAACAATGAAAACAAATCTCTAAATATCATCTGGCAACAGCCTCCCCATTAACTGGAGACTTAAAAACCTAACAAATTAACAATCAGCCATCTGAATCTAGACAATTTTTAGAAATTAACAGGGAAACCTTGGAACTGTTGGGAAATGTAAAGAATGGCAAGAAAAGTAAAAAGAAACTGAAATAAATGTGAGTAAAATGAATTGCGAAAGTCATTCCCAATGAATAACATGCTGCCTTGCAAGTATACTTAAGTGGCAGCTTACTAAAAAAGTCCTCCCACCCACCCAAAGTGCATACCCTCTCAACCTCAGAGTAAGAAATCTGGACAAAACCATCTATAAATGTAGGAAAAAGGCCCAAAAATAGGGACACAATTTTTAAATATTGCTCTTACAAGTTTAGAAAGTTGGCAAAATAATAGGATGTTCATCATGCTATACTGCTGCAGTCATCACACTTGGGGTTATCATGTCGTCAGGCGGTCCCGCAGTCGGCCGAATCCCAAAGTCCTGGTCCGACGTCGGTTGTCGTCTCCTCTTCTCTGACGTCAGTGTGACAGGGGTATAAAAGAGACAGCCGACGCCATTTTCTTCAGTCTTTCTTGCCGCGCGGTGCCTGAAGCAGAAGCAGTTCGCAAGTGCCGGTCGGCCAGCTGCTGAAATTTTCAAATCGAGTTTCAGCCCGAAGTCTTCTCTAAAGCTAAGTACCCCATTGGGGAAACTTTTCTTGCCTCAGACCGATGTCAGACAAAGTTAATAATTGTATTTCTTGTGGGAAGCAAATACCTCATAAGGATTTTCATTCTTATTGTATTCCTTGCCTAGGCCCAGACCACGACATCTCTGGTTGTCGGTTTTGTGCTAGGTTCAACAAACGTACAATTAAGCGTCGGGCAGAATTCGCCCAGCATTTTTTTGGCAGAAAATTTAACTATAGCATGCCGTCGGAGCAACCGACATCAGCAATGATTAAAAAACACAAAGATAAGGACCGGCAGCCAAGGCCAAGACCAGATACCGAGGTCTCAGCAAGGCCTGACGCCGGTTTTCAGTGAGGCGCCTTCGCAGCCCCTGACTACCGCAAATTCAGAAATTCTGACGGCCTCCCAAACCGAAGCAGTTGGGCCTCAGGAACCGGTTCCACCTCACTCCTCGGACGCCAGCCCCGACGGGGATCCGGAATTTTTGGATAGGCCTTCGGTCTCTGAAGGTGTTTTCCAACTGACAACTATCTCTGCCAAGCCTTATGCTAAACTCAAAGCCCCCTTGAAAGTTAGAAAACCGGGGCCACACACCCCTCCACAGGCCCCTATGCCTAAAAAACAGATGCTTAAGATGGCTGAGGATTTAATTACCCTTATCATGGGATCCCAACCCCCACCTGACAAAAGGCCTAGACTGGAGGAAGATTACCCTTCCTCTGACCAAGCATCCATTTCCTCAGGCAACTATGACTACCAGGATTAATCCTTCCCTCCTTATGAAGACTCAGATGCTGAAGAGTCCATTCCCTCTGTCTCCCCCCATGAAGACTACTCTTAGGGGGAAACTTTACACACCATGAGGGAACACTTCCACTGGGAAGGCCAAGATTACTCTGACTCCAAGAAAAGACTCCATGAGTTTCTTCTTCTTCCACAGCATAGACCCCTGGCAATTCCTCTAGTTTTAGACATTTTGGATGATGTTTTCTCTGAATCCAGTTTAAACCCAGATTCCTTACCTCCAGCACCAGCTAAACCAGACAGATACTACCGAGTTCCTGATACTCATAAGTTTCTATACAAAAGCCCTACTGCAGACCCCGAGACCATTTTCCAGGGTCCCAAAGGGGTTAAGGCCTCTACTGCTAAGAATCCACTTCCTTCTGAGAGAGATCCCAGAGCATTAGAAAGATGGGGAAAGAAAGTGTATACGTCTGCCACTTTGGCCATGAGGGCATTAAACTGCCAATTCCACATGCTAAAATACCAACAGTATTTGATTACACAGTTAAAGCAGAAAATGATCCCTCAGACAGATCAACTTGATTTTAAAGAGATGCAGGATTTGCTGCATGCAGCAGAACAGGTGGGAAAGCATACCTTACAGTGTGGTTTTGATTCATTGGAAGCCTCATGTAGAGCAGCTGTCACAGGGTCTGTAATACGTAGGCATGCTTGGCTTAAAGAACAAGCCTTACCAGAACATGTCAAAGCAAAGTTATTGGATGCTCCATTGCAGAAAGATGTGTTATTTGGTGTCAAAGCAGAGGAAGTTTTAAAGAAAATGGAAGAAAAGGCAAAATCTATGCAAACAGTTAAAGATTTTTACAGGTACAATCTCCTCGCTTCAGCAGAAACTGGCCATCAAAAACTGGTCCTTTCCTGCATCAGACAGACCCCAAAGAGGTAGGTACAGGCCCAAGGGGCAGAGGCCAGCCACAAGGTTCTTTCAGGCCTAGACAATGGCATACAACAACTCAAAGAGGTGGAGACGAAAGATCTCAACCCTTCAGGAAACAAACACAATGACTTCCCTCTTCGCCTGCCAAGCAAAATTGCCCTGGCAGCACCTTTGGGAGGAAAACTGGCTCTATTTCCACAAAATTGGCGCATCATAACAAAGGACAAATGGATTCTGGACATTATTACCCGAGGCTACAGATTTCATTTCCACACTTTACCACGGATGAGAGGCATGCCAAATCTGCCTCCAAACCAATGGGCAGAGGCTCAAACGCAAATTTCAGCTCTCATGGATATGAAAGCAATTCAAAAGGTATCTACAAAGGAGCAAGGTCAAGGATTTTACTCAATAGTCCCAAGAAAGGACAAAGCCTGGAGGCCCATCTTAGACCTCTCAATTCTGAACACATACCTGGAGGTACCCAAATTCAAAATGCTCACACTACAGCAGCTCCTTCCCATGCTGGGCAAGGAGTCTTGGCTGGTAATGTTGGACCTCAAAGAGGCATACCTGCATGTCCCTATCAGACAAGATTGCAGAAGATACCTCAGATTTTTGGCAGGTACAACGCATTATCAATTCTCTGCATTGCCCTTTGGCTTATCTACTGAGCCCAGAGTACTTACGAAATGCCTGGCATCAGTAATTGCATATTGCAGACAATGAGGAATACAAATTTATCCATATCTGGACGACTGCCTGATCCAAGCGGACAGCAAGGACATTCTATTACAGCATCTGGCTTTTGTAACACAGCTGCTCAGTTGCCTAGGGTACACAGTAAACAAAAAAGAAGTCAAAACTAATACCCTCGCAACAGACAATATTCCTGGGTGCCAGCTTAAATACAACGGCCCAGATGGCTTACCTCACGCCAAACAAACAAAAACAACTGACTCAATACTTCAAAAGGATAGCAACTTTTACCCAGCTCACTGCAAGGACATTCCTGCAGGCATTGGGGTTCATGGCATCATGCATTCAACTAATCCCATATGCAAAGCTGCATATGAGAAAATTACAATGGTACCTGAAAAGTGTATGGTCTCAACACAGGCACAGGCTCGAAACAAGTATACCTATCATTCCCTGCCTTCAAAAAGAGTTCCTATGGTGGGCTCAAGCATGTCAAATAAACAAGGGTCTTCCTTTCGTCTTACCTCCAGCAAACCAAACCATGACAACAGATTCTTCAGACTACGCCTGGGGAGCACACATGGCAGGACAGTGCATACAGGGCAAATGGTCTGCAAAACAAATGCATCTTCACATCAACCAAAAGGAGATGCTAGCTGTGCAAAATGCACTGACAGCCTTCAAGGACCTCTTGCATCCAGGACAACTTCTAATAAGGACAGACAACACCACAGTTATGTGGTACATAAACAAACAGGGAGGAACACACTCTTACCCTTTATGCAGACAAGCTATGACCTTATGGAACACAGCATTGACCTACCAAGTACAACTACAAGCACAATTCCTGCCAGGAAAGGAAAACATATTGGCAGACGAATTAAGCAGAAATATGGCAGACCCTCACGAGTGGAGACTACACCCACAAATATTTTCAATGATAACTCAAAGATGGGGATGTCCAGACATAGATCTATTTGCCTCCCCCAACAATTGCCAATTACAAAAATTCTGCACAAGGACTTATCACTCCCTAGCCTGGAAAGTGGACGCTCTATCATTCAGTTGGACAACAATGACAGTCTATGCCTTCCCTCCACTACCTCTATTGACCAAGGTATTATTGAAGGTCAGATCAGAGAGACCACAAATGATCCTCATTGCTCCGGACTGGCCACGCCAGCACTGGTACCCATTACTAAGGAACTTGACTCACAGCCCTCCATGGATCTTGCCTCAATTCCCACTACTGTTGACTCAGAAAAACTCTCAAACACGTCACAGCCAGCTCAGAACTTTAAATTTAGCTGCATGGAGAATTCCTTAAATTATCAATCAACACTTCTCTCAAAGGACGTCCTGAATGTCATTTTGGAGGCCAGGAGGCCCAGCACCAGGAAGACTTACTCAGACAAATGGAAAAGATTTTGTGCATGGCACCAGGCTAAAGGTCAAAATCCCTGGATACCAAACATTCCTCACATACTGCAATACCTAACTGAGATGCTACACAAAGGCCTTTCCTTCTCCTCCATTAAGATCCATGCTTCAGCCATTTCAGCTCAATATAATACGGATCCTCCAATTTTCTCACACCCTTTACTTAGGCAGTTTCTCAGAGGGGCTAACAATATAAGACCCCCCAGAAAACCACCAACACCAACTTGGGACCTCAACTTCGTTTTAGAAAAGTTAACACTGCCTCCTTTCGAACCAGCCTTCTCAGCAGAACTACAATACTTGTCTTGGAAAACAGCCTTGTTACTGGCTATTACCTCAGCACGCAGGGTCTCAGAACTACAGGCACTTATGGCAGTGGAACCTTTCATCATTTTCCATCAGGACAGAGTCTCTTTACGAACTAACCCTACCTTCATGCCCAAAGTAGTATCCAGTGTGGCTTTGAATCAGACCATTCATTTACCCACCTTTTATCCTAACCCACAGAATAAAGGAGAAATGCTCCTTCACTCTTTGGACATTCACAGACAGCTACGTTACTATTTAGATAAGACAAAGATCTTCAGAAAAACTGACCAACTCTTTGCATCATATGCTGCAGGTTCACAAGGAAAGGCTATTTCAAAACAGACCATCTCCAAATGGATAGCACATTGCATCCGCTTTTGCTACTCGCACCATGGGAAGGCAGTGCCTGTCAATATTAGATCCCATTCTACCAGGGCTACTGCAACCTCACCAGCCTTTCTCAGAGGGGTTCCAACCAAAGACATTCTGGAGGCAGCTACTTGGAGTTCAGTGCACACCTTTACCAAGCACTACCACCTTCCATTATACTCAAAAAAAAAAAAAAAAGAGCTGGTTTTGCCACTGCAGTTCTGCAGGGCATCCTAGCATCACCTAACCCAGTTTAGTACCAGCCACCCTTCCATAGCTTTGGGATTCTACCCAAGTGTGATGACTGCAGCAGTATAGCACGATGAACATAGTACAGTTTTGTACCTACCATAAATGTAGATGTTCGAGTGGTTATACTGCTGTAGTCCAGGTTACCCTCCCTCCATCCCCTCTATATACCAGGGTGTTAGTTACAACTCCGTGTACATCAATCAATTGGAAGCATGTCTATATGGTGTATTTGCTAACAGCTAGTACTATTTTTTATCTACTAAGACATTGTTGCATAGCTATTGTACTGCCTTTCTAGTTGGGGGCACCTGACATCTGGGGCAAGAAAAACTGAACAAAATGGCGTCGGCTGTCTCTTTTATACCCCTGTCGCATTGACGTCAGGGAAGAGGCGACGACAACCGACGCCGGACCAGGACTTTGGGATTTGGCCGACTGCGGGACCACCTGACGACAGGATAACCCCAAGTGTGATGACTGCAGCAGTATAACCACTCGAACATCTACATTTATGGTAGGTACAAAACTGTACTTTTTGCATTAGCATAAATTTCTGAAACTCAAATGTCTGTCATTTTTTATAATGATTTACCAGTAACTTGCCAGAAAACCACAATTTTATGAACATACCAAAAACATAAGGTCAAAATCTGGACATTCTGAGAATATATGTACAGTTGAGAGGTATGAATGTGCAACACTACAGGACCTAGTCACACCCACTCCTGTTACTGCATGCACAAATACAACAGAAATAAGATTCAACCTTTAAAATGATTATGTAACAAACTAAAGCAATTACATTTTTATTAACACTGTCACAATCTCCTTTTCTCTAAGCAATATATTCTGTAATACTCTTTGTAAGATGGATTAGTGCTGGTCTTACTCCCTTCCCATTTATTAAATCTCCATAAATAGAAAATGTGAGATTGAAGGGTGAGGCAAGTCCCACGCTGTCATCCCCCATCATTGCACCTAGTGTGACAAAATCCAATTTCCAGAAAGGAAACTAGCTGTTGCTAAAAAAACTGTAGCGGTTACATTTGAAGCCATAATCAAAATGGAAACATACAGGAAACAGTGCAAGGGGTGGTGTTAGATGTTACTCTTGCCCTGCACTTTACACACAACAGGACTACAGTAAAAAAAGGGACAATATTGGCAGTGCCCTTCCTTTGCTGCAATCCACCAAAATTAAGTAACAGTTTAGCTGCATCCAGGAGCTGGGCAGCATGATCTATACAAGCTTGAGAGGAATGCAAGCGTCTTAGATATTAAACTGTATTTTTAGTCCAGCAGAAGATGGAAGAAACAGTGTGATGTCTACGTCTATGCATTTTGTAAACATATTCTGTTAATTTTCATTTCTGGAGAGAAAAAAAAAAAAAAAAAAAAAAAAAACAGCTCATTACTATACCCAAAATCAAATCTACCACTTCCACCTTACCTCAAATATAATGGACTGGTTGTTCTTTTTGAGGTAGAAGGCAAACACGTAAGTATACATTAGTGTGGCACGGCACTGGCAGAGGACATCAACAGCTTTCTTTAGGAACTGCACTTCAATCCATGACATATTGTGCTGCTGCATTTCTTCCATCTTTTGCTTGACCTGCGCATACAGTTTGTGCTCAAATCGTAAGCTCTGCATGTGATTCATGTAACGGTTGCAGTAGAACAGATACCTCTGTAGAGCTGCTCGTGAACGCTACAACCAGGAAAGAAAAACAAAAAATCAGGTTCATCTTTTTTTCAATTTAAGAAATACCAATTCTCCACATCTGCAATGAAAGTTATACACTATAATCCTTATTCTTGGGCATATTTACTGCTCTTCACTGGTCAGCAAAAGCACAGGGAAGCACATTTAAACTCTTAAGAAGATGATTATACAGCTATGTGACTTTAGTGACCTCAACAGAAGATCATAAAAGAAGAGAGTGAAATAGCAGAAATCACAATATATGGACTTGTACTCACATGAAAAATAGGGACTCTCAGTTTTTCAAAAGAAGTTTTGTACTGCCTGTATGAACCAAAACCACTGTATTGGTACTTAACATATAAATGAATACAGATCATAACACTATATAAAATACAGAACTATGCAAAACTGAAGAACCCTTTAATGATCAAGTGAAAATATTTTTAACCACTTTTGTTATGATTATGCCCTCATCTTGTAAAGTGGGTTTTCTTATTCTAAAATGTGTTGGTTTTACTTTACTTTATTAAACTTAATAAATATAGACTCATTGAAGTAACTAATCTGATGTTTCTGTTTACTGTATGCTGAGCAACTGTCCAATTACTTCCCAATTCCATGTCATCTTCTGATGGAGACGAGGGGAGAAAGTTTGTAGTGGGTTTGCATGGTTTCTTTAGGAACTGCATTTCAATCCATGACATATCGTGCTGTTGCATTTCTTCCATCTTTTGCCTGACCAGCGCATATAGTCTGTGCTTGAATCCTAAGTTCTGCATGTGATATATGTAGCAGTTGCAGCACAATAAAATACCCATATCTGCCTGCAGCAGATTTTATTACAAAGTAACTAGAATGCAGCACAATTAGTTGCACAGTAAGACAATAAATCAAAAACAGTTATATTCAAGTGAAAAGTAACAAAAGTAAGATGGAACAGGATAAGAATCTTAGTAAGGTGTATAGCACATGGCATACAATGTAATAAAAATACATAAAATTGTTATCTCATTGTTCAACAATGAGCTGATTGATCACTTTTAGGGAGAAAACTATGGATGTGTGACTCACTTCAATGACAGGCATAGTTTACCTCAATGAATTAGTGATGTAAAGAAATTAACTGGAATACTATGTGCCATCTGAAGGGTGGCCATGGTGGTGCAGTGGCTAGCATTGCCGCCTCACAGCAAGAGGTTCTCCGGTTCGATCCTCGGCTGGGGTGCCTTCTGTGCAGAGTCTGCATGTCCTCCCTTTGGTCGCGTGGGTTTCCTCCGGGTGCTCCAGTTTCCTCCCACATCCCAAAGACATGCTGCAAGTGGATTGGACACTCTAAATTGACCCTAGGTGTGAGCAAGTGTGCGCCTTCTGTGGAAGGTTGGGTGCCGGGCTGGCAACTCGACACCGTAAAACTCCACTGCCAATCATGAGCGGACAAGGTGATCCGCTGTGGCGACACCTAACTGGAAAAAGCCGAAAGAAGAAGAAGACTATGTGCCATCTGTGAAGATGAAGATGCAGTAAAGTGATTATTCTATAATAAACAACTTTTTACTGCAATGTGATATATGTTATTACACTGTATGCCATGTACAATAAACCTCACTAGGAATTTATTTGTAGTATACTGAGTGCCACTATTCTGCTCAGAAATCAAGGAAAAAGATAAACTTAAGTGCTTCACTAGGGCAAACTTAGGTACCATTAAGAAATTTTTAAGTACCTCTAAGCTTTGTCCAGTTCCATGGGAATTAATTAAAGGTAGAGGTCAGTTCTTCTGGTTTGACTTCCAAAGCCTTTTAAATGTCCCCACTGAGCTGGACTCCTCCCTTAGCCCAGGATATCCTCACTGTTGCAGTATTCATAACAATAGGGATCCTCTGTCAAGGACAGCCCGATGTCCAGCCAGTATATCAAAGCACTGGGCTGCTAAAAGTACACCATATGTCATGCATATACTCCTCGCATAGCATAGGGCATAAAGGTGACGTCCGGATGTACCATCCTCAGAACTGAGAGCCCCAGTAGGAATGCCAGTACAAGACATACAGAGGTAAACAGTACATCCAAACGAGAAATGGACCAGAGGGAGGAGAGGAGGAGTGAACACTGTAACAGTAAACAGAAAAACATCTACTGTTATGGTAAGATTTTACACAACTGTACTATATCCTACCATTTCACTGTTGCAGTATTCATAATAGGGAGAGTGCCAAAGCTCAGGAAGAACCAGCAGTGCTCTCTAGCCATGAAGGATGGCCCTAGCAAAACCAGGTGTAGCTCTGGAAACTCTGTCCAACTTGTAGTGCTTGGTAAATGTATGCACAGAAGTCCAGTTAGCTGCCTCAAGAACAGAGCTAGTATCTAACCCCTTGAAAAAAGCAGAAGCCACAGCTCTAGTAGAATGAGCCTTAATAGTAAGAAGGCTCTTACCATGAAAGGAATTAACAAAAACAAATGGCTTTAAAATCCAAGAAGAAATAATTTGCTTGGAGACCGTCAATCCTAAGGACCTAGGATGAAAAGAAAGAAACAGCTGATCAGATTTACGAAAAGTCTTGATCTTATTCATTCAAATAAAATCTGAGTTGTCTATGCACATCCAACATGTTCAGGGCCTTCTCACTGCATTTGCAGACTGTAGAGAATGGAAAAAAGTGGGCAAATGAATAGACTAAGGGACAACTCACTAACCACCTTGGACATAAAAGAAGGATTAGTATGAAAGGACACCCTATCGTTATGAAACCCCAAAAAAGGACGATAAGCCATAAGGCTTGAAGCTCAGACTCCCGTCTGGCAGATGTAAGGGCTAACAAAAGTACAGTCTTTCAAGAACAATGTTGCAAAGAAGCTGAAGCTGCAAGCTCAAAAGGAGCCTGGGTCAATTTTTCCCAAACACAATTAAGATCCCAGGTATGAGGAACAGGTTTCCTGGGAGGCCTAATACGAAAAACGCCTTTAAGAAATTGCTTAGCTTCAAATCTAGAAGCTAAAAGAGGTGATAAAGGCAGACAAGCAGATAAGTGGGCCTTCACAGAAGAATAAACCAACCCAGCATTGAGCAGTTCATACAGATAAGAAAGAACCAAAAAAATTCTATCACCCACAGTATCAGTTAAAGAGACAGGTGCGGATGGATGAGAGATCCCTTGTCTTGTCTGAGTAAGTTCACACTGTGAGGTAATTTGTGATGACTGCCCTTGGCTAAATGCAGAAGAAGAGGGAACCAATGTTGTCACAGCCAAAAGAGAGTCACCAACAAGATTTTGGGAGCATCCTGTTGAATTCTGAACAGGACTTTTGGAATGAGTGGAAGGGGAGAGAAGACATAAAGAAGCCTTCACTTCCAAGAAAAAGCTAGAGAGTCCACTGGCCAAACCAGAAGACCTGGGACTCTGGCATAAAATATAAGAAGTTGTCTGTTCAGAGGGGAGGCAAAAAGATCTATATGAGGAGTATCTGACTGGTGGACAATGTCCAGAAACACATTCCTGTGAATTATCCATTTGTGAGATTGAGTTATGGACCTCCTCAGAGAATCTGTCACAATATTTTGACCTGAGAGAATGTAAACTGCCTGACTAGTCACTTGATACTGGAGAGCAAGTTCCCAAAGTAAGAGTGCCAACTGGCAAAGAATATAAGACCTTACCCCCCACATTTGTGTACATATCACATCACTGTGATACTGTCTGTATACACCTTCAGAAGTCCTGAGGAGAAGATAAAAAGCCAAAAGAGCCAGCAGAACAGCTCTCATCTCTGACACTGATGTGTTCTTTATGTTGAAGAGGCGACCAGACTCCCTGCACCTTTAGGAAGCCAAATGCTGCTCCCCATCCCACATCTAAAGCATCTGTGAACAGCTCCTGAGAAAGAGGAGGTGGATGAAAAGGGAGTCCTGCACTGAGAGCCAACTGCTAAATTCACCACCGAAGTTCCTTCTTGAGGAAAGGCAGAAGAGGAACTACAAATTCGAGGGGATGAGCATGTTGAAGGCAAACTGACTTCAGAAACCACTGAAACTTTCTTATGTGGAGTTTGACCAGGGGGAGGATAGGAATGGTGGAGGCCATGAACCTTAGAGCTCTCAGAAACTAGCTGTGTTACTGCAGCCAGAGAAAGAAGGGATTAAAAAAGGAAATGAGAGTTAGGGCCTTGTGAAGAGGCAGGGATGCCAGCACAGGCACAGTCTGACTCCTGCACCTCAGAAATACATGATCCTGAGAGGGAGTAAGAAAAGAGTTGTTGAAATGTACAGTGAACCTTAAGTTTTGCAGAAGGCAAATGGCAAAATGGAGATTTTGCAATAAGGTCTCTGGAGAGGATGCCTGAAACAGGAGGTTGTCCAAGTAATGAAAGATGTGGATCCCCTTTAGCCTGAAAAAGCAATCACAGGAGCAAGGCATTTGGTGAATACCCTTGGGGTAGTAGAAAGGGCAAAGCTGAGAAAGTACAGTTGTGTACACTTACCATAAATGTAGATGTTCGAGTGTATTCACTGTTGCAGTCATTACATTTGGGTTATCTGCTTGCAGATAGCCCTCAGTCGGCCTGATTAACAAAGTCTTGGGTCCTGCGTCAGATGCTGTCCCTTCTTCCATGATGTCAGGTCGTCAGGGGTATAAAACATGCAGCCGACGCCATTATATCAGTTTTTCTTGCCCCAGATGTCAGGTGCCCCCCCCTAATGGGAAGCAATTAAACATAAAAGCACAAAGATATACCTCCAACAAAAAAGCAAATACACCAAAAAGGCTGTTAAGCATAGTAAAGGAAAGTAGAGGTATAGCCAAAAGAAGTTAGGGGGCTGGAGGGAGGGTAACCAGGACTGCGACAGTGAATACACTCGAACATCTACATTTATGGTAAGTGTACAGAACTGTACTATGTTCTTGGTGTTTCACTGTTGCAGTCATTACATTTGGGTAGATTCCCAAAGCTATAGCTGGGAGGAGGAATTTAGATAGCATTAGGGCCAGCTATAAGGCCCTGCAAGGCTGCAGTGGCAAAGCCAGCTCTGGATTTAGAGAAAATTGGCAAACGATAATGCTTGGTGAAAGTATGTACAGAACTCCAGGTAACAGCTTCTAGGATATCCCTGGTAGGGATGCCTCTGAGAAAGGCTGTAGAGGTAGATGCAGCCCTGGTGGAGTGAGGTCTGATCCCCTGAGGGATAGGTTTTCCATGGTGCTTATAGCAGAAATGAATGCTCTGGCTTATCCATTTAGAAATGGTTTGCTTTGAAATAGCCTTTCCCTCTGCCCCTGCAGCAAATGCTACCAGCAGTTGTTCAGATTTTCTTCGAGGTTTAGTCCTGTCCAAGTAGAATCTAAGTTGCCTGTGCACATCCAAGGAATGTAGAATCCATTCCCCTTTGTTCTGTGGATTGTGAAAGAAGGTTGGCAAATGAATGGACTGATTAAGAGCCACACTGGATACCACCTTGGGCATGAAGGATGGATTGGTCCTGAGTGACACCCTATCCGCATGAAAGATGATGAAAGGCTCCACTGCCATAAGGGCCTGTAATTCAGATATCCTTCTAGCTGAAGTGACTGCTAAAAGGAAAGCTGGTTTCAAAGAAAGCAATTTCAAGTCTGCAGTAGCAGCTGGCTCGAAAGAAGGTAGAGTGAGTTTCTCCAATACAAAGTTAAGGCCCCAGGCAGGGGTTGGAGCTCTCCTGGGTGGTCTCAAATTTTTGGCCCCTCTGAGGTACTGCTTGAGCAGAGGATGAGAGAAGATGGGAGGTTCTGTGTTATAATGAGCTGAAATGGCTGAAGCGTGGATTTTAATGAAGGAAAAAGACAGGCCCTTGTGAAGCATCTCAGTTAAGTATTGCAAAATCTGAGGTAAATTGGGCGCTGCTGTGCTCATCCCTTGAGATTGGTTCCAGGCACAGAATCTTTTCCATTTTTCATCATAAGATTTTCTAGTACTAGGCCTCCTTGCCTCTAAAATGATATCATCACAGGTTTGCTGAGGGATGGTAAAGGAGAGATTAAGTAATTAGCCAGTCTGCAAGGTTTAGTGTTGGAATCTGAGGGTGCAGAATCTGGTTCTCCTGCTGGGACAGCAGGGAAGGGGTCTGAGGCAGGTGCCATGGAGATCACTGCGACACACTGCGCAGGGGGGGGCACCAGTGTTGGCGCGGCCAGTATGGAGCAATCAAAATCATCCTTGGTTTGTCCTGTTTGACTTTTAGTAGAAATTTGGAGAGCAGAGGCAGCAGGGTGAAGGCGTAGACTGATAGGTTTTTCCAGCTGAAGGACAGAGCACCCACTTTCCAGGCTTGTTTGTGGGAAGTCCTTGTGCAAAACTTGTCCAATTGGTAATTCTGGGGGGAGACGGATCTATGTCTGGGCTCTCCCATTCGCTTGTCAACATACTGAAAATCCTTGGTTCCAGTTTCCACTTGTGTGGGTCCATGAGGTTTCTGCTTAATCCGTCTGCCAGTGTATTTAATTTTCCTGGCAGGAATTGAGCTTGTAGGGGCACTTGGTAGCTCAAGGCTGTGTTCCACAATGCCATGGCTAGTCTGTATAGGGGGCAGGAATGAGTACCCCCTGCTTGTTTATGTACCACATAACTGTGGTGACTGTCCGTCTTTACCATTAGTTGCCCTGGAAGAATGTAGTCCTTGAAGGCTGTCAGTGCATTCTGTACAGCTAACATTTCTTTCTGATTGATATGTAGGTGCATTTTGCTTGGGTTCCATTTGCCCTGAATGCACTTCCCTACCAGGTGAGCCCCCCATGCATAGTCTGATGCATCTGTTGTTAGGGTTTGGGCGGCAGGGGGTAGTGTGAATGGTAGTCCCTTGTTTTGGTGGCAGGCCTCTGCCCACCAGAGGAACTCTAGGAGTAGGCTAGGTATGATAGAAATCATTGTTTCTAGGCTGTGAGAATGTTGACTCCATAGGCCTTTTAGATACCACTGCAGTTTCCTCATATGCAGTCTTGCATATGGAATTAGAAGAATGCAGGAGGCCATGAACCCCAAGGCTTGCAGCATTTGTCTTGCAGATAGCAGGGTTTTTGTGACCACTTGTTGAAATAGGTTATCAAATGAATTTGCTTTTCTGGTGTGAGGTAAGCCAACTGGGAAGTTGTATTCAAGCTTGCTCCCAGGAATGTAATTTGTTGACAGGGTAGCCAGTTGTGATTTATTTTCGTTTATGGTGTACCCCAGACAAGTTAGATCCCTTTTTACAAATGCCAGATGATTCAGAAGTATGCCCTAGCTTTCTGCCTGAATTAGACAATCGTCCAGGTATGGGTATATCTGAATACTTCTTTGCCTGCAAAATGCAATAACTGGAGCCAGGCACTTTGTGAATACCCTGGGTGCAGTAAACAAGCCAAAGGGCAGTGCGGAGAACTGATGATGCGTGTAGTCTGCTTTGAAGAGTAGGCATCTTCTGCAAGATTCCCTGATTGGGATGTGCAGGTATGCTTCTTTTAAATCTAGTGCTGCCAACCAGGCATCTTTGCCTAGCATAGGAAGTAATTGAAGAGTCAGCATCTTGAATTTTGGAATCTCCAGAAAGGTGTTTAGAGTAGACAGGTCCAGGATTGGCCACCATGATTTGTCTTTTCTGGGTACCAGGAAAAGTCTGGAGTATAAACCTTGTCCCTTTTCCTCTTCTGGTACCAGTTGAATAGCCCCCATGCTTAAGTGAGAAAGCACTTGTTTTTGAGTCTCTGCCCACTGATTTGGGGGCAGGTCCGGCCACCCATTTGGTGTTGGTAACATGTGGAAATGAAATCTGTATCCCTGGGACACTATATTTAAAACCCATTTGTCCTGGGTTATGAGTTCCCAGTTCTTTGCATGAAGAGCAATCTTTCCCCCCAAAGGGGCGGTCAGAAGATAAGTGCTTGGAAATTTTAAAAAGAAGTCACTGAGACTGTTTACCGTAGGGGGTGCTTTATTATTCCCAGATTTGGAAGAGGAGGCCCCCCACTGCTTAGTTCTGAGAGTCCCCTGGGACTGAAACCTGGGGTTTTTGCTGTGTCTGGGTTTGGCTTGAGAAAACCTGGAAGGGACTGGAAAGGACCAATTCTTAGTAGGCCAGTGCCTACTAAATCTAGGAGGCTGCACTTGTAAAAAAATCTTTAAAAGTTTGCATAAATTTACCTTTATCTTCTATCTTTTTAAAAACTTATTCAACCTTGTTGTCAAACAGGCGGTCCTGATTTAAAGGAGCATCCAACAATTTAGCTTTAACATGATTAGACAAAGATTGTTCCTTAAGCCAAGCATGCCTTCTAAGCACAGACCCAGTAACAGCAGCCCTGCAAGAGGCCTCTAAAGAATCAAAACCACATTGCAAAGTATGTTTTCCAACTTGTTCAGCAGAATGCATTAAGTCCTGTAAATCTTTATTTTCCACACAGTCAGCAATCAACATAATTTTCTGTTTAAGCAGTCCAATGACATGTTGCTGATATTTTAACATATGAAATTGGCAGTTTAAAGCTCTGATTGCCAAGGTTGCTGAAGTATAAACCTTTTTACCCCATCTATCCAGCGCCCTGGAGTCTATCAGAAGGGGTAGGATTTTTAGCAGTAAAAGCCTTAATGCCCTTGGGCCCCTGAGAAATAGTCTCTGGATATGCAACAAGATTTTTGAAAAGGAACTTGTGGGACTCAGGAACCCTGTAGTATCTGTCAGGAGGCAGGGAATCAGGGGGCCAAACTGGATTCCGAGAAAACAACATCAACAATGTCTAGTACAGGAGGTATAGCCAAAGGCCTATGCTGAGGTAGAAGAAGAAAATCCCTAAGCCTCTTTTTTGAATCAGAAAATTCCTGGCTTTCCCAGTGAAAATGCTCCCTTAATGTATGTAAGGTTTCCTCCCAAAAAAAAATCCTCAGGAGGAGAAGCAGCGGGAATAGAATCCTCTGCATCAGAATCCTCATAAGTAGGTATGGACAAATCCAGGTCGTCAGAAGAAACAGAATCCTGATCAGAAGATTCATAATCAAGCTCAGCCCTAGGCATCTTTGGTGGGGGGAGGGGGGGGGTTGACTACCCCTGATTAGAGTTATTAGATCTTCAGTCATTTTTATCATTTGTTTTTTAGGCACAGGGGCCTGAGCATGTGGCCTGGGCGTCAATTAGGCATGGATCGAGATTTAGGCCTTAGTAATGAAGGAGGCGTCAATTTAATATGCAAGTCAGTAGGCCTGAATATACCCTCAGAAGCCGGTGCCTGCACAGCGGCTCCAGACCCATCCAATGTAGAGACATCCGCGGGTTCCATAGTTGAAGTATCTCATGGCATACCGGACTCCGAATGGGTCTCAGTAGAGGCCTGCGAATCAGAAGTAGCAGGTATCAGGGGCTGTGAAAGCACCTCACTGAGTACCGGCGAAATGGCGACTGGCTTAGGAGAAGCGTCGTCAGCAGTTTTGGACCTCGACGGCCTGTCTCTGTCTTTATCTTTGCGTTTTTTCAGAATCCCGGTAGTCGGATGGCTAACAGACGACATTTCTAGATAATTAAACCGAGAACCAAAATATTTAGAAACATAAATATACAGACGATGGATAGTGCGCTGATTAAATAAAGCACAAAACTGACAGCAAGGTATGTCGTGGTCAGGGCCTAGGCAAGGAATACAGTACCAATGAAAATCTTTATGACGTATTTGCTTTCCACAAGTAATACAATTATTAACTTTTACTGACATCGGTAAGGAGCAAGAAAAAGTTTCCCCAATGGGGTACTTAGCTTTAAGTTGAGGACTTCGGTTCTGAAACTCGAAAAAGTACAGTTTTGTACCTACCATAAATGTAGATGTCCGAACTGGATAGCATCTGCAGTCATAACAAGTGGGTTGTCCTGTCGTCAGGCAGCCCTTCAGTCGGCCGGATTCCAAAGTCCGGGTCCGGCTTCGGCTGATGTCGCACTCCACCCGACGTCATCTCTGTTGGTCTTCGGGTATAAAGGCATCAGCCGACGCCATTTTCCTCAGTGTTTCTTGCCCCAGATGCCAATAGCCCTCTTGCAGGCTAAAATTTGGATAGATGCCAATGTTTCCAAATAGATAGAGGTAAACACAACAATAAGCATGTATGTACATATACACAAACAAATACACCATAAAAGACTCCCCCCCAACAGCTAGCTATTAGAAGGGTAAACACCCTAGGAGTACCACAGAGGGGATGGAGGGAGGGTAATCCTGACTGCAGATGCTATTCAGTTCGGACATCTACATTTATGGTAGGTACAAAACTGTACTATGTCCTTCATGGATGCATCTGCAGTCATAACAAGTGGGTAGAATACCATAGCCAACTAGGGAGGAGGATAAAAGTAGATTATGGTGTGTTTAGGATCCCTTGCAGTACAGCAGTGGCAAACCCTGCTCGGGATCTGGAATATAGAGGCAAATTATAATGTTTGGCAAATGTATGCACGGAGGTCCAAGTAGCCGCCTCAATAATGTCTTTGGTTGCCACTCCTCGTAAGAAGGCTGTGGTAGTGGCTGTTGCCCTTGTAGAATGAGGTCTTATGTTCTGTGGAATTGGTTTTCCATGGAAGGAGTAACAGAATCGTATGCAATTTCCTATCCATTTGGAGATTGTCTGTTTGGAAATAGCTTTTCCTTCCCTTCCTGTTGCATAGGCTACAAAAAGTTGGTCAGTCTTTCTGCTATTTTTTGTTCTGTCCAAGTAGTAGCGTAGCTGCCTATGTACATCCAAGGTATGCAGTATTCTTTCCCCTCTGTTTTGTGGGTTGGGAAAGAAGGTAGGTAGGTGGATTGCCTGGTTTAAAGACACTCTGGATACCACCTTAGGCATAAATGTAGGATTAGTCCTCATGGACACTCTATCTTGGTGGAAGATTAGGAAGGGTTGCACTGCCATTAAGGCCTGTAGTTCTGAAACCTTCCTTGCTGAAGTAATTGCCAGTAGGAAGGCAGTTTTCCATGACAGGTGTTGTAGGTCTGCTGTTGCTGCTGGTTCAAAGGGTGCTAGTGTCAACTTTTCTAGCACAAAGTTTAAATCCCAAGCTGGTAATGGTGGTTTCCTTGGGGGTTTTACATTCTTGATTCCTCTGAGGAATTGCCTGAGCAAAGGGTGCGAAAAAACAGGTGTATCAAAGCTGTATTCTGCTGAAATAGCTGATGCATGTATCTTGATGGAGGAGTAGGACAGGCCTGAATGAAGAAGTTCGGCCAGATACTCCAGAATGTTAGGCATATCTATGTTTGACACATCTTTTCTCTTTCCGTACTCCAGATGACAAACCTTTTCCATTTTCCAGCATAGTTCCTTCTTGTTGAAGGTCTGCGTGCTTCAAGAATAATGTCTTTAACTCTTTGGGAAAGTTCTGGAATAGCTGCTGTTATGTGATGTTCCATGCAGTCAGTTGCAAGGTTTTTAGGTTTGGATGTATGATGCTGTAGTTGTTCTGTGTTAACATCAAAGGCATTAGGGAATTGTCCACATATTGTTCGAGACATGCTCCTCAGTAGTGGGTACCAGTGTTGTCTTGGCCAGTTTGGAGCTATCAGGATTATCCTTGGACGTTCTTCCTTGAATTTCAGTAGTACCTTGTGTATCAAAGGAAGAGGCGGAATGCATATGCTGTTAGGCCTTTCCAGTTGAAAGAGCGAATCCACTTTCCATGCTAATGGGTCGAATGGCCTTGTGCAGAATTTTTCGAGCTGGTGATTGAGAGGTGATGCGAATAGGTCTATCTGTGGCATTCCCCATTTCTTTGAGATGGTCTTGAAGATGTCCGGGTGAAGCTTCCATTCGTGGGCATCCGAAGTGGTTCTGCTTAATATGTCTGCTAGGGTATTGTCTTTCCCTGGTACAAATATTGCCTGTAACTGGATGTTGTAGCTGAGTGCCAGGGTCCACAGCTCCAAGGTCATTCTGCATAGGGGGTATGAATGAGTGCCTCCCTGTTTGTTGATGTACCACATGACTGTGGTGTTGTCTGTCCTTATCATCAACTGGCCCTCTTTGAGAAATGGTTTGAACTTTTGGATTGCCAGTTTTACTGCCAGCATTTCTTTTAGGTTGATGTGCAGTTGAAGTTGATCCTGTGTCCACAATCCTTGTACGCATCTGTCCAGCATGTGGGCCCCCCATCCTAGGTCTGAAGCGTCTGTTGTGATGGTCTGGCTTGCTTGACATCTGCGAAAGGGTAGGCCTGGGTTTGACTGGCATGCCTGAGCCCACCATAGGAACTCCTGTTTTAAGCATGGAATTAGTGGGATTTCTGTTTCTAGACTGTGTCTGTGTTGGGACCATAAATTCTTTAGGTACCACTGTAGTTTTCTCATATGTAGTCTGGCAAATGGAACCAAGATTATGCATGATGCCATGAAGCCCAAGGCCTGCAGTACTTTTCTTGCTGTTAACTTGTTCAGTTTTGTTAGTGCCAAGAAGTATAGAGGGAGTTCTTTTTGTTTTTCTGTAGTCAGGAATGCCATTTGTTTTACTGTGTCCAATTCCGTGCCCAAGAATGTCCTTGTTTGGGATGGTATCAGCCTTGACTTTTGTAAATTGACTGTGTATCCCAGTGCTTGTAGCAAGTAAATGACCCTTTGTAAATCTGTTGTCAGCTTGCTTTTGTTGTCCCCTTGTAGCAGGCAGTCGTCCAGGTATGGGTAAATTTGAATTCCCTGCAGTCTGCAATGGGCGATTACTGATGCCAGGCATTTTGTGAATACTCTGGGTGCAGTAGATAAGCCAAAAGGCAATGCTGAGAATTGATAGTGCTCTGATCCTGCAAGAAATCTGAGGTATCTTCTGCAGATTGGTCGAATGGGGACGTGCAGGTATGCCTCCTTGAGATCTAGAGTTACCAGCCAAGACTCCTTGCCCAGCATGGGAAGAAGTTGCTGTAGGGTCAGCATTTTGAATTTTGGGACAATGATTTATGTATTTAAGGTGGACAGGTCGAGAATTGGTCTCCAACTTTTTTCCTTTCTTGGAACTAGGAATAGTCTGGAGTAGAACCCCTTTCCTTGCTCTGCTGTTGGCACTCTTTCCACAGCTCTCATGTTTGCTAACTCCATTATCTGGCGTAGAGCCTTTGTTTTTTGATTTGGAGGTAGATTTGGAATTCCTCTTTTGACTGGGAAAGTGTGGAAGTGAAACCGGTAACCTTGATCTATGGTTTGTAAAATCCACTTGTCCTTTGTTATGTAGTGCCAGTTCTTTGAAAATAAGGTTAACTTTCCGCCTAGAGGAGCTGCTATTTGTTCCCTGGTAGGCGGATTTAGGGTTAAGTCACTGTGGTTGTGATGATGTAGTCGCAGTGGCTGTGTCTGCGCCTCTGTTGTTACCTTGCCACTGTCTTCCTCTGTAGGCACCTCCTCTGGATTGGTTTCTGCCTCTGGAACGTCTATTCCTGCCCCTTTGAAATTTTGTGGAGTCAGGAAAGGACCAATTTTTGGCAGGCCAGTTCCTGCTAAACCTTGGGGGTTGAACCCGCAAGAAATCTTTAACAGTTTGAACAGATTTTGCCTTTTCTTCCATTTTCTTCATAATCTGCTGGGCAGATGTACCAAACAAACTTGTCTTGTCCATAGGAGCATCTAGCAACTTAGCTTTAACATGATCCGGTAAAGCTTGTTCCTTTAGCCATGCATGCCTTCTTATCACTGTGCCTGTCATGGCTGATCTAAATGAAGCCTCCAGTGCATCATAGCCACATTTTAAGGAATGGTTGCTAACCTGTTGTATGTTATTTACCATCTCTAATACATATTTCTTATCAAGAGATTCATCAGTGGTTAGTTTTCTAGTTAACTGATCCAGCATAAACTCTTGGTATTGTATCATGTGAAACTGACAGTTTAAAGCTCTAGCTGAGAGAGTAGCTGAAGTGTAGACCTTTTTACCCCATCTGTCTAATGACCTTGCTTCCCTTTCAGAAGGAATGGGGTTTTTAGCTATGGTCGCGGCTACTGCCTTGGGGCCCTGGGATATAGTTTCTGGGTCTGCAAGTGGAGCCTTGTAAAGGTGGTGATGAGTATCTGGCACCCTGTAAAATCTGTCTGGTTTGGCAGGGGCTGGGGGTAAAGAATCTGGAGCGGAGCAAACATCATTGAAAGCATCATCCACCACAGAGAGAACAGGGGGTATAGCTAAGGGCCTGTGCTGTGGGAGGTACAGAAAAGTCCTAAGTCTTTTTCTGGAGTCTGAAAAATCCTGTTGCTGCCATTGGAACTGTTCTCGCATGGCATGCAAGGTTTCCCCAAAGGAGAATTCTTCTGGTGGGGAAGCAGCTGGGATGGATTCTTCAGCATCAAAATCTTCAAAATTGGAGAAGGGAGCCTCTGGCTGGTCAGTTATGTCTGATTCATCAGCAGAATCATCAGAGGACACTGGCTCGGGGCTCTGCCCTAGGTCTCTTCTCTGGGGCTGAGAGGCCCTGTCTGGGTGAGATTGAGATCCTCTAATTAAAGAAATTAAATCTTCTGCCAAAGTCAGCATTTGAGAACTAGAAGAGGGCCTGGATGTGGGTGGTTTAACATGCACTGTTTTAGTAGTCTTGGCTGCTTTAGCCCTGGCGAAGGCCTTAATGGACATGGCTGCTGGAGGCCTAGCAGCACCACGTGCTGGGGTAGAAACATCCAAGGGGATGGTGTCTGATAAGTCAACCACCGTAGTGGGTAAAATTTCTGAAGTCGTTTCAAGAGTTGTAGCAGGGGTCTCAGTTGTAGGAATAGGTTCAGCTGTACTTTGTTCAGTTTTCTCGGTTTCGGCCGAAACCGAGACACTCGCGGTTTGCTTGACCATGGTTTCGGCCGAAACTGCGGACCGCGAGTGCCGGTCTTTATCTTTGCGTTTTTTGCTAGATTGGGTAGTCGGAGGATCCGACGGCATAATGTACGCAAAATCAGAACCGAAAAACTGTTCTGCAAACTCCGACCGACGCCTAAGCGTTAAATCGGTTGAAAGAAGCACAGGCCGAACAGGCTGCTACGTCGTGGGTTGGGCCTAAACAAGGCAGACAGTAAGAGTGGAAATCTTTATGAGGTATTTGTTTCCCACAGTTTAAACAATTGTTAACTTTTTCTGACATCGGCTGAGGCAAGAAAGAGTCCCCAACGGGGTACTTAGCTTTAGAAGTCTTCGAAGTAGTATTCGGTAGAAGTAATCTCTGGATCCGACCGACCGCACTTGCGAACAGCTTCTGCTTCGCGCCACGCGCAAGAAAGACTGAGGAAAATGGCGCCGGCTGATGCCTTTATACCAAGACCAACAGAGATGACGCCGGGTGGAGTGCGACATCAGCGAAGCGGACCCGGACTTTGGAATCCGGCCGACTGAAGGGCTGCCTGACGACAGGACAACCCACTTGTTATGACTGCAGATGCATCCATGAAGGACATCTAAAATTTCAGGAGTCGGCCGACCAGCACTTGCGAACAGCTTCTGCTTCGGGCACCGCACAGCAAGAAAGACTGATGTAATGGCGCCTGCTTTATACCCCTGACGACCTGACGTCATGAAAGAAGGGACAGCAACAGACGCAGGACCCAAGACTTTGTTAATCAGGCCGACTGAGGGCAACCTACAAGCAGATCACCCAAATGTAATGACTGCAACAGTGAAACACGAAGAAAGTACAGTTTTGTACCTACCATAAATGTAGATGTCCGAACAGGAATGCATCTGCAGTCCTTACAAATGGGTTGTCCTGTCGTCAGGCAGCCCTTCGGTCGGCCGGATTCCAAAGTCTGGGTCTGGCCTCGGCTGGTGTCGCACTTCACCCGACGTCATAGCTGCAGTTCTTCGGGTATAAAGGCATCAGCCGACGCCATTTTCCTCAGTGTTTCTTGCCCCAGATGCCAGTTGCCCTCTTGGATAGCTAAATTTTGGATAAATGCCAATGTTTCCAAATAGTAGAAGGCAAACAAAAAATAAGCATGTATGTACATATATACAAACAAATACACCATAAGAGATCCCCCCCAGCTAGCTATTAGATGGGCAAATACCCTAGGAATACCACAGAGGGAAGGAGGGTGGGTAATCCTGACTGCAGATGCATTCCTGTTCGGACATCTACATTTATGGTAGGTACAAAACTGTACTATGTCCTTCAAGGATGCATCTGCAGTCCTTACAAATGGGTAGAATACCACAGCCAAACTAGGGGAGGAGGAAGAAGAAATTATGGTGTAGTTACGATCCCTTGCAAAACAGCAGTGGCAAACCCTGCTCGGGATCTAGAGTATAAAGGTAAGTTATAATGCTTGGCAAATGTATGCACGGAGGTCCAAGTAGCAGCCTCTATAATGTCCTTGGTAGCCACTCCTCGTAAGAAAGCTGTGGTAGTGGCTGTAGCCCTTGTAGAATGAGGCCTTATGTTCTGTGGAGTTTGCTTTCCATGGTAGGAGTAACAGAATCTGATGCAATTTCCTATCCACTTGGAGATTGTCTGTTTTGAAATTGCTTTTCCTTCCCTTCCTGTTGCATATGCTACCAGAAGCTGGTCAGTTTTTCTATTGCTCTTGGTTCTGTCCAGGTAGTAACGCAACTGTCTATGTACATCCAAAGTATGCAGCAGTCTTTCTTCCCTGTTCTGTGGATTGGGGAAGAAGGTAGGTAGGTGGATAGCCTGGTTTAAAGACACTCTGGATACCACCTTAGGCATAAATGTAGGATTTGTTCTCATGGACACTCTATCTTGATGGAAGATTAGGAAGGGTTGTACTGCCATTAAAGCCTGTAACTCAGAAACCCTTCTTGCTGAGGTAATTGCCAGCAGAAAAGCAGTTTTCCAGGATAGGTGTTGAAGATCTGCTGTTGCTGCTGGTTCGAAAGGGGGGAGTGTCAACTTTTCTAGCACAAAGTTCAAGTCCCATGCTGGTAATGGTGGTTTCCTAGGAGGTTTTACATTTTTGATTCCTCTCAGAAACTGCCTGAGTAGAGGATGCGAGAAGACAGGTGGATCGAAGCTGTATTCTGCAGAAATAGCTGATGCATGTATCTTGATGGAGGAATAGGACAGGCCTGTATGGAAAAGCTCTGCCAAATACTCCAGAATGTTGGCAATGTCTACCTTTGACACATCTTTTCCCCTTTCAGTACTCCAAATGAGAAACCTTTTCCATTTTCCTGCATAGTTCCTTCTTGTTGAAGGTCTGCGGGCCTCAAGGATAATGTCTTTAACCCTTTGGGATAAATCTGGGTTAGTCGCTCTTATGTAATGTTCCAGGCAGTCAGCTGCAGAGTTTTCAGGTTTGGATGCAGGGTGTTGTAGCCGCTCTGAGTTAACAGCAAAGGAATAAGGGGTAGTGTCCACATTTGCCCCCGAGACATGCTCCTCAGTAATGGGTACCAATGTTGTCTTGGCCAGTCTGGAGCTATCAGAATGATCCTTGGACGTTCCTCTTTGATTTTCAATAGCACCTTGTGCATCAAAGGAAGAGGTGGGAATGCATATGCTGTCAGGCCTTTCCAACTGAAGGATAGAGAGTCCACCTTCCAAGCAAGTGGGTGGTACGTCCTTGTGCAGAATTTCTTGAGCTGGTGATTGAGTGGGGATGCGAATAGGTCTATTTGTGGCAGTCCCCATTTTCTTGTGATGACCTTGAAGATGTCCGGGTGTAGCATCCATTCGTGAGCATCCGAGGTAGTTCTGCTTAATATGTCTGCTAGGATGTTTTCTTTTCCGGTACAAAATTGCTTGTAACTGAATGTTGTAGCTCAGAGCCATATTCCATAGGTCCAGTGCCATCCGGCATAGAGGGTATGAATGAGTGCCTCCCTGTTTGTTGATGTACCACATGACTGTGGTGTTGTCTGTCCTTATCATCAACTGCCCTTCTTGGAGGAATGGTCTGAAATTCTGGATTGCTAGTTTTACTGCCAGCATTTCCTTTTGATTTATGTGCAGGTGCAGCTGATCTGGAGTCCATAAGCCTTGTATGCACTTGTCCAGCATGTGGGCCCCCCAACCGAGGTCTGAGGCGTCCGTTGTGATGGTTTGGCTTGGTTGAATGTTGTGGAAGGGCAAACCTGGGTTTGACTGGCATGCCTGAGCCCACCATAGGAACTCTTGTTTCAGGCATGGGATTAGTGGTATTTCGGTTTCTAGGCTGTGCCTGTGTTGAGACCATAAATTCTTCAGGTACCACTGTAGCTTTCTCATATGCAGTCTGGCATGAGGGACCAGGATTATGCAGGATGCCATGAAGCCCAAGGCCTGCAGTACTTTCCTTGCTGTTAGTTTGTTCTGCTTTGTTAATGCCAAGAAGTAGAGAGGAAGTTGTTCTTGTTTTTCTGCAGTTAGGAATGCCATCTCTTTTACTGTGTCCAATTCTGCACCTAAGAAGGTTATTCTTTGGGATGGTATCAGTCTTGATTTTTTTATATTGACTGTATATCCCAGGGCTTGCAGTAAGCAAATGACTCTTTGTAAGTCTTCTGTTAGCTTGTTTTTGTTGTCCGCTTGTATCAGGCAGTCGTCCAGGTATGGATATATTTGGATTCCCTGAAGCCTGCAGTGAGCGATTACTGATGCCAGGCATTTTGTGAACACTCAGGGCGCAGTAGATAAGCCAAAGGGCAATGCTGAGAATTGATAATGCTCTGATCCTGCAATAAATCTGAGGTATCTTCTGCAATTTGGTCGTATGGGGACGTGCAGGTATGCCTCCTTGAGATCTAGAGTCACCAGCCAATACTCCTTGCCCAGCATGGGAAGAAGTTGCTGTAGGGTCAGCATTTTGAATTTTGGAACAATGATGAATGTGTTTAAAGCGGACAGGTCGAGAATAGGTCTCCAATTTTTCTTTTCTTGGTACCAGGAAGAGTCTGGAGTAAAATCCCTTTCCTTGTTCCATAGATGGTACCCTTTCCACAGCTCTCATCTTTGCTAATTGAGCTATTTGTTTTAGAGCTTCTGTCTTTTGATTTGGTGGTAGGTTTGGCATTCCTCTTTTTCCTGGTAAAGTATGGAAATGAAACCTGTAGCCTTGGTCTATAGTTTGCAAAATCCACTTGTCTCTTGTGATGTAGTGCCAGTTTTTTGAAAATAAGGCTAACTTTCCGCCTAAGGGTGCTGCAATTTGTTCCCTGGTAGGCGATGCCAGAGCCAAGTCACTGTGATTGTCCTGTTGCAGTGGTAGTAGTTGTGTCTGTGCCTCGCTGGTTGTTACCTTGCCACTGGCGTCCCCTGTAGGCACCTCCTCTGGATTGATTTCTGCCTCTCGAACGCCTATTCCTGCCTCTCTGTGTCTTAGAGGACTCTGGAAAGGACCAATTTTTGGAAGGCCAGTTCCTGCTAAACCTTGGAGGCTGAACCTGTAAGAAATCTTTCACTGTTTGTACAGATTTTGCCTTCTCTTCCATTTTCTTCAGTACCTGCTGAGCAGGAGAACCAAATAAACTGACCTTATCCATAGGAGCATCTAATAGTTTTGCTTTAACATGATCCGGCAAGACCTGTTCTTTCAACCATGCATGCCTTCTTATAACTGTGCCAGTCATGGCTGATCTAAAGGAAGCCTCCAGTGCATCATAGCCACATTTTAAAGAATGGTTACTAACCTGCTGAATGTTATGCACCATTTCTAGAACATATTTCTTATCTAAAGAATCATCAGAAGACAGTTTCTTAGTTAACTGATCAAGCATAAACTCCTGGTATTGGATCATATGAAACTGACAGTTCAATGCCCTAGCTGAGAGAGTAGCAGAGGTGTATACTTTTTTGCCCCATCTCTCTAAGGACCTGGATTCCCTTTCAGAGGGGAGAGGGTTTTTAACTGAGGTCGAAGCTACTGCCTTAGGCCCCTGGGAGATAGTCTCGGGATCTGCAAAAGGAGCCTTGTATAAATGGTGATGTGTGTCCGGGACCCTGTAGAACCTATCGGGCTTAGCAGGGGCTGGAGGCAAAGTGTCAGGCGCAGTGCAAGCATCATTAAATGCATCATCTACAACAGGAAGAACTGGAGGTATAGCTAAAGGCCTATGTTGTGGTAAATGCAAAAAAGTCCTAAGCCTTTTCCTTGAGTCTGAGAAATCTTGCCCCTGCCATTGAAATTGCCCTCTCATGGCATGTAAGGTTTCCCCAAAGGAAAATTCCTCTGGTGGAGAGGCAGAAGGAATCGATTCCTCAGCATCGGAGTCTTCATAAGTAGAAAAAGGAGCCTCTGGATGGTCTGTATTGTCTGAATCATCAGAAGAATCATCTGAGGACACTGGCTCAGGGGGCTCTGCTCTAGGTCTCTTCTGGAGGAGGTTGAGAGGCCCTGTCTGGATGAGGTTGGGATCCCCTTATTAAAGAGATGAGATCCTCTGCCAGAGTAAGCATTTGGGAACTGGAACTGGGCCTGTGAGAGGGGGGCTTAACAGGCACAGACTTAGAAGTTTTGGCTGCTTTAGCCCTGGCAAAGGCCTTTATGGACATGGCTGCAGGCGGCCTAGCAGTGCCACGTGCAGGGGTTGAAACATCCAAAGGGATGGTTGTCCGATAATTCTTGTGAAACCACAGTAGCAGGAAGAATTTCAGAGGCCGACTCAACCAGGTTAGAAAGGGCCTCGGTAGTAGTCATGGATTCGGCTGAAGTTAGAACCGTTTGCTCGGTTTCGGCCGAAACCGAGACACTCGCGGTTTGCTTAACCGCGGTTTCGGCTGAAACCGTGGGCCGCGAGTGTCGGTCCTTTTCTTTGCGTTTCTTAACAACTTGTGAAGTCGGAGGATCCGACGGCATTATGTACGCAAAATCTGAGCCGAAAAACTGTTCAGCAAACTCCGACCGACGTCTAAGCGTTCGTCGGTTGAAAGAAGCACAGGCTAAACAAGCTGCTACGTCGTGGTCTGGGCCTAAACAAGGTAAGCAGTAAGAGTGGAAATCTTTATGAGGTATTTGTTTCCCACAAGTTAAACAGTTATTAACTTTTTCTGACATCGGCTGAGGCAAGAAAGAGTCCCCAACGGGGTACTTAGCTTTTTAGAAGTCTTCGAAGTAGTATTCGGTAGTAGTAATCTCTGGATCTGACCGACCGGCACTTGCGAACAGCTTCTGCTTCGGGCGCCACGCAGCAAGAAAGACAGAGGAAAATGGCGTCGGCTGATGCCTTTATACCCGAAGAACTGCAGCTATGACGTCGGGTGAAGTGCGACACCAGCCGAGGCCAGACCCAGACTTTGGAATCCGGCCGACCGGACTGCCTGACGACAGGACAACCCATTTGTAAGGACTGCAGATGCATCCTTGAAGGACATCATCCAGGATTGCAACAGTGAATACACTCGAACATCTACATTTATAGTAAGTGTACACAACTGTACTATGTTCATCGTGTTTCACTGCTGCAGTCCTAACTAATGGGTGATTACCAAAGCCCAGAGAAAAAAGGGGGAAGGAACCAACAGCATCAAGGGTTGGAGATAATGCCCTGCAACACAGCAGTGGCAAACCCTGCCCTGGCTCTGGAAAACAGAAGCAAATTATAATGTTTTGTGAAAGTGTGAACAGAAGACCATGTGGCAGCCTCCAAAAATGTCTTTAGTATGGACACCCCTTAGAAAGGCTGCAGAACTGGAAGCCGCTCTAGTTGAGTGGGTCCTAACCCCTTGTGGAGTAGCTTTGCCATGAAAGGAATAACAAAAAGTAATGCAATGTGCAATCCATTTAGAAATGGTTTGCTTAGAAATAGCCTTGCCCTAGGCTCCAAGGGCAAAACTGACCAACAACTGTGCTGTTTTCCGAAGGTCTTTAGTCCTGTCCAGGTAAAACCTGAGCTGTCTGTGCACATCAAGAGAATGTAGGATCTTTTCACCTTTATTTCGAGGATTAGGAAAGAAGGTAGGAAGGTGTATGGATTGATTAAGAGTCAGGCTAGAAACCAACTTAGTCATAAAGGAGGGATTAGTTCTCAGAGACTCTAGCTGCATGGAAAATAAGAAAAGGCTCCATGGCCATCAAAGCTTTCAGCTCCAAAACACTCCTTGCTGAAGTTATAGCCAAGAGGAAGGCGGTCTTCCATGAGAGAAACTTTAAATCTGCAGAGGCAGCTGGCTCAAAAGGAGGAAGAGTGAGTTTCTCCAGATCAAAATTAAGATCCAGGGCTGGAGTAGGTGCTCTTCTGGGAGGTTTTAAGTTGCAAGTACCTCAGAGAAACATTTTCATCAGGGGAGAAGAGAAAATGGGTTGTTCAAGAGAACAATGAGCAGAAATGGCTAAAGCATGGATCTTGATAGAGGAAAAAGAAAGACCACCCTGAAGCAAATCAGACAGGTATTCCAGGATCAGAGGAAGGGTAGGCTGAGAAGCAGATTCCCCTCTAGCCTGCATCCATTGAGAGAACCGTTCCCATTTGCCCACGTAGGACTTCCTAGTGCTAGGCCTCCTGGCCTCCCTCAGCACGTCAACCACCTGCTGGGACAGGGAGGAAGAAAGGGAAGTAGTCATGGAATGAGCCATGCTGCCAAATGGAGAGAATGAAGATGAGGATGTTGAATGTTTCCCCTTTCCTGAACCAAAAGATCTGGCTTCAGAGGAAGATGCCAAGGAGGAAAAAGGGAGAGACTGCGCAGCAGCCGATACCAATGTTGTCTAGGCCAGTCCGGAGCTATGAGAAAAGTCCCTGGTCGTTCATCCCTGATCTTCCTGCTAAAGCGAGGGGGTTGCACTTGCAGAAAATCCTTAACAGTTTGAATGGACTTGGCCTTATCCTCCATCTTCTTAAGTACATTCTCTGCTTTGCTGCCAAAAAGACCATCTTTATGTAAAGGTACATCCAAAAGCTTAGCCTTGACAGGTTCTGGAAGAGGCTGTTCTCTGAGCTAAGCATGCCTTCTAATAACAGATCCAGTAGCCGTAGCCCTGATGGAGGCTTCAAGGATGTCAAAACCACAATGCAAAGAATGCTTACTGACCAGACTGGCGGAATTCAGTAAATCCTGCAGGTCTTTACTCTCTGCCAAAAGCGGTACACTTGCAATCCTAGACTTAACAGAATCCAAGGTGTGCTGCTGGTATTTCAGCATATGAAAAAGACAATTGGTAGCCCTAATAGCTAGGGTGGCAGAGGTATAAACTTTCTTGCCCCACCTATCTAGGTTCCTAGATTCCCTGCCAGAGGGAACAGGATTCCTGGTAACAGTAGCCTTAACTCCTTTAGGGCCCTGAGAAATAACCTCTGGATCCGCCAACGGGTTCCTGAAAAGAAATGGAAGATAATCAGGGACTCTGTAGTAACCGTCAGGTTTCCTGGGAGCAGGAGGAACCGAATTTGGAGTCAAGGATTTTTCCAGAAAAACATCAACAACTTCCAACACAGGGGGAATAGCAAGAGGCTTATGTTGAAGTAAATCCAGAAACTCCCTAATCCATTTCTTAGATTGGGGATAATCCTGACTTTCCCATTTAAAATGTTCCCTGAGGGTATTTAAAGTATCACCAAAAGAGAAATCCTCTGGAGGAGAGGACGAAGGAATGGACTCCTCTGCATCTGAGTCCTCAAAAGGAGAAAAAACCTGAGAAAATTCCTCTTCGTCAGCAGAAATGCTGGAAGAATCAGAACCTGAACAGGACAAAACCTCAGGAGAAACATCCCTGCTCCTTTTAGGAGGAGGAGGCTGAGAACCCCTAATAAGAGTCAACAAATCATTAGTTATTTTAACCATTTGGGAATGAGGGGAACGAGAAGAAAAGTACAGTTTTGTACCTACCATAAATGTAGATGTTCGAGTGTACACACTGCTGCAGTCATTACACTTGGGTTATCCTGCCGTCAGGCGGTCCCTCAGTCAGCCTGAGTTTCAAAGTCTTGGTCCGGCGTCGGTTGCTGTCGCTTCTTCCCTGACGTCAGTGCAACAGGGGTATATAAGATGCAGCAGACGCCATTTTCTTCAGTTTTTCTTGCCCCAGATGTCAGGTGCCCCCAAAATGGTAGGCAATGCAAATTGCTAATAAAACATACAAATGAAAAGCAATCAAAAACTTTTAGTTACCAGCAAATACTCCCCATAGGTAGTAAAGTGTGGAAGACTTAGGTACGTACCAGCAAGAAAGAGGGGAAGGGGGGGGGGTAACCTGGACTGCAGCAGTGTATACACTCGAACATCTAAATTTATGGTAGGTACAAAACTGTACTATGTTCATCGTGTTACACTGCTGCAGTCATTACACTTGGGTAGAATCCCAAAGCTGAGGCAGGGTGGCTGGTTCTATAGGGCATTAGGGGTGGCTATAAGGCCCTGCAGCACTGCAGTGGCAAAGCCAGCTCTGGATTTAGAATAAAGAGGCAGGTGGTAATGCTTGGTGAAGGTATATACAGAACTCCAAGTTGCTGCTTCCAAAATGTCCTTGGTAGGTACTCCTCTGAGGTAGGCAGCTGAAGTGGCTGTTGCCCTGGTGGAATGAGACCTAATGCTGTTAGGTGCAGTTTTCCCATGGTGTGTGTAGCAGAAATGTATACAGTGTCCTATCCATTTTGAAATGGTCTGTTTTGAAATGGCTTTTCCCTGTGCTCCTGCAGCATATGCTACAAACAATTGCTCAGTTTTTCTGAAAGCTTTTGTTTTGTCCAAGTAGAAGTGTAACTGCCTGTGTATGTCCAAAGTAGAATCCAGAAGTCTCTCCCCTTTATTCTGTGGGTTTGGATAAAAAGTTGGCAAGTGAATAGTTTGGTTTAGAGCCACACTTGATACCACCTTTGGCATAAAAGTAGGGTTTGTTCTTAAAGACACCGTGTCTTGGTGGAAAATTATGAAAGGTTCCACTGCCATTTGTGCCTGTAATTCTGAAACTCTTCATGCTGAGGTAATTGCCAGGAGCAGAGCAGTTTTCCAAGAGACATATTTTAAATCTGCTGAGTTTGCTGGCTCAAAAGGAGGTAAAGTTAATTTTTCCAACACGAAGTTGAGGTCCCAAGTTGGAGTTGGTGCTCTACGGGGCGGTCTTATGTTTTTAGCCCCTCTGAGGTACTACTTTATCAAAGGATTAGAAAAAATAGGTGGGTCTGTGTTGTAATGAGCAGAGATGGCAGAGGCGTGGATTTTGATGGATGAAAAGGAGAGGCCTTTGTCCAGCATCTCAGTTAAATATTGTAGTATCTGAGGAATATTTGGGACAAGAGGGTCTAGGCTGTGAGCCTGGTTCCAGGCACAGAATCTCTTCCATTTATCCGAATAGGCTTTCCTGGTGCTAGGCCTTCTGGCCTCCAGAATGACATCCATAACAGCTTTGGAGAGAGGCATTGCTTGCTTGACTAAGGAATCTGCCATGCAGACAGGTTTAAAGTCTTTAGCTGGCTGTGAAGTATCTGATTGTTGTGTTGAGTCAGAAGTGGGATTTGAGGCAAAATCCAGGGTGGACCTTGTGCTAAGTTCTTTAAGATTGGGTACCAGTGCTGGCGTGGCCAGTCTGGGGCAATCAGGATCATCTTTGGCTTTTCTTGCCTGGCTTTTATGAGTACTTTTGGAAGGAGAGGTAGAGGTGGAAAAGCATATACTTGTAGGTTCTTCCAGCTGAATGAGAGGGCATCCACTTTCCATGTTTGTGGGTGGGAAGTCCTTCTGCAGAATTTTTGTAGCTGGCAGTTCATTGGTGATGCAAACAGATCTATATCTGGGCCTCCACCATTTTTTGTGTTATACTGAATATTTGTGGATGTAATTTCCACTTGTGCGGATCCATGATGCTTCTGCTTAAGTCGTCTGCCAGTGTGTTTTTCTCTCCTGGCAGGAATTGTGCTTGCAGATGAACTTGATAGGTTAGAGCTGTGTTCCACAAGGTCATGGCTTGTCTGCAGAGGGAATAAGAATGAGTGCCCCCTTGCCTGTTTATGTACCACATAACTGTGGTGTTGTCGGTCTTTAGTAGTAGTTGTCCTGGATGCAGATGGTCCTTGAAAGCTGTAAGGGCATTTTGTACAGCTAGCATCTCTTTCTGATTGATGTGAAGATGCCTTTGCTCTGCGGGCCATTTGCCCTGAATACATTTTCCTGCCATGTGTGCTCCCCAGGCGTAATCCAAAGCATCTGTTGTCAGTGTTTGCCTGGTTGTGGGTTGAGTGAAAGGCTGTCCCTTGTTGAGGTGACATGCTTGAGCCCACCATCGAAACTCCTGTTGAAGGCAAGGAATTAGTGGTATTACGGTTTCCAAACTTTGGCAGTGTTGAGACCACACACTCTTTAGGTAACATTGTAGTTTCCTCATATGCAATCTGGCATATGGAATTAGTAGTATGCAAGATGCCATGAAACCCTAGGTCTGCAGAATTTTTCTTGCAGGGAGTTGGGTCTTTGTTGCCATCAATTGAAAATATTGAGTCAGTTGTCCTTGATTGTCTGGCGTGAGATAAGCCATCTGGGCCGCTGTATTTAAGCTGGCACCCAGGAATATTATCTCTTGTGAGGGCACTAGTTTTGACTTCTTTTTGTTTACTGTGTACCCTAGGCAACTTAACTGTTTTACAAACGCCAGATGCTTTAGTAGAATGTTCTTGCTCTCTGCTTGAATCAGGCAGTAGTCCAGGTACGGATAAATTTGAATTCCTTTCTGTCTGCAAAATGCAATTACTGGTGCCAGGCACTTTGTGAAGACCCTGGGCACAGTAGATAAGCCAAAGGGCAGTGCAGAGAATTGGTAGTGCATTGAACCAGCAATGAATCTGAGGTATCTTCTGCAGTTTTGTCTGATAGGGACATGCAGGTATGCCTCCTTGAGGTCCAAAGTTGCAAGCCAAGCTTCCTTGCCCAGCATGGGAAGAAGCTGCTGTAGTGTCAATATTTTGAATTTTGGAACATCCAGGTAAGTGTTTAGAGAAGAAAGATCCAGAATGGGCCTCCAGGCTTTGCCCTTTCTGGGAACCAGAAAGAGTCTTGAGTAAAATCCTTGTCCTTGCTCCTGTATTGGTACCTTTTGAATAGCTCTCATGGCCATGAGTGCTGTAATTTGTCTTTGAGCCTCTGCCCATTGATGTGGTGGCAGGTTTGGCATTCCTTTTAATCTTGGCAGAGTGTGAAAGTGGAACCTGTAACCTTGAGATATAATGTTGAGAACTCATTTGTCTTTGGTAATCATATTCCAGTTGTGACAGAAAAGTGCCAGTTTTCCTCCCAAGGGGGCTGCCAAGAGAGACCTGTTTGGCAGCTGTAGTGGGAAGTCATTGGGCCTGTTTTTTATAAGGCTGAGGTCTGTCTTCCCCTTCTTTCTGGGTTGATGCACCCCATTGTCGGGGCCTGTAAGGACCTTGTGGTTAACCTCTACCTCTTGGACGTCTGTATCTGCCCCTTTGAGGTTTGTCTGTAACTGGAAAGGACCGATTCTTTGTTGGCCAATTTCTACTAAATTGAGGACGCTGAACCTGTAAGAAATCCTTCACCATCTGCATAGATTTTGCCTTATCCTCCATTTTCTTTAATACCTCTGCTTTAACTCCAAATAAAACATCCTGCTGTAAAGGTGCATCCAATAATTTTGCTTTAACATGATCTGGTAACATTTGTTCTTTTAACCAAGCATGTCTTCTAATGACAGATCCTGTAACTGCTGCTCTACATGAGGCCTCTAATGAATCAAAACCACATTGCAAAGTATGTTTGCCAACTTGTTCAGCTGCATGCAATAAATCCTGCATTTCTTTATAATTAGGAGGATCTGAGTTTGGAAGCATTTTTTGTTTCAACTGAGACATCAAATATTGCTGATATTTTAGCATGTGAAACTGGCAATTTAAGGCCCTCATTGCTAAAGTTGCAGATGTATATACTTTCTTACCCCATCTGTCTAATGCTCTGGAATCTCTGTCAGAGGGGACTGGATTCTTTGCTGAAGAGGCCTTTACCCCCTTGGGGCCCTGAGAAATAGTTTCAGGGTCAGCAGCAGGGCTCTTATAAAGGAATTTGAGAGAGTCAGGGACTCTAGTATCTGTCTGGCTTAACTGGAGCAGGGGGTAAGGAATCAGGATTTAAACTGGATTCATTATACACATCAACCACAATATCTAACACTGGCGGAATAGCAAGGAGTCTGTGTTGAGGTAATAAAAGGAAATCTCTGAGCCTTTTCTTGGATTCTGAATAATCCTGGCCCTCCCAATGGAACTGCTCCCTCATGGTGTGCAAGGATTCCCCAAAGGAATAGTCCTCTGGCGGAGAGGCTGAAGGAATTGATTCCTCAGCATCAGAATCCTCATAAGGGGGTAAGAAGTATCCTAGGTCTGAGGATGAATCTGAAGAGATGGATACCTGGTCGGATGAGTCATAGTCTGCCATCCTGTCTAGGCCTTTTATCAGGAGGTGGATGGGACCCCCTGATCAGAGTGATAAGGTCTTCGGCCATTTTAAGCATTTGTTTCTTAGGCATGGAGGCCTGTCCTGGTGAATGCTGAATTTGTTTCTTAGTTTTTAAAGGAGTCTTAGACTTAGCAGAAGCTTTAATAGTTAATTGAGTAGGTCTGAAAACACCCTCTGAAGCTACAGGTTGTTCAGCTACTTCGGATCCCTCTGAAGGGTTAGTCTCGGTAGGCTGTAAAAGTGGTGCGTTCGAAGGCCCAGTCATCTCCACGCGAGAGTCGGAGGCGGCCAGTGGCGCCTCGCTGAAAACCGGAGGACCGTCAACAGGCCTAGAAGAGGCTTCGTCGTCAGTTTTGGGCCTCGGATGCCTATCCTTGTCTTTGCGCTTTTTGTGTATTCCGGTCGTCGGTAGTTCCGACGGCATTGTGTAATTGAATTTTCTGCCAAAATAATGTCGGGCAAAATCAAACCGACATTTAATAATGCGCTTGTTAAACCTAGGACAAAACCGACAACCTGTGACGTCGTGGTCTGGGCCTAGGCATGGGATACAATAAGAATGGAAATCCTTATGAGGTATTTGCTTCCGACAAGAAATACAGTTATTAACTTTTACTGACATCGGTCTGAGGCAAGAAAAAGTTTCCCCAACGGGGTACTTAGCTTTGTAGAAGACTTCGGTTCTGGATTTGGAATGAAAATATCAGGAGTCGGCCAACCGGCACTTGCGAACTGCTTTTGCTTCAGGCACCGCGTGGCAAGAAAGACTGAAGAAAATGGCGTCGGCTGCATCTTATATACCCCTGTTGCACTGACGACAGGGAAGAAGCGACAGCAACCGACACCGGACCAAGACTTTGGAACTCGGGCCGACTGAGGGACCGCCTGATGGCAGGATAACCCAAGTGTAATGACTGCAGTAGTGTAGCACGATGAACATCTGGAGCCTGCCTTTTCACAGGCTTACGAATGGAAGATTTACCTGCAAGCCTGAAGGACTCGGGAGGCCTGGCAACCGCTTAAGTTGCAGCAGAGGTCGAAGGAAGATGTTTGCTGTCAGAAAGCAAAACGGAGGCAGGCCTCGGACACCGGAGTCAGCTTAGCGGTTCCGGCTCCAGCAAGAGAGGCAACTGGCGACAGGTCGGAGGGCAAAATGGAGGCCGAAGGCCTAAGGGACTCGGACTCCATCAAGGCCTGTGGTTGTACATCTGAGGACTGCAGGGACTACAAAGGCGTCTCACTGGCTACCGCCTGACTGACGACCAACTTAACCTCATCTGAGGACTTAGCTTTCTCAGACCTGTCACGGTCCTTATCCTTATGTTTCTTCGGAATATCCGAAGCCTGAAGACCGGCGGACACCATACCAACGAATTTAGGCCAAATTCCAAAATGCGTAGCCAAAATCTTAGCCAGACGACGGATAGTATGTTGATTAAAGGAGGCACAGAGATCACAATTGGGAACGTCGTGGTCAAGGAGTAAATAAATAATGCAATAGGAATGAAAATCTCTATGGGGAATCTGCTTTCCAGAGGTAAGGCAATTATTAACTTTTTCTGACACTCATTAAGGCAAGAAAAGGGGATCTCCAATGGGGTTACTTAGCTGTAGTAGACTTCAACTCTTGTAGTCGGAAACCAACCAACGTAAACTGCCGACCAGCACTCGTGCATGAAAAGCTTCTGCTTTGGGCTCCGCGGCAAGGAAGACTGAGGAACTGACATCGGCTGCCTCCTTCTGTATCGGACGCCCCAACGTCCGAGTAAGCCTTCCTGGTGCTTGGCCTCCTGGCTTCTAGAATAACATCCAGTACTGCTTGTGAAAGAGGGGCAGGTTGGATACTTAATTGATTTGCCATGCAGCCAGGTTTAAGGTTTTGATCTGGCTGTGTAGAATCTACTTGTCATGCTGCATGAGCAAATGAGGTATTTGAGGCAACATCCATGGTGGGCTGTGAGCCATATTCTTCAATAGCGGGTACCAGTGCTGGCATGGCCAGTCTGGGGCTATGAGAATCATTCGAGGTTTCTCCTTTTTGACCTTCAAAAGAACCTTTGTGAGAAGAGGAAAGGCATATGCTGTCAGGTTTTTCCAACTGAAGGAGAGAGCGTCCACTTTCCAAGCTTGATGGTGGTATGTCCTTGTACAAAATTTTGTCAGCTGGTAGTTGTGAGGACTGGCAAACAGGTCTATATTTGGTAGGCCCCATCTTTGAGTTATCATTGTAAATATTTGTGGGTCTAGCTTCCACTCGTGGGGATCTTTGATGTTTCTGCTTAGGTCGTCTGCCAATGTGTTTTTCTGTCCTGGCAGGCATTGAGCTTGTAACTGGACTTGGTAGGCCAGAGCTGTGTTCCATAAGATTATTGCTTGCCTGCAAAGAGGGTAGGAATGTGTGCCCCCTTGTTTGTTTATGTACCACATTACTGTGGTGTTGTCCGTCTTTATTGCAAGTTGTCCTGGCTGTAGTAGATCCTTGAAGGCTGTCAGAGCTTTCTGTACAGCTAGCATCTCTTTTTGGTTTATGTGCAGTTTTCTTTGTTCTGCAGTCCATAGGCCTTGAATGCATTGCCCTGCCATGTGTGCCCCCCAGGCATAGTCTGAAGCATCTGTTGTAATAGTTTGCCTGGGTGGGGGCAAGGTGAAAGGCTGACCCTTGTTGAGGTGACATGCCTGTGCCCAACATAGAAATTCCTGCTGAAGGCAGGGAATGAGAGATATCACTGTGTCCAAGCTGTGGCTGTGTTGGGACCATACGCTTTTTAGGTACCACTGTAATTTCCTCATATGCAGTTTTGCAAATGGTATTATCAGAATGCAAGATGCCATGAAGCCCAAAGCCTGCAGAATTTTTCTTGCAGTTAATTGGGTCTTTGTTGCCACTGTCTTGAAATATTGAGTCAGTTGTAATTGCTTGTCTGGTGCAAGATAAGCCTTCTGGGCCGTTGTGTCCAAGCTGGCACCCAGGAATGTCATTTTTTGAGAGGGTACTAGTTTTGACTTCTTTTCATTTACTGTGTACCCCAGACAATTTAGTAGATGCTTCACAAAAGCCAGATGTTGTAGGAGAATGTCTTTTCTTTCTGCTTGGATGAGGCAGTCATCCAGGTATGGATATATTTAATTTCCTCTTTGTCTGCAGTATGCAATTACTGGTGCCAGGCATTTTGTGAATACTCTGGGCGCAGTAGATAAGACAAAGGGCAGTGCAGAGAATTGATAATGGGTTGAACCTGCAATGAAACGGAGGTGTCTTCTGCAACTTTGTCTGATAGGGACATGCAGGTATGCCTCCTTGAGGTCCAACGTTACCAGCCATGCTTCCTTGCCCAACATGGGAAGTAGCTGCTGTAGTGTTAGCATCTTGAATTTGGGAACTTGTAACTAAGTGTTTAGAATTGGTCTCCAAGCATTTTCTTTTCTGGGTACTAGGAAGAGTCTTGAGTTGGTACCCTTTGAATGGCTCTCATGGCCATGAGAGCTGTAATTTGTTTTTGAGCCTCTGCCCTTTGATTTTGTGGCAGGTGTGGCATTCCTCTTTTTATTGGCAAGGTGTGAAAGTGAAATCTGTATCCTCGTAAAATTATGTCTAGGACCCATTTGTCCTTTGTGACCATGTGCCAGTTGTCTGCAAATAGTGCTAGTTTCCCCCCCAGGGGGGCTGACAAAAGAGCTTTGTTTGGCCAGCTGAGGTGCAAGTCATTGAGTTTGCCTTCTGGTGGGTTGAGACCTGTCCTCTCCTCCCTTCTGGGTTGGAGTGCCCCATTGGCGAGGTTTATACTAAGCTTGTGGTTGTCCTCTGCCCCTAGGGCGCCTGTATTTACCCCTCTGAGGCCTGTCAGTGGCTGGAAAGGATCATTTTTTTGTTGGCCAGTTTCTGCTGAAGCGAGGGGGTTGTACTTGTAGAAAATCTTTGACTGTCTGCATTGATTTTGCCTTATCTTCCATTTTCTTTAAAACTTCTTCTGCTTTAACACCAAAAAGAACATCCTGCTGTAAGGGACCATCTAGTAGTTTTGCTTTAACATGATCAGGCAGACTTTGTTCCTTTAACCAGGCATGCCTATGTATAACTGATCCAGTGACAGCTGCTCTGCAGGAGGCCTCTAAAGAATCAAACCCACATTGTAAGGTATGTTTGCCCACCTGCTCGGTGGCGTGCAACAAATCCTGTACTTCTTTCAATTCAGATTGTTGAGGGAGGGTGGTTATCTTTTGTTTTAACTGAAAGATCAGAAATTGCTGATACTTAAGCATATGAAATCGACAGTTTAGTGCTCTCATAGCTAAAGTGGCTGAGGTGTAAACCTTTTTCCCCCATCTGTCTAGTGCTCTTGAATCCCTTTCAGAAGGTACTGGATTTTTAGCCATGGAAGCCTTAGCCCCCCCTTGGGACCTTGGGAGATAGTCTCTGGGTCAGCTACTGGGCTTTTGTAAAGGAATTTGTGGGAATCAGGTACTCTGTAGTATCTGTCAGGCTTGGCCGGGGCAGGAGGTAGAGAGTCAGGGTTGAAACTGGATTCTAAATAGACATCATCCACAATGTCCAAAACAGGAGGGATGGCTAGAGGTCTGTGTTGGGGGAGTAAAAGAAACTCCCTGAACCTTTTCTTGGAATCAGAGTAATCCTGACCTTCCCAGTGAAAATGTTCCCTCATAGTGTGTAAAGTTTCCCCAAAAAAGTAATCTTCTGGAGGGGAAGCTGTGGGAAAAGAGTCCTCAGCATCAGAATCTTCATAAGGAGAGAAGGAATAGTCTTGGTCCTCAGAGGAATCCGAAGAAATAGACAGTTGTTCTGAGGAAGCAGAATCTTCCTCTTGTCTAGGCCTTTTGTAAGGAGGAGGCTGAGAACCCCTGATAAGAGAAATCAAATCTTCAGCCATCTTGAGCATCTGTTTCTTAGGCATAGGGCCTTGAACAGGAGACTGAAGTGAAGCCTTTTTCGATTTAGGAGTCTTCGACTTGGAAAACGCTTTGACTGTAAGAGTCGTCGGTCTGAAAACGCCTTCAGAAAACGATGGCGTTTCAGAAGCACCGACGTCCTTGGAAGGTAAATCGTCGGAAGGGCCTGAAGTAAAAGGCTGCGTCGGCCTAGTACATTCCGGCAAAAAATCTGTAGTGGTCTCGGGTTCCAGAACTGCGGTAGTCAGAGGCTGCGTCGGAGCCTCACTAATAACCGGAGACAGGAACAACCGAGGCCTCGGAATCGGGCTTAGGCCTGGGCTGTCGGTCCTTGTCCCTGCGCTTTTTGTGCACGCCGGTAGTCGGTAGGTCCGACGGCATGTTATAATTAAATTTTCTACCAAAAAAGTGTTGTGCGAAATCAAATCGTCTTTTAATAGTACGTTTATTAAATCTAGCACAAAAACGACAAGAAGTGACGTCGTGATCAGGGCCTAGGCAAGGTATGCAATAAGAATGAAAATCCTTATGAGGTATTTGCTTCCCACAAGAAATACAATTGTTAACTTTTTCTGACATCGGTCTGAGGCAAGAAAAGTTTCCCCAACGGGGTACTTAGCTTTATAGAAGACTTTGGTCTGAAATTCGAATTCGAAAATCTCAGGAGTCGGCCGACTGGCACTTGCGAACTGCTTCTGCTTCGGGCACCGCGTGGCAAGAAAGACTGAAGAAAATGGCGTCGGTTGCAGTATATGTACCCCTGGCGCACTGACGTCAGGGATGAGGCGACAGCAACTGACGTCGGACCAAGACTTTGGAAATCCGGCCGACTGCGGGACTGCCTGACGACAGGATAACCCAAGTGTAATGACTGCAGCAGGGTAACACGATGAACATCAACTGGGAAATCTTCTGGCCTTTCATCAGACTTGAGAGAAACATCTGGAGAAGCCAGGACAGCAACCAAATCAGACCAGACTTTCTTTTTCTTGGCAGGCAGCTGACTTTCAGGACGGGAAGATTCCACCACAGCACCCTGTGCCAACAACTTAAGATGACAGTCCTCCAGGTAAATGAAGAGACGACTACACAGGGTCTTGGGGACAAACACCTGGCAGACAGCACACTACATATGGTAATGAGAAGCACCCAAACAGAAAAGGCACTGCTTGAGATTATCCTTATGGGGAATCTGTCTTGCACACTGACATTTTCCCTTTCTCATTGACATGGAAACTCATAAGATCAAAAAAGAAAAAGAAGAAACCTCAATGGGGCACTTACCTGAAACAAAGCTCAGTAACCAGCACAGGAGAAGGAACATTAAGACAAATGATTAATGATGGCATTCAGACTGGCAGAAAAGAAGTTCTGAGGTATGTACGTCCATACATTACCTTTATGCCCTATGCCTTGAGTAGGGAAGAATACAGGTCATGTATGGCATCTATAAAATAAGGCTTTGGTATACTAACTGGATGTTGGGCTACCCTTGACAGGAATCCCTTTGTAAAGAATACTGCAACAGTGATATGGAATGAAATCAGTTGTTCTGACTTCCTTTGGTCTTTAATTTTGTGAATGTAAAATCTGAGTTGTCCATGTACATCCAAATAAATGGGACATATATTCTCCCTTATTAGAAACATTTGGAAAGAAAACTGGTAGGTTGACTGGTTCAGGTTTGTTTCTGAAACCACTTTAGGCAGGAAGGAAGAGTTAATCCAAAGGGATAATCCATCCTTATGGAAAATTAAGGAAGGTGGCTGGGAAGAAAGAGCATAGAGCTCTGAAACTCATCTAGTCGATGTAATGGGAGCCAAGCAAAGTGTTTTCAAGAATAAATACTTCAATTCTGCCGACTGCAGGCTTGAAGGGGGGCTGAGTTAAAGCTTGAAGGACAAGTATGAAGTCCCAAGGAAGGATACGGTCCTTAATAGGAGGCTGAAGCAGTAAGGTGCCTCAAGAAAGCTAGAGAAAAATTATTTTTGCCCAAGTGAAAATTTTACAATGTAGCTAGCTGCACCTTAACTGTGGAATAACTATCCTGATTATTGAAAATGGAAGCCAGGAAATCAAGAATAACTGGAATTTAAGCTTGAAAGGGGTCTAGATATCTATTTTGGGCTCAGACAGAAAAAACTCTCCCATCTGCTCTTATAAATCTTCCTGATAGGGGCTTTCTGGAAATGACATAAGAATGTGGCGAATGGGGGAAGAAAGCCGTTCTTGGCCATCACAGGAAATTGAGAAACCAAGTGATCATCTTCAAAGACTGCCTGTCTGGAAGAGGCAAACTGGATAGTTGATACAGAAGTTCCTGAATAACAACCAGCAGCCATGGAAGATGAACTAGGTGAGGCCACAGGAAGAGAACCCACACTGGGCAAGGCCAGAATGAGGCAACTGGGATAACCTTGCACTTCCACTGTAATGCTTTCTGAGTAAGCTTGGGGATGAGAGGAGTTGGAGGTAAGACGTATAGTAGACTGGAAGGCTAATCATGAATAAGAGTGTCTCTCGGTGAGTTCCCCTCTGGGGGATCAAGGCAAAGTACCTGCTGCACTTGGTACTGAAGGGAGAAGCAAAGAGGGCACAGCATGGTTGACCCCATTGGTGAAATACCATTTCCACTACAGACTGAGAGACCACTTGTGAGAGAGTATGATGGACTTGCTCAGTTGGTCTGCTAGCATGTTGGTTTTCTCTGGAATATGCCTTGCCAAGAGAAAGTGATTGGAAGAGATGGCCCATTGCCAAACTCTCACTGCCTCCCAGTGAAGTGGTTAAGATCAGGTATCCCCTTGTTTGTTCATGCACCAGACCCACAGACATGTTGTCTATCTGAATAGCAATCATTCCTAGAAGGGGAACATCTTCAAATGCCTGCAATGTTAATAGGACTGCTCTCATTTCTGGGATGTAAAGACTGGCTTCTGTCTGAGATCATGGACCTTGGACTCTCCTTTCCAGATAATGCCACTCCAACCTAGTTGGGAGGCATCTGTAGTCAAAGTGGCACTGGGTGAGGGAAGAGTAAAAGGGTGGCCCCGAACGATTTCTTGTGCATGAATCCACCATGTTATATAAATGCCTGCAGATGTTTGTGATATGTACGAGTGGTGTCAGTGGATGGTGTCTTATCGACCACTGTACTGCTAAAGCCCACTGTAACACCTTCATGTGAAAGTGAGCCAAAGGTACTAGTACTACTGAAGTTGCCATCGACCCTAATCGTTGTAAGATTAATATGGGTGGGGGTGAATGAAGAAAAAGAATATGTAATGCCCATTTTCTTAGTGTCCACTACTGTCTGTGGTAGAGTTGCTACTTATATTCAGGTATCTAGATGGACACCAATGAACTCCAGAGACTGCAGTGGCAGAGCTGTGACTTGGTGTAGTTTACAGTAACGCCGAGTTGGAAACACAGGTGAAAGTAAGTATTCCCTGGCATGAATTAGAAATCTGTACAGTCTCAGGTGAGCTACAACCACTACCATGGACTGGTGAATGTCTTGGGGGTGTGGTGAGACCAAAGGGCAGTGCTGTGAAGTGGTTGTGACTAGCTCACAGCCAGATGCATAGACATCTCCTGGAGTACCTGTGTATTCTGGTATGATGATACTCATCCTGGAGGTCTATGGAGCACATCCAATCATCCTTCTGCCACAGTGGTAGGATGGACTGAACTGCGACCATCTGGAACTTTGAATGCTTTATGAATTCATTCAGATTGTTGAGCTCTCCTGTCTCTACCAGGGCTGTAGCATCCTCCAAAGCCTTCTTAAGGGGCCTAGACACAGCCTCCATCCTGGAGGCAGCCACCTGGTCTACTATACACACATTTACCAGGCACTACAAGTTAGATTATACCTCCAGAGCCAAAGCAGGTTTTGCTAGGGCAATCCTGCAGGGATTTCTGGAATCAGCTACCTCTACCTCCACCCCTCACCCTTTCTAAGCTGTGGTTCTCTCCCACAGTAAGAATACTGCAACATGGGAATATGGGAATAGAAGGACATAGAATAGTTGTGTAAAATCTTACCATAACCACAGATGTCCTTTTCTCCCATGTTCCAGTATTCCTTCCCTCCCACCATCTCCCTGCATTTCTTTCACCTGTCTAGGGGGCACCCTAGGGCACCTCCTAAATTATGGTCTCATTGGGCAGTCTATGGCATTTCACTGGCCTGGAGGACATCATTTGGCTCTACCTAGTCCACTATCTGACTGGGCAGTTAGTTCTGAGGTCTGTGCATGCAGATGTCACATTTAAGGTCCCTGGTTTAAGGCCCTGTGTGTGACGTCCCACGTACCAACAGCAACCAGGCATAAGTTTTTGTATAAGAGCCGACGTTTGGGTCACCTGAGGTGGAGAATCCCACAGTAAGAATACTGCAACATGGGTATAGAAGGACATCATTTGAGTATTTCAGAGAATGAAACATATTCAAGTGGTGAGCTGGGGGACCCATCCCCTTTATCGACGTAAATGTCTTCAGTTAGACTCTTGTGGAAAGTCAAGGTGTTTCCTCTTACACATCCGCTTCCGAGGTGGCTCATTAGTTAGAGGCTCAAGACAGAGCTTAGAAGCACCAACAGAGTCCTGAATGAGGAAAGTCTCAAGACTTGACCCAGCTTCCACAGAAGACATTTGGGCATGCGGTGGGCCCAAGAGGGGCAAAGGATGTCTTTTCCCAAGATAAGGAGAAAGCTCTCTCCATTACTATGAAAGCTGAAGCTACAGGGAGCCAAGCTCAGTCCTCACTGGATCTGAAGAAGCTTGCAAAGGACGAAACCCAATCCCCTTGGCTCCAGCTTCGAAGCAGAGGTTGGAACCAAGCTATCTAGCGCTGAGGCTCCAAGATGGGGATGGCTCCAAAAGTATCGTAGTCCATCCTGTCCACCTGGGTCCGGCACCAACTCTACGGCTTCAAAATTCAAATGGATCAGAGAGGGTGTCTGAGATGCAGAAGGCTAAATCTTCTGATCCGACCAGGGCATACTCAGAAATCTTTGGTCCAATATTTCTGAAACCACTGGACAAATTGGAGTAGGAGTCAAAGGCTGGGGTTGTGTATTAAAGGCTCATGTCTCCTACAGGTGACAGAGGTGGAATGGCACCCAACTGGATCTGGGTTCTGAGAAATTTTCTCATCATCCTATCCATTTATGCTTCTGTTAAGCTCTTAGATGACCTGAGGGTGGATGATGTGGAAGGACGATAGGAAACTCTTCCAGGCACGTCCTATAGAAAAGCAGGGTGTAGCCTCAAAGTTAGAGCTTCTGAAAAAATCTACATTAAGGTGACTTGGACCAAGGAAGTAAACACATTTTGAATGACTGTTAGACGTCTGTGCCCACAATTGGCACACTTTTTAAAACCTGGAGGTTTCTCAGACATCCGCAGAAAAGTAGGTACCTGTAAAGTATAGTTGTGTACACTTACCATAAATGTAGATGTTCGAGTGTATTCACTGTTGCAGTCATCACACTTGGGTTATCTGCCTGCAGGTAGCCCTCAGTTGGCTCGAATACCAGAGTCTTGGTATTTCTGCGTCGGATGCTGTTGCCTCTTTCATGACGTCAGGGGTATAAAACATGCAGCTGACATCATTACATCAGTTTTTCTTGCCCCAGATGCCAGGAGCCCTCAAAATAGGAAGCAATTACATGGTGTGGAACACCTCCAGTAAAAAGTAAATACCATGGCCATAAGAAATGGCCAAAAAGAGGATAGGTAGAAAGTCTAGAAAAGTCAGGGAGCCGGAGGGAGGGTCACCAGGACTGCAACAGTGAATACACTCAAACATCGACATTTATGGTAAGTGTACACAACTGTACTATGTTCTTCGTGTTTCACTGTGGCAGTCATCACACTTGGGTTGATTCCCAAAGCTGAGGAAGGGTGGAGGCAGTCAAGAAGAATTAGGGCTGGCTAGTAGGCCTTGTAAGACTGCTGAGTCAAATTCAGCTCTGGATTTAGAAAAGTCCAGTAAGTGATAATGCTTGGTGAAGGAGTGTACAGAACTCCAGGTTGCAGCTTCCAGGATGTTCCTGGTAGAGACTCCCCTGAGAAATGCTGTAGAAGCTGAGGCAGCCCTAGTGGAATGAGTTCTGATCCCCTGTGGTGTAGGTTTTCCATGGTGCTCATAGCAGAAATGGATGCAGAGTGCTATCCATTTGGAAACGGTTTGCTTTGAAATGGCCTTGCCCTCTGCCCCTGCAACAAAGCTGACTAGCAGCTGGTCAGATTTTCTGAAAGGCCTAGTCCTGTCACGGTAGAACTTGAGCTGTCTTGCGCACATCCAAGGAGTGCAGTATCCTCTCCTCTTTTATTAGGTGGATTAGGGAAAAAGGTTGGTAAATGGATGGATTGGTTTAAAGCCCCACTGGATACCACCTTGGGCATAAATGATGGGTTAGTCCTGATGGAGACCCTGTCAGCCTGGAAAATAAAAAAGGGTTCCACAGCCATAAGTGCCTGTAACTCAGACACTCTTCTTGCTGAAGTGATGGCTAGAAGTAAGGCTGTTTTTTCAAGAGAGGAATTTTAACTCTGCTATAGCAGCAGGTTCAAAAGGGGGCAGCGTGAGCTTCTCTAGTGCAAAGTTAAGGTCCCAGGCAGGGGTTGGAGCTCTCCTCGGGGGTCTTAAATAGTTAGCTCCTCTCAGGAACTGTGGGATCACAGGGTGAGAAGAGAGACACGGCTCTGGATTGTAATGAGCTGTGAAGGCAGAGGCCTGAATCTTAATTGATGAGAAGGAAAGGCCTTTGTGGAGCAGCTCTGCTAGGTAATCTAGAATTAGAGATAAGGAGAGCATGGCAGTGTCCTTTTCTAGAAACTGGCTCCAAGAACAGAATCTTTTCCATTTTTCTGAAAAAGATTTCCTAGTAATAGGCCTTCTGGCCTCAAGGGTGATGTCCAGCACCTGTTTGCTTAGGGTTGCTGGTGGTGTGTTCAGGGAATAAGCCAGGCTGCAAGGTTCATAGTTTGCGGCTGAGGATGCAAAATCTGTCCCTCCTGCTGGGACAGCAGGGAGGGGGTCTGATGTAGGTGGCACTGCTGACAAACTGCGTAGGAGTGGGTACCAGTGCTGGCATGGCCAGTCTGGTGCAATAAGGATTGTCCTTGGTCTGTCTTGCTTGATCTTGAGTAATACTTGAGAGTAGGGGCAGAGGAGGAAAGCATAAATTGAGAGGTTTTCCCATGTAAGAGATAGGGCATCCACTTGCCATGCTTGGCTGTGGGGATTTCTGGTGCAAAATTTGCTCAATTGATGGTTTTGGGGGGAGGCAAAGAGGTCCAGCTCTGGTGGTCCCCACCTGTTGATTAGAAGTTTGAATGAGTTGGGTTCCAGTTTCCACTTGTGTGGGTCCAGTAGATTTCTGCTTAAGTTGTCTGCCAGTGAATTTTGTTTGTCTGGTAGGAACTGAAATTGCAGGTGCACTTGGTTGCTCAAGGCTGTGTTCCACAGGGCCATGGCTAACCTGCATAGTGGGTAGGAATGAGTCCCCCCCCCACTTGTTTATATACCACGTAACTGTGGTGTTTGTCTTTATCAAGAGTTGTCCTGGAAGGACAAGGTATTTGAAGGCTGTTAGAGCATTCTGTATAGCTAACATTTCTTTTTGATTGAAGTGCAGGTGAATTTTTCCTGTTCTCCCTTTGCCTTGAAGGCATTTGCCTGCCATGTGAGCTCCCATTGCAAAGGCTGATGCGCCTGTTGTCAGGATTTGGGCGGCGAGGGGTTGAGTGAAAGGAAGTCCCTTGTTGCGGTTGCAAGCCTCTGCCCACCAAAGGAACTCTGCCCTTAGAGAAGGAATGATAGGAATCAGAGTTTCCAAATCCTGAGAACGTTGACACCAGAAACATTTTAAGTACCATTGAAGTTTCCTCATATGCAGTCTTGCATATGGAAATAGTAGAATGCATGAGGCCATGAACCCTAGGGCTTGCAGTATTTTTCTTTTCAGATAGCTCGGTCTTGGTGGCCATTAGTTTGAAGTAGTTTGTCAAATGAACCTGCTTTTCTGGATTGAGGAATGCCATCTGGGAAGTTGTGTTCAAGCTTGCTCCCAGGAATGCAATCTGTTGGCTGGGCACCAGATGTGATTTATTATCGTTGATGATTAACCCCAGAGAAGTTAGAAGTCTCTTAACAAATGCCAGGTGCTGAAGTAGCAATTCCTGAATGTCCGCCTGAATCAGGCAATCGTCCAAGTATGGGTAATTTTGAATATTTCTCTGCCTGCAGTATGCAATGGTTGGAGGCAGGCACTTTGTGAATACCCTGGGCGCAGTAGATAAGCCAAAGGGAATGCAGAGAACTAGATAGAGCATAGAGCCTGGCCTGAAACTTAGATTTTTCCTGCAAGATTCCCTTATGCAGATCTGCCGATAAGCTTCTTTTAAGTCTAGGGTGACTAGCCAGGAGTCCTTGGCTAGCATAGTAAGCAGCTGCAGAAGTGTAAGCATTTTGAATTTTGGGACCACCCGGGAGGTGTGAAGAATGGACAGATCCAGGATAGGGTACCATGAGCTCTCTTTTCTGGGCACAGCAAACAGTCTGGAATAGAAACCTTGACCCCTTTACTGTATTGGAACAGGTTGAAAAGCCCTGATACTGAGAAGAGAAAGCACTTGCTTTTGAGCCTCTGCCCACTGGTTTGAAGGAAGGTCTGGCAACCAGCTTGGGACTGCAGTGAGAGAAAATAGAATCTGTATCCCTGGGATACAATGCTTAGGACCCATTGGTCCTGGGTAATGGACATCCCATTTTTTGCATTCAGTGCGAGTTTTCCTCCTAGAGGTGCCAGTACTCAGGCATTGCTGGGAAAGATGATAGACAAGTCACTGTGAACTTATTCCATAAAGGGTGGCTTACCACTCCCTGTTTTTGAGGTGAGAGCACTCCATTGCTTAGATCTCTGGATACCCTAATACTGTAGTCTTGGTGGTCCGCTGGCCCTGGGCTTGGACAGAGAAGGTCTGGAAAGGACCAGTTTTTTGAAGGCCAATGCATACTGAATCTGGGTGGCTGCACCTGTAAGAAATCTTTAACAGTTTGCATAGATTTAGCTTTTTCCTCCATCTTTTTAAGAACAACTTCTGCTTTTGTGCCAAACAAACGTTCCTGGTTTAATGGAGCATCTAGTAATTTTGCTTTGACATGGTCTGGCAAGGTTTGTTCCTTCAGCCAAGCATGCCTTCTCCAGTACAGACCCAGTGACAGCAGCCCTGCAAGATGCTTCTAAGGCATGAAAGCCACACTGCAAAGTATGTTTACTAACTTGGTTTGCAGAATGCCTTTAACTCTTGTAAATCTTTATTCTCTGCAGAATGTGGAAGTAACAACATTTTCTGTTTAATTAGTTCCATAATATGCTGCTGGTACTTCAGCATGTGAAACTGGCAATTTAAAGCTCTTATGGCAAGAGTTGCAGAGGTATATACCTTCTTACCCTATCTGTGTAAAGCTCTAGAATCCCTGTCCGAAGGGGTAGGGTTTTTGGCTGTAGTAGCCTCAATACCTTTAGACCCCTGGGAAGAGGTCTCTGGATCCGCAGTGGGATTCTTAAAAAGAAATTTGTGAGAGTCAGGTACACTGTAGTACCGGTCAGGCTTTCTAGGAGCTGGTGGTAAAGTATCAGGAGTAAGACTGGATTCCATGAAGACATCATCTACAAATATCCAGGACAGGGGGTATATCTAGAGGCTTGTGCTGAGGCAAGTCTAAAAATTCTCGAGTCTCTTTTTGGACTGTGGGTAGTACTGGCATTCCCAGCAGGAATGCTCTCAAGATATGCAAGGTTTCATCAAAAGAAAAGTCCTCTGGAGGGGAGGTGGAGGGAATGGAATCCTCAGCACTTGAATCCTCCTAGGTAGATAAGAGAATGTCCTAGTAATCAGAGGGATCAGAGCCATCAGACTCATGGTCTGTAGAATCAAAAGGAAAATCAATCCTTTGTCTTACAGAGGGGGGAAGGCTGGCTTCCCCTAATTAAAGTTATAAGATCTTCAGCCTTTCTAAGCATTTATGTGGCATGGGGGCTTGAGCATGTGCTTTAGTTGTCAGTTTTCTAGGCGTAGTGCGAACTCTGGGCCTGAGAAACTCTGTAGTTTTAGTCACAAATGAAAAAGTCAGTTTAATACGAACATCGGAAGGTCGGAATACACCCTCAGAAGCTGGTGCCTGCACAGCAGCTCTGGACTCATCCAAGGTAGAGATGTCTGGAGGTTCCATAGTCGAAGAAGCATCTTGCGGCATACTGGAGTCTGAATGGGTCTCAGCAGAGGGCTGAGAGTCTGTAGAAGCGGGTATCAGGGGCTGCGAAGGTGCCTCACTGAGTACCGGCCTATGTGGTCTGTCTCTGTCTTTATCCTTACGTTTTTTCGGAAGATCAGTAGTCGGATGGCTTGTCAAAGCCATTTCGGAATACGGAGAGCGAAAGAATTTAGCGACAAATATAACCCAACGATGAATAGTTCAGGCATTAAACAAGGCACAAAACCTACAGCAAGGAACGTCGTGGTCTGGGCCTTAGGTGACGCAGTAAGAGTGAAAAATCTCTGTGAGGTATTTGCTTTCCACAGGCAAGACAATTGTTAACTTTTTCTGACATCGGTTAGAGCAAGAAAAAAGGATCCCCAACGGGGTACTTAGCTTTAGAAGACCTCAGGTCTGAAACTCTAACAACGAAAATTTTAGGTAGCAGCTGTCCGACACTTGCAAACTGCTTCTGCTTCGGGCTCCCGCGCGGCAAGAAAAGCTTATGTAATGACGTCGGCTGCATGTTTTATACCCCTGATGTCCTGATGTTATGGAAAAGGTGACAGCATCCGATGCAGAAATCCGAAGACTCGTATTCGGGCTGACTGAGGGCTACCTGCAGGCAGATAACCCTAGTGTGATGACTGCAACAATGAAACACGAAGAACATCTACATTTATTTGAGGATGTATTAAGATTTTTAACTTTTTTATTTTTTTTATTTTACTGCTTAAAATTTGGTTGCTTACTGTCCTCCATACATAAATTCCCTGCCAATATTTATAACTCAGTCCTGAGGTGATGTATCAATTTGTATTTCTACTGAGCTATAATTAGTGGGTGAGAGTTTATGTATGGAAGACTTAAAAGGATCTGCATACTTCTGCATAGCTTAGAAAGTTACTTATTTTGTTTTTCATTTGTTTACCAGGAATGTCCAACTGAGTTGGAGGCCCACTTTCAGTGGAGGCTCGAGGACAAAAGCTCCATGTTTTACAAAAAACAGATAGCAAAAAATATACAGACAGTATGAATACAAACAAATGTTCTAAAAATACAAAAATACTACAACAATTTATACAAAGATCAGAGATAGGTAGTTGGTTCAAAACAAGACAAAACATGGAATGGGTATAAGAGCCTGGGGAGGAACTAGTGATGTGCCTTGTAAGTGATGTGCCGTGTAAGGTGTTTTACTTCTTTTCAGAACGGCTTAAGTTTACTAATAGTGCCCGACTGTTTTTGACTGCAGTACTGTTCAGAAATGTTTCAAATCCTGGAAACTGAATAGCTGAGACAACGGAAGCAGCACTTTTGCTCAAAAGACTCACTTCTGAGTGCTTATCTATAAAAATATTTACAAAAATAGGAAACATACATCTACATACACAATCAGCACTGTATAGTGTAAGCTGTACAGTTTACACTACAAGTGTCAGCGGATTTTCTTCATCACTGTTTAAGGCTTACGGTGTCATGTTACAGCTTGTAAGCTAGACAGCTTTGGAAAAATATGGAAAAATTGCACATCTTAAATAACTAATAGCAAGCAGCAGTGTCTCTGGCATAGTGCATAACACAAGTAGTGAGTGCATTTAAATATGAAAAAAAAAAAAAAAAAAGTAAAACAGTGGTCATGTCTATTGCAGTGCATCCTGCAAAACTAATTCTAGTGTCATTCTGTTTCTTAAACCTTGTCCTTTCATAGACTCACTATTACTAACTAGTAAGTTACTCAACAAATCCAGCCCCCCAAGAGTGCCACAATGGCATAAGAAGATGCGTTTGTTGATAGAAAAGTCCATAAAAAGTGCTACAGGTGTGAGTGTTAACCTCTGGTGTAGTTTACACTTTTTTTTTTTTTTTTTTGTGCAGCTGAAAAGCAGAATCAATTTCCAGCTAACAACCCTCACAACTGAACGTTTTAATGAACTAGTTATATACTCATATTAAATACTTTGAGTTCTGATACGGACTCTCATTCTACACTGGTCTTTGAACATTTCAACAGGTACTTGTCCTGCAGTACAATGCGGAGCTGTCCTGTGCAATAAAAGAACAAGCAACATTTCATCTTCAGTTTCTTATTTTGCATTACCTTCCTATACGCTTTGAAGGTTTGTATGATATTTTCTGCTAACCTATTAAGTTACATGGTGCCATGGCAGAAAAGTGGAATGGATCAGTCCATTATGCTCAATAATTACATTTTTCCAACATACTGGATTCTTCTGTCAGTACTGAAACCATTACATGTCTTCAAGCGCACAAAGTATAGTTGTATAAGAATTTATCATAACAGTAGATGCCCTACTGAGCACTGCAGTAATATTCTTAACAGATAGGTTGTAGCTCACTGACATTTGGCTGGGATAACAAACCTTTACCTTTATACGTCCAGGCAATGATCTCAGCTTACAGGCATCATGTTATAAAAACAGATGTACAGAACAGATCCCTTAGACTATCCCCAAGCCAGCAGCACCCTGAAAAAGACCAAGGAAGGAGAAAGGTCATTTATTAGGGGCTTAGGTTGAAACAGGTAAGCAAGTTCCCCTTCAAAAGGAAAGATCCTGTGATAATGAGCTCGCCTGTGTGTGCAAATGTAAGCCACAGTGTTAGTGTCGATGAGAAGATAAGAAATGAAAAGGGGGAGAGGTGGCAGGAAAGGAATACCACAACAGTGATCAGCAGAACAGTTTACGGCTATGAAGTATTCAAACAGATCTTCGAATACTTCATGTGTGTGCAGGTTACATGAGCGAACGTCATTTTTGCGAATGGACTGTGCATTCGCAAATATAACGTTCGCTCATGCAAAGTGATCGCAGTACAGTGCGGTGAGGGAAATACACCCCTTTCCTCACTGCAGTGTGATCTCTGAGTTGGAATATTAAGTTGGGGGGGTGAGGGGGCGCAGGGGGGCTTTCCCCCCTGCATAAACGGGATGTTAGATTAACTAGTTAGGGAGTTACGGGAAGGGTGGGATTGCTGTTAAGTGCTGAAAATGACGTGAACGACATTTTCGACATTAACAGCTATTTTATGACATTAGGGACATTCGGTAATGCGTACTTTCCGCAAAACACTTCGCTAATAAGTACATCTTTTTTTTATTTCGAGATTATGATAGTAAACCCAGCAGGACATCTACTGTTATGGTAAGTAAGGCCTTACACAACTGTACTATGTCCTGACTGAGTCACTGCAGTATTCTTAACAAATGGGTGATTCCCAGAGCTGTACAGACAGAAGGTGGTAGGTTTAAGGGGAACAAGTACAAGAGGTGGTAGGTTTAAGAGGAACAAGTAGAAGAGGAGTCCAGGAGACCAGACTGAATAGTTCTGGCAAACATTGCCCTGGACCAAGAGAAAAAGTGTCTAACCTGTAGTGTTTTCTGAAGATGTGAACACATGACCAAGTAGCTGCTTCTAAAATAGACTTGGTATCCACACCTTTGTAGAAAGCACCTGAAGAAGCTACTGCTTGGGTGCAGTGAGCTTTTGGCCAGGACTGTAAAGTCTTTCCATGGTGAGAGTAGCAGAAGGAGAGAGACTCAGAGATCCAGGAAGCAAGAGATTGTTTGAAAACTGGTTGTCCTAGCCTGGAATCCATAAAGGGAACAAAAATGTATTCTGTTTTTCTGATATCCTTAGCCTTGTCCAGGTAAAATCTCAGTTGTCTGTGAATATCTAAAGAGTGCAATATTCTTTTCTCCTCTATTCTGGGGGTTAGGGAAAAAGGTAAGCAGACTGATTGCTTGGCTGAGAGTAACTTCACTAACCACTTTTAGCATGAAGGAAGGACTGGCTCTGAGGCTTACCCTATCTTTGCGGAAGATGAGGAAGAGAGGAGTAGCCATGATAGCATAGAGTTCTGAAACCTTGCGGGATGAAGTCAAGGTCAAGAAGAGAACTCTTTTCCAAGTGCAGAATTACAAAGTAGCTGAAGCAGCTGGTTCAAAATAAGGTAAATTTAGCTTATCAAAAACATAATTAAGGTCCCAAGGAGGAAAGTACAGTTGTGTACACTTACCATAAATGTAGATGTTCAAGTGTATTCACTGTTGCAGTCATCACGTTTGGGTTATCCCTGCCACAGTAGCACTTGGCTGGCCTGAATACCAGAGACTTAGTATTTCTGTGTCGGTTGCTGTCACTTGAGGACTGATGTCAGGTCGTCAGTGGTATAAAGGAAGGCATCCAATGCCATTACATCAGTTTTTCTTGCCCTAACCTGTCAGGAGCCCCCAAAGCAGGAGGCCAGGCTCTGGTGGTAGAACCCTACCAGTTGAAAATAAATACCAATATGTCCCTTGTAAGGAAAGGAGAACAGCAATGAAAAAAAGGAAGAAAAAGAGAAGGGGATGGAGGGGAAACCAGGACTGCAACATTGAATACACTCGAACATCTACATTCATGGTAAGTGTACACAACTGTACTACGTTCTTCGTGTTTCACTGTTGCAGTCATCACATTTGGGGAGATTTCCAAAGCTGAGGAAATGTGTGGAGGCAGTCCAGGAAACTAGGGGCTGGCTAGCATGCCCTACAAGACTGCAGAGGCAAACTCTGCCCTGGATTTGGAGAAGAGAGGTAGGTGGTAATGCTTGGTAAAAGTACGAATAGATGTCCAGGTGGCAGCCTCCAGGATGTCTGTGCTCATCTAGAGAATGCAGAATCCTTTCCCCCTTGTTTTGGGGGGGTTAGGAAAGAAGTTGGTAAATGGATGGATTGGTTGAGAGCCACACTGGACACCACCTTGGGCATGAAGGATGGATTAGTTCTGAGGGATACCCTGTCTGCATGGAAGATGATGAAGGGTTCCACAGCCATGAGTGCTTGCAGCTCAGAGACTCTTCTGGCTGAAGTGATGGCCAGGAGGAAAGCTGTCTTCCACGAGGGAAATTTTAGCTCTGCAGAAGAAGCTGGTTCGAAAGGGGGGAGGGTGAGCATTTCCAGACAAAGTTAAGGTCCCAAGCTGGTGTTGGTGCCATTCTGGGGGGGGGCTCATGTTGCTAGCCCCTATGAGGAACTGTTTAATCAGAGGGTGTGAAAAAAAATGCTGCTCAGTGGGAAAATGAGCAGAAATAGCAGAGGCATGAATTTTTACAGAGGAGAAAGAGAGGTCAGCTAAGTAATCCAGGATGGAGGGCTGTGACATATTGGCACCCTTAGCCTGGATCCAGGTGCAGAACCTTTTCCATTTACCTGCTTAAGACTTTCTGGTGCTAGAACGTCTGAGATTACATCCAGAACCTGTTTACTGAGGATGGCAGGTTGGTCAAGGGTTAGGGTATAAGCCAAGCTGCCAAACTGAGTGTCTGCAATTGGGGGTGCATGAATTCCTCTTCCCTCTGGGTTAGGAGGTTTGGAATCTGAGGAAGATTCCATGGAGGCAGTGGGGACAGGCTGCACAACAAGGGGGTACCAGTGCTGTCTGGGCCAGTCTAGAGCTATGAGAATGGTCCTTGATTTTTCCTCCCTTATTTTGAGCAGTACCCTGGGAATGAGAGGTGGAGGAGGAAAGGCACAGACAGAGAGGTTTACCCAGGGGAAGGACAGGGCATCCACTTTACAAGCCATGCAGTGATGCTCCCTGGTGCAGAATGTGCTAAGATGATGGTTGGTGTAGGAGGCAAAGAGGTCGACCTCCGGGGTTCCCCATTTCTGAGTTATTAGAAAGAAGGTGTTTCTGTTGAGCTGCCACTTGTGGGGGTCCAAGAGCTTTCTGCTTAATTGGTCTGCCAGGGAGTTGAGAGAGCCTGTCAGGTACTGTGCTAACAGGTGTATTTGCATGGAAGAGGCTGTGAACCAAAGGGTCATGGCCAGCCTGCACAGCGGGTAGGAGTGAGTCCCTCCCTGCTTGCTGATGTACCATATCACAGTTGTGTCTGTTTTGATCAGGAGAACCCCTGGAGAAAGAAGGGGTTTGAAAGCTATTCAAGGCCTGCTGCACAGTTTTCAGCTCTTTTTGACTTGATGTGCAGGGGGAGTTGCTGGGGGTTCCATTGGCCCCGTATGCACCTGCCGTCCAGGTGTGCACCCCAAGCGTAGTCTGATGCATCTGTGGTGAGGGTCTGGGCAGCGGGGTGTGGGGAGAAGGGAAGTCCCTTGAAGGGGGAGCAGGCTGCTTCCCACCAAAGCAATTCCTTCCTCAGGCAAGGAATAATAGGCAGAAGAGTTTCCGGATCTGGAGAGTGTTTTCACCAAAGGCTCTTTAGGTACCAGTGACGTTTGCTCATATGTAGTCTGGCATATGGAATGAGGAGAATGCAAGAAGCCATGAACCCCAGGGCTTGCAGGATTTTCCTTGCCGACTTGGTGGTCAGTTAAGAGAAGTAAGCTGATAGGAAAATTTGTTTCTCTGGTGTAAGGCATGCCATCTGTGATGCGGTGTCCAGACTTGCTCTCAGGAAGATTATCCTTTTGGGGGTACCTGTTTGGATTTCTTTTCGTTGATTGTATACTCTAGGGAGGTTAGTAGGTCCTTTACAAAGGCCAGGTCTTTGAGCAGCTTTTCCTGGCTGTCTGCCTGAACAAGGCAGTCGTCTAAGTAGGGGTAAATTTGAATATTTCTTTGTCTGTAAAAGGCAATAGAAGGAGGCATTTTTTGAAAAGCATTTTGAATCTTGGGATCACCAGAAAGGTATTTAGAATGGATAAATCGAGGATAGGGCTCCAGGTGCCCTATTTTCTGGGCAACAGAAAAGTCTGGAGTAGAAGCCTTGGCCTATCTGCTTTGCAGGAACATGCTCTACTGCCACCAAGGAGAGCAGGGAATGGATTTGCTTTTCAGCCTCTGCCCACTGATATGGCGGTAGATCTGAGAACCCTTTTGGGGTTGGAAGGGTGTGGAAGGAGAATTTGTACCCCTGAGACACAAAGTTCAGAACCCACTGGTTATTGGTAATGGTGGACCAGGTGCTTGAGTGACAAGACAGTTTTCCTCCTAGGGGCATGTGAAGGTGGGCAGAGGTGAGGTTGGGAAGGGGCGAGTCATTGTGAGTTCTTACCATAAGGGGATGGCTTAGAACTCCCTGGTTTTGAAGTGGATGTAGTCCACTGTTTAGATCTCTGCAACCCCTGGGGCTGCTGCCAGGGGGGGGGGGTCTGATTGTATGGGGCCTAGGCTGGCCCTGTCTACTCAGAGCAGGAAAGGACCAGTGCTTGGAGGGAAAATGCCTGCAGAACCTAGGGGGCTGGTCCTGTAATAAATCTTTAACAGTCTGCATAGATTTTGCTTTTTCTTCCATCTTTTCCAAGACCTCTTCTGCTTTAGTGCCAAATAAGTTATCTTTGTGCAAGGGTGCATCCAAGATTTCTGATTTGACATGGTCTGCCAGGGGTTGTTCCTTAAGCCATACATGTCTTCTAATGACAGATCCGGTGACTGCTGCCCTGCAAGAAGCTTTTAGGGCCTCAAAACCACAGTGCAAAGTGTGTTTAGTTACTTGACCTGCAGAATGCATTAAGTCCTGTAAATAGTACAGTTGTGTACACGTACCACAAATGTAGATGTGTGAGTGTATTCACTGTTGCAGTCATCACACTTGGGTTATCTGCCTGCAGGTAGTCCTCAGTCAACCCGAATAACAGAGTCTTGGGATATTTGCGTCGGATGCAGTCGCTTCTTCCATGACGTCAGGTCGTCAGGGGTATAAAACAGCCAGCCGACGCCATTACATCAGTTTTCCTTGTCCCAGATGTCAGGAACCGCCCCAAATAGGAAGCTAGTATATGGTGTGGACCACCACCAGTAAAAAGTAAATACCACTGCCATAAAAAATGGCCATATAGAGGATAGGTAGAAAAGATAGAGAAAAACAGGGGGCTGGCTGGAGGGAAACCAAGACTGCAACAGTGAATACACTCGAACATAGGTTCATAGGTTGGTACTGGGCTATCTGCCCGAAGGCATATATTAGCCCAGCCACATTGTGCGGTATTCACCTCCCCTTTAGTAGTTCCCTAGACCCTTGTACTAGCAGCGAGTACCCTTGGCCCCTATCTAGTAGTGCTGTTGGTGTGATCCTCGGTGTGAACTTTCTGTTATCCATCCACTCATCAAGGTTCCTCTTGAAGAGTGATAGTGAGGGGCTCTGTCTTATGCAGATCGGGACCCTGTTCCATAGTAAGGGAAGTCTCTGCGAAGGGAATCTATCCCTCCAGCATGTTCTATTCATTGTTGTGTTAAGGTTTATATCCCTAGAGCTTGTAGCTCGAGTAGATTTGGTTTTGCTAAGATGGAGCATGTTCAACAATTTTGGGTTGGACATGGCTGTGTATGTTAGACAGAGATCGCCTCTGAGAAAGCGGTATGCAACAGAGAACAGTCTTAGCTTTTTCAGTCGTGCATACATCTACATTTATGGTAAGTGCACAACACTGTACTACGTTCTTCGTGTTTCACTGTTGCAGTCATCACACTTAGGTTGATTCCCAAAGTTGTGGCAGGGTGGAGGCAGTCAATAGGAGTTAGGGCTGGCTATCAGGCCCTGTAAGACTGCTGTAGCAAATCCAGCTCTGGATTTAGAAAAAATAGGCAAGTGGTAATGCTTATTGAAGGTGTGTACAGAACTCCAGGTTGCAGCTTCCAGAATGTCCCTGGTAGGGACTCCCCTGAGAAATGCTGTAGAGGTGGATATAGCCCTAGTGGAATGGGTTCTGATCCCCAGAGGGGTAGGTTTTCCACGGTCTAGTAGCAGAAATGGATGCAGTGTGCTATCCATTTGGAAATGGTTTGCTTTGAAATGGCCTTGCCCTCTGCCTCTATAGCAAAGCTGACTAGCAGCTGGTCAAATTTTCTGAAAGGTTTAGTCCTTTAAAGGTAGAACCTGAGCTGTCTGTGCATGTCCAAAGAGTGCAAGAACCTTTCCCCTTTATTCTGAGGATTAGGGAAGAAGGTTGGCAAATGGATAGTTTGGTTTAGATCACACTGGAGAACACCTTAGGCATAAAGGATGGGTTAGTCCTGAGGGAAACCCTGTCAGCATGGAAAATAATGAAGGGTTCCACAGCCAATAGTGCCTGTAACTCAGACACTCTTCTAGCTGAGGTAATGGCTAAAAGCAAGGCTGTTTTCCAAGAAAGGAATTTTAACTATGCTGAAGCTGCAGGTTCAAAAGGGGAAAGCTTGACCTTTTCCAGTACAAAGTTAAGGTCCCAGGCAGGGGTGGGGTGCTCTCCTAGGGGCCTTAAGTTGTTAGCCCCTCTCAGGAACTGTTTGATGAGAGAATAGAGGTGGCTCAGTATTATAATGAGCTGAGATGGCAGAGACATGAATCTTAATGGAGGAGAAGGATAGACCTCTGTGGAGTAGCTCTGCAAGGTAAAATCAAGGATTTGAGGCAAGGAAGGCACAGCTGTGTCCTTTCCTTGAGACCGATTCCAAGAACAATATCTTTTCCACTTTTCAGCATAGGATTTCCTAGTACTAGGCCTTCTGGCCTCAAGAATGATGTCCTGCACCTGTTTGTTGAGGGTTGCTGGTGGAGTATTCAGGGGATAAGCCAGGCTGCAAGGTTTATGGTTTGCAGCTTTGGATGCAAAATCTGTCCCTCCTGCTGAGACAGCAGGGAAGGTGTCAGATGAAGGTGCCAGAGTGACACTGTTGTCACACTGCATAAGAGTGGGTACCAGTGCTGGTGTGGCCAGTTTGGGGCAATAAGAATTGCCCTTGGGCTGTCCTGTGTGATCTTGAGTAGAACCTTTGAGAGGAGGGGCAGAGGTGGAAAGGCATAAACTGAGTGGTTTTCCCATTTGAAGGATAAGGCATCCACCTTCCAGGCCCTGCTGTGAGGGTACCTGGTGCAAAATTTGCTCAACTGGTGGTTCGCAGGGGAGGCAAAGAGGTCCAGCTCCAGTGTTGGGCTCCAATTTCCACTTGTGTGGGTCCAGGAGATTTCTGTTTAAGTAGTCTGCCAGTGAATTCTGTTTGCCTGGCAGGAATTGAGCTTGTAGATGCACTTGATTGCTTTAGGCTGTGTTCCACAGGGCCATGACTAACCTGCGGAGTGGGTAAGAATGGGTTACCCCCTGCTTGTTTGTGTACCACATAACTGTGGTGGTTTGTTTTTATCAGCAGCTGCCCTGGAAGGATAATGTATTTGAAGACCGTCAGAGCATTCTGTATAGCTAGCATCTCTTTTTGATTGATATGCAGGGGAATTTGTTCTGGGTGCCATTTGCCTGCAATGTGAGCCCCCCCATGCATAGTTTGAGGAGTCTGTTGTCAGGGTTTGGAAGGTGAGGGGTTGAGTGAAAGGAAGTCCCTTGTTGTGGTTGCATGCTTCTGCCCACCAAAGGAACTCTGCCCTTGGACAAGGAATGATAGGAATTGCTGTTTCCAGGTCCTGAGAATGTTGACACCAGAGACTTTTTAAGTACCATTGAAGTTTCCTCATATGCAGTCTTGCATATGGAATTAGCAGAATGCATAAGGCCATGAAGCCTAGGGCTTGCAGTATTTTCCTTGCAGATAGCTAGGTTGTGTTGGCCATTAGTTTGAAATAGTTTATCAGATGGACCTGCTTTTCTGGAGTGAGGAATGCCATCTGGGAAGTTGTGTTCAAGCTTGCTCCCAGGAATAAAATTTGCAGGTTGGGCACCAGTTGTGATTTCTTTTCGTTGATGATGTATCCCAGTGAAGTTAGAAGTCTTTTTACAAATGCCAGGTGATAACGTAGCAATTCCTGACTGTCCGCCTGAATCAGGCAATCGTCCAAGAATGGGTAGATTTGAATATTTCTCTGCCTGCAGTATGCAATGGCTGGAGACAGGCATTTTGTGAATACTCTGGGTGCAGTAGATACGCCGATAAGCCAAAGGGAAGTGCAGAGAACTGATAGTGCATAGAGCCTGCCCTGAAACGTAGATATTTCCTGCAAGACTCTTTTATGGGGATGTGCTTCTTTTAAGTCTAGGGTGACTAACCAGGCATCCTTGGTTAGCATAGGAAGAATGTGTTGTAGTGTAAGCAGTCTGAATTTTGGGACCACCAGAAAGGTGTTGAGAATTGATAGATCCAGGAAAGGGAGCCAAGAGCTCTCTTTTCTGGGAACCAGGAACAGTCTGGAGTAGAAACCCTGTTCCCTTTGTTCTACTGGAACAGGATGACTAGCCCTGATATGAAGGGGGGAAAGTACTTGCTTTTGAGCCTCTGCCCACCTGTGAAGGAAGGTCTGGCAACCCGCTTGGTGATGGCAGTGAGTGGAAGCAGAATCTGTTTCCCTGGGATACAATGTTTAGAACCCATCGGTCCTGAGTAATGGACATCCAGGTTTTTGCATGAAGGGCGAGTTTTCCTCCTAGGAGCGCAAGTACTAGGGCATGGCTGGGAAGGATAATTGGAAAGTCATTGTGAACTTTTTCCATAAAGGGGTGGCTTACCACTCCCTGGTTTTGAGGTGGAAACACTCCATTGTTTAGATCTCTGCATACCCTGAGACTGTAGTCTTGGTGGTCTGGTTTCCCACGGGTTTGGACTGAGAAGGCCTGAGAGGGACTGGAAAGGACCAGTTTTTTGAAGGCCAATGCCTACTGAATCAAGGTGGCTGCACCTGTAAGAAATCTTTGACTGTTTGCATAGATTTAGCGTTTTCTTCCATCTTTTTAAGAACTTCTGCTTTTTTACCAAATGCTCCTGATTTAATGGAGAATCTAGTAATTTTGCTTTGACATGGTCAGGCAAGACTTGTTCTTTTAGCCAAACATGTCTTCTCAGTACAGACCCAGTGACAACAGCCCTGCAAGATGCTTCTAAGGCATCAAACCCACGCTGCAAAGTATGTTTACTAACTTGGTTTGCAGAATGCATTAACTCTTGTAAATCTTTATTTTCTGCACAACCTGGAAGTAACGCCATTTTTTGTTTAATTAGTTCCATAATATGTTGCTGGTACTTCAACACGTGAAACTGGCAATTCAAAGCCCTGATGGCAAGAGTTGCAGAGGTATATATCTTCTTACGCCATATCTGTCTAAAGCTCTAGAATCCCTGTCTGAAGGGGTAGGGTTTTTGGCTGTAGTAGCTTTAATGCCTTTAGGTCCCTGGGAAATGGTCTCTGGATCCGCAGTAGAATTTTTAAAGAAAAATTTGTGAGAATCAGGTACTCTGTAGTACCTGTCAGGTTTTGTAGGAGCTGGTAGTAAGGTGTCAGGAGTAAGACTGGACTCAAGGAACACATCATCTACAATATCCAGGACAGGGGGTATAGCTAGAGGCCTGTGCCGAGGCAAATCTAAAAATTCCCTGAGTCTCTTTTTGGACTGAGGATAGTCCCGGCATTCCCAGCAGAAATGCGCTCTCAAGGTATGCAAGGTTTCACCAAAAGAGAAATCCTCTGGAGGGGAGGCAGAGGGGATGGATTCCTCTGCATCAGAATCCTCATAGGTAGAAAAGGGTATGTCCTGATAATCAGAAGGGTCAGGGTCATCAGACTCCTGGTCTGTGGAATTAGAAGGAAATTCACTTCTTTGTCTTTTGGCAGGGGAAGGCTGGCTTCCCCTAATTAGAGTAATAAGGTCTTCAGCCATTCTAAGCATTTGTTTTTGTGGCATGAGAGGATGAGCATGTGCTTTGGATGTCAGTTTTCTAGGCGTAGTGCAGACTCTGGTCCTGAGAAACTCTAATTTTAGTAAGAAATTAAGTTGTCGGTTTAATATGAATATCGGTAGGTCGGAATACACTCTCAGAAGCCGGTGCCTGCACAGCGGCTCCGGACCCATCCAAGGCAGAGACATCCACAGGTTCCATAGTCGAAGAAGCATCTCGCGGCATACCGGACTCCGAATGGGTCTCAGCAGAGGCCTGTGAATCTGTACAAGTGGGCATCAGGGGCTGCAAAGGTACCTCACTGAGTACCGGCGGACTGGCAACAAGCTTAATGGAAGCATCATCAGCAGTTTTTGACCTATGCGGTCTGTCTCTGTCTTTGTCTTTATGCTTTTTCGGAAGATCAGTAGTCGGATGGCTTATCGAAGCCATTTCGGAATACAGAGAATGAGAGCGAAAGAATTTAGTGACAGAAACAGCCCAATGATGAATGGTTCGGGCGTTCAACAAGGCACAAAACCGGCAGCGAGGGACGTTGTGTTCTGGGCCTAAACAGGTGACGCAGTAAGAATGACAATCTCTGTGACGTATTTGCTTTCCACAGGCAAGACAACTGTTAACTTTTTCTGACTTCTGTTAGAGCAAGAAAAAAGAAACCCCAACGGGGTAATTAGCTTTAGAAGACTTCAGGTTTGAAACTCAAAAAACGAAAATTTCAGGTAGCAGCCGACCAGCACTTGCGAACTGCTTCTGCTTCGGGCTTCTTCTCGGCAAGAAAGACTGATGTAATGGCATCGGCTGCCTGTTTTATACCCCTGATGACCTGACGTCATGGAAGAAGTGTAAGCATCCGACGCAGAAATCCCAAGACTTTGGTATTCGGGCCGACTGAGGGCTACCTGCAGGCAGATAACCCAAGTGTGATGACTGCAACAGTGAAACATGAAGAACATCTTTAAATTCTGTCCATGCAGGAAAGGAGGAAATTTTTTGTTTGAGTTCCAAGGTATGTTGCTGATACTTAAGCATATGGAATTGACAAATTAGTGCCCTGATAGCAAGAGTAGCTGAGGTGTATACTTTTTTACCTCATCTGTCCAATGCTCAGGAATCCCTGTCTGAGGGGGTAGGAATCTTAGCTGAGGTTGCTTTAATCCCTTTAGGCCCTTGAGTAATGATCTCAGGGTCAGCTGTTGGATTTTTAAAAAGATATTTGTGTGAGTCAAGGACTCTGTAGTACCTGTCTGATTTTCTGGGAGCAGGAGGGAGGGCATCAGGAGTCAAGCTGGATTCAAGGAAGACATTATCCACCAAATCTAGAACTGGGGGGGATAGCTAAGGGCCTGTGCTGTGGAAGGTCCAGGAACTCTCTCGAGTCTTTTTTTTAAACTGTGGGTAAGTCTTGGCTCTCCCACTGGAAATGCACCCTTAAGGTATGCAGGGTTCCCCAAAGAAAAAATCCTCTGGGGGAGAGGCTGAAGGAATGGATTTTTCTGCATCAGAATCCTCATATGTGGAGAGGGGCTGGATGTCTTCATAGTCAGATGCATCAGATTCACCTGACTCTTGTTCACACAAAACTACTGGAGACAGATCTCTTTTCCTTTTTGAGGGAGTGGCTTGGCTTCCCCTAATCAACATGATAAGGTCTTCTGCCATTTTAAGCATTTGAGACTGAAGCAAGGGAGCAGACGCCTGAGAATGGGTAGTCTGTTTCTTGGGTGTGGTTCAACCCCTGGGCCTAAGGAACTCAGTTGTTTTCGAAAGAACAGTATCCGTGAAAGAAGGTGCCGGTTTATGTCGGGATTTGGTGTTGCAAAGGACTTCCTCAAAAGCTGGTGCCTGCACAGCGGCACCGGACCCATCCAAGGCAGAGATGACCGCAGGATCCTTAGACGAAGAAGAGTTATGCGGCATGCCGGACTCCGAAAGGGTCTCAGTAGCGGCCTGCGAATTAAATGAAGTGAGCATCAGGGGCTGCGAAAGCGCCTTACTGAGTTCCGGAGGACTGACGACCAGCTTAATGGAAGCGTCGTCTGAAGTTTTAGTCCTGTGCGATCTGTCTCTGTCTTTATCTTTGCATTTTTTCGGAAGATCTGCTGTCGGATGGCTTACCGAAGCCATATCGGAATTCGAGGACTGAAAACAAAAATATCTGGCTACAATAAGGGCCCAACGACGAATACTTCTGGCGTTAAAGCATAGGAATGACAATGAGGGACATCGTGGTCTGGGCCTATACAAGTGACGCAGTAAGAGTGGAAGTCCCAGTGTGGTATTTGCTTTCAACAGGCGAGACAATTAACTTTTTCTGACATCAGTTAGTGCAAAAAAAAAGGATCAAAGGAGTACTTGGCTTTCGAAGACTTCAACTTCAATTCAGAAACGAAGTTCAGGCAGCGGCCGACTGGCACTTGTGCGAACTGCTTCTGCTTCGGGCTCCATGGCAAGAAAGACTGATGTAATGGTGACGGATGCCTTCTTTTATACCACTGACTACCTGACGTCAGTCCTTAAGCGACAGCAACTGATGCAGAAATACTAAGTATCTGGTATTCAGAACAGCCGAGGGCTACCCTGGCTGGGATAACCCAAATGTGATGACTGCAACAGTGAAACACGAAGAACATCAATAGGTTTCTGTGAGGGTTTAAGGTGTAAAGTTCCCCTTAGGAAAACTTTAACCTCTGTTCTGGACATTAGAGGAGGATCCAAGGGTAGGTAAGCATTAATATCTAATAAGTGCACTTTAATGGAAGAATAGGCTAACCCTGAATGTAATAAATCACACAAGTACTGAGGTACTATGTGGGTATCCGCTACAAAGGGTTGGAGTTTGCCTTTAAAGTGCGAGACGGAAAATCTCTTCCACCTGGCTGTGCAAGACTTTCTGGTGTTAGGCTGCCTGACTTCTTGTAGAATCCGAACCACCTCTTCGGAAAAGTTGTGTCTAGTAGGGATTAAAATCCTATCATTCAGCAGGTCAGGGTGAGAGTCTAGATTAGGATGAAGGCGCTGTCCTTTCTGTTGTGTGATTAGATCTGTTTTTGGTGGGATTCTCCAGAAGTTTCCCTTTGACAGGTGAAGTAGGAATGGGAATCGGTGTTTTCTTGGCCAGAAAGGTGCCAGAAATAGGAGTTTTGGGTATTCCTTGTGATACTTAAGGAGGACTCTTGGAAGCAGAGGTAAAGGTGGATATACAAAAAAAGAACTTTCCCCATCTAAATGAAAGAGAAGGCACTTGTCCTACAGACTTCAAGGTGTCTGATACCTTGATCAGAAGAGAGAGCAGGTGGTTCTTGGAGGAAGCAAAGAAGTCTACCGGAGAGGTTCCCCATCTGAGAGTGAGAGCTTTGAACACCTCTGTGATCAATAACCATTTCTGAGGATCCTCTAAGTCTCTGCTTGGAGAGTCTGACAACACATTCTGTTGTGAGGGAATGTACGTCACTGAGACAGACAGAGGTTCATCTGAGAGGCAAGGTGTCAGACCTCCTGTGCTAACCTGCACAGAGGATAGGATCTTGTAGCTCCCCATTTATGCACCACATCACTGTGGTGTTGTCTGTGTGTGTATATCAGAAGACTGCCTGGTTTCCACAGGTGTTAGAAAGTACAGTTGTGTACTCTTGCCATAAATGTAGATGTTCGAGTGTATTCACTGTTGCAGTCTTCACAGTTGGGTTATCCTGCCAGGGGTAGCTCTCAGTCGGCCCAAATACCAAAGGCTTAGTATTTCTGCATCAGTTGCTGTCACTCCAGGACTGACATCAGGTTGTCAGTGGTATAAAGACAGGCAGACGACGCCATTACATCAGTTTTTCTTGCCCCAAATGTCAGGAGCCCCCAAACAGGGAGTTAAGTTATGGTGGAAAAAACACCATCAGTAAAAAGCAAATACCAATACCCTGTGAGGAAGAGAGAGACAGTGAGACAAGGGGGCTGGAGGGTGGGAAACCAGGACTGCAACAGTGAATACACTCGACCATCTACATTTATGGTAAGTGTACACAGCTGTACTATGTTCGTGTTTCAATGTTGCAGTCATCACACTTGGGTTGATTCCCAAAGCTGAAGAATGGTGGAGGCAGTCAAGAAGAGTTGGGACTGGCTAGTATGCCTGCAGGACTGCAGCTGCAAAACCCGCCCTGGATTTGGAAAAGATAGGTAGGTGGTAATGCTTGGTGCATGTATGAACAGAACTCAAAGTTGCAGCTTCCAGAATTTCCCTGGTAGGGACTCCTCTGAGGAAGGCTGTAGAGGTTGAAGTTGCCCTAGTGGAATGTGTTCTGACCCCCTGAGGGGGTGGGTTCCCCATTGTGTTTGTAATAGAAATGGATACAGTGTGCTATCCATTTGGAGATGGTTTGTATTGATATGGCCTTGCCCTCTGCCCCTGGTGCAAAGCTGACCAGTAACTGGTCAGATTTTCTAAAGGGCTTAGTCCTATAAAAGGTAGAGTCTGAACTGCCTGTGCACATCTAAAGAGTGCAGGATCCTTTTCTCCTTATTTTGAGGATTAGAGAAAAAGGTGGGAAATGGATAGACTGGTTGAGAGCCACACTGGACACCACTTTAGGCATGAAAGTTGGGTTAGTCTTGAGGGAGACCCTGTCAGCATGAAAAATGATAAAGGGTTCCGCAGCCATAAGTGCTTGTAACTCGGACACACTTCTAGCTGAAGTAATGGCCAGAAGCAAGACTGTTTTCCAAGAGAGGAATTTTAACACTGCTGATGCTGCAGGCTCAAAGGGGGGGGGGGGTAGCGTGAGCTTTTCCAATACAAAGTTAATGTCCCACGCAAGGGTAGGGGCTCTTCTTGGAGGCCTTAAATTGTTAGCACCTCTCAGGAACTGTTTGATGAGAGGGTGTGAGAAGAGAGGTGGCTCAGTGCTGTAATGAGCAATGATGGCAGAGGCATGTATATTAATGAAAGAGAAGGACAGGCCCTTGTGAAGTAGGTCTTCAAGGCAATCTAGGATGAGAGGTAAGGAGGGCTGTGCTGGATCCGCTCCTTTAGTCTGGATCCAGGAACAATACCTTTTCCACCTGTCAGCATAGGATTTTCTAGTACTGGGCTGTCTGGCTTCATATATGACATCCAGTACCTGCTTGCTTAGGCTGTCCACTAGAGGAGAAGTCAAGGAATACGCCCGGCTGCAAGGTTCAGGATCTGTTATTGCAGATGCAAGAAAGTACAGTTTTGTACTTACCATAAATGTAGATGTTCGAGTGCTAATACAGCTGCAGTAATCACAGATGGGTTTTCAGCCGTCAGGCGGTCCCTCGGTCGGCCGAATTCCAAAGTCTTGGTCCGGCGTCGGTTGTCGTCGCTTACTCTTCTGACGTCAGGAAGGCCAGAGTATATAAGACACAGCCGACGCCATGTTCTTCAGTCTTTCTTGCCCCAGATGTCAGGTGCCCCCAAAAGGAAGGCAATACATAAATAAAGCTTATCTACATATGCATGCAATGCAATGTAATGCAAAAACAGTGTAAGTAAGCAAATAAAACATAGCAGGATAACCCAGTCAAGTGGTATGAAGAGGTTGTTAGGCCCCATGCCTTTACCAAGTGGGGAAGGAGGGAGGGAAACCTGTACTGCAGCTGTATTAGCACTCGAACATCTACATTTATGGTAGGTACAAAACTGTACTATGTTCATCGTGCATACAGCTGCAGTAATCACAGATGGGTAGAGTCCCAAAGCTATGCATAGGGTGGTAGGTACTATGAGGAAAGTACAGTTTTGTACCTACCATAAATGTAGATGTCCGAACTGGATAGCATCTGCAGTCATAACAAGTGGGTTGTCCTGTCGTCAGGCAGCCCTGCAGTCGGCCGGATTCCAAAGTCCGGGTCCGGCTTCGGCTGATGTCGCACTCCACCCGACGTCATCTCTGTTGGTCTTCGGGTATAAAAGCATCAGCCGACGCCATTTTCCTCAGTGTTTCTTGCCCCAGATGCCAGTAGCCCTCTTGCAGGCTAAAAATTTGGATAGATGCCAATGTTTCCAAATAGATAAAGGTAAACACAGCAATAAGCATATATGTACATATATACAAACAAATACACCATAAAAGATTCCCCCCCAACAGCTAGCTATTAGGAGGGTAAACACCCTAGGAGTACCACAGAGGGGAAGGAGGGAGGGTAATCCTGACTGCAGATGCTATCCAGTTCGGACATCTACATTTATGGTAGGTACAAAACTGTACTATGTCCTTCATGGATGCATCTGCAGTCATAACAAGTGGGTAGAATACCATAGCCAACTAGGGGAGGAGGATAAAAGTAGATTATGGTGTGTTTAGGATCCCTTGCAGTACAGCAGTGGCAAACCCTGCTCGGGATCTGGAATATAGAGGCAAATTATAATGCTTGGCAAATGTATGCACGGAGGTCCAAGTAGCCGCCTCAATAATGTCTTTGGTTGCCACTCCTCGTAAGAAGGCTGTGGTAGTGGCTGTTGCCCTTGTAGAATGAGGTCTTATGTTCTGTGGAATTGGTTTTCCATGGAAGGAGTAACAGTATCGTATGCAATTTCCTATCCATTTGGAGATTGTCTGTTTGGAAATAGCTTTTCCTTCCTTCCTGTTGCATAGGCTACAAAAGTTGGTCAGTCTTTCTGCTATTTTTTGTTCTGTCCAAGTAGTAGCGTAGCTGTCTATGTACATCCAAGGTATGCAGTATTCCTTTCCCTCTGTTTTGTGGGTTGGGAAAGAAGGTAGGTAGGTGGATTGCCTGGTTTAAAGACACTCTGGATACCACCTTGGGCATAAATGTAGGATTAGTCCTCATGGACACTCTATCTTGGTGGAAGATTAGGAAGGGTTGCACTGCCATTAAGGCCTGTAGTTCTGAAACCCTCCTTGCTGAAGTAATTGCCAGTAGGAAAGCAGTTTTCCATGACAGGTGTTGTAGGTCTGCTGTTGCTGCTGGTTCAAAGGGTGATATTGTCAACTTTTCTAGCACAAAGTTTAAATCCCAAGCTGGTAATGGTGGTTTCCTGGGAGGTTTTACATTCTTGATTCCTCTGAGGAACTGCCTGAGCAAAGGGTGCTAAAAACAGGTGGATCAAAGCTGTATTCTGCTGAAATAGCTGATGCATGTATCTTGATGGAGGAGTAGGACAGGCCTGAATGAAGAAGTTCGCCAGATACTCCAGAATGTTAGGCATATCTATGTTTGACACATCTTTTCCTCTTTCCGTACTCCAAATGACAAACCTTTTCCATTTTCCAGCATAGTTCCTTCTTGTTGAAGGTCTGCGTGCTTCAAGAATAATGTCTTTAACTCTTTGGGAAAGTTCTGGATTAGCTGCTGCTATGTGATGTTCCATGCAGTCAGTTGCAGCATTTTAGGTTTGGATGTATGATGCTGTAGTTGTTCTGAGTTAACATCAAAGGCATCAGGGTATTGGCCACATATTGTTCGAGACATGCTCTTCAGTAGTGGGTACCAGTGTTGTCTTGGCCAGTTTGGAGCTATCAGGATTATCCTTGGACGTTCTTCCTTGATTTTTAGTAGTACCTTGTGTATCAAAGGAAGAGGTGGGAATGCATATGCTGTTAGGCCTTTCCAGTTGAAGGAGAGTGAGTCCACTTTCCATGCTAGTGGGTGGAATGTCCTTGTGCAGAATTTTTTGAGCTGGTGATTGAGAGGTGATGCGAATAGGTCTATCTGTGGCATTCCCCATTTCTTTGAGATGGGCTTGAAGATGTCCGGGTGCAGCTTCCATTGTGGGCATCCGGTGGTTCTGCTTAATATGTCTGCTAGAGTATTGTATTTCCCGGTACAAATATTGCCTGTAACTGAATGTTGTAGCTGAGTGCCAGGGTCCACAGCTCCAAGGTCATTCTGCATAGGGGTATGAATGAGTGCCTCCCTGTTTGTTGATGTACCACATGACTGTGGTGTTGTCTGTCCTTATCATCAACTGGCCCTCTTTGAGAAATGGTTTGAACTTTTGGATTGCCAGTTTTACTGCCAGCATTTCTTTTAGATTGATGTGCAGGTGAAGTTGATCCTGTGTCCACAATCCTTGCACGCATTTGTCCAGCATGTGGGCCCCATCCTAGGTCTGAAGCGTCTGTTGTGATGGTCTGGCTTGGTTGACATCTGCGAAAGGGTAGGCCTGGGTTTGACTGGCATGCCTGAGCCCACCATAGGAACTCCTGTTTTAAGCATGGAATTAGTGGGATTTCTGTTTCTAGACTGTGTCTGTGTTGGGACCATAAATTCTTTAGGTACCACTGTAGTTTCCTCATATGTAGTCTGGCAAATGGGACCAAGATTATGCATGATGCCATGAAGCCCAAGGCCTGCAGAACTTTTCTTGCTGTTAACTTGTTCAGTTTTGTTAGTGCCAAGAAGTAAAGAGGAAGTTCTTTTGTTTTCTGTAGTCAGGAATGCCATTTGTTGTACTGTGTCCAATTCAGCCCAAGAATGTCCTTGTTTGGGATGGTATCAGCCTTGACTTTTGTAAATTGACTGTGTATCCCAGTCCTTGTAGCAAGTAAATGACCCTTTGTAAATCTGTTGTCAGCTTGCTTTTGTTGTCCCCTTGTAGCAGGCAGTCGTCCAGGTATGGGTAAATTTGAATTCCTGTAGTCTGCAATGGCGATTACTGATGCCAGGCATTTTGTGAATACTCTGGGCAGTAGATAAGCCAAAGGGCAATGCTGAGAATTGATAGTGCTCTGATCCTGCAAGAAATCTGAGGTATCTTCTGCAGATTGGTCGAATGGGGACGTGCAGGTATGCCTCCTTGAGATCTAGAGTTACCAGCCAAGACTCCTTGCCCAGCATGGGAAGAAGTTGCTGTAGGGTCAGCATTTTGAATTTTGGGACAATGATGTATGTATTTAAGGTGGACAGGTCGAGAATTGGTCTCCAACTTTTTCCTTTCTTGGAACTAGGAATAGTCTGGAATAGAACCCCTTTCCTTGCTCTGCTGTTGGCACTCTTTCCACAGCTCTCATGTTTGCTAACTCCATTATCTGGCGTAGAGCCTCTGTTTTTGATTTGGAGGTAGATTTGGCATTCCTCTTTTGACTGGTAAAGTGTGGAAGTGAAACCGTAACCTTGATCTATGGTTTGTAAAATCCACTTGTCTTTTGTTATGTAGTGCCAGTTCTTTGAAAATAAGGTTAACTTTCCGCCTAGAGGAGCTGCTATTTGTTCCCTGGTAGGCGGATTTAGGATTAAGTCACTGTGGTTGTGCTGATGTAGTGGCAGTGGCTGTGTCTGTGCCTCTGTTGTTACCTTGCCACTGTCGTCCTCTGTAGGCACCTCCTCTGGATTGGTTTCTGCCTCTGGAACGTCTATTCCTGCCCCTTTGAAATTTTGTGGAGTCAGGAAAGGACCAATTTTTGGCAGGCCAGTTCCTGCTAAACCTTGGGGTTGAACCTGCAAGAAATCTTTAACAGTTTGAACAGATTTTGCCTTTTCTTCCATTTTCTTCATAACCTGCTGGGCAGGTGTACCAAACAAACTTGTCTTGTCCATAGGAGCATCTAGCAACTTAGCTTTAACATGATCCGGTAAAGCTTGTTCCTTTAGCCATGCATGCCTTCTTATCACTGTGCCTGTCATGGCTGATCTAAATGAAGCCTCCAGTGCATCATAGCCACATTTTAAGGAATGGTTGCTAACCTGTTGTATGTTATTTACCATCTCTAATACATATTTCTTATCAAGAGATTCATCAGTGGTTAGCTTTTTAGTTAACTGATCAAGCATAAACTCTTGGTATTGTATCATGTGAAACTGACAGTTTAAAGCTCTAGCTGAGAGAGTAGCTGAAGTGTAGACCTTTCTACCCCATCTGGGTAGTGACCTTGCTTCCCTTTCAGAAGGAATAGGGTTTTTAGCTGTGGTCGCTGCTACTGCCTTGGGACCCTGGGATATAGTTTCTGGGTCTGCAAGTGGGGCCTTGTAAAGGTGGTGATGAGTATCTGGCACCCTGTAAAATCTGTCTGGTTTGGCAGGGGCTGGGGTAAAGAATCTGGAGCGGAGCAAACATCATTGAAAGCATCATCCACCACAGAGAGAACAGGAGGTATAGCTAAGGGCCTGTGCTGTGGGAGGTGCAGAAAGGTCCTAAGTCTTTTCTGGAGTCTGAAAAATCCTGTTGCTGCCATTGGAACTGTTCTCGCATGGCATGCAAGGTTTCCCAAAGGAGAATTCTTCTGGTGGGGAAGCAGCTGGAATGGATTCTTCAGCATCAGAATCTTCAAAATTGGAGAAGGGAGCCTCAGGCTGGTCAGTTATGTCTGATTCATCAGCAGAATCATCAGAAGACACTGGCTCAGGGGCTCTGCCCTAGGTCTCTTCTCTGGGGCTGAGAGGCCCTGTCTGGGTGAGATTGAGATCCTCTAATTAAAGAAATTAAATCTTCTGCCAAAGAAAGCATTTGAGAACTAGAAGAGGGCCTGGATGTGGGGGGTTTAACAGGCACTGTTTTAGTAGTCTTGGCTGCTTTAGCCCTGGCGAAGGCCTTAATGGACATGGCAGCTGGAGGCCTAGCAGCACCACGTGCTGGGGTAGAGACATCCAAGGGGATGGTGTCTGATAAGTCAACCACCGTAGTGGGTAAAATTTCTGAGGTCGATTCAAGAGTTGTAGCAGGGGCCTCAGTTGTAAGAATAGGTTCAGCTGTACTTTGAGCAGTTTTCTCGGTTTTGGCCGAAACAGAGACACTCGCGGTTTGCTTTACCGTGGTTTCGGCCGAAACCGCGGACCGCGAGTGTCGGTCTTTATCTTTGCGTTTTTGGGGGTAGTCGGAGGATCCGACGGCATAATGTACGCAAAATCAGAACCGAAAAACTGTTCAGCAAACTCCGACCGACGCCTAAGCGTTCGTCGGTTGAAAGAGGCACAGGCCGAACAGGCTGCTACGTCGTGGGCTGGGCCTAAACAAGGCAGACAGTAAGAGTGGAAATCTTTATGAGGTATTTGTTTCCCACAGGTTAAACAATTGTTAACTTTTTCTGACATCGGCTGAGGCAAGAAAGAGTCCCCAACGGGGTACTTAGCTTTAGAAGTCTTCGAAGTAGTATTCGGTAGAAGTAATCTCTGGATCCGATCGGCCGGCACTTGCGAACAGCTTCTGCTTGGCGCCCACGGCAAGAAAGACTGAGGAAAATGGCGTCGGCTGATGCTTTTATACCCGAAGACCAACAGAGATGACGTCGGGTGGAGTGCGACATCAGCCGAAGCCGGACCCGGACTTTGGAATCCGGCCGACTGCAGGGCTGCCTGACGACAGGACAACCCACTTGTTATGACTGCAGATGCATCCATGAAGGACATCTGGGTTGAGCCAGAATGCCCTGCAAAACAGCAGTGGCAAAGCCTGCTCTTGTTCTGGAATATAAGGGCAGGTGGTAGTGTTTTGTGAAGGTATGTACAGAACTCCAAGTGGCTGCCTCCAAAATATCCTTAGTAGGCACACCTCTGAGGAAGGTTGTAGAGGTGGCTGTGGCCCTGGTGGAGTGAGATCGGATACCAGTAGGGACAGATTTCCCATGATAGGAGTAACAAAATCGTATGCAGTGGCCAATCCACTTGGAAATGGTCTGTTTGGTAACTGGTTTCCCTTGAGCCCCTACGGCATAGGACACAAAAAGTTGTTCTGATTTCCTGAAGGACTTTGTTCTGTCCAAATAGTAACGTAGCTGCCTATGGATGTCTAAAGAGTGAAGCAGCCTTTCCCCTTTGTTTTGAGGGTTAGGATAAAAAGTAGGTAGGTGTATGGCTTGGTTTAAGGCTACCCTGGATACCACTTTTGGCATAAAAGATGGGTTAGTACGAAGGGAAACCCTATCCTGATGGAAGATGAGGAAGGGCTGCACCGCCATGAGGGCCTGTAGTTCAGAAACCCTACGAGCTGAAGTGATGGCCAGAAGGAAAGCTGTTCTCCAGGACAAATATTGCAGATCTGTTGAGGCAGCAGGTTCAAAGGGAGGCAAAGTTAATTTTTCTAGTATGTAATTAAGGTCCCAGGCTGGTATTGGTTGCTTCCTTGGAGGTCTTATATTCTTAGCCCCTCTGAGGAACTGCCGTAAGAGTGGGTGAGAGAATAAAGGAGGATCCATGTTGAATTCTGCAGAAATGGCTGAGGCATGTATTTTAATGGAAGAAAATGAAAGTCCACTGTTCAGCAGTTCGGCTAGGTACTGTAAAACCTGAGGCAAGTTCAATTTTCTAGGGTCCTGGCCTCTTTTCTCATTCCAACAGCAAAACCGCTTCCATTTCGCGGAGTAAGCTTTTCTAGTAGATGGTCTTCTGGCCTCCAAAATGACATCCTGCACCTCCTTGGAGAGTAGGGTCTGTTGTGGTGCTAAGGAATTTTCCATGCAGCGAGGTTGAGTGTTTTCAGCTGACTGTGAAGGGTTTTGTAGCTGTTCTGAGTCAGCATAAGAGGTGTTAGAGGCAGGGACCAGGGAGGAGTATGTGTTAGGCTCCTCAGGAGTGGATACCAGTGTTGCCTTGGCCAGTCTGGAGCAATCAGTATCATCCTTGGTTTGTCTGTTCTTGCTTTCAAAAGCACCTTGGGCAGAAGAGGCAGAGGTGGGAATGCATAAACTGTCCATGCTGTCCAACTGAATGAAAGGGCGTCCACATTCCAGGCCTTTGGATGGAAGGTCCTTGAACAAAACTTTTTCAATTGATGGTTCCTGCGGGAGGCAAAAAGATCGATGTCTGGCCTCCCCCACGCTTGTATTATCTCCGTAAACACCTGAGGATGTAACTTCCATTCGTGTGCATCTGTCATATTCCTGCTTAGAGTGTCTGCCAGTGTGTTTTCCAGTCCTGGCAAGTACTGTGCTTGAAGTTCGATTTGTCTTTCCAGAGCCAAGTTCCAAAGAGTCATGGCTAGTCTGCACAAGGGGTATGAATGTGTTCCTCCTTGTTTGTTTATGTACCACATTACTGTGGTGTTGTCTGTTCTTATCAGTAATTTTCCTGGATGCAGGAAGTCCTTGAAAGCTGTAATTGCATTTATCACTGCTAGCATTTCTTTTTGATTGATGTGAAGGTGCTTTTCCTTTTGGGACCATCTGCCCTGAATGCACCTGTCCTTCATGTGCGCCCCCCAGGCGTAATCTGAGGCGTCTGTGTTTATGACTTGTTTTGCTTGGGGCTTGCAGAATGGAAGGCCTGTGTTTACTTGACATGCTTGTGCCCACCATAGAAATTCCTTTTGCAGACATGGAATTATTGCTATAATTGCTTCCAAACTGTGACTGTGTTGAGACCATAGATTTTTTAGGTACCATTGAAGTTTCCTCATATGCAGCTTTGCACATGGAATTAGAAGAATGCAAGATGCCATGAATCCCAGAGCCTGCAGGATTTTCCTTGCAGTAAGCCTGGTACTTTTTGCTAGTGTTTTGAAGTACTGAGATAGTTGCCCTTGTTTTTCTGGCGTAAGATATGCCATCTGGGTGTTTGTGTCCAAGCTGGCACCCAGGAAGGTTATTTTCTGAGATGGTGTTAGCCTTGATTTCTCCTTGTTGATGGTGTATCCCAGAGAAAGCAGTAACCGTGTCACATATGCCAGATGCTCCAGTAGTATGTGTTTGCTGTCCGCTTGGATCAGGCAGTCGTCCAGATAAGGGTAAATATGTATCCCTTGAAGTCTGCAATAGGCAATCACTGATGCCAGGCACTTTGTGAATACTCTGGCAGTAGATAAGCCAAAGGGCAATGCAGAGAATTGATAGTGGATTGAACCTGCAAGAAATCTGAGGTATCTTCTGCAGCTTTGTCTGATTGGGACATGCAGGTATGCCTCCTTGAGGTCCAATGTTACCAGCCAAAACTCCTTGCCCAGCATGGGAAGAAGTTGCTGTAATGTGAGCATCTTGAATTTTGTGCAGTAGAAATGTGTTTAGGATGGATAAGTCCAGAATGGGTCTCCAGTCGGTTCCTTTTCTTGGTACCAGAAAGAGTCTTGAATAAAAACCTTGACCTTGTTGGTGCGTAGGTACCTTTTGTATAGTTCTCATGTTTAGGAGCTTTGAAATTTGCAGTTGTGCCTCTGCCCTTTGATTTTGTGGCAGGTTTGGCATGCCTCTCATTTTTGGAAGAGTGTGAAATTGAAATTTGTAGCCTCTGTTTATAATATCCAGTATCCATTTGTCTGTTGTGACAATATGCCAATTGCTTGCAAATAATGCTAGTTTTCCTCCCAAAGGCGCTGCCAGCTGAGACTTGCTTGGCATGGAAATGAGGGAGTCATTGGGTTTGCTTCCTGTATTGTTGTGCACTGTCTTCACCACCTCTTGGTGCTGGAGATTGCCATTGTCTGCCTCTATATGATCCTTGTGATTGCCCTCTGCCCCTTGTGCGTCTGTATCTACCTCTTTGGGGCTTGTCAGTGGCTGGAAAGGACCAGTTTTTTGAAGACCAGTTCCTCCTAAAACGTGGTGGCTGGACCTGTAAGAAAGCTTTAACAGTTTGCATAGATTTGGCTTTTTCTTCCATTTTTCGTAGTATATCCTCAGCATTAGAACCAAAAAGTACATCCTTTTGTAAAGGAGCATCAAGAAGTTTAGCTTTCACATGATCAGGCAAATTTTGTTCCCTAAGCCAGGCATGTCTGCGAATGACTGATCCTGTAGCCGCCGCTCTACTGGAGGCCTCCTAGAGCATCATAGCCACATTGTAAGGTGTGTTTACCCACCTGCTCCGCACTATGCATCATATCCTGTAACTCTTAAATCTGGTTGTTCAGGTTGAGACATTTTGTTTTTTAATGGTGATAACAGGAACTGTTGATATTTAATCATATGAAACTGGCAGTTTAAGGCCCTCATGGCTAGGGTGGCCGAGGTATATACCTTCTTACCCCACCTTTCTAGAGATCTAGATTCCCTTTCTGCAGGAAGTGGATTCTTGGCAGTGGAGGCCTTTAATCCCTTAGGGCCTTGTGAAATGGTTTCAGGGTCAGCATTATGGCCTTTGTAGAGAAATTGGTGAGAAAGTACAGTTTTGTACCTACCATAAATGTAGATGTCCGAACTGGATAGCATCTGCAGTCATAACAACTGGGTTGTCCTGTCGTCAGGCAGCCCTTCAGTCGGCCGGATTCCAAAGTCCGGGTCCGGCTTCGGCTGATGTCGCACTCCACCCGACGTCATCTCTGTTGGTCTTCGGGTATAAAAGCATCAGCCGACGCCATTTTCCTCAGTGTTTCTTGCCCCAGATGCCAGAAGCCCTCTTGCAGGCTAAAATTTGGATAGATGCCAATGTTTCCAAATAGATAGAGGTAAACACAACAATAAGCATGTATGTACATATATACAAACAAATACACCATAAAGACTCCCCCAACAGCTAGCTATTAGGAGGGTAAACACCCTAGGAGTACCACAGAGGGAAGGAGGGAGGTAATCCTGACTGCAGATGCTATCCAGTTCGGACATCTACATTTATGGTAGGTACAAAACTGTACTATGTCCTTCATGGATGCATCTGCAGTCATAACAACTGGGTAGAATACCATAGCCAACTAGGAGAGGAGGATAAAAGTAGATTATGGTGTGTTTAGGATCCCTTGCAGTACAGCAGTGGCAAACCCTGCTCGGGATCTGGAATATAGAGGCAAATTATAATGCTTGGCAAATGTATGCACGGAGGTCCAAGTAGCCGCCTCAATAATGTCTTTGGTTGCCACTCCTCGTAAGAAGGCTGTGGTAGTGGCTGTTGCCCTTGTAGAATGAGGTCTTATGTTCTGTGGAATTGGTTTTCCATGGAAGGAGTAACAGAATCGTATGCAATTTCCTATCCATTTGGAGATTGTCTGTTTGGAAATAGGTTTTCCTTCCCTTCCTGTTGCATAGGCTACAAAAAGTTGGTCAGTCTTTCTGCTATTTTTTGTTCTGTCCAAGTAGTAGCGTAGCTGTCTATGTACATCCAAGGTATGCAGTATTCTTTCCCTCTGTTTTGTGGGTTGGGAAAGAAGGTAGGTAGGTGGATTGCCTGGTTTAAAGACACTCTGGATACCACCTTGGGCATAAATGTAGGATTAGTCCTCATGGACACTCTATCTTGGTGGAAGATTAGGAAGGGTTGCACTGCCATTAAGGCCTGTAGTTCTGAAACCCTCCTTGCTGAAGTAATTGCCAGTAGGAAAGCAGTTTTCCATGACAGGTGTTGTAGGTCTGCTGTTGCTGCTGGTTCAAAGGGTGATAGTGTCAATTTTTCTAGCACAAAGTTCAAATCCCAAGCTGGTAATGGTGGTTTCCTTGGAGGTTTTACATTCTTGATTCCTCTGAGGAACTGCCTGAGCAAAGGTGAAAAAACAGGTGGATCAAAGCTGTATTCTGCTGAAATAGCTGATGCATGTATCTTGATGGAGGAGTAGGACAGGCCTGAATGAAGAAGTTCGGCCAGATACTCCAGAATGTTAGGCATATCTATGTTTGTCACATCTTTTCCTCTTTCTGTACTCCAAATGACAAACCGTTTCCATTTTCCAGCATAGTTTCTTCTTGTTGAAGGTCTGCGTGCTTCAAGAATAATGTCTTTTACTCTTTGGGAAAGTTCTGGATTAGCTGCTGCTATGTGATGTTCCATGCAGTTAGTTGCAACGTTTTTAGGTTTGGATGCATGATGCTGTAGTTGTTCTGAGTTAACATCAAAGGCATCAGGGGTATTGGCCACATATTGTTCCGAGACATGCTCCTCAGTAGTGGGTACCAGTGTTGTCTTGGCCAGTTCAGAGCTATCAGGATTATCCTTGGACGTTCTTCCTTGATTTTCAGTAGTACCTTGTGTATCAAAGGAAGAGGTGGGAATGCATATGCTGTTAGGCCTTTCCAGTTGAAGGAGAGCGAATCCACTTACCATGCTAGTGGGTGGAATGTCCTTGTGCAGAATTTTTTGAGCTGGTGATTGAGAGGTGATGCGAATAGGTCTATCTGTGGCATTCCCCATTTCTTTGAGATGGTCTTGAAGATGTCCGGGTGCAGCTTCCATTCGTGGGCATCCGGTGGTTCTGCTTAATATGTCTGCTAGAGTATTGTCTTTCCCCGGTACAAATATTGCCTGTAACTGGATGTTGTAGCTGAGTGCCAGGGTCCACAGCTCCAAGGTCATTCTGCATAGGGGGTATGAATGAGTGCCTCCCTGTTTGTTGATGTACCACATGACTGTGGTGTTGTCTGTCCTTATCATCAACTGGCCCTCCTTGAGAAATGGTTTGAACTTTTGGATTGCCAGTTTTACTGCCAGCATTTCTTTTAGGTTGATCTGCAGGTGAAGTTGATCCTGTGTCCACAATCCTTGCACGCATTTGCCCAGCATGTGGGCCCCCCATCCTAGGTCTGAAGCGTCTGTTGTGATGGTCTGGCTTGCTTGACATCTGCGAAAGGGTAGGCCTGGGTTTGACTGGCATGCCTGAGCCCACCATAGGAACTCCTGTTTTAAGCATGGAATTAGTGGGATTTCTGTTTCTAGACTGTGTCTGTGTTGGGACCATAAATTCTTTAGGTACCACTGTAGTTTTCTCATATGTAGTCTGGCAAATGGAACCAAGATTATGCATGATGCCATGAAGCCCAAGGCCTGCAGTACTTTTCTTGCTGTTAACTTGTTCAGTTTTGTTAGTGCCAAGAAGTAAAGAGGAAGTTCTTTTGTTTTTCTGTAGTCAGGAATGCCATTTGTTTTACTGTGTCCAATTCAGCCCAAGAATGTCCTTGTTTGGGATGGTATCAGCCTTGACTTTTGTAAATTGACTGTGTATCCCAGTGCTTGTAGCAAGCAAATGACCCTTTGTAAATCTGTTGTCAGCTTGCTTTTGTTGTCCCCTTGTAGCAGGCAGTCGTCCAGGTATGGGTAAATTTGAATTCCCTGTAGTCTGCAATGGCGATTACTGATGCCAGGCATTTTGTGAATACTCTGGGCAGTAGATAAGCCAAAGGGCAATGCTGAGAATTGATAGTGCTCTGATCCTGCAAGAAATCTGAGGTAACTTCTGCAGATTGGTCGAATGGGGACGTGCAGGTATGCCTCCTTGAGATCTAGAGTTACCAGCCAAGACTCCTTGCCCAGCATGGGAAGAAGCTGCTGTAGGGTCAGCATTTTGAATTTTGGGACAATGATGTATGTATTTAAGGTGGACAGGTCGAGAATTGGTCTCCAACTTTTTTCCTTTCTTGGAACTAGGAATAGAACCCCTTTCCTTGCTCTGCTGTTGGCACTCTTTCCACAGCTCTCATGTTTGCTAACTCCATTATCTGGCGTAGAGCCTCTGTTTTTTGATTTGGAGGTAGATTTGGCATTCCTCTTTTGACTGGTAAAGTGTGGAAGTGAAACCGGTAACCTTGATCTATGGTTTGTAAAATCCACTTGTCTTTTGTTATGCAGTGCCAGTTCCTTGAAAATAAGGTTAACTTTCCGCCTAGAGGAGCTGCTATTTGTTCCCTGGTAGGCGGATTTAGGGTTAAGTCACTGTGGTTGTGCTGATGTAGTGGCAGTGGCTGTGTCTGTGCCTCTGTTGTTACCTTGCCACTGTCGCCCTCAGAAGGCACCTCCTCTGGATTGGTTTCTGCCTCTGGAACGTCTATTCCTGCCCCTTTGAAATTTTGTGGAGTCAGGAAAGGACCAATTTTTGGCAGGCCAGTTCCTGCTAAACCTTGGGGTTGAACCTGCAAGAAATCTTTAACAGTTTGAACAGATTTTGCCTTTTCTTCCATTTTCTTCATAACCTGCTGGGCAGGTGTACCAAACAAACTTGTCTTGTCCATAGGAGCATCTAGCAGCTTAGCTTTAACATGATCCGGTAAAGCTTGTTCCTTTAGCCATGCATGCCTTCTTATCACTGTGCCTGTCATGGCTGATCTAAATGAAGCCTCCAGTGCATCATAGCCACATTTTAAGGAATGGTTGCTAACCTGTTGTATGTTATTTACCATCTCTAATACATATTTCTTATCAAGAGATTCATCAGTGGTTAGTTTTTAGTTAACTGATCAAGCATAAACTCTTGGTATTGTATCATGTGAAACTGACAGTTTAAAGCTCTAGCTGAGAGAGTAGCTGAAGTGTAGACCTTTTTACCCCATCTGTCTAATGACCTTGCTTCCCTTTCAGAAGGAGTAGGGTTTTAGCTATGGTCGCGGCTACTGCCTTGGGACCCTGGGATATAGTTTCTGGGTCTGCAAGTGGGGCCTTGTAAAGGTGGTGATGAGTATCTGGCACCCTGTAAAATCTGTCTGGTTTGGCAGGGGCAGGGGGTAAAGAATCTGGAGCGGAGCAAACATCATTGAAAGCATCATCCACCACAGAGAGAACAGGAGGTATAGCTAAAGGCCTATGCTGTGGGAGGTGCAGAAAGGTCCTAAGTCTTTTTCTGGAGTCTGAAAAATCCTGTTGCTGCCATTGGAACTGTTCTCGCATGGCATGCAAGGTTTCCCCAAAGGAGAATTCTTCTGGTGGGGAAGCAGCTGGAATGGATTCTTCAGCATCAGAATCTTCAAAATTGGAGAAGGGAGCCTCTGGCTGGTCAGTTATGTCTGATTCATCAGCAGATTCATCAGAGGACACTGGCTCAGGGGGCTCTGCCCTAGGTCTCTTCTCTGGGGGCTGAGAGGCCCTATCTGGGTGAGATTGAGATCCTCTGATTAAAGAAATTAAATCTTCTGCCAAAGAAAGCATTTGGGAACTAGAAGAGGGCCTGGATGTGGGGGGTTTAACAGGCACTGTTTTAGTAGTCTTGGCTGCTTTAGCCCTGGCGAAGGCCTTAATGGACATGGCTGCTGGAGGCCTAGCAGCACCACGTGCTGGGGTAGAGACATCCAAGGGATGGTGTCTGATAAGTCAACCACCGTAGTGGGTAAAATTTCTGAGGTCGATTCAAGAGTTGTAGCAGGGGCCTCAGTTGTAGGAATAGGTTCAGCTGTACTTAGATCAGTTTTCTCGGTTTCGCCGAAACCGAGACACTCGTTTGCTTAACCATGGTTTCGGCCGAAACCGCGGACCGCGAGTGTCGGTCTTTATCTTTGCGTTTTTGGGTAGATTGGGTAGCCGGAGGATCCGGCGGCATAATGTACCCAAAAGCAGAACCGAAAAACTGTTCTGCAAACTCCGACCGGCGCCTAAGCGTTACCGGTTGAAAGAAGCACAGGCGAACAGGCTGCTACGTCGTGGGCTGGGCCTAAACAAGGCAGACAGTAAGAGTGGAAATCTTTATGAGGTATTTGTTTCCCACAGGTTAAACAATTGTTAACTTTTTCTGACATCGGCTGAGGCAAGAAAGAGTCCCCAACGGGTACTTAGCTTTAGAAGTCTTCAAGTAGTATTCGGTAGAAGTAATCTCTGGATCCGACCGACCAGCACTTGCGAACAGCTTCTGCTTGGCCACGCGCAAGAAAGACTGAGGAAAATGGCGTCGGCTGATGCTTTTATACCCGAAGACCAACAGAGATGACGTCGGGTGGAGTGCGACATCAGCCGAAGCCGGACCCGGACTTTGGAATCCGGCCGACTGAAGGGCTGCCTGACGACAGGACAACCCAGTTGTTATGACTGCAGATGCATCCATGAAGGACATCTGGGTACTCTGTAATATCTATCAGGCTTTACTGGTGCAGGAGGCAGAGAATCCGGGTTAAGACAAGTCTCCGAGTAGACATCATCCAGTACCTCCAAAACAGGGGGTATAGCCAGAGGTCTGTGCTGAGTTAACCAAAGAAATTCCCTAAGTCTTTTCTTAGAATCTGAAAAGTCTTGGCCTTCCCAATGGAAGTGTTCCCTCAAGGTGTGCAAGGTTTCCCCAAAGGAAAAATCCTCAGGGGGGGATACAGAAGGAATGGACTGTTCTGCATCCGAATCCTCAAAAGGGGAGTAAGAGTGTTCCTCTGCATCAGAATGTTCTGATAAAATGGATCCCTGATCAGAAGAGGGGGATTCATCCTCCACTCTGGGTCTCTTGTCAGGAGGGGGCTGAGAACCTCTGATAAGAGTTATTAGATCCTCAGCCATTTTAAGCATCTGTTTCTTAGGCATGGGTCCAGGAGATGGGCCTTGTGCAGCAGGCCTAGTGTGATGCCTGGCTGCTTTGGATTTAGTAAAGGCCTTAATAGAAAAAGAAGATGAAGGCCTAAATACACCATGGGTGGAGGTGGACCTGTCCACATTAGTAGGCTCGACATAAGCCGGGGCTTCGGTTGTAGTCTGGGAAGGGGCCGAGGACCCAGCGGTCTCGGGTACAGAAGACACCGCCAAAGGAGTGTCATCGGTAGTCAGGGACTGCAAAGGCGTCTCGCTGAGAACCGGACCACGTGTAGCCTGTTTCGGCATGGTGTTGGCAGAGACCGCGGGCCTCGCATGTCGGTCCTTTTCCTTGCGTTTTTTGGATAAAACGGTAGTCGGAGTGTCCAACGACATTTTATAGTCAAAAGCTTTACCAAAATAGTGTTGGGCTTAACTCACCGACGCTTGATAGTGCGTTTATTGAAAGTAGCGCAGCGACAGCCCGAGACGTGGTCTGGACCCAAACAAGGTATGCACAGGGAATGGAAATCCTTATGCGGTATTTGCTTCCCACAAGAAATACAATTATTAACTTTTTCTGACATCGGTCTGAGGCAAGAAAAGTTTCCCCAACGGGGTACTTCGCTTTAATGAAGACTTCGGTTCCAAATATTTTCGTAATTCAGGAGCTGGCCGACCGGCACTTGCGAACTGCTTCTGCTTCGGGCACCGCGGCAAAAGACTGAAGAACATGGCGTCGGCTGTGTCTTATATACTCTGGCCTTCCTGACGTCAGAAGAGTAAGCGACGACAACCGACGCCGGACCAAGACTTTGGAATTCGGCCGACCGAGGGACCGCCTGACGGCTGAAAACCCATCTGTGATTACTGCAGCTGTATGCACGATGAACATCTGTCCCTCGTGCTGAGTCAGGAGAGTTGGGGGTCTGGGGGAGGTGCCATGGAGGCAATGGTGACAGACTGCACAGTGGTGGGTACCAGTGTTGGCATGGTCAGTCTGGGGCAATCAGGATTGCCGTTGGTCTTTCCTCCCTTATCTTGAGTAATACTCTTGTAAGAAGAGGTAGAGGGGGAAATGCATAGATTGAGAGGTTTGCCCAATAGAAGGGTAGGGCAATTCACTTTCCAGGCCTTGCTGTGAGGTTGCCTGGTGCAGAATTTGCTGAGCTGGTGGTTGTAGGGGGAGACAAATATGTCCACCTTTGGGGTTCCCCATTTCTGGGTCACAAGGCTGAAGGTGTTGTGGTTTAATTGTCACTCGTGTGGGTCTAGGAGACTTCTGCTTAATTTGTCTGCCAGAGAGTTTTGGTTGCCTGGCAGGAATTGAGCCTGCAGGTGAATATGCATGGTTGAGGCCATGTTCCAAAGGGTCATGGCTAGCCTGCAGAGTGGGTAAGAGTTGTCTCCCCACCACTTATTGATGTAACACATCACTGTGGTGTTGTCTGTTTTGATTAGTAGAGGCCCCAGAGAGAGTAGGGATCTGAAAGCTGTCAGAGCGTGCTGAACAGCTAGCATCTCTTTTTGGTTGATGTGCAGATGAATTTGATTTGGGCTCCAGTGGCCCTGAATGCACCTGCTGTCCAGATGTGCACCCCAGGCATAGTCTGATGCATCTGTGGTTAGGGTCTGGGCGGCGTGGGGTTGTGTAAAGGGAAGCCCCTGTTTGTGGTTGCATTCTGCTGCCCACCAAAGGAACTCTTTCCTTAGACAAGGTATGACAGTTTCCAGGTCTTAAGAATGTTGGCACCAAAGACTTTTCAAGTACCATTGTAGTTTCCTCATATGCAGTCTGGCATATGGAATTAGAAGAATGCAGGAGGGCATGAACCCTAGAGCTTGCAGGATTTTCCTTGTGGATAACTGGGTTCTGGTGGCCATTTGAGAGAAGTAGCCTGTCAGATAGGCTTGTTTTTCTGGAGTAAGGAATGCCATCTGGGATGCTATGTCCAAGCTTGCTCCCAGGAATACAATTTTTTGACTGGGGACTAGTTTTGATTTCTTTTCGTTGACAGTGTACCCCAGGGAGGTTAGAAGGTCCTTTACAAATGTCAGGTGCTGCAACAGCTTTTCCTGACTGTCTGCCTGAATCAGGCAATCGTCCACGTATGGGTACATTTGAATATTTCTTTGTCTGCAATAGGCAATGGCTGGAGCCAGACATTTTGTGAAAACTCTGGCAGCAGTGGATAAACCAAAGGGAAGTGCAGAGAACTGATAATGCATAGATCCTGCCCTGAAATGTAGATATTTCCTGCAGGAGTCCCTGACTGGGATGTGCAGATAGGCCTCCTATAGGTCTAGGGTGGTTAACCAGGCATCTTTGGACAGCATAGGAAGAAGCTGCTGTAGGGTGAGCATTTTGAAATTTGGTACCACCAGGTAGGTGTTTAGAATGGATAGATCTAAGATTGGGCACCAGGTTCCCTCTTTTCTGGGTACCAGGAAAAGTCTGGAATAAAAACCTTGACCTATCTGTTCTGCAGGAACAGGCTGAATTGCCCTTATGTAGAGCAGGGACTGAACTTGGTTTTGTGCCTCTGCCAACTAGTTTGGAGGAAAATCTGGGAACCGTTTTAGTGTTGGCAGCGTGTGGAAATAAAATTTGTACCCCTGGGATACTATGTTGAGGACCCATTGATCGTTGGTGATGAAGGTCTAGTTTTTTGCATGGTGGGCAAGTTTTCCTCTTAGGGGCAGGAGCAATTGGGCAGAGGTGAGGGGAGGAGTTGATAAGTCACTGTGAATTATTTCCATAAGGGGGTGGCTTAGCACTCCCTTGTTTTAGAAGTGGAGGTACTCCATTGCTTAGGTCTCTGCATACTCTGAGACTGTAGTCTGGGGGGTCTGTTTCCCCTAGGTCTAGTTTGAGGTGGCCTTGAGGGGGCTGGAAACGACCAATGTTTTGAAGGACAATACCTACTGAATCTTGGAGTCTGCACTTTCAAAAATTCTTTGACTGTCTGCATAAACTTAGCTTTTTCTTCCATCTTTTTTAAAACCTCTTCTGTTTTGGTGCCAAACAGATTGTCCTTATTCAGAGGTGCGTCCAGTAATTTTGATTTGACATGGTCTGGCAAGGTCTGCTCCTTAAGCCAGGCATGCCTTCTAAGTACAGAACCTGTGACTGCTGTCCTGCAAGATGCTTCTAGGGCATCAAACCCACACTGCAGGATATGCTTGTTGACTTGGCTTGCAGAATGCATAAGCTCCTATAATTCTTTATTTTCTGCAGTCAGGTACATAATTTCTGCTTAATAAGTTCCATAGTATGTTGCTGGTATTTCAGTATGTGGAAGTGACAATGTAATGCTCTAATGGCAAGAGTTGCAGAGGTGTGTACTTTTTTACCCCATCTGTCTAAAGCTCGGGAATCTCTGTCCGAGGGGATGGGATTCTTAGCTGTAGTTGCTTTTATTCCTTTAGGTCCTTGGGAGATGACCTTTGGGTCAGCAGTAGGATTTTTAAAAAGAAATTTGTGTGAGACAGGGACTCTCTAGTACCTGTCAGGTTTCCTGGGAGCAGGGGGTAAAGTATCTGGAGTTGGACTGAATTCCATGAAGACATCATCCACAACATCCAGAACAGGAGGGATTAGCTAAGGGTCTGTGCTGTGGTAAATCTAAAAATTTCCTGAGTCTCTTTTTAGACTGAGGATAATCCTGGCATTCCCAATGGAAATGCTCTCTCAAAGTATGTAGGGTTTCACCAAAAGAAAAATCCTCGGGAGGGGAGGCAGAAGGAATGGATTCCTCTGCATCAGAATCCTCATAGGCAGATAAGGGAATGTCTTCATAATCAGAAACCTCAGAGTCGTCGGACTCTTGGTCAGATAAAGCTGCTGGGGACAAGTCTCTTTCTTTTAGCAGGGGAAGGCTGGCTTCCCCTTATCAGCACAATAAGGTCTTCTGCCATTTTAAGCATCTGTGACTGTGGCATGGAAGCAGGCGCTCGAGTTAGGGTCATCAGTTTTTTAGGCGTAGCTCATACTCTTGGCCTTAGAAACTCGGTAGTTTTAGAAAGAACTGAAGACGTGAAAGAAGTTGTTGGTTTGTGTCGAATATCGGTAGTGCGAAGAACTTCCTCAGAAGCCGGTGCCTGCACAGCGGCTCCGGACCCATCTAAGATAGAGACATCCGCAGGTTCCATAGTCAAAGAGTCTCGCTGCATACCGAACAGGTCTCGGTAGCGGCCTGCAAATCTATCGAAGCGGGCATCAGGGGCTGCCCGAGTACTGGCGAACTGGCGACTAGCTTAACGGAAGCGTCGTCAGCAGTTTTGGACCTGTGCAGTCTGTCTCTGTCTTTATCCTTACGTTTTTTTCAGAAGATCGGTAGTTGGATGGCTTACCAAAGCCATTTCGGAATATGGAGATCGAGAACGAAAGTATTTAGCTACAATAAGGGCCCAACAACGAATAGTTCAGGCGTTGAACAAAGCACAAAACCGGCAACGAGGTATGTCGTGGTCTGGGCCTAAACAGGTGACACAGTAAGAATGGAAATCTCGGTGTGGTATTTGCTTTCCACAGGCGAGACAATTGTTAACTTTTTCTGACATCGGTTAGAGCAAGAAAAAAGGATCCCCAATGGGGTACTTAGCTTTAGAAGACTTCAAGATGATTCAATTTCGGAAACGAAAACTCGGGTAGCGGCTGACTGGCACTCGTGCGAACTGCTTCTGCTTCAGGATTCTTGGCAAGAAAGACTGATGTAATGGCGGTGGCTGCCTGTTTTTATACCACTGATGACCTGACGTCAGTCCCGGAGCGACAGCAACTGACGCAGAAATACTAAGCCTCTGGTATTCGGGCCGACTGAGGGCTACCCCTGACAGGAATCCCAAGTGTGATGACTGCAACAGTGAAACACAAAGAACATCACCTACATAGTATGAAGTGCCCTCATTTCCTTTATGTTGACATGTTATTTGAGTACATGAGGAGGCCACTCCCCTTGGACTCTCTGGTGTCCTGTCCAAACCCCGTATGTCCTGTCTGAAGCATGTGTAAAACAGGACTTGGTTATGTGGGGCTAAAGTGAATGGGAGACCTGGGTTGAGTGCAACTTGGCTGCTCCACCAAAGGAGCTCCTCCTTGATGCAAGGAAGAAAGAGCATGTTGGTGCCAAGAGGGTGAGTGTGCTGTGACTTCAGATACCACTGTATTTTCCTTGTATAGTCTGGTGAGGGGCAACATGATGGCAGCCAGGAGTCTCAAGGCCCTGAGAGTTTGTCTGGTTGAGCAGAGATTCTCACTGGAAAGCAGTAGGAAAGTACAGTTGTGCACACTTACCATAAATGTAGATGTTCGAGTCTAGTCACTGTTGCAGTCATCACATTTGGGTTATCCCTGCCAGGGTAGACCTCCGCTGGAATGAATACCAGAGGCTTAGTATTTCTGGGTCTGTTGCTGTCGCTTCAGGAACTGACACCAGGTCGTCAGTAGTATAAAGTAAGGCAGCTGATGCCATTACATCAGTTTTTCTTGCCCTAACTTGTCAAGAGCCCCCAAGTGGGAGCCAGGTTCTGGTGGAAGAACCCCACAAGTAGAAAGTAAATAACAATAAGTCCCTTGAAAGGAAAGAGAAGAAAGAAGAGGGGGATGGAGGGAGGGAAACCAGGTCTGCAACAGTGAATACACTCGAACATCTACATTTATGTTAAGTGTACACAACTGTACTATGTTCTTAGTGTTTCACTGCTGCAGTCATCACATTTGGGTTGACTCCCAAAGCTGATGAAATGGGTGGAGGCAGTCAAGGAAAATAGGGGCTGGCTAGGATGCCCTGCAAGACTGCAGAGGCAAACCCTCCCCTGGACTTGGAGAAGATAGGCAGGTGGTAATGTTTGGTAAAGGTGTGAACAGATGTCCAGGTGGTAGCCTCCAGGATGTCCCTAGTAGGGACTCCTCTGAGGAAAGCTGCACATGTGGAGGCTGCCCTGGTGGAGCGAGTCCTGACCCCCTTGGGGAGAAGCTTTCTGTGTTGCTTGTAGCAGAAATGGATGCAGTGTGCTATCCATTTGGAAATGGTTTGTTTGGTGATGGCTTTGCCCTCTGCCCCTGCAGCAAAGCTAACCAGCAATTGATCAGACTTTCTGAATAATTTAGTTTTGTCTAGGTAGAATCTGAGAGAGTGCAGGATCCTTTCCCCCTTCTTTGGTGGGTTAGGGAAAAAGGTGGGTGAATGAATGGATTGGTTGAGAGCCATGCTGGACACCACCTTGGGCATGAAGGATGGGTTAGCCCTGAGGGATACCCTGTCAGCATGGAAGATGATGAAGGGTTACACAGCCATGAGTGCTTGCAGCTCTGAGACCTTTCTGGCTGAAGTAATGGCCAGAAGGAAAGCTGGCTTTCAGGAGAGAAATTTTAGCTCTAGTGAAGAGGCTGGTTCGAAGGGAGGCAGGGTGAGCTTTTCCAATACAAAGTTAAGGTCCCAAGCTGGTGTTGGTGCTCTTCTGGATGGCGTCAAATTGCTAGCCCCTCTTAAGAACTGTTCGATCAGAGGGTGCGAGAAAAGGGATTGCTCAGTGGGGAAATGAGTGGAGATAGCAGAGGCATGAATTTTAATGGAGGAGAAAGAGAGATCACTGTGTAGCAGGTCAGCTAGAAGCCACGGTGATGCAGTGGTAGCGTTGTCGTCTCACAGCAAGAGGTTCTCCCATTCGATTCTCGGCTGGAATGCCTTGTGTGTGGAGTCTGCATTTCCTCCCCGCAGTCGAGTGGCGTTCGAAAGACATGCATGAATGGGCGTACCTTAGTTGAAGATCGGGCGTCGGGCTGGCACCTTGGCACCACAAAAACCGACTGCCAATCATTAGCGGACTGGAGTTCCGCTATGGCGACCCCTAACCGGGAAAAGCCGAAAGAACAACAACAACAACTGTGTAGCAGGTCAGCTAAGTAATCCAGGATGAGAGGGAGTGAGGGATGTGCCGTATTGGCTCCCTTAGCCTGAATCCAGGTGCAGAACCTTTTCCATTTGCTAGCATAAGACTTTCTAGTGCTAGGGCGCCTGGCCTTACGTATAACATCAAGAACCTGTTTACTGAGCTTGGCAAATTTATAGGGGGTTAGGGAATAAGCCAAGCTGCCAAACTGAGAGTCGGCAATTGGGGATGCGTGAATTCTCCTTCCTTCTGGGTCAGGAGGGTTGGAATCTGAGTGAGATGCCATGGTGGCAGTGGGGACAGGCTGCAAGTGGTTTTTCCTCCTTTATTTTGAGCAGTACCCTGGGGATGAGTGGTAGTGGAGGAAAGGCACAGACCGACAGACTGACCCAGTGGAAGGACAGGGCATCCACTTTCCAAGCCATGCAGTGATGCTCCCTGGTGCAGAACTTGCTGAGCTGATGGTGTGGGAGGCAAAGAGTTCGACCTTCGGGGTGCCCCATTTCTGAGTTATTAGGTTGAAGGTTCTTCTGTCGAGCTGCTATTCATGTGGGCCCAGAAGATTTCTGCTTAAGTGGTCTGCCAGAGAATTTTGAGAACCTGGTAGGAATTGTGCTAACAGGTGGAGTTGCATGACAGAGGCTGTGTGCCAAAGGATCATGGCCAGTCTGCATAGAGGGTAGGAGTGAGTCCCTCCCTACTTGTTGATATACCACATCACAGTGGTGGTGTCTGTTTTGATCAGGAGAGCCCCTGGGGAGAGAATGGGCTTGAAAGCTGTCAAGGTGTGCTGGACAGAAGTCATCTCTTTTTGGTTGATGTGTGGATGGATTTGCTGTGGGCTCCATTGGCCCTGTACGCACCTGCCATCCAGGTGTGCACCCCAGGCATAGTCTGATGCATCTGTGGTGAGAAAGGTAGTCCCTTGTTGTGGGAGCATGCTGTTGCCAACCAAAGGAAATCTTTTCTGAGGCAAGGTATCATGGGTATAAGAGTCTCCAGGTCTTGGGAGTGTTGACACCAAAGGCTTTTTAGGTACCACTGAAGTTTCCTCATATGCAGTCTGTCATATGGAATTAGTAGAATGCAAGATGTCATGACCCCCAGAGATTGTAGGACTTTCCTTGCAGATAACTGGGGTCTGGTGGCTAGTTGAGAGAAGTACGCTGTCAGGAATTGCAAGGAATGCCATCTGGGAAGCTGTGTCCAGGCTTGCTCCCAGGAAGATTATCCTATGGGTGGGTACCTGTTTGGATTTCATTTCGTTGATTGTGTACCCTAGGGAGGTTAGTAGGTATTTTTTACAAAGGCTAGGTGGTTGAGCAGCTTTTCCTGGCTGGCTGCCTGAATTAGGCAGTCATCTAAGTACGGGTAAATCTGGATATTCCTTTGTCTGAAAAAAGCAATGTCCGGAGCCAGACATTTTGTGAAAACTCTGGGAGCAGTAGATAAGCCAAAAGGAAGTACAGAGAACTGAAAGTGCAGAGAACTGAAAGTGCAGAGATCCTAGAAATGGAGGTATGTCCTGCATGATTCTCTGATAGGAATGTGGAGGTAGGTCACTTTTAAGTCTAGGGTGGCTAGCCAAGCATCCTTGGAGAGCATGGGTAGCAGCTGCTAGAGGGTGAGCATTTTGAATGTTGGTATCACCACAAAGGTGTTTAGAATGGATAGATCGAGGATGGGGTGCCAGGCACCCTCTTTTCTAGGTACCAGAAGAAGTCTGGAGTAGAAAACTTGGCCTTTCTGTTCTGCAGGAACATGCTGTATTGCCCTCAGAGAGAGCAGGGAAAGGACTTGCTTTTGCACCTCTGCCCACTGGTTTGGAGGTAGATCTGGGAACCCTTTCAGAGTTGGAAGGGTGTGGAAAGAAAATCTGTATCCCTGGGACACTATGTTGAGAACCCAGTGGTCGTTGGTAATGGTGGCCCAGGTTTTCCTCCTGGGAGTAAGTGAAGGTGGGCAGAGGGAGTGGGTGGGGGAGGAGAGTCATTGTGAGTTCTTACCATAAGGGGTGGCTTAGAACTCCCTGTTTTTGAAGTGGAGAAGGTCCACTGTTTAGATCTCTGCATTCCCTGTGGCTGCTGTCTGGGGGGGTCTGCTTCCACGGGGTCTGGGCTGAACTGACCTGGTGGGACCAGGAAAGGACCAGTGCTTGGAAGGGCAATGCCTGCTGAACCTGGGTGGCTGGACCTGTAACAAGTCCTTAACTGTCTACATAGATTTTGCTTTTTCTTCCATCTTTTTTAAGACCTCTTCTGCCTAAGTACCAAATAAGTTGTCTTTGTGCAAGGCAGCATCCAACAATTTAAATTTAACATGGTCTGGCAAGGGCTGTTTATTAAGCCATGCATGTTTTCTAAGGACAGAATCGGTGACTGCTGCCCTGCAAGAAGCTCCTAGGGCGTCAAAACCACAGTGCAAATTATGGTTAGTCACTTGACTTGCAGAATGCATTAACTCTTGTAACTCTTTAGATTCTGCACAAGCAGGAAAGGAAGACCTTTTTTGTTTGAGGAATTCCAGTGTATGTTGCTGAAATGTTAGCATATGGAACTGACAATTTAGAAATCTGATAGCAAGAGTAGCAGAGGTGTATAGTTTTTTACCCCATCTGTCTAGTGCTCGGGAATCTCTATGAGGGGGTGGGATTCTTAGCAGAGGTTGCGTTAATTCCTTTAGGCCCTTGAGCAACTATCTCTGGGTCAGCAGTAGGATTTTTAAAAAGAAATTTGTGAGAGTCAGGGACTCTGTAATACATGTCTGGTTTTCTGGGTGCAGGAGGGAGGGTATCCGGAGTCAAACTGGATTCCAGGAAAATATCGTCGACAACATCCAGAACTGGGGGAATAACCAGGGGTCTGTGCTGTGGAAGATCTAAGAATTCCATGAGTCGCTTTTTAGACTGAGGTTAGTCCTGACTTTCCCATTGGAAATGCTCCCTTAAGGTATGAAGGGTTTCCCCAAAGGGAAAATCCTCTGGGGGAGAGGCTGAAAGAATGGAATCCTCTGCATCAGAATCCTCATAAGCAGAGAGGGGTTGCATGTCTTCATATCCAGATGCATCAGAGTCATCAGACTCCTGTTCAGACAAAACTACAGGGGACAGATCTCTCTTTCTTTTGGAAGGGGTAGCTTGGCTTCCCCTGATCAGCATGATAAGGACTTCTGCCATTTTAAGCATTTGAGACTGAGGGAAGGAAGCAGGTGCCTGAGACTGGGTCGTCTGTTTCTTGGGTGTGGTTCATACCCTGGGCCTAAGAAACTCTGTGGTTTCGAAAGAATGGTAGACACGGAAGTAGTCGTCGGTTTGTGTCGAGAATCGGTAGTGCAAAGGACTTCCTTGGAAGCCAGTGCCTGCTCAGTGGCTCTGGACCCATCGGAGGGAGAGACAACCGCAGGACCCTTAGTCGAAGAGTTTTGCGGCATACTGGACTCTGAAATGGTCTCGGTAGTGGCCTGTGAATGCAAAGAAGCAGGCATCAGGGGCTGCAAAAGCACCACACTGAGGACTGGAGAACTGACGACTAGCTTAACGAAAGCATCGTCGGAAGGTTTGGACCTGTGCGGTCTGTCTCTGTCTTTATCTTTACGTTTTTTCCGGAAGATCTGCTATCAGATGGCTTACCGAAGCCATATCGGAATTCAAAGACTGTAAGCGAAAAAATCTAGCTACAATAAGGGCCAGATGATGTATAGTTCTGGCACTGAACAAAGCACAAAAGCGACAGTGGGGGACGTCGTGGTCTGGGCCTAAGCAAATGACGCAGTAAGAATGAAAGTCTCAGTATGGTATTTGCTTTCCACAGGCGAAATAAGAAGTTATGTACTCACCATAACGTTCCATCTGAGTAGGTATCTTCATTTGTCTGCAACCTGTGGGATACGGATCCGATCTCGGATCCGAGCCGGCAACTTCTAACACAGCATAGATCCGAGCTCCTAGCTCCTCCCCCTTACCCATAATCCCCTGCCTGCCCTAACTGACCTCAGATCAAGTTTGCCCCATAGCATAACAGATAACAGGTGTCCCAATGGGAACATATGCTAATAACACAAGAGCGATCCAATCGGTCAGGGGGAAGGAGGGGGGGATGGTTGCAGACAAATGAAGATACCTACTCAGATGGAACGTTATGGTGAGTACATAACTTCTTAATCTGAAGTAGGAACTTCATTTGTCAGCAACCTGTGGGACAGAGTCCCCAGCTACCTAAGTCTTGGGTGGCCTTAATGGAAGGATATTCCGGAGCACCGCAGAGCCAAAGGACGCTCTACCTAGGGAAACAACATCTATTTTATAATGGCTGATAAAGGTGTGAGATGAAGCCCAAGTGGCTGCGGAACAAATGTCATCCAGTGGAACCCTAGCTTGAAAGGCCGCAGAAGTGGCAACGGCCCTAGTAGAATGAGCACGGACTCCTTGAGGTGCAGGCCTTCCCGAACTCTGATACGCTAACAGAATACAACTCGAGATCCATCTAGAGAGAGAAACCTTAGAAACTGATTTTCCGAAATTACTTTTGGCAAAGGAGATAAACAACTGATCGGATTGCCTATGACCAGCAGTTCTGTGGATATAAAAACGTAATTGTCTGTGTACGTCCAAGGAATGAAGCTTGTACTCTCCTTTGTTATGAAAGTTGGGGAAAAACACTGGGAGATTGATGGATTGATTGATGTTCGCTTCTGAAGATACCTTAGGTAGAAAGGACGGGTTGATTCTGAGGTAAACCCTATCCGGGTGAAAAACCAAATATGGTGGTTTGAGACAAAGGGTTTGCAATTCCGATACCCTTTTGGCTGAAGTTATGGCCACCAAAAAGGCCGTCTTCCAAGAGAGAAATTTGAGATCAACCGTGGCAGCCGGTTCGAATAGGGGACCAGTCAAGGACTGTAAGACTAAGGATAAATCCCATGGGGGTACCACCTCTTTAACTGGAGGTCTAAGGAGGAAGGTACCCTTGAGGAAGGTCTTACACAGTTTGGAAGTGATAATAGGACCAGACTCTTGCCCCATATGGTAGTATGAGATTGCTGCCAGCTGTACCTTGACTGTGGAAGAACTAGCCCCCTGGTGAAAGAGAGAGGTTAGAAAATCTAGAATCGATGATATTGGGGCTGTAAACGGGTCTAAACGACGGTGTTTTGCCCAAATGGTGAAGCGTTTCCACTTACTCCGATAAACCTTCCTGGTGGAAGGCTTGTGAGCTGCTACAAGAATGGCTTTGACCAGTGATGAGATCCCGGGAGTCCTTATGAGGAGTGGAACTGGAGCAACCAAGCCGTCAGCTTGAGGTTGACCAGGTTCGTAGTCGGAAGACCGAGAGGATGAGAAATGAGATCCGGAATGGGATCCAAAATCCATGGTGGATACACTAGGTGAGACCATAGGTAAGGGAACCACATCTGACGAGGCCAGAATGGGGCAATGAGGATCATTCTGCTCCCCAGCTGCCTGGCTTTCTGTAACAATTTCAACATCAGGGGTAGAGGAGGGTAAGCATAAAGCAGACCGGGAGGCCAAGCATGAACTAGAGAGTCTCTCGGGGACTTCCCCGGAGGGGGGATCAGAGCGAAGTAATCGTTGCATTTCGTGTTTGAAGGAGAGGCAAAAAGATCGCAACAAGGTCGCCCCCATCGGGCAAATACTTGCTCTGCCACTCGGTGGTTGAGAGACCACTCGTAAGGAGTCAGGATAGTACGACTGAGCCTGTCCGCTAAAATGTTGGACCGTCCCGGAATGTGCATTGCTATGAGAAAGCGGTTGGTGGAAATCGCCCATTCCCACACTCTCATGGCCTCGCGGCAAAGGGGGAAAAGACCTGGTTCCCCCCTGTTTGTTGATGTACCAGACTACCGACATGTTGTCTGTCTGTATCGCAATTGTCCCTACCGGAAGAGAATTGTGTAGTGCTTGCAACGTCAAAAGCACCGCTCTCATCTCTAGGACGTTGATATGCAAAGAGGTCTCTACGTCGTTCCAAGTGCCTTGGACTGTTCTGCCTGAAAAATGCCCCCACCCCCCACCCCAGGCGAGAAGCGTCCGTGGTCATTGTGTCGACTGGTGGAGGTAGTGAAAAGGGAAGGCCCGTGTGGAGGTTGGGAGACTGGAGCCACCACAGGAGCGATTTTCTGCAAACCTTGCTTAAGGAAACGGGGTGAGACAGAGGGTTGCAAGACAGGGACCATTGTACCTGGAGGGTCCACTGTAGAACCCTCATGTTCAACCGGGCCAATGGTAGCAGAGGGATTGCAGCCGCCATAGATCCTAGGGTCCTCAGAATCAATTCTGCCGAAGGAGTTTGCAGATGAAGAATGGCCTGCACGTGTAACATCAGGTTCCGAAGTCGATCTGGAGTCAAGAACGCAAGCATCTGTCTGGAATCCAGTCTTGCCCCTATAAAATCTAGCATCTGTGTAGGGACGAGAGAGGATATGGTCATGTTGATGGTTAATCCTAATAGTGGAGCCAGACTGAGAAAATAGTCCCTGCCTGAGCAAAGTAGATGCCTTGTTGGGGCTGTGAGGAGCCAGTCATCCAGGTATGGAAAGACCTGAATTCCCTGGAGTCTCAGGTGGGCCGCTACTACCGCTAGGACCTTGGTGAACACCCTGGGGCTGAGGTGAGACCAAGGGAGGACACTGAATTGAAAGTGACTTGCCCCCAGCCGGAAGCGGAGGAACCTCCTGGAACGCCTGTCCACTAGAACGTGATAGTACGCATCCTTGAGGTCTATAGAGCACATCCAGTTGTCCTCCCGCAATAAGGGGAGGACGGATTGCAACGTGACCATTCAGAACTTTTGTTTGGGTACCACCAGGTTTAGGAAAGAGAGGTCGAGGATGGACCTCAAGTCCCCCATCTTTTTTGGCACCAGAAAGAACCTGGAGTAAAACCCTGATCCGACTTGATCTGGGGGGATGGGCTGGATGGCTCTTTTTTGTAGAAGCTGCTGAATTTCTGCAGCGGCCGCCTTCTTTTGACTGGGTGGGACGTCGGGAAGCCTTCTGATTCTGGGGTTGGCTATGAAGGGGATTAGGTAACCTCTGGATATAATGCGAAGCACCCAGCGATCTGTAGTTATGGACTCCCATTTTGCCAGGTGCTTGAACGCCCGACTGCCTCCAGAGTGGAGCAGTCGGGAAACCCCTCAGGGGTTCTGCATGGGCCTCTCAGAGAAAGGTTCTCTGGACCCAAAATTCCTCGGACCCCCTCTGCTTCTGGGGCGGCGTCCTCCCTGTCCTCCCTCTGCCACGAGAGCACTGGCTGTCCTGAGCAGACTGAGATTGATGCGATTTTCGGAACCACATCTTCTTCTGACCCTTTTGGTTCTTGGAAAAGGACCTCTGGGGCGCAGAGAAGCGGACTCCGACGGCAGACAAGGTCTTCCCGTCTTTCTCGCTCTGGACAAGAGTGTCGCGAACGGTTTTGCCGAACAGTGCAGAACCATCAAAAGGGGCATTCGCGAATGACGCCTTAAAGGATTCCGAGGAGTCACAGTGACGGAGCCAGGCCTGTCTCCTCATGACAAGCCTGACTCCGCCTGCTCTAGCGGCTCCCTCTGTAGCATGAGACAATAGCCGCATAGAGGTATTAGAGATAGAGCGGAAGGTGGCCATTCGGGAAGAGTACAAATCCTTATCTCCCTCCGACATGGACCCCGGGGGGGAAGCAGCGTATTCCTTAATTAGGTCCCGCTGCATCCTAATAACGTGCGCCATATACTTCAAGGCCCTCATAGAGAAGGTCACTGAACTGAAGGCCCGCTTCCCAAGACGGTCCATCGCGCGAGACTCCTTGCTCGGAGGATGAACCGTGGGGCTCTCTTGAGCCAAATCTTTCTTAGTGGCTGCAGCCACCAACATGGCATCCACAGGGGGACCTCTGCTCCAATGTGATCTCTCTGCAGGGGGGCTCAAAATTTTTGGCGCTTGGGGATCGGCTCTACGGTGTCCGGTTCCTTCCAAGCCCTAGAGGATATGAGATCCACCAGGGGGTCGGGTGGAGGGGACACCCAAGAGGTAGATGGTCCTGCCTCGAACGCCTCAAGGAATACGGACTCGTCAGAGGAAGCCTCTGATTTTGAGCATTTCCATGATGTCTCCAAAGGAGACATCCTCAGGGGGTGATCTCGGGGAGCCTCCCTTCATCCAAGTCCGTATCTTCTGTGAGACTCTCAGGGGAGTCTATGTGCCTCCTTTTGCACTTTGCCTTGTGGGGAATCTCCTCGAGGGGGGCTGTCCGAGGAGTCCTCACTGGCTGTAACCTGTTCCATTGGAACTCCTAAAGGTGCTGAGGCAGGCTGCCCAGAGGTCCGGATGAGGGGAGCCAGGACCAGATGAGGAGTGCAGAAGGGAGCCGAAGCCAGGACCGGAGGCCTGGAAGCACTCGACAGTGCCCTCTCCACCACTGCGAAAGCCGAGGGGGAGCCGCTCTCAGACGGATCCGAGATCCGACACCCACTCGGATCCGAAGCGGGGATCGGACCCGGCACCGAACGCCGGATCCGGCGACCAGTGTGCTCCGACCGGGACGGAGCCGAAAGCACACCGAATCCCTCGGATCCGAAGCTTGGCCCACGGCTCCGAGAGGTCGGATCCGACAGACTCGAGGGAATAGTTGGAGTCGACGTGCCCAGCACGGTCGGCTCCGACCTACCCCCGGATCCAACGTGGCTCGGCTTCAAGCCCGGAATGCGGGTCGGAGAAGGAGCTATAGGAGCGAAAAAAGGGGTCGAGGGGGGGGGGCAAGTGCACTCCCATCTGCATCTGGGCCTGGATGAATCTCATCATCATCCGGTCCATATCCGCACATCAGACATGCTAAAAGTGGACCTCGACGAGGCCACCGAGGCAGACCTGGAGTGTCGCCTCGATGACCTCGACGGGATCGATCACCTCCTCCTCGGGTCCCAGGGAGAAACAAGGGGATCGGATCCGAGGAGGAGGAGATCGAGAAGACTTGGACGGGGAAGCCCTCTTGGCGGGCGGGGCCGATAAAGAGTCCTCGGCCCGCCGCTTAAGGTGCTTCTCCGCTTCTCTTTCCTGGCCTCCCTATCCTCCGGAGCCGAAGCGGGAGGTTGAGTCCCGGTCAGAGGAAGGGAGGCAGGGGTGACTGCTACTGGGGGGGGGGGTAGCGGGCACCGAAGCACCGGAGGCCGAAGCAGAGTCTGGGGGTAGAAGGCCCGCCAGAACTAGCTTCGACCTTCGATCCTTGAGTGCCCTGGGGTTGAACGCCGAGCAAATCGCGCAACCCGAAGAGAGGTGTTCAACCCCAAGGCACCTAACGCACCGAGTGTGGCCATCAGCCGGTGAAAGCTTGTGACCACGCTCGGTGCATTTTGAAAAAATTGCCTTAGGGGCCTCCGACATACTGAAGGAAAGCACACTCACAAGGCCCCTAATTCAGTCACACACACACGCTATGACCAGCGGGGGAGGGAGAATTATACTTAAATTAAAACAAATAAGTTATATATATAAAAGGAGAAAGGGTAAACCTATCACACACACAACCAGTCACTCAGAAGAAAAAATACAAAAACTTTTAAAATACAAAAACTTTTTTCCTCACAAAACGCCAAGAGCTCTGAACCTAGCTGTTGCTTGAAGAGCGGCAAACTAGATCTGAGGTCAGTTAGGGCAGGCAGGGGATTATGGGTAAGTGGAGGAGCTAGGAGCTCGGATCTATGCTATGTTAGAAGTTGCCGGCTCGGATCCGAGATCGGATCCGTATCCCACAGGTTGCAGACAAATGAAGTTCCTACTTCAGATCAATTGTTAACTTTTTCTGACATCGGTTAGTGCAAGAAAAAAGGATCCCCAATGGGGTACTTACCTTTAGAGGACTTCAGCTTCAATTAGGAAGACGAAACTCAAGTAGTGGCCAACTGGCACTTGTGTGAACTGCTTCTGCTTTGTGCTCCGCTGCAAGAAAGACTGATGTAATGGCGTCGGCTGCCTTACTTTATACTACTGACGACACATCAGTCCTGAAGCGACAGCAACCGATGCAGAAATACTAAGCCTCTGGTATTCGGGCTGGCAGAGGGCTACCCTTGCAGGGGTAACCCAAATGTGATGACTGCAACAGTGAAACACTAAGAACATCTCATTGGTTAGACAGATGACCTTTTCTTGAGAAATGGAAGCATGCATGGTAGATTTGTACAGCTGACATCCATAGGTTCATAGGTAGGTACTAGGCCATTGGCCCTAAGGCCTATATAAGCCTAGCCAAAAAGGTACCCTGGTTTCGCCACCCAAGCTGTTGGGAAGGGATGAGCTAGGATTTTGTGTACTTGATAGTGAATCGCAGGAGTCAAACGTTGTACTGCAAAATGAAAGTGCCTTAGAAGAGTGTCCCTGGATAATGCCTTGAGTACAAGGTTGTCCATGTAGGGGAAAATTTGAATGCCTGAGTGCAGCAAAAAGCCACTACTGGAGCCAGACACTGTGAACACCCTTGGAGCTGTAGAAAGGCTAAAAGGCAAAGCAGTATACTGAAAATGGAATGACCACATACAAAACCAGAAAGATCCTGTGCAAAAACAAATGGAAATATGAAGATAAGCATCTTTTAAGTCTAAGGATACAAGAAAGGCTTGAGGGAGTAGAAAAGGTAGAAGAGTTTGCAGAGGCAACATTTTGAAGGAGGGCGCACTCAGAAAGACGTTTATCCTGGAAACAACCAGAATGGGCCTCCAATGGCCCTTCTCTCTGGGGACCAGGAAGAGCCTGGAATACCATCCTTTCCTCAACAGGATGGGAAAACTACTATGGCTCCTTGAAACAATAAGTCTTGCATTATGGCCTCTATGGTCATTAGGAGGGGAAGGAATCCCCCCTTGAGTTGGACTGTTTTACCAAGACATGGAGTAACCCTGCTTGATAATGTTTAGTACCCACTTGTCTGAGGTTACTGGTTACTGTTTCCTAGACAGGAAAGGAGAAAGTCTTTTTGAGAGTGAAGTGGCAAGGTGGGGATAGGTAGTCATAGGGGTCTGCTACTGAACTGAGGCTTTCCCGAAGAGGTATCCTCTGAGCTTTTTCTGGAAATCGTTTCTTGGAAGTTTTCCTTTGCCTATGAGGAATCTCAAGATCTCTCTTGGTGAAGGAGGTAGACTTAGTTGGATAAATTTTGTGGTACCTGGGAACAGAGGACAGCAGGATTTGATGTCAAACTTTCACAGTCTTGCCCTGTTCCTGCAAAGCCTTGAAGAGACTGTTAGCCTGACCACCAAAAAGTTATCCAAGGGAAAGTCTAAAATCTTAGACTTAAACTCTTCAGGAATAAGTTTGGCCCTGTAGCCAGGAATGGCACCTAATCAGTAAACCAGTGGTGACACCCTGGAAAAGGCATCCACAGCATCACTGCTACATTTTACACTATGCTTGGCTACTTGGGAAGCCTGGGCCACTACAGACTATCAGCTATTCTGAGTCTGGAGTCTGTGGCTCTGTGATGGCCTTACTTAAGGACTGTAACACAGAGAACAAGTATTTCATTATCCTAGTTTGACAATTTATAGCCCTAATGGCTAAAGGCTAAGGTGGAGGAAGTATACACTTTCTTGCCCATGTCCAAGGCTCTACCATCTTCGTCATTGGGGAGAGCATTAGTACCAGGGAGCAACTTGGAGGATTTGTCTAAAGACAGTGAAACTGTGGCTGGATTTTTCTATAGACGCTTGAGCTCATCAGGAACTTTAGAGAACCTATCTTATCTTTTTGGAAGAGGTGGCTGAGAATATGGAGCTGAAGAATTGGCCTGAAAGGCTTCCAGGTAAGCCTCAAGCACAGGGGGAATTGGAGGAGGAGCAGGGATGCCCATCTCCAATAAGCTGCATCTATCTCTTTTGCACCTCGGACACCTGTCTGGACTGCCATTCAAAATGTTTCAGCACGGTCTGCAAGGTTTCCTCAAAGGAGGCCTCTTCCAAGGGGGGTCTGGAGAGAGGGAATCTCCCCTCACCTGACGAAATCTCTTCTGGGAGTGTAACTGGGATGAACAATCAAGGGAAAGATCTGAATCCCTATCCAGTTCCTCATCAGAGGAAGAAGAATCTAAGGTCGGTTTATGTGGAATGGTCTGAGAAGTCACAAAGAGACAAGACTGCCTTGAAAAGCCTCAGAGAAAAATTTAAACTATGTTTCTTCCCTGAATGCAGAAGGGGACGTTGAGTGGTTAAAGTTTTTTTCTTTTTAGGGGTGATGTCTGCCTGAATAAGCTTAGGAACTTTGGCACATTTCTATCAGGGTTCCAACAATCTCTTATTGCACAAGAATCTGAGGAATTCTTTGAGGGTCTTCCAATACAATGGAGGACTCTGTCGTATGCAAGGCCTCAGGAGCCATACTGGCATCTGGCAGGGTAGTAGTAGAGGACTCATGAGAAGTTGTTTGGCTTACAGCAGGTTCGATCACCTCAGCAGGTATGTTTGATTACAAGATGACAGCTGGAGAATCCCCTCTTGGTCTCTTAAGCTTTTTCTTAGGTGGAGGTCTACATCCAGGCTTTCCAAAATAGTGGATTGGGCAACTTGTTTTAAGACATTGAGTCTTAAGAAAAGTATAAAGTGTGGACAACCTAGATCAGAAGGTTTTCAGAACGAATGACTGGCAGATGGAAAGTACAGTTGTGTACCTACCATAAATATAGACGTTCGAGTGTATTCACTGTGTTGCAGTCATTACTCTTGGGTTATCCTGCTGGTAGGCTACCCTCAGTCGGCCAGAATTCCAAAGTCTAGGTCCGACATCAGTTGCTGTCGCCTCTTCCCTGACGTCAGTGCGCCAGGGATATAAAAGATGCAGCAGACGTCATTTTCTTCAGTTTTTCTTGCCCCAGATGTCAGGTGCCCCCAAATTGGTAGGCTGAAAAAAATGCCAATAAAAATGCATGCACAAAAATAACATTTCCTTCATCTACAAACAAATACACCAAAAAGGTTGTATAGGATAGAGAAGTGCAGAAAAGTCCCAGCAAAGAAAAGGGGGATGGTGGGTGGGTAACCTGGACTGCAACAGTGAATACACTCGAACATCTACATTTATGGTAGGTACACAACTGTACTATGTTCATCGTGTTTCACTGTTGCAGTCATTACTCTTGGGTTGAATCGCAAAGCTGAGGATGGGTTGCTGGGGCTAAATAGGATTACAAGAGGCTATGAGTCCCTGCAGAACTGCAGTGGCAAAGCCTGCTCTGGAATTAAAGAGGTAAGTGGTAGTGCTTTGTGAAGGGTGTGCACTGAACTCCAGGTTGCAGCCTCTAAGATATCTTTGGTTGATACTCCTCTGAGGAAGGCTGCTGAAGTGGCTGCTGCTCTGGTGAAATGAGGCCTAATGCCCTTAGGCACTGATTTGCCATGTTGAGAATAGCAGAAACGGATGCAATGGCCTATCCATTTAGAAATAGTCTGTTTTGAGATAGCCTTTCCTTGTGACACTGCAGCATATGACACTAAAAGTTGTTCAGACTTTCTGAAAACTTTAGTTCTGTCCAAGTAGAAGCGTAACTGACTGTGTATGTCCAAAGAATGCAGAATTTTCTCACCCTTGTTCTGTGGATTTGGATAAAAGGTAGGTAAGTAAATGGCTTGGTTGAGGGCCACACTGGACACCACCTTAGGCATAAATGTGGGGTTTGTCCTCAGAGAAACCCTGTCTGGATGAAAAATGATGAAAGGTTCCACAGCCATGAGTGCTTGTAACTCAGAGACTCGCCTTGCAGAGGTTATTGCTAGGAGCAGAGCCATTTTCCAGGATAAGAATTTTATATCTGCTGTTGATGCTGGCTCGAAAGGAGGCAGTGTGAGTTTGAGGTCCCAGGCCAGAATTGGAGCTCTCCTTGGAGGCCTAATGTTTTTGGCCCCTCTGAAGTACTGCCTTATTAAAGGATGAGAAAAGATAGGTGGTTCCGTATTGTAATGAGCTGAAATGGCAGAGGCATGAATCTTAATTGATGAGAAAGAAAGGCCTTTGTTCAGCATCTCAGTTAGGTATTGTAAAATCTGAGGGATATTTGGTACACACGTGTCAATGCCTTGTTCCTGGTTCCAAGCACAGAATCTCTTCCATTTTTCTGCATAAGATTTTTCTGGTACTGGGCCTCCTGGCCTTCAAGATAACATCCATAACAGCTTTTGAAAGAGGAGTGTTCTGAATGGCTACATTATCCGCCATGATGCCAGATTTAAGGTCCTGAGTTGGCTGTGCAGGATCCGATTGTTTTGTTGGGTCAGCAAGTGAGAAGTTTGAGACAATGTCCATGCTGGACCTTGAGATAAGCTCTTTAGGATTGGGTACCAGTGCTTGTGTGGCCAGTCTGGTGCAATCAGTATCATTTTTGGATTCTCTTGTCTGACCTTTAGGATAACCCTGGGAAGGAGAGGCAGTGGAGGAAAGGCATATACTGTTAGATTTTTCCAGCTGAAGGATAGGGCGTCCACTTTCCATGCGTACTTGTGATAAATACTTGTGCAAAATCCCTGCAATTGGCAGTTGTGAGGGGAGGCAAATAGATCTATGTCCGGGCATCCCCATTTCCTTATTATCATGCTGAAGACTTGTGGATCCAGTTTCCATTTGTGGGGATCCATGAGGTTTCTGCTTAGTTCGTCTGGCAGAGTATTTGTTTTTCTTGGCAGGAATTGTGCTTGTAGGTGAACTTGAAAAGCCAATGCTGTGTCCCATAATGTCATTGCTTGTCTGCAGAGGGGGTATGAGTGTGTACCTCCCTGCTTGTTTATGTACCACATGACCATAGTGTTGTCTGTCTTTATCAGTAACTGTCCTGGATGAAGCAGGTCCTTGAAAGCTGTCAGGGCATTTTGAACAGCTAGCATCTCTTTTTGATTGATGTGAAGATGCATCTGGTTTGCAGGCCATGTGCCCTGAATACATTTTCCTGCCATATGGGTCCCCCAGGCATAATCTGATGCATCCGTTCAGTGTCTGTCTGGATGTGGGTAAACTGAATGGCAGACCCTTGTTGTGGTGACAGGCTTCTGCCCACCATTGAAACTCCTGTTGCAGGCAGGGAATGAGTGCAATTACTGTCTCCAGGCTGTGGCAATGCTGAGTCCAAACACTTTTTAGATACCATTGTAGTTTCCTCATATGCAGTCTGGCATATGGAATTAGTAGAATGCAGGATGCCATGAAACCCAAGGCCTGCAGGATTTTCCTTGCAGATAAGTGGGTTTTTGTTGCCAATTTCTTGAAGTAAGTAGTCAGTTGCTTTTGTTTGTCTGGCATGAGATAAGCCATCTGGGCAGTTGTATTTAAGCTTGCACACAGGAATATTATCTCTTGAGAGGGCACTAGTTTTGATTTCTTTTCGTTTACTGTGTATCCTAGGCCAATTAGTGATCTTTTTACAAACGCCAGATGCTTTAGAAGAATGTCTTTGTTCTCTGCTTGAATTAGGCAGTCGTCCAAATAGGGATATATTTGAATTCCTTTTTGTCTGCAAAACGCAATTACTGGTGCCAGGCATTTTGTGAAGACCCTGGGCGCAGTGGATAAGCCAAAGGGCAGTGCAGAGAATTGGTAATGCATTGAGCCAGCTATGAATCTGAGGTATCTTCTGCAAGATTGTCTGATTGGAACATGCAGGTATGCCTCTTTTAGGTCCAAAGTTACGAGCCAAGCCTTCTTGCCCAGCATGGGCAGTAGCTGTTGTAGAGTCAACATCTTGAATTTTGGAACTTCCAGAAACGTATTTAGTATAGACAGGTCCAGTATTGGTCTCCAAGTTTTGTCCTTTCCGGGTACTAGGAAAAGTCTGGAGTAAAATCCTTGCCCCTGCTCTTATTGTGGTACTTGCTGAATGGCCCTTATGTCCATGAGGGCTGTAAACTGTTTTTGTGCCTCTGCCCATTGATTGTGTAGCAGGTCTCACATACCTTTTGACCTTGTGAAAATGGAACCTGTAGCCTTGGGACACTATGTTCAGGACCCACTGGTCTTGGGTAACCATTTGCCAATTTGATGAAAAAAAGTGCTAGTTTTCCCCCTAAGGGGGCTGCCAAAAGAAAATTGCTTGGATTTGGTAGAGGAAAGTCATTGGGACTGTTTCCTGTAAGGCTGTGATTTGTCTTCTCCGCTTTTGGAGGTAGGAGCACCCCATTGTTTAGGCCTGTATAAGCCTTGGGGCTGAGATCTGCCTCTCGGACGCCTGTATTTGTCTCTTTGTGGTCTGTCTGACACTGGAAAGGACCAATTTTTAGAAGGCCAGTTCCTGCTAAACCTGGGTGGCTTTACCTGTAAGAAATCCCTGACTGTCTGCATGGATTTTGCTTTATCCTCCATTTTTTTCAACACCTCTTCTGCTTTAGTACCAAAGCAAGTATCATGCTGTAATGGTGCATCTAATAATTTTGCTTTAACATGATCAGGCAGATTCTGTTCCTTTAACCAAGCATGCCTTCTAATAACAGAACCTGTAACAGCGCCCTGCAAGAGGCCTCCAGTGAATCACAACCACATTGCAAAGTATGCTTTCCCACTTGTTCAGCTGCATGCAATAAATCCTGCAATTCCTTGTTCTCTGAACATTCAGTATTTGTCAACAATTTCTGTTTAAGCAGTGACATTAAATATTGCTGATATTTAAGCATATGAAACTGACAATTTAAAGCCCTTACAGCCAGGGTAGCAGAAGTGTAGACTTTTTTCCCCATCTGTCTAGAGCCCTAGAATCCCTATCAGAGGGGACAGGGTTTTTTGCAGTGGAAGCTTTAACCCCTTTGGGACCCTGAGATATAGTTTCTGGGTCAGCAGCGGGGTTTTTATATAGGAATTTATGAGAATCCGGGACCCTGTAGTATCTGCCTGGCTTACCAGGTGCAGGGGGGGTAAGGAGTCAGGGGACAGACCAGACTTTGAAAATACATCATCTACAATGTCTAGAACAGGTGGAATAGCAAGGGGTCTGTGCTGAGGAAGTAGCAGAAATTCTCTGAGCCTTTTCTTAGATACAGAATAATCTTGGCTCTCCCAGTGGAAATGCTCCCTCATGGTATGCAGGGTTTCCCCAAAAGAATAATCCTCAGGAGGAGAGGCTGAAGGAATGGATTCTTCAGCATCAGAATCCTCATAGGGAAGCATGGAGTAATCCTGTTCAGAAGAGGAATCAGAGGAAATTGAAACCTGATCAGAAGAATCATACTCTGTCTCTTGCCTAGGCCTCTTATCAGGAGGGGGATGGGAGCCCCTGATCAAAGTAATTAGGTCTTCGGCCATTTTGAGCATCTGTTTTTTAAGCATGGAAGTCTGAGTAGGAGAATGCTGTACTTGTTTCTTTGTCTTTAGAGCTGCTTTAGTCTTTGTCTTTGAAGCTGAAGATGGCTTAATATATAGTTGTGTAGGTCTGAAGACACCCTCAGAAGCCAATGCCTGCTCAGAGGCTCCGGACCCATCTGAGGGAATGATTTCCGAGTGTCCAATACCTTGAGTACCCAGAGGCCCAGTTGGTTCCACGTGGGAGTCGGAAGCGGCCTGTGGCTCTGAGGTAGTGGGCGCCAGGGGATGCAAAAGCGCCTCACTGAGAACCGGCAACTGGCCTAGCAGAGGCCTCATCGTCGGTTTTGGACCTCGGATGCTTATCCTTATCCTTGCGTTTTTTGTAAACTCCGGTTGTCGGCTGGTCCGACGGCATTATATAACTAAATTATATAACTAAATCTCCAGCCAAAGTAATGAAATGCAAAATCAAACCGACGCTTAATAGTGCGTTGGTTAAATCTAGCACAAAACCGACAGCTAGCAACATTGTGATCAGGGCCTAGGCAAGGAATACAGTAAGAGTTAAAATCCTTATGAGGTATTTGCTTCCCACAAGAAATACAATTGTTAACTTTTTCTGACATCCGTCTGGAGCAAGAAAAAAGTTTCCCCAACGGGGTACTTCGCTTTAATGAAGAATTCGTATTTGAAAATCTCAGGAGTCGGCCGACCAGCACTTGCGAACTGCTTTTGCTTCGGGCACCTCGCGGCAAGAAAGGCATCTTTTATACCCCTGGCGCACTGATGTCAGGGAAAAGGAGACAGCAACCGACGCCGGACCTAGACTTTGGAATTCTGGCCGACTAAGGGTAGCCTGCCAGCAGGATAACCAAAGAGTAATGACTGCAACAGTGAAACACGATGAACATCAGGGCCTAAACAGAACAAGCACTTGGTGTGTAAGTCTTTGTATGGAATTTGTTTACCACACTCACACTTACCTCTCCTAGCTGACATCTTACAATTAATAGCAAGACAGAGAAGAAATCTGAATGCTCCTCAACAGGGCACTTATCTGATATGACAAGCAAAACTATGGTACCTAGTGAACAAATGATTACAGCATGTACAGTGCAACAACCTACATTCAGGCTGGTGGCAAGATAGTCTGAGGATCTCGTATGTATGTACGCTTTTATACCCTGATGTCTATGAGCGGAGGTCATCGCCTGGATGTATGAAGGTAAAGCTTTGGTATCCCAGACAGATGTCAGTGAGCTATAACCCATCTGTTAATACTGCAACAGAGAAGCTGATGTCCTGACAGAGTCCATCAATAATGAACATGCACCTAACACTATCATAAATGTTCCTGCCAAATTAATGTGTATTTTTTTTTCTTTTCTAACAGTCACCTGGAATATTCCATGGGTTTGTACTTATTTGTCTTTCTTTCTTCTGCTCTATATGACATGGCAAACAAGCCATGCATACACACTCAATTCTCAGAACACTCCATTTTTTTCATGTCCCATTTTTGTAATTAAGTGAAAGCACAGAATGTCAACATTTTAGTGTACTGGCTGTTAAACTATTAACACTGTCCATCTTTGAGAAATGGGCCATCTGAATTAAAGGGAAAAGATAAACTTCAACTGTTTTCATACCTTCCTATTTCAGAGTCTATGAAACCTTGTATAAAGTACATTTAAAGATTGGTGAAATGGAGGAGGAGGTGGTAACCCCCCCCCCCCCCCCATGAAAATGTGTATTTGTTTTTTGTGATGTTTGTTCATATATTTTGCATTTCAGATATTTGGTTTATGATGTTTTTAGTCCTGACACAACAAACTTTATTCTGCTATGAAATTTTCATTCTCCTCATCTAGCTTTAGCCACCAGATTACAGCTTCTAGTTAGCATCTAAGTTTTAACAATGTCAGGTTGATTTACATGGAGTTCCTCTGATAGAACTTTGCTTAGTTGATAAGGAACTATAACTCAAGTATGCCATAAGGCAGAATCCTTTTCCACTCATAATTCATTTATTCTACAATAAAACATTTTCCAACTTTAAGCACCGCTTGCTGCTGGAGTGGGCCAGCTTTCATCATAAAACGATAACACTCAGGGCAGTTTTAGATCACTTCTTGTTAAGCCTACAATGAAATCTGATTCAGCAGGAATGTGCCAAAAATTTACTTCAACCAAACTGTTAATAGCAGAATAATTTTATAGCACCACCTAAAATTTAAAAAGTCACAAAGTACAAACTGAAGCAGATAAACACAAAAGCCAGAAGTAGTAGCTGAACTGAACCCACTCAAAGTATTGCAGGCTGCAAATCACCACACAGTTGTAGAATGCAGAATCCACTTTATTAACTTCAGACAAAAAATCCAAGGATGAGCGCTTTCGCCCAGAAAGATCTAGACCTCATCAGACAATTTACCCCACATAGTTACTTCCTTCTTATACAGTCCAAACAGGAAGTTCCACCCAGTTATAAACTTATCAATTATGTCATTAAAAGCACAATATTTACAGTCACTGAATTTAAAAAGCAGACAAACTATACAAACTGAAAAAGTTCATGGAACACACCACCCTAAAAACACACTATATATATATATATAAACACTGCTTCATAAAAATGAAAATTTACAATAAATATTTAAATATGTTGAATGTGTTAAAGAAGAAGAGTTTTTGATGCAGATGGTCTTTCGTACTCTTAAGAAATGTCTCAATGAATTGCTGCATCTTTGCCTTAGAATGAGGCATCACAAACAGTTAAAACTGTTAACTCCTCATCATAGAGCATGAATACCTTATCAAGTGTCAAGTATTTCTTTGCATTTTCAGAAAGTTCTTTTTCTCCCAATGTTTAAAAAGCCATGATGCATTATCTTTCAGAAACTTGCATAGTGGAGTTAATGCTGCACTTTAAACATAACATACTTTCCATGCTAAATAATCAAGCCAAGAAATGTGTGGAATTCTTACTAACATGCTTTGGAATGGGGAAGTAACCTGCCAGAAACATTCATAGGAGGTTACTAGGCTAGCGGCCCTACAGCCTTTAAAAGCCTAGCCATGTTAATCCCAAGTATTCCCATTTGTTGTTTTTGGGTAGTTCAGAGACGAATTTATGAACAGAGTGGGTCTGTGATCAACATCGGCTACCCCTATCCACGAGGGACACGGGTGTCACCCTAGGGGGTATATTTGCAGTCTCCCATCCAATTATCTAGGTTGCGTTTGAATAGGGTCAGTGAGAAACTCTGTTTTATGTGAAAAGTCAGTCAATTCCAGAGAAACGTCAGTCTCTGGGAGATTCATCTGTCTTTCCTGCATGTTTTGTTAATGCCACAAGCTAGGTTGAGATCCCTAGAATGAGTGACAATTGTGCCATTAGATTTGTGGATGCGTAGCATTTCCATTAGGGCAGGATCAGACATTGCCCTACATTCCAGGCACAAATCATCTCTAAGCAGACTAATAAGATACAGAATAAAGTGACAGGGCTTTCAAGGCTGTCCATGCAGATCATGGTTTGGAGTCCCTGTGTTTTCTTAAGAAGAAACCTCTGAGGTCTCTCCAGCTGTTGCAAGTGTCTGGTGAGGTACATGCAAAAGGGTGCATTATACTCTATTAGTGGTCTTATGAGGGCCGAATACAGTGGAGTTATTACATCCCTTGACCTGGATGCTATACTTTTGGTTATGCGGTACACTACGTAGAAGGCTTTCCTTACCACTGTGGAAACTTGGTGGTCAAAGTTCTGATTGCTATTAACCTGTGTTCCCATGTCTCACACCACTGGGCTGGAACTCAAGGGGGTGCTGTCAATACTGTAATTTGTAAAGAATTTCATTTTGCCAAAGGGAATACTAATGCATTTTTTTACATTTAGTTTTAAGCCATGGCTTTAGATTACTCATTTGCTTGTGTTAACCCTTCTTGTAATATGATGACATTGTTGGGGGACTCAATGATTGCTCTCAGTTTGCAATCATCAGTGGATTTCGTGAGCCAATGGTTATCTGCTTTGGCATGGCCTTCTGAGAAATAGATGCCAAACAGTAAGGGGCCCAGCAAAGACCCCTGTGGTACTCCACTGGTGACGGGTCTACTGGTGGAGGTGGAGTCACCAATTTTGACTGCGTGTGTGTTCTGTTGGTGAGCTAACTAGCTACCCATCTTATAACCTAAGTGTTAATCCCTATCTGGTAGAATTTATCAACAATATCACGGGGAATGTACTGAAGGCTTTGGCAAGGTTGAGATAAATGTGCACTGTCTTACCTTCGTCCATGGCTTTGATGACCCTCTTGGCCGAGGTAACAGCCACCAAAAAAGCCGTCTTCCAAGACAGAAACATAATATCACACTTAGCCGCAGGCTCAAAGGGAGGTTGTGTCAGGGACTGCATCACCAAAGTAATATCCCATGGAGGAGAAGGATCTTGGAAAGGAGGCCTGAGCAAGAAAACTCTCTTAAGATAGGCCATGCACAGCCTAGAAGAAAATGGGGGGCTTTCACTTAAGTGGAAGTTGGATATTGCCACCAATTGAAGTTTAATCATCAAGAAGCTAGTCCCTTGTTGAAACAGAGAGAAAAGGAACGATAAAATGTCAGGAATAGAAACTGAATAAATGGATCTATGTCACGCTGACAAGCCCACAGAGAGAATCTCTTCCATTTGCTGGAATAAACCTTTTTAGTAGAAGGTTTTGGGATGATAATACAATGTCCTTCACAGAAAAAGACAGTTGGAGCTGGCTGACAATCCCTGGAACTGGAGGTACCAAGCTGTCAGCCGAATGGACTGAAGTTTGGGAAGAGAAAGCCCCCATGGATGGGAAATGAGATCCTGGGCTGGATCTAATATCCAAGGTGGATATTTCAGATGAGACCAAAGGAGGGAGAACCACGTCTGACAAGGCCTGGAGGGGGGCAATGAGAATGAGTCTTCAGGCAACACGCTTTCTGTAAGACTTTGGGAATGAGGGTAGCTGGATGATAGGCATACAAATGACCCGGTGGCCAATAGTGGACCAGAGCATCCCTGGGAGACTCCCCCTGTGGGGGGGGGGGGGGATCAGGGTCAAGCATTTGCTGTATTTGTGACTGATCGGGGAGGCAAACAGATCACAGCAAGGGAGACCTTAAAGGTCGAAAATCTCCCTTGCCAATGACTGGCTTAGGGACCACTCCTGGGGGCTCAGGATAGACCTTCTGAGCCTGTCTGCCAACATGTTGGAATCGCCGGGAATATGCATTGCAAGAAGAAAGCGCCTGGAGGAAATCGCCCATTCCCACACCCTCATGGCCTCTCTGCACAGAGGATATGATCGTGTTCCCCCCGTTTGCTGATGTACCAGACTACCGCCATGTTGTCTGAACTCCCATAGGCCTGAGAGAGAGAGACAGTCCTGGAAGGCTTGCAACGAGAGGAGGACTGCTCTCATCTCTAGAACATTGATGTGCAACTTGGTCTCCGTTGGGGACCACGTGCCTTGGCCCACCCTTCCCTGAAAATGTCCCCCCACCCGAAAAGGGAGGCATCTGTGGTCACCGTGGGCTGTGGCTGGGGAAGACAAAAGGGTCGCCCTACCAGAAGGTCTTAGGACTGCAGCCACCATGCTAAGTGATGCCGGCAGATCTGAGAGAGACTGTCATGGACATAGGATGGAGATGAGCTGACTACTGCATTGCAAGAGTCCACTTAAGAACTCGCATGTGATACCTGGCAAAGAGAACCAGTTGAATTGCTGCTGCCATGGAACTGAGGGCTTGTAGGATCAAATGGGCAGGAACACTCTCCCGATCCAGAAGAAGCTGGACGTGTTCCCGAATTGAGTCTACCCTGTATGGGGAAAGAGCTGCAGTCTCCGACACAATGTCCAGAAGAACCCCTAAAAATTCCAAACTCTGGCACGGAGCAAGAAGAGATTTGGAAAGGTTGACTGTAATGCACAGGTCTCGAAAGAAGCAGAGAGAGTAATCTGTGGCATGAATGAGTTGATCCCTTGTGAGAGCTGTGAGGAGCCAATTTTCCAGGTACAGAAAGACCTGAAACCCCTGCAGTCAGAGATGGGCTGCTACCACTACCATACATTTGGCGAACACCCTGGGGGCTGAGGTGAGACTGAAGGGCAGGGCTCAGAACTGATAGTAACTGGGCCCCAACCAGAAGTACAGGTATCTCCTGGAGCATCTGTCGATTTTTATGTGATAGTACGCATCCTTGAGATCCACTGAGCAAATCCAATCGTCCTTGCGCAGAAGGGGAAGAATGGACTGAACAGTGACCATCCGGAACTTCGACTTCTTGACTGACAAGTCCAAAATAATGACGTCTAGAATGGGACGCAGGTCCCCGGTTTTCTTGGGCACTAAAAAAGAAGCAACAGTGGGTTCCGGACCCTGGTTGTCCTGTTAAAACCTCCTGGATGGCACTTTTTGAAGAAGGTCTTGAACCTCTGTGAGAGTTAACTCCCTTTGGTGAGGTGGAACATCCAGGAGTCATTTTTGAATTGGAGGGGGCTGATCAAAGGATAAGAAGTATCCCCTGGACACAATGCTTAGTACCCACTGGTCTGAAAAAACAGCAGCCCAAGCCAGGGAGTGCAAGGACATACGGCCACCAACTGCCTCCAGGGCAGGACAGTCGGGCAGTACTTCAGGAGCGCTATGGGGGTTTCTCCGAGAGGGGTTCTCAGGAACCCTGATTTTGTGGGCCTCCTCTGCCTTTAGGGTGGAGTCTGTTATCAAATCCCTTTCCTTGGCCAGAAAAAAAGGATTCCTGAGGAGCATCTTGGAAGGAAGACTGAGCCCTGCAGAACCACAACTTCTTACTACCCTGGTGATTCTTGGAAAAAGAAAGCTGGGGAGTCAAAAACTTGATCCTCACTGCAGACAAAGTCTTTCCCTCCTGCTTGTTTCTGTTCAAGCTTTCCTTGACAGAAGGACCAAACAAAGATCTGTCAAACAGGGCATTGGTAAAGGACACCTTGAATTTGTCTGCAAACCCTCCAAGGTGAAACCAGGCAAGGTGCCTGATAACAATGCCTGTGGCCTTCAACCACATAAGAGATCAACCTCATTGAGGCGTTAGCAAGGGATGTGAGAGTAAAAAGCTTTGGAGAGACTAGCGTAAGGCTCTCCGGAGGCAGCAACTCTGAAAAGGAAGAGGAAAGATCTGACATCAAATCCCTTTGCAGCCATAAGAAAAGTGCCATATAATTCGTAGTCCTCAGTCCGAACGTAGCTGAGGCATACACGTATTTCCCAACAACGTCAATTGCCGGTGACTCTCTATTTGGGTGATGAACCATAGAGCTCTGTTCTGCGAGCTTCTTTCTGGTGGCTGCGGCAAGTGCAATGGCATTAACTGGGACACCTTTGCTCCAAAAGGCTTTATCCTTAGGTGGACTGAGGAATTTGGAGACTGGTTCTACTGTGTCTGGCTCCTTCCACACCCTGCTGGAAATAAGCTGGATGGGCTCATCCGCAGGGGGAGACACACAGAAGGAAGATGGGCCCATCCCTACGGCCTTCAAGAATATGGATTCCTCGGAGGAGGGGTGGGGGGAAACCAACCACCCCCACTCTTTCTGGATTTCACGGATATCCCCAAAGGACACCTCCTTAGACGGAAGTCTGAGGGACCCGTCCCCTTCCTCAAAATCTATGAACTCAGTGAGGGACTCTCGAGGGGAGTCCAAGTGCTTTCTCTTGCACATCCTCTTCCAAGGAGGCTCCTCCACCATGGGCTCTGGGGAGGACTCCGAAGTGGACGGTACCCCAATGGGGGTAATGCCCTTCTGAAGACGCTCACAGAAGGGCTGACCCAGAACGGATAATGAGGACTCGCCACCCAAGGCAAAACAAGGTGGGAAGGTCCAGAGCCGAGGTAGAGGCTGCCGACCACTCAGACAGTCCTCTCTATCGCCTGTAAGGCCGACGGACTGGAGGAAGCCCCACTCTCAACCCTTTGACCGGGCCAGAAGGGGGTACCCTGACAAAGCATTGACGTCCATGGACAATATTGGTCCCAAGCTGTCCAAAGCAGAAGCCCCCAAGGGAAGGGAATGGTCCAAACACTCTGGACCGGATCCTCCATCTCAGTGGCCCCCATGGATCTCTCGGGCCTGAGGCACTGCCAGGTCCAAGGGCAATAGAGCTGAACTTGCCAGGGACCCAGGCGGTGTGGGAATGGAATCACTACCTGACACCAACTTCTCCCTGGGCATACTCTGACCCTGGGGAACTGAACTAGCATGAGTCAGACAAGGAGAGAGGAGTTCTGACAAAGGTGATTAGCCCCTCGGCAAGTGGCTAGTGTATGGTAACAAGCCAAGTTCAATTTGGGCTTTGAGGAAGCTCCTCATAATCTGATCAGTGTCTGACGGGAGCAAACTTTTGGTAGACCTGGAGGAAATGTTCTTGACTGAGCTGAAGGTCTGCGGTCTCTGGAGGAGGACCTACTGGACCGTCTCAGATCCGACTTTCTAATAGTGGCTGGGGCATCATCAATAGCAATAGGCTCTGAGGAAGCCGTCGGATCTGACAGCCTGGATGGATCCAAGGGCAGTAAAGATCCCACAGATGGGTCCAATGGACCAGTCTGATCCAAGAGGGTTTTGGACCTGATCGGATCCGGGGACCTTTGAGGAGTCGGATCAGACTGTGGGAGCTGAGGTTCTCGGAACCGAACACCCCGGAGCTGATGATACCAAGGCTGGACTCAGATCTAAGGAACTGGGATCCGAGAGCCTCGTCCTTTTGCAGGAGAGTCCTGAGAGGAAGATGGCTTTCTCTTGGGATTTGAAGGGGCTTTAGAGGGGGAACCCGACACCAGGGGACCTCCTTTAGCAAGCCCTTTAAAGCAACAACTTATTTCTATGGTCTAGGAAAGCCCTGGGGTTGAATCCCACACAGATATCCCATTCAACCTCTAAATGGGGGCTCTCCTAGTAGACGCACTTATCATGCGTATCGGTGGGAGCTAACTTCTGACCGCACGAGGAGCAACGTCTGAACCCAGAGGGTTTGTCCAACATCCTAACACACAAACCCCCCAGCGCACACAAACACACACTCACCCAAAGGAAAGGAGGAGCGGGAAAAAGAGAGAGAGAGAGAGAGAGAGAGGAAGGAAGGACGGGAACTACCACTAATGGGGAAAGGTGGGAAACCTAGGAAAAAATTTAACAGACCAACCAACGGCTAACAGAGGGGAGGGAACTAGCTACTAAAAGATAAAACAGAGAAGGAGAGAGAAAAAAATCCCAAGAAATACAAAATGGAGCTAGTTATCTTTAAAGAAGACTTGAGCTTCAGAGAATACGTCCACTCACAATTCGCAGCAAATGAGATCTGAGGATTATGGGTAGCAGAGGATCTTGGGAGGGGAGGAGCTTAAGCTCAGGAGCTGTTGCTTGCACTGCCGGCTCAGATCCGAGGTCAGACAAAAGACCCATCTGTGATCAATAATGACACGGATAGCATCAGATCTACCGTTAACAGAGCCAAAGTGGGTTGGGTCCAGCATTTGGAGGTCACCTATGTTCTTGCTGATAAAGTCCAAGATAATTCTTTCCATGGCCTTGCAGACAATATTTGTAAGACTTATGGGTCTGTAGTTCCCAGGAACAGTTGATGCCCCCCCCCTTTATGCAGGAGGATTACTGTTGCTGTTAACCATTCTGCAGGAACATAGCCAGTTCTCAAGCTATGATTAAAGAAGGTGCCGAATGGCTCCACTAGGTCTTGTTTTAGATTGTTTAGTAAACAACAGAGGATAGTGTACTTCTTTGTGCTGGTCCCAAGCCCGGATAAATGGGGAGGGTTGCATCAGGAAGGGCATTCAGTGTAAAACGTTTGCCAAATGAGGACAAGAATACAGATTTACATACTGGATCAGTCGAGGCCCGGGTTAAAAATGACCGCCACCAGTATTATTAGCGGAAATTGGGCTACTGTTGATAGAAGAAGAAGAAGAGGGGAAAGGCATGCCCAAATGCAGGAAAGGAGGAGAAAGGTTAGGAGTATGGTAGTGAGGGTAGGAACTTTGAATGTTGGCAGTATGACTGGTATAGGGAGAGAGCTAAAGTACAGTTGTGTACACTTACCATAAATGTAGATGCTCGAGTGTATTCACTGTTGCAGTCATTACATTTGGGTAATCTGCTGGCAGGTCGCCCTCAGTCGGCCTGATTAACAAAGTATTGAGTCCTGCTTCAGTTGCTGTCCCTTCTTCCATGACTTCAGGTCGTCAGGGGTATAAAACATGCAGCTGATGCCATTACATCAGTTTTTCTTGCCCCAGATGTCAGGTGCCCCCCAAATGGGGAGCCAAATATTTAAGTAATTAAAAACACAAATATATATATATATCCAAACTAAAGCAAATACACCAAAAAGGCTTTTATACATAGTAAAGGAAAGTATAAGTATAGAAAGAGAAAAAACAGGGGGGGTTGGAGTGAGGGTAACCAAGACTGCAACAGTGAACACACTCGAACTTCTACATTTATGGTAAGTGTACACAACTGTACTATGTTCTTCGTGTTTCACTGTTGCAATCATTACATTTGGGTAGATTCCCAAAGCTATGGTTGGGAGGATGGATCTATACAGCATTAGGACCAGCTATAAGGCCCTGCAGGACAGCAGTGGCAAAGCCAGCTCTGGATTTAAAGAGGAGAGGTAAATGGTAATGTTTGGTGAACGTATGAACTGAGCTCCAGATAGCAGCTTCTAGAATGTCTCTGGTAGGAACACCTCTGAGAAAGGCTGTAGAAGTAGATGCAGCCCTAGTGGAATGAGATCTGATCCCCTGGGGGATAGTTTTACCATGGTGCATATAGCAGAAATGAATACAATGGCTTATCCATTTGGAAATAGTCTACTTTAAAATAGCCTTTCCTTCTGCCCCTGCAGCAAATGCCACAAGTAGTTGATCAGATTTTCTTAGAGATTTTGTTCTGTTTAAGTAAATTCTAAGCTGTCTGTGTACATCCAATGAATGCGGAATCCGCTCACCCTTGTTCTGTGGACTGGGAAAGAAAGTTGGCAAAATGAATGGTTTGATTAAGAGCCACACTGGATACCACCTTAGGCATGAAGGATGGATTGGTCCTGAGACACACCCTGTCCGCATGAAAAATAATGAAAGGCTCCACTGGGATAAGAGCCTGTAATTCGGAAATCCTTCTAGCTGAAGTGACTGCTAAAAGGAAAGCTGTTTTCCAAGACAGAAATTTTAAGTCTGCAGTAGCAGCTGGCTCGAAAGGAGGAAGAGTAAGTTTTTCCAATACAAAGTTGAGGTCCCATGCAAGGGTTAGAGCTCTCCTGGGTGGTCTTAAGTTTTTGGCCCCTCTGAGATACTGCTTTAGCAGAAGATGAGAGAAGAGGGGAGGCTCTGTGTTGTAATGAGCTGAAAAGGCTCAGGCATGGATTTTTATGGAAGAAAAGGACAGGCGCTTGTGAATCATCTCAGTTAAGTATTGTAAAATTTGAGGAATACTGGGCACTGCTGTGCTTATCCGTTGTGATGGATTCCAGGCACAAAATCTTTTCCGTTTGTCAGCATAAGATTTTCTAGTACTAAGCCTTCTTGCCTCCAAAATGACATCCATCACCGATTTGCTGAGGGATGCTAAGGGTGAATTTAGGTGATCAGCCACTCTGCAAGATTCAAAGTTTGGAGCGGAGTATGCAGAATTTGGTTGTTCTGCTGAGACAGTAAGTAAGGTGTCTGAGGCAGGTGCCACGGTGGAAGGTGTGACGCAAGGCGCAGAGAGTGGGCACCAGTGTTGGCAAGGCCAGTCTGGAGCAATCAAAATCATTTTTTGTTTGACTTTTAGTAGAACTTTGGAGAGCAGAGGCAGAGGGGGAAAAGCATATACTGATGGGTTTTTCCAGCTGAATGATAGAGCATCAACTTTCCAGGCTTTTTTGTGATGAATTCTTGTGCAGAATCTGTCCAACTGATAGTTCTGGGGTGAGGCAAAAAGATCTATGTCTGGACTCCCCCATTTGCGTGTCAACATGTTGAAAGTCTGTGGTTCCAGTTTCCATTCATGTGGGACCATGAGGTTTCTGCTTAGTTCGTCTGCCAGAGTATTCAGCTTTCCTGGCAGGAATTGAGCTTGTAGCTGTATTTGATAGGTCAAGGTCGTGTTCCACAATGCCATGGCTAGTCTGCAAAATGGGTAGGAGTGTGTACCCCCCTTGCTTGTTTATGTACCACATAACTGCGGTGTTGTCTGTCTTTATTATTAATTGTCCTGGATGAAGGTAGTCCTTGAAGGCTGTCAGTGTATTCTGTACAGCTAGCATCTCTTTTTGATTGATATAAAGGTGCATTTGATTTGGGCTCCATTTGCCCTGAATGCACTTCCCTGCCAGATGAGCCCCCCCCCCAAGCATAGTCTGATGCGTCTGTAGTTAAGAGTTTGGGCGGCAGGGGGTGGAGTGAATGGCAGTCCCTTGTTTTGGTGGCAGGCCTCTGCCCACCATAAGAACTCTAGTTGCAGGCAAGTTATGATAAGAATCATTGTTTCCAGGCTGTGACAGTGTTGACTTCATAAACTTTTTAAGTACCACTGAAGATTCCTCATATGCAGTCTTGCATATGGAATTAGAAGAATGTAGGAGGCCATGAACCCCAAGGATGCAGAATTTGTCTTGCAGATAGCAGGGTTTTTGTGGCCACCTGTTTGAAGTAAGTTACCAAATGAATTTGCTTTTCTGGCATAAGGTAAGCCATCTGGGCAGTTGTATTCAAGCTTGCACCCAGGAATGTAATTTTTGAGAGGGTAGCAGTTGTGATTTCTTTTCTTTTATTGTGTACCCTAGACAAGTTAGAACCCTTTTTACAAACTCCAGATGTTTTAGATGAATGTCCCTGTTTTCTGCTTGAATTAGACAGTTGTCCAGATATGGATATATTTGAATATTTGTCTGCAAAATGCAATTACTGGAGCCAAGCACTTTGAAAAGACCCTGGGCGCAGTAGATAAGCCAAAGGGCAGTGCAGAGAACTGGTAATGCAAGTAGCCTGCTTTGAAGCGGAGGTATCTTCTGCAAGATTCCCTGATTGGGATATGCAGGTAAGCCTCAAGTCTAGAGTTACCAACCAGGCATCTTTGCCTAGCATAGGAAGTAACTGTTAAAGAGTCAGCATCTTGAATTTTGGAATGTCCAGAAATGTGTTTAGAGTAGATAAGTCCAGAATTGGACGCCATGATTTGTCTTTTCTGGGTACCAGGAAAAGTCTTGAATAGAAACCTTGTCCCTTTTCCTCTTCTGGAACCGGTTGAATAGCCCCCATGTTCATGAGGGACAGTACTTGTTTCTGGGCCTCTGCCCACTGATTTGGGGGCAGGTCTGGCCATCCGTTTGGGATTGGCAACGTGTGGAAATGAAATCTGTATCCCTGGGTTACTATATTTAAAACCCATTTGTCACGGGTTATAAGTTGCCAGTTTCTTGCATGAAGTGCCAGATTTCCCCCCAAAGGGGCGGCCAAAAGGTAAGTGCTTGGTAAGTGTAAAGGGAAGTAATTAAGACTGCTTACCATAGAGAGGTGCCTTGTTGTTTCCAGATTTGGAGGAGGCACCCCATTGTTTTGTTCTAAAAGTCCCTTGTGACTGAAACCTGGAGCCTTTGGAATGTCTGGGTTTGACTTGAGTGGCTCTCGAAGGAACTGAAAAGTGCCAGTGCCTACTAAATCTTGGAGGTTGCACTTTCACAGTTTGCATAGATTTAGCTTTATCTTCCATCTTTTTTTAAAACTTCTTCAGCCTTATTACCAAAGAAAAGTCCTGTTGTAAAGGAGCAACCAACAATTTTGCTTTAACATGATCAGGCAAAGTTTGCTCTTTGAGCCAAGCATGCCTTCTTAGCACAGATCCAGTTACAGCAGCCCTGCAAGAGGCCTCCAAAGAAGCAAAACCACATTGCAGAGTATGTTTTCCAACTTGTTCAGCTGAATGCAATAAATCCTGTAAATCTTTATTTTCCACACATTCAGAAATTAACATTTTTCTGTTTAAGCAGTCCCATGATATGCTGTTGATATTTAAGCATATGAAATTGACAGTTTAAAGCCCTGATTGCCAAGGTTGCAGAAGTGTAAACCTTCTTACTACATCTATCCAGCACCCCGGAATCTCTATCAGAAGGGGTAGGATTTTTAGCAGTAGAGGCCTTAATGCCCTTGGGACCCTGAGAAATTGTTTCAGGATCTGCAATAGGATTTTTGAAAAGGAATTTGTGGGAGTCAGGAACCCTGTAGTATCTGTCTGGCTTACAAGGAGCCGGAGGCAGAGAATCAGGAGCCATACTAGATTCTGAAAAAACATCATCAACAATGTCTACAACAGGAGGTATAGCCAAAGGCCTATGCTGAGGAAGAAGAAGAAAAGCCCTAAGTCTCTTTTTACATTCAGAGAAATCCTGACTTTCCCAGTGGAAATGTTCCCTTAAAGTATGTAAAGTTTCCCCAAAAGAAAAATCCTCAGGTGGAGAAGCAGAAGGAATGGAATCTTCTGCATCCGAGTCCTCATAGGTTTGTAGAGACAAATCCTGTTCATTAGAAGAGTCAGAAGAAATAGAATCCTGTTCAGAAGTTTCATAATCAATGTCTTGCCTAGGCCTCTTAGAAGGGGGGGGGGGGTTGGCTACCCCTGATCAGAGTAATTAAATCTTCAGCCATTTTGATCATCTGTTTTTTAGGCATAGGGGCCTGCACATGTGGCCCAGGCATCGTTTTTTTTAGACATAGATTTTGGCTTTAGTTTTGAAGATGGCGTCGGTCTAATATACTAATCTGTAGGCCTGAAAACACCCTCAGAAGCCAGTGCCTGCACAGCAGCTCTGGACCCATCTAAGGTAGAGACATTTGCGGGTTCCATAACTGAAGCATCTCGCGGCATATTGGACTCCGAGTGGGTCTCAGTAGAGGCCTGTGAATCAGAAGTAGTGGGTATCAGGGGCTGCGAAAGCGCCTCACTGAGTACCGGCGAACTGGCGACTGGCTTAGGAGAAGCATCGTCGTCAGTTTTGGACCTCGACGGCCTGTCTCTGTCTTTTTCTTTGTGTTTTTTTTAGGTATTCTGGTAGTCAGATTGCTAACCGACAACATTTCTGGACAATTAAATTGTGAGCCAAAATATTTAGAAGCACAAATATACAGACGTTTAATAGTGCATTGATTAAATTTAACACAGAACCAACAGCAAGGCACACTGTGGTCAGGGCCTAGGCAAGGAATACAGTACAAATGAAAATCCTTATGAGGTATTTGCTTCCCACAAGTAATGCAATTATTAACTTTTACTGACATCGGTAAGGAAACAAAATCCAGTTCCCCCGAAGCCAAAAAGGACTTGAAATTAAACGCTCTTTATTTGAAGAACAACGTTTTTGCCACCGCTATGCGGAAGCTTCCTCAGAAAAGTAAACAATCCGTTTTAAAAAAAAAACACATTTTATATCAGTGTTACATGATGTCACTTCCTATAATTTTGTAAACACCATAATCAAGTAGAAATAAAGAAGAATTACTAAGTGTCGCTAACATAAATACTTAAGATATTTACACATATATATAATTTCTCTAAAAAATACAATAACTATTAAAAATTATTATATTCCAACATGCATATAATTCCCATACTGATGGGAATATAAACTAAAAATCACTGTGCACACTCCCCATTAGACTATAATAATCTATCCATATATGAACTGTTGCATAAAAAGAAAAGTTATTATTAAAAATATTTTTAAAAATAATCCATATCATCTCATATAACTTTTATATCTTAAAATAGAAGAAATATTACAACATTCATTTAATCCGGGGTAGGTAAAAGCATCTAAACCAATCTGCCACTCTAATTCTCTCATCTCTAATACCAGAGATTGAGGTCCACCCCTGACACCCACAGAGACATGTTCGATTCCCATAAATTGGAAACTATGTCCTATATTATTGATAATGTGTTTGGACAGAGCATTATCCATCTTTTTATTTTTTATGGCATAAAGATGCTGATAGATACGGTCGCTGAATTTGCAATCTGTTTTCCCTATATAAAAACAGGGGCAGCAGACGCAAAAAGCAGCATAAACCACAGATTTAGTAGTGCAGCTGATCCTTGAACAAATGGTATATTTCCTATCCCTTATATTAAAGGAACTACCCACTTTCAAATATTTACACCTATTACAAAAGCCACAACGGGCTGTGCCAGTTTGTCTGATAGGAAAATTTGATGGACCAGATCTTTGTAATAGTTCTTTCAAATTGTTCCCTCTTTTATAAACCACAGAGGGACAGGGCCCCAATTTTTGAAGAAGTGTAGGGTTGTTAAAAATGAAATACCAATGTAATGGCGTCGGCTGCATGTTTTATACCCCTGACGACCTGACATCATGGAAGAAGGGACAGCAAATGACGAAGGACCCAAGACTTTGTTAATCAGGCCGACTGAGGGCAACCTGCCAGCAGATTACCCAAATGTAATGACTGCAACAGTGAAACACGAAGAACATCTGATATGATGGACAGAAGGAAGGATGATATACTGTGTGCGCAAGAGACCAGATGGAAGGGGAGTAAGGCCAGGTGTATTGGAGGCGGGTTCAAATTGTTCTATCATGGTGTGGATGGGAGGAGAAATGGGATAAGGGTTATCCTGAAGGAACAGTATGCCAAGAGTGTTTTGGAGGTGAAGATAGCGTAAGACAGAGTGATGTTTATGAAGCTGGAAACTGATGGTGTAACGATGAATGTTATTAGTGCATATGCTCCACAAGCTGAGTGTGCGATGGACAAGAAAGAAAAATTTTGGAGCGAGTTGGATGAAGTGGTGATGACTGTACCCAAGGGTGAGAGAGTGCTGACTGGAGCAGATTTCAATGGGCATGTTGGTGAAGGGAACAGAGAGGACGAGGAAGTGATTGCTAAGTATGGTGTTAAGGAGAGGAATGCAGAAGGTCAGATGGTAGTGGATTTTGCGAAAAGGTTAGACATGGTTGTGGTGAATACGTATTTTAACAAGAGGGAGAAGCACAGGGTAACATACAAGAGTGGAGGAAGATGCACATAGTTGGGCTATATCCTTTACAGCAGGGCCAGTTTGAAGGGGATTTGAGACTGTGAAGTGGTGACAGGGGAAAGTGTAGTTAGGCAGCATAGAATGGTGGTCTGTAGGATGACATTGGTGATCAAGAAGAGGAGGAGGAGTGCGAGGGCAGCACCAAGGATCAAACGGTGGACATTGAAAAAGGGTGATTGTGAGGTGGAGTTCAGGGAACAGTTAAGATGGGCACTGGGTGGCAGTGAAGAGTTACTGAATAGCTGGGTAACTACAGGAAAGCTAGTAAGGGAGACTGCTAGAAAGATGCTTGGTGTGACATCTGGACAGAGGACAAGGAGACCTGGTGGTGGAATTAAGAAGTACAGGAGAATATAAAGAGAAAGAGGATGGCAAAGAAGAAGTGGAACTGTCAGACAGATGAAGAAATTACACAGGAGTATAAGGAGATGAGGTACATGACAGAGAGCGAGGTAGTGAAGGCTTAGGATAAGCCGTATAGAAAGTTGAATGAAAGCTTGGACACGAAGGAGGGAGAAAAGAACCTGTACCGACTGGCTACAGAGGGACCAAGCTTTGAATGAAGCGCAGCAGGTAGGGTGATAAAGGATAATGAGGGAAAAGTACAGTTGTGTACCTACCATAAATGTAGACGTTCGAGTGTATTCACTGTTGCAGTCATTACACTTGGGTTATCCTGCTGGCAGGCTACCCGCAGTCTGCCTGAATTCCAAAGTCCTAGTCCGGCATCGGTTGCTGTCGCCTCTTCCCTGACGTCAGTGTGCCAGGGGTATAAAAAGATGCAGCCAACACCATTTTCTTCAGTTTTTCTTGCCCCAGATGTCAGGTGCCCCCAAAAGAGTAGGCTGTAAAAATTATGGTCATAAAAAAGCATGCACATAACCTTCATCTACAAGCAAATACACCACATATGTTGTATAGAATAGATAGGTACAGATAAGTCCCAGCACATCAAAAAGGGGGATGGTGGGAGGGTAACCTGGACTGCAACAGTGAATACACTCCAATATCTACATTTATGGTAGGTACACAATTGTACTATGTTCATCGTGTTTCACTGCTGCAGTCATTACACTTGGGTTGAATCACAAAGCTGAGGTTGGGCGGCTGGGCCTAAATAGAGTTTGGAGTGGCTATGAGACCCTGCAGAACTTCAGTGGCAAAGCCTGCTCTGGATTTAGAGTAGAGAGGTAAATGGTAGTGCTTTGTAAAAGTGTGCACTGAAGTCCATGTTGCAGCCTCCAAAATATCCTTGGTTGGTACTCCTCTGAGGAAGGCTGCTGAAGTGGCTGCTGCTCTGGTAGAATGTGGCCTAATGCCCTTGGGCACTGATTTGCCATGTTGTGAATAGCAGAAACGAATGCAGTGGCCTATCCATTTTGAAATAGTCTGCTTTGAAATGGCTTTTCCTTGGGAACCTGCAGCATATGCCACTATGAGTTGCTCAGTCTTTCTGAAGGCTTTAGTCTTGTCCAAGTAAAAGCGTAGCTGTCTATGTATGTTCAAAGTATGCAGAAGTCTCTCCCCCTTATTCTGTGGGTTTGGATAAAAGGTAGGCAAATGTATGGCTTGGTCAAGAGCCATGCTGGACACCACCTTAGGCATAAATGTCGGGGTTGTCCTTAGAGAAACCCTGTCCTGATGGAAATAATAAAAGGTTCCACAGCCATTAGGGCCTGTAACTCCGAGACTCTTCTTGCTGAAGTTATTGCTAGGAGAAGAGCGGTTTTCCATGACAAGTATTTTATCTCTGCTGCATTGGCAGGCTCAAAAGGAGGCAGTGTGAGTTTTTCCAAGACAAACTTGAGGTCCCATGTAGGTACTGGAGCTCTCCTTCGAGGTCTTATGTTTATGGCCCCTCTGAGAAACTGTCTTAGCAGTGGATGAGAAAAAATAGGTGGTTCCGTATTGTAATGAGCTGAAATGGCACAGGCATGGATCTTAATTGATGAGAAGGATAGGCCTTTGTCCAGCATCTCAGTTAGGTATTGCAAAATCTGAGGAATATTAAAGCAAGTCAATTCCCTGCGCTTGGTTCCAAGCACAGAATCTCTTCCATTTGTCTGCATACGATTTTCTGGTGCTGGGCCTCCTGGCCTCCAAAATAACATCCATAACTGCTTTAGAGAGAGGTGTGTTCTGAATGACTACATTATCTGCCATGCAGCCAGATTTAGGGTTCTGAGCTGGCTGTGCAGGATCTGATTGTTCTGTTGGGTCAGCAAATGAGGTATTAGAGGCAATGTCCAGGCTGGGCCTCGAGACAAGCTTTTTAGGATTGGGTACCAGTGCTGGCATGGCCAGTCTGGGGCAATCAGTATCATTTTTGGCTTCTCTTGTCTGACCTTCAGGAGTACCTTGGAGAGGAGAGGCAGAGGAGGGAAGGCATATACTGCAAGGGCTTTCCAGCTGAATGAAAGGGCGTCCCACTTTCCATGCTTGCTTGTGATAAGTCCGAGTGCAGAATCTCTGTAGCTGGCAGTTGTGAGGGGAAGCGAATAGATCTATGTCTGGGCATCCCCATTTCCCTGTTATCATGTTGAAGATTTGTGGGTCCAGTTTCCACTCGGGAGGATCTATGAGGTTTCTGCTTAGTTCGTCTGCCAAAGTATTTGTCTTTCCTGGCAGGAATTGTGCTTGCAGATGTACTTGATAAGTCAATGCTACGTTCCACAAAGTCAAGGCTTGCCTGCAGAGGGGGTAGGAATGTGTGCCCCCTTGCTTGTTTATGTACCACATGACTGTAGTATTGTCCGTCTTTATCAGTAGTTGTCCTGGATGAAGTAGGTCCTTGAAGGCTGTCAGGGCATTTTGTACAGCTAGCATCTCTTTTTGATTGATATGAAGATGCATTTTGTTTGTGGGCCATGTGCCCTGAATACATTTTCCTGCCATGTGCACCCAGACATAATCTGATGCATCTGTTGTTAGTGTTTGCCTGGCAGTGGGTAAGGTGAATGGCTGTCCCTTGTTGTGGTGACAGGCCTGTGCCCACCATTGAAATTCCTGTTGCAGGCAGGGAATGAGAGTAATTACTGTTTCCAGGCTGTGGCAATGTTGAGTCCACACAATTTTTAGATACCACTGTAGTTTCCTCATATGCAGTCTTTCATATGGATTTAGTAAAATGCAGGATGCCATGGAGCCCAGAGCCTGCAGAATGTTTCTTTCAGATAACTGGGTCTTTGTTGCCATGTCTCTGAAGTAAGAAGTCAGATGCCTTTGTTTCTCTGGCATGAGATAAGCCATCTGGGCAGTTGTATTTAAGCTTGCACCCAGGAATATTATCTCTTGAGAGGGTACTAGTTTTCATTTCTTTTCGTTTACTGTGTACCCTAGGCAAATTAGTAATCTTTTTATAAACGCCAGATGCTGTAGTAGAATATCGGTCTTTTGCTTGAATAAGGCAGTCGTCCAAGTAGGGGTATATTTGAATTCCTCTTTGTCTGCAAAATGCAATTCCTGGTGCCAGGCATTTTGTGAAGACCCTGGGCGCAGTAGATAAGCCAAAGGGCAGTGCAGAAAATTGGTAGTGCAGTGAGCCACCTATGAATCTGAGGTATCTTCTGCAAGACTGTCTGATTGGGACATGCCAGTATGCCTCTTTGAGGTCCAAAGTTACAAGCCAAGCCTTCTTGTCCAGCATGGGCAGAAGCTGCTGTAGAGTCAACATTTTGAATTTTGGGACGTCCAGAAAAGTATTTAGAGTAGACAGGTCCAGAATTGGTCTCTAGGCTTTGTCCTTTCTTGGTACTAAGAAAAGTCTTGAGTAAAATCCTTGTCCCTGCTCTTGGTGTGGCACTGGCTGAATAGCCACCATGTCCATGAGAGACGAAACTTGTTTTTGTGCCTCTTGCCATTGATTGTGTGGCAGGTCTGGCATGCCTTTTGCCTTTGGAAGGGTGTGAAAGTGGAACCTGTAACCCTGAGAGACTATATTTAAGACCCATTTGTCCTAGGTGATCTTGTGCTACTTTTGTGAAAAAAGTGCTAGTTTTCCCCCTAAGGGTGCTGCCAAAAGATAAGTGCTTGGCATTGGCAGAGGGAAGTCAATGGGACTGTTTTCTATAACGCTGTGCTTTGTCTTCTCTGCTTTTGGAGGTAGAAGCACCCCATTGGTTGGGCCTGTATGAGCCCTGGTGCAGTTGCCTGCCTCTAGGGCATCTGAATCTGCCTCTTTGTGGTCTGTCTGACACTGGAAAGGACCAATTTTTAGAAGGCCAGTTCCTGCTAAACCTGGGTGGCTTTACCTGTAAGAAATCCTTGACTGTCTGCATGGATTTTGCTTTATCCTCCATTTTTTTCAACACCTCTTCTGCTTTAGTACCAAAGCAAGTATCATGCTGTAATGGTGCATCTAATAATTTTGCTTTAACATGATCAGGCAGATTCTGTTCCTTTAACCAAGCATGCCTTCTAATAACAGAACCTGTAACAGCGGCCCTGCACGAGGCCTCCAGTGAATCACAACCACATTGCAAAGTATGCTTTCCCACTTGTTCAGCTGCATGCAATAAATCCTGCAATTCCTTGTTCTCTGAACATTCAGAATTTGTCAACATTTTTTGTTTTAACAAAGACATTAAGTATTGCTGATATTTGAGCATATGAAACTGACAATTTAAAGCCCTTACAGCCAAGGTAGCAGAAGTGTAAATTTTTTCCCCCATCTGTCCAAAGCCCTAGAATCTCTATCTGAGGGGACAGGGTTTTTGGCAGAAGCAGCCTTGACCCCTTTGGGACCCTGTGAGATAGTTTCTGGGTCAGCAGCAGGGTTTTTGTAAAGAAATTTATGGGAGTCTGGGATTAACAGGGGCAGGAGGTAAAGAGCCTGGAGACAGGTCGGATTCTGAAAAAACATCATCTACTATGTCTAGAACAGGGGGAATTGCAAGAGGTCTGTGCTGAAGAAGTAAAAGAAAGTCTCTTAAGTTTTTTCTTAGAATCGGAATAATCCTGGCTCTCCCAATGGAAATGCTCCCTCATGGTATGCAGGGTTTCCCCAAAAGAGTAGTCCTCAGGAGGAGAAGCTGAAGGAATAGAATCTTCAGCATCAGAATCCTCATAGAGAGGAACAGAATATCCCTGATCAGAAGAGGAATCAGAGGAAATGGAAACCTGATCAGAGGAATCATATTCAGTGTCCTGCCTAGGCCTCTTATCAGGCGGGGATGGGAACCCCTGATAAAAGTAATTAGGTCTTTGGCCATTTTGAGCATCTGTTTCTTAGGCATAGAAGCCTGTCCTGGAGAATGCTGTACTGGTTTCCATGTCTTTAAAACTGTTTTAGACTTTGTCTTGGATGCTGAAGTAGGCTTTATATAAAGTTGTGTAGGTCTGAAGACACCCTCAGAAGCCAATGCCTGTTCAGCGGCTCTGGACCCATCTGAGGGATTAATTTCCGAAGGGCCAATACCTTGAGTATCCAGAGAACTAGCTGTCTCCACGTGGGAGTCGGAGGCGGCCTGTGGCTCTGAGGTAGTGGGAGTCAGGGGCTGCAAAAGCGCCTCACTGAGAACCGGCGAATGGCCTAGAAGAGGCTTCGTCGTCGGTTTTGGACCTCGGATGCTTGTCCTTGTCTTTATCATTGCGTTTTTTATGAATTCCGGTCATCAGTTGTTCCGAAAGCATTATGTAGTTAAACTTTCTGCCAAAATAATGAAAAGCAAAATCGTACCGACGCTTAATAGTGCGTTGGTTAAATCTAGCACAAAACTGACAACTAACAACGTCGTTGTCAGGGCCTAGGCAAGGAATACAGTAAGAGTGGAAATCCTTATGAGGTATTTGCTTCCCACAAGAAATACAATTGTTAACTTCTTCTGACATTGGTCTGGAGCAAGAAAAAAGTTTCCCCAACGGGATTACTTAGCTTTATTGAAGACTTCGGATCTGAAATTCGATTTCGAAAATCTCAGGAGTCGGCCGAACGGCACTTGCGAGCTGCTTTTGCTTCGGGCACCATGCGGCAAGAAAGACTTAAGATAATGGCGTCGGCTGCATCTTTTATAGCTCTGGCGCACTGACGTCAGGGAAGAGGCAATAGCAACAGACGCCGGACCAGGACTTTGGAATTCAGGCTGACTGCGGGTAGCCTGCCAGTAGGATAACCCAAGTGTAATGACTGCAACAGTGAAACACGATGAACATCGTACTCATAAGCGAGGACAGTGTGTCGAGCACATGGAAAGAGCACTTTGAGTGGCTGATGAATGGAGAGACAGAAGGCTGGATGATGTGGGGATAGTGATTCAGGAAGTGCAACAGATCAGCAAGGAGGAAGTAAGGATAGCAATGAAGAGGATGAAGAATGGAAAGGCTGTTGGTAGAAAAGACATACCTGTGGAAGCATGGCAGTGTCTCGGAGAAATGGCAGTGGAGTTTTTAACCGCATTGTTTAATGTAATCTTGGAAAAGTACAGGTGTGTACACTTACCATAAATGTACATGTTCGAGTGTATTCACTGCTGCAGTCATCACATTTGGGTTATCTGCTTGCAGTAGCCCTCAGTCGGCCTGATTATCAAAGTTTTGGGCCCTGCATCGGTTGCTCTCCCATCTTCCGTGACGTCAGGTAGTCAGGGGTATATAAAGCATGCAGCCGATGCCATTACATCAGTTTTTCTTGCCCCAGATATATATATATATATATATATATATATATATATATATATATATATATATACAGGCTATACCTCCAACAAAAAAAGTAAATACATCAAAAAGCTTTTAAGTATAGTAAAGGAGAATAGAGGTATAGGCAAAGGAAGTCAGGGGGCTGGAGGGAGGGTAACCAGGACTGCAACAGTGAATACACTCTAACATCTACATTTATGGTAAGTGTACACAACTGTACTACGTTCTTCGTGTTTTACTGTTGCAGTCATCACATTTGGGTAGATTCCCAAAGCTAAGGATGGGAGGAGGAATTTAGATAGCATTAGGACCAGCTATAAGGCCCTGCAAGACTGCAGTGGCAAAGCCAGCTCTGGATTTAGAGAAAATTGGCAATTGGTAATGCTTGGTGAAAGTATGTACAGAACTCCAGGTAGCAGCTTCTAGGATGTCTCTGGTAGAGGTAGATGCAGCCCTGGTTGAATGAGGTCTAATCCCCTTTGGGATAGGTTTTCCATGGTGCTTATAGCAGAAATGAATGCAATGGCCTATCCATTTAGAAATGGTTTGTTTTGAAATAGCCTTCCCCTCTGCCTCTGCAGCAAATGCCACCAGCAGTTGTTCAGACTTCCTTTGAGGTTTAGTCCTGTCCAAGTAAAATCTAAGCTGTCTGTGCACATCTAGAGAGTGCAGTATCCGTTCCCCTTTGTTCTGTGGATTAGAAAAGAAGGATGGCAAATGAATGGACTGATTTAAGAGCCACACCGGATACCACCTCGGGCATGAAAAGGGATTGGTCCTGAGGGACACCCTATCCGCATGAAAGATGATGAAAGGCTCCACTGCCATAAGGGCCTGTAATTCAGATACCCTTCTTGCTGAAGTGATTGCTAAAAGGAAAGCTGTTTTCCAAGAAAGGAATTTTAACTCTGCAGTTGCAGCTGGCTCAAAAGGGGGAAGAGTGAGTTTTTCTAATGCAAAATTAAGGTCCCAGGCTGGAGTTGGGGCTCTCCTGGGTGGTCTTAAGTTTTTGGCCCCTCTGAAGAACTGCTATGAGCAGTGGGTGAGAAAAGAGGGGTGGTTCTGTGTTGTAATGAGCTGAAATGGCAGAGGCGTGAATTTTGATGGAGGAAAAGGAAAGGCCCTTGTGAAGCATCTCAGTTAAGTATTGAAGAATCTGAGGTAAATTGGGCGCTGTTGTGGCCATCCCTTGAGTTTGGTTCCAGGCACAGAATCGTTTCCATTTTTCAGCATAAAATTTACTAGTACTAGGCCTCCTTGCCTCCAAAATGACATCCAACACTTGTTTACTGAAGGATGGTAATGGAGAGATTAGGTAATTAGCCAGGTTCAGGGTTTGAAGCTGGGATGCAGAATCTGGCTCTCCTGCTAAGACAGCAGGGTAGGGGTCTGAGGTAGGTGCTATGGGGCCAGCTGTGACACACTGCGCAAGAGGGGGTACCAGTGTTGGCGTGGCCAGTCTGGTGCAATCAGTATTACCCTTGGTTTGTCCTGTTTGATCTTTAGTAGCACTTTGGAAAGGAGAGGCAGAGGAGGAAAGGCATAAACTGATAGATTTTTCCAGTTGAAGGACAGAGCATCCACTTTCCAAGCTTGTTGGGAGTCCTTGTGCAGAATTTGTCCAATTGGTAGTTCTGGGGGGAGGCAAACAGGTCTATATCTGGGATCCCCCATTTGTTGATCAACATGCTGAAAATCTTTGGTTCCAGGTAACATGCGGGTCCATGAGATTTCTGCTTGGTTCGTCTGCCAGTGTTTTTAGTTTTCCTGGCAGGAATTGAGCCTGTAGATACACTTGGTAGCTCAAGGCTGTGTTCCACAGAGCCATGGCTAGTCTGCAGAGGGGGGTAAAAATGGGTATTCCCCCTGCTTATGTACCACATAACAGTGGTGTTGTCCGTCTTTACCATTAATTGTCCTGGAAGAATGCGGTCCTTGAAGGCTGTCAGAGCATTCTGTACAGCTAACATTTATTTTTGATTGATATGCAGGTGCATTTGACTTGGGTTCCATTTGCCCTGAATGCACTTCTATGCCAGGTGAGCCCCCCATGCATAGTCTGATGTGCCTGTTAGGGTTTGGCAGCAGGGGGTACAGTGAATGGTAGTCCCTTGTTTTGATGGCAGGCCTCTGCCCACCAAAGGAATTCTAACCGTAGGCAAGGTATGATAGGAATCATTGCTTCTAGATCCTGAGAATGTTGACACCATAGGCTTTTTAGATACCACTGTAGTTTCCTCATATGCAGTCTTGCATATGGAATTAGTAGAATGCACGAGGCCATGAACCCCAAGGCTTGCAGTATTTGCCTTGCAGATAGCAGGGTTTTTGTGGCCACTAGTTTGAAGTAAGCTGTCAAATGAATGTTTCTCTGGCGTGAGGAAAGCCATCTGGGAAGTTGTGTTCAAGCTTGCTCCAAGGAATATAATTTGTTGACAGGGTACCAGATGTGATTTCTTTTCATTTATAGTGTATCCCAGACAAGTTAACACCTTTTGTACACATGCCAGATGATTCAGAAGTATGTCCTGGCTTTCTGCCTGAATTAGACAATCGTCCAGGTATGGGTATATTTGAATATTTCTTTGCTGCAAAATGCAATGACTGGAGCTAGGCACTTTGTGAACACCCTGGGCCCAGTAGATAAGCCAAAGGGCAGTGCAGAGAACTGATAGTGCATGCAGCCTGCTTTGAAGTGTAGGCATTTAGTGCAAGATTCCCTGACTGGGATGTGCAGGTAGGCTTCCCTTAAATCCAGTGTTGCCAACAAGGCATCTTTGCCTATCATGGGAAGCAACTGGTGAAGAGTTAGCATCTTGAATTTTGGAATCAGCAAAAAAGTGTTTAGGATAGACAGGTCCAGGATAGGATGCCATGAGTTGCCTTTTCTGGGTACTAGGAAAAGCCTTGAGTAGAAGCCTTGTCCCTTTTACTCTTCTGGTACAGTGTGAATAGCCTTTAATCTTGAGAGAGAGAGAGTACTTGCTTTTGAGCCTCTGCCCACTGACTTGGGGGTAGATCTGACCAACCGTTTGGGGTTGGTAGCGTGTGGAAGTGAAATCTGTATCCTTGGGAAACTATGTTTAAAACCCATTTGTCCTGGGTAATGAGTTCCCAGGTTTTGCTTGCAGAGCAATCTTACCCCCCGTAAAGGAGTAGTCAGTTGAGAAGCGCTTGTAAGTTTTAAAGTAAAGTTATTGAGACAGCTTACCGTAGGGGGGAGTCTTACTACTCCCAGATTTGGAAGTGGGACCCCCCCCCCCACTGCTTAGTCCTGTGCATAACCTGGGACTGAAGCCTGGGTGCTCTGCTGGATCTGGGTTTGAACTGAGAAGGCCTGGAAGAGGCAGGAAAGGACCAATTTTTTGAGGGCCAATGCCTACTCAATCTAGGAGGCTGCACTTGCAAGAAATCTTTAACAGTTTGCATAGATTTAGCTTTTTCCTCCATCTTTTTAAGAACTTCTGCTTTGTCGCCAAACAGGCGGTCCTGATTTAAGGGAGCATCCAGCAATTTAGTTTTAACATGATCTGGCAAAGATTGCTCCTTAATCCAAGCATGCCTTCTAAGTACAGACCCTGTGACAGCAGCCCTGCAAGATGCCTCTAGTGAATCAAAACCACACTGCAAAGTATGTTTTCCAACCTGTTCTGCAGAATGCATTAAAATCCTGCAAACCCTTATTTTCAGCACAATCAGGAATCAACATCATTTTCTGTTTAAGCAATCCAATAATATGCTGCTGATACCTTAACATATGAAACTGGCAATTTAAGGCCCTGATGGCCAAGGTTGCAGAGGTGTATACCTTCTTACCCCATCTATCCAGGGCCCCAGAATCTCTATCAGAGGTGGCAGGATTTTTGGCAGCAGTAGCCTTAATGCCCTTGGGTCCATGTGAAATGGTCTCAGGGTCCGCAGAAGGATTTTTAAAAAGGAACTTATGAGAATCAGGAACCCTGTAATATCTATCAGGTTTTCTGGGAGCAGAAGGTAATGAGTCAGGGGACAAACTAGATTCTGAAAAGGCATCGCCAACAATGTCCAGCACAGGAGGGATAGCTAAAGGCCTGTGTTGGGGCAGGAGTAAGAAATCTCTAAGCCTCTTTTTAGAGTCAGAGTAATCCTGGCTTTCCCAGTGAAAATGCTCCCTAAGAGTATGCAAGGTTTCACCAAAAGAAAAATCCTCTGGGGGAGAAACAGAGGGAATAGAGTCCTCTGCATCAGAATTCTCATAGGTAGATAAGGGTAAATCCGACAGAAATTTCAGAATCCTGGTAAGAAGTACCATAGGCAAATTCAGTCCTAGGTCTCTTAGAGGGGGAAGGTTGGCTTCCCCTGATTAAAATAATAAGGTCTTCAGCCATTCTTATTTGCTTTTTAGGCATAGAGGCCTGACCATGTGGTCTGGGCATCGGTTTCCTAGGCATGGTTCGAGTTTTAGGCCTAGAAGAAGATGGTGTCAGTTTAATATGCAAGTCAATAGGCCTGAATACACCCTCAGAAGCCGGTGTCTGCACAGCAGCTCCAGACCCATCCAAGGTACAGACATCCGCAGGTTCCACGGTTGAAGCATCTCGCGGCATATCGGACTCCGAATGGGTCTCAGTAGAGGCCTGCGAATCTGAAGTAGCGGGTAACAGGGGCTGTGAAAGCGCCTCACTGAGTACTGGCGAACTGGTAACTAGCTTAGGAGAAGTGTTGTCGGCAGTTTTGGACCTAGGCGGTCTGTCTCTGTCTTTATCTTTGCGTTTTTTCGGAATGTCGATAGTCGGGTGGCTTACTGAAGACATATATGAATAATTGAACAGAGCACCAAAATATTTAGAAGCGAAAATGTACAGACGACTAATAGTTCGTGGTTTAAATAAGGCAAAAAACCGACAGCGACGTACGTCGTGGTCAGGGCCTAGGCAAGGAATACAGTATGAATTAAAATCTTTATGAGGTATTTGCTTTCCACAAGAAATACAATTATTGACTTTTACTGACATCGGTTTAGAGCAAGAAAAAGTTTCCCCAATGGGGTACTTAGCATTAGTTGAAGACTTCGGTACTGAAACTCGAAAATGAAAATTTTAGGAGTCGGCCGACCGGCACTTGCGAACTGCTTCTGCTTCGAGCACTGCACGGCAAGAAAGACTGATGTAATGGCATCGGCTGCATGCTTTATACCACTGACTACCTGACGTCATGGAGATGAGACAGCAACTGACGCAGGACCCATGACTTTGATAATCAGGCCGACTGAGGGCTACTGCAAGGAGATAACCCAAATGTGATGACTGCAACAGTGAAACATGAAGAACATGTGAGAGGATGCCAGAGGAGTGGAGAAAAAGTGTTTTGGTACCAATTTTTAAGAATAAGGGTGATGTGCAGAGCAGAGCTGTATTCACTACAGATGGATAAAACTGATCAGTCACAGCATGAAGTTATTGGAAACAGTAGTGGAAGTTAGGTTACAAAGAGAGGTGATGATTAGTGATCAGCAGTATGGTTTCATGCCAGGAAAGAGTACTACAGATGCAATGCTTGCTCTGAGGTTGTTGATGGAGAAATACAGAGAAGGTCAGAAGGAATTGCATTGTGTCTTTGTGGACTTAGAAAGCATATGACAAGATGCCTAGAGAGGAGTTGTGGTATTGTCAGGAGTGGCAGAGAAATATGTAAGAGTGGTACAGGATATGTACAAGGCTAGTGTGACAACGGTGAGGTCTGTGGTGGGAGTAACGGATGTGTATATGGTGGAGGTGGGATTACATCAAGGATTAGCTCTGAGCCCTTTCTTAATTGCAATGGTGATGGATGGGTTGACAGATGAGAACAGACAGGAGTCCCCGTGGACTATGATGTTTGCGGATGATATTGTGATCTGTAGTGACAGCAGGGAACAGGTTGAGGAGACCCTGGAGAGGTGGAGATATGCTCTAGAGAGGAGAGGAGACCCTGAACAGGTGGGGATATGCTCTAGAGAGTAGAGGAATGAAGGTCAGCAAGACTAAGACATAATATATGTGTGGGAATGAGAGGGAGGATACAGGAATGGTGAGGCTACAGGGGGAAGAGTTGGTGAAGGTGGAGTTTAAATACTTGGGCTCAACAGTTCAGAGTAATGGCGAGTGTGGGAGAGCGCACAGGCAGGGTGGAGTGGGTGGAGAAGACTCTCAGGAGTGATTTTTGACAGACGAATACCAGTAAGAGTGAAAGGGAAGGTCTACAAGAGGGTAGTGAGACCAGCTATGTTATACAGGTTGGAGACAGTGGCACTGACAAAAAGGCAGGAGTTAGAGCTGGATGTGGCAGAGTTAAAGATGTTAAGATTTGCACTTGGTGTGACGAGGGTGGACAGAATTAGGAATAAGTATATTAGAGGGTCAGCCCAGGTTGGATGGTTTAAAGACAAAGCCAGAGAGGCAAGATTGTGTTGATTTGGACATGTGCTGAGGAGGGATGCTGGGTATATTGGCAAAAGGATGCTAAGGATGGAGCTGCCAGGTAAGAGGAAAAGAGGAAAGCCTAAGATGAGGTTTATGGATGCGGTGAGAGAGGACGTGCAGGTGGTTTGTGTGACAGAGCAAGATGCAGAGGACAGGAAGAAATGGAAACAGATGATCTGCTGTGGTGATCCCTAATGGCCAAAAGAAGAAGAAAAAAGTATCTGGTCCCACTGAGGCTGTAATTTTTGGCCTTGGTGAGTGCAGAGATGACCTGCTCTCTAGGCATACTGGGCAGAGGACTGGTGTCAGGTATGTTTTGGGATATGGTAGGTGGGGATAGGGGGCTGAAGTTTGCACCGAATCTTTCAGCTAGCAGGCTGGGGATATTTCCGGTGTAGTATGAGTGATCCCATCTACAATCAGTTTGGCACATAGGTGGGCATTCCCTTTTAGACTATGGACATAGTTATAGAATGCTTTATTATTATTCTTGGATAAGGATAACATTTTAGTTTCGTAAGTTGCTTTAGAAGACTTTACAAGATTTCTGATTTTTTTGTTTACACTTAGGAGGGTACTCTTCTTCTGAAGAGTGACATCCTTCTTACTTTTGGACAACAGTTTCCTGCTCTTGTTATATAATTTGTTTATACTTGAGGACCACCACGGTGGTTTGTTTTTATGGGAAGACCTGTTTTTTTTTAATTTTTTTTTTTTGTGTGTCATGACCTTATTTTGTGCGAGAGGAGATGTGAAGTGTGTGTGCTGACAGCCTGTTTGAGGTCTAGTTTATTAAGTGACAGAAGTGACTCCACTTCCACAGTGTATTTGCACCTTTTACATAGGGTGTTAATTTGCTTTAGGAGTAAATGTGTTGCCAGTATACATTAAGCAATTATTACATTGCCTCAAGATACCCACATCAATCAAGTTGGCAGGAGAAATGATGGGAAACTGCCCATCCATCATGGCAGGATTTTTCTGAATGTGATATCTGGGATGGAAGTGGACTAGCTGGACTTAGAACTTTGGCTTATCTAGTGGGCTAGTTTGACTTGGAGTAGCAAAGGCAGTGAATGTAAAGTAGGTTGTGGATGATAAGTTTGCGAATGCTGCTTACAGCACAAGTGAGTTGCCCTTCGCTCAACAGGGAAGCTGGGGGGTGGGTTCTACTGGAAGTTCTCTAGGGGAAAAATAATGTTCCCAGGTGTTTGCATCTATACAGGGCATTGCTAAACCTCATTGTACAGTGTACAGGGTTTTAACACAACTACCAGTAGGAAACCCTCAAGGTGAACCTTTCTCCAGCAATCCCCAACTCAGATGGGTCCTGAGCTGCACACTTCTGCCACAAGGGTGCAATTTACCAAATTAACTTTTTTAAAATTCATACTTCACAGTCTTGCAAATACTGCACCTCTCCAAGTACATGAGATACTCAAGTGCTTTCTTCTCTACTAAACAAATCACCGAATCACAAAACTGCATTAAAATTTATATTGTTTCCATGATTCCTTGAAAAGCAGGTAATGCAGGGCTCACACAAAATGATAACATGTTATACACTAACAAACCTGTGTACAAAATAAACATCATATACTTTTTTCGAATTTCAAGTAATTGTTTTTACACTGTTAATATTGTTAAAAAGAATAGTTGTGTAAAATCTTACCATAACCATAAATATCCTTCTCTTCCATGCTGCAGTATTCATACTGTGGGATTTTCCACCTCAGGCGACCCAACGTCGGCTCCTATACAAAAGCTTAAGCCTGGCTGCTGTGGGTGTGTGGGACATCACACGCAGGGCCATAAACCAGGGACTATAAATGTGACGTCTACACACACAGACCCCAGAACTTGAAGCCCAGGATAAGGACCAGTTGAGGCCAAGGAGCAAACGTCCCTGAAGGGCTGTACAGATTAGCCTGTAGGGAGTGGATACAGAGGTCAAAAGACCAACCATCCTGTAGAGATATAATAAAGGGGGAATGGAGGGTGGGAAGGAATACTGCAACATGGAAGAGAAGGATATCTACGGTTATGGTAAGGATTTTACACAACTATTCTATGCCCTTCTATTGCTATGTTGCAGTATTCATACTGTGGAAAGAGTACCACAGCTTAAAAGGAGTGAAGAGAGAGGGCAGAGGTGGAGGATTCCAAGAATCCCTGCAGGATTGCCCTGGCAAATCATGGTCTGGTCCTGGAGACCTGGTCTAGCTTGTAGTGTTTTGTGAAAGTGTAAATAGTAGATCAGGTAGCTTACTTCCATGATGGAGGCTGTGCCCAGCCCTCTAAGAAAGGTTTTGGAGGTAGCCATGCCTCTCGTGGAATTGGGCCTGGATTCCTTAAGGCAACTGTTTGCCATGAAGTGAATAGCAGAAGAGAATGGATTTCCTGATACAACAGGAAATGGTTTGTTTGGAGACTGCCTTACCCAGAGCCCTGGGGTGGAAGGAGGCAAAGAGTTGGTCAGATTTTCTGAAGGACTTAGTTTTGTCAAAGTAGAATCTCAGTTGTCTGTGCACATCTATGGAATGAAGGATCCTCAATGCGCTATTAGTTGAAGAGGGGAAGAAGGTGCGCAAGTGAACGGACTGGTTTAAGGATAGTTCGTTCACCACTTTGGGCATGAAGGAAGAGTTTGTGCACAAAGTCACCCTATTGTGGAAGGTGATGTAAGGAGGGAAAGCCATGAGGGCCTGTAGTTCAGACACTCTTCTAGCGGAGGCAATGGCCACTTAACGAATGGTTTTCCATGTGCACATCTTGTAGAGAAGCTGTGCTGGCTGGCTCAAAAGGAGGTAAGGTGAGTTTTCTCCAGCACAAAATTACGAAACTGAGGTCCCAGGGAGGAGGGATGGGTTTTTTTGATGGTCTGATATGCAAAACCCCTCTCAGGAAAAGTTTAACGTCCAGTCTAGAAAACAGAGGTGGCTGTAAAGGCAAGCAGGCTGAAATGCCAGAAAGGTGGACTTTCAATGAAGAATATGCTAGTCCTTCCTTAATAAGCTCACATATATAGCTAAGGACAAGTGAGGGATCCGCCTGAAAAGGGCCCTTGTCCTTAAGGGAACACCATTTTGAGAATCTTTTCCATTTGGACAAATAGTTTTTCCTAGTAGTTGGTTTCCTGGCCTCCCCTCAGGACTGAGAACACATCCTCTGAGTAATGTTGTCTGAAAGGGATCAGAAGTTGATCACCCACAGATTTAGATGCAACAAAAGTAACTGGGGGCGAATGAGAGATCCACTTTGTTGTGCGAGTAGGTCCACCTTGTGGGGTAACTTGTGGTGATTGCCCTTGGCTAGGGAGAGAAGGGGGAAAAAGTACAGTTGTGTACATTTACCATATATGTAGATGTTCGAGTGTATTCACTGTTGCAGTCATTACATTTGGGTAATCTGCTGGCAGGTTGCCCTCAGTCGGCCTAAATTCCAAAGTCTTGGATCCTGCATTGGCTGCTGTCGCACCTTCCCTGACGTCAGGGGTAGACGCCATTTTCTTTAGTTTTTCTTGCCCCAGATGTCAGGTGCCCCCTAAAAGGGTAGTCAAAATGTGTGTGTGTGTGTGTATAGATATATATAGATATATAAATACATGCACCAATACAAACTTTACCTTCATCTATGAACAAATACTCCACATAAGTTGTATAAATCAGAGAAGGAAAGATAGGTTTCATCAGAAGAAAGGGGGGTGGGCAGGTGGGTAACCTGGACTGCAACAGTGAATACTCGAACATCTACATTTATTGTAAGTGTACACAAAGTACAGTTTTGTACCTACCATAAATGTAGATGTTCGAGTGCTAATACAGCTGCAGTAATCACAGATGGGTTTTCTGCCGTCAGGCGGGTCCTCGGTTGGTTTTCTGCCGTCAGGCGGGTCCTCGGTCGGCCGAATTCCAAAGTCTAGGTCCGGCGTCGGTTGTTGTCGCTTTCTTTCCTGACATCAGTGAGGCAGGGGTATATAAGACACAGCCGACGCCATTTTCTTCAGTCTTTCTTGCCCCAGATGTCAGGTGCCCCCAGAAGGAAGGCAATACATAAATTATATTTATATACATGCAATGCAATATAATCAAAAATCAGTAGTTGCAAGCAAATATACCATAGAAGGATAACCCAATCAGGTTGTATGAAGAGGGGTTAGGCCCTAGGCCTTTACCAAGAGGGGAAGGAAGGAGGGAAAACTGTACTGCAGCTGTATTAGCACTCGAACATCTACATTTATGGTAGGTACAAAACTGTACTATGTTCATCGTGCATACAGCTGCAGTAATCACAGATGGGTAGAATCCCAAAGCTACGCACAGGGTGGTAGGCACTAGGTGGAAATGGGATGAGCCAGAATGCCCTGCAACACAGCAGTGGCAAAGCCTGCTCTAGTTTTGGAATATAAAGGCAGGTGGTAGTGTTTTGTGAAGGTATGCACAGAACTCCAAGTGGCTGCCTCCAAAATATCTTTGGTAGGAACTCCTCTGAGGAAGGCTGTAGAGGTAGCTGTGGCCCTGGTGGAGTGGGATCTGATGCCTGTAGGGACAGATTTTCCATGATAAGAGTAACAAAACTGTATGCAGTGGCCTATCCATTTTGAAATTGTCTGTTTGGTAACTGGCTTCCCTTGAGCTCCTACAGCATAGGACACAAAAGTTGTTCTGATTTCCTGAAAGGCTTTGTCCTGTCCAAATAATAACGTAGCTGTCTATGGATGTCTAAGGAGTGTAGCAGCCTTTCCTCTTTGTTTTGAGGATTGGGGTAAAAGGTAGGTAAGTGTATGGCTTGATTTAAAGCTATCCTGGATACCACTTTAGGCATAAATGACGGGTTGGTTCAAGGAAACCCTGTCCTGATGGAAGATGAGAAAGGGCTGCACAGCCATGAGGGCTTGTAGTTCCGAAACCCTACGAGCTGAGGTAATGGCCAGAAGGAAAGCTGTTTTCCAGGACAAATATTGCAAATCTGTTGAGGCAGCTGGTTCAAAGGGAGGCAATGTTAATTTTTCTAGAATGTAATTAAGATCCCAGGCTGGCATTGGTTGTTTCCTTGGTGGTCTTATATTCTTAGCCCCTCTGAGGAACTGTCTTAAGAGTGGGTGAGAGAATAAGGGTGGATCAGTGTTGAATTCTGCAGAAATGGCTGAGGCATGGATTTTTATGGATGAAAATGAAAGTTCACTGTTCAGCAGCTCAGCTAGATACTGTAATACCTGAGGCAAATTCAGTTTTCTAGGGTCCTGGCCTTTTTTCTCATTCCAAGAGCAAAACCGTTTCCATTTTGCAGAGTAAGCCTTTCTAGTAGATGGCCTTCTGGCCTCCAAAATGACATCCTGCACCTCTTTGGGGAGTAGGGTCTGTTGTGGTGTTAAGGAATTTTCCATGCAGCGAGATTGAGTGTTTTCAGCTGACTGTGAAGAGTTTTGTAGCTGTGCTGAGTCGGCATTAGAGGTAGGGACCAGGGAGGAGTATGTGTTAGGCTCCTCAGGAGTGGGTACCAGTGTTGTCTTGGCCAGTCTGGAGCAATCAGTATCATCTTCGGTCTGTCTGCTCTTGCTTTCAAGAGCACCTTGGGCAGAAGAGGCAGAGGTGGGAAAGCGTAAACTGTCCATGCTGTCCAACTGAATGAAAGGGCGTCCACTCTCCAGGCCTTTGGATGAAAGGTTCTTGAACAGAACTTTTCCAATTGATGATTCCTGTGGGAGGCGAAGAGATCTATATCTGGCCTCCCCCACGCTTGGGTTATCTTTGTAAACACTTGAGGATGCAACTTCCATTCATGTGGATCTGTCATATTTCTGCTTAGATTGTCTGCCAGCATGTTTTCCAAACCTGGCAAGTACTGTGCTTGAAGTTCGATTTGCCATTCCAGAGCCAAGTTCCAAAGTGTCATGGCTAGTCTGCACAGGGGGTATGAATGTGTTCCTCCTTGTTTGTTTATGCACCACATTACTGTGGTGTTGTCTGTTCTTATCAATAATTGTCCTGGATGCAGGAGGTCCTTGAAAGCTGTAATTGCATTTATCACTGCTAGCATTTCTTTTTGATTGATGTGAAGGTGCTTTTCCTTTTGGGACCATTTGCCCTGAATGCACCTGTCTGTCATGTCGCCAGCGTAATCTGAGGCGTCTGTTGTGATGACTTGATTTGCTTGAGGCTTGCAGAATGGGAGACCTGTGTTTGTTTGACATGCTTGGGCCCACCATAGAAATTCCTTTTGCAAACATGGAATTATTGGTATTATTGTTTCCAAACTGTGGCTGTGTTGAGACCATAGGTTTTTAGGTACCATTGAAGTTTCCTCATATGCAACTTTGCACATGGGATTAAAAGAATGCAAGATGCCATGAAGCCCAGAGCCTGCAGGATTTTCCTTGCAGTAAGCCTGGTACAATTTGCTAGTATTTTGAAGTACTGAGTTAGTTGCCCTTGTTTTTCTGGCGTAAGATAGGCCATCTGGGTGTTTGTGTCCAAGTTGGCACCCAGGAAAGTTATTTTCTGAGATGGTGTTAGCCTGGATTTCTCTTTGTTGACTGTATATCCCAGAGAATTCAGTAACCGTGTTACATAAGCCAGATGTTCCAGAAGTATGTGCTTGCTGTCCGCTTGGATCAGGCAGTCGTCCAAATAAGGGTAAATTTGTATCCCTTGAAGTCTGCAGTAGGCAATTACTGATGCCAGGCATTTCGTGAATACTCTGGGCGCAGTAGATAAGCCAAAGGGCAATGCAGAGAATTGACAGTGGACTGAACCTGCAAGAAATCTGAGGTATCTTCTGCAGCTTTGTCCGATTGGGACATGCAGGTATGCCTCCTTGAGGTCCAATGTTACCAGCCAAAACTCCTTGCCCAGCATGGGAAGAAGCTGCTGTAATGTGAGCATCTTGAATTTTGTGCAGTAAGAATGTGTTTAGGATGGATAAATCCAAAATGGGTCTCCAGTCGGTTCCTTTCCTTGGTACCAGAAATAGCCTGGAATAAAAACCTTGACCTTGTTCGTGAGTAGGTACCTCTTGAATAGCTTTCATGTCTATGAGCTTTGAAATTTGTAGTTGTGCCTCTGCCCTTTGATTGTGTGGCAGGTTTGGCATGCCTCTCATTTTTGGAAGAGTGTGAAAATGAAATCTGTAGCCTCTGTTTATAACGTCCAGGATCCATTTGTCTGTTGTGACAATATGCCAATTTCTTGTAAATAACGCCAGCTTTCCTCCCAAGGGTGCTGCCAGCTAAGACTTGCTTGGCATGGAAAGGAGGAAGTCATTGGGTTTGTTTCCTGTATTGTTGTGCACTGTCTTCACCACCTCTTGGTGCTGGAGTTTGCCATTGCCTGCCTCTATATGATCCTTGTCATTGTCCTCTGCCCCTTGTGCGCCTGTATCTACCTCTTTGGGGCTTGTCTGTGGCTGGAAAGGACCAGTTTTTAGAAGGCCAATTTCTGCTAAAACGTGGTGGTTGAACCTGTAGAAAAGCTTTGACAGTTTGCATAGATTTGGCTTTTTCTTCCATTTTCTGTAGTATCTCCTCAGCATTAGTACCAAATAGCACATCCTTTTGTAAAGGAGCATCTAGTAGTTTAGCTTTCACATGATCAGGCAAGATTTGTTCCCTAAGCCAGGCATGTCTACGAATGACTGATCCTGTAACAGCAGCTCTACTTGAGGCCTCTAGGGCATCATAGCCACATTGTAAGGTGTGTTTACCCACTTGTTCTGCACTATGCATCATATCCTGCAACTCCTTCAAATCTGGTTGTTCAGGTTGAGACATTTTATTTCTTAATTGTGATAACAGAAACTGCTGATATTTAAGCATATGGAACTGACAATTTAAGGCCCTCATGGCTAGGGTGGCCGAGGTATATACCTTTTTTCCCCACCTTTCTAAGGATCTTGACTCTGTTTCGGAAGGTAGTGGATTCTTAGCAGTAGAGGCCTTCATTCCCTTGGGGCCTTGAGAAATGGTTTCGGGGTCAGCATTATGGCTTTTGTAAAGAAATTGGTGAGAGTTAGGAACTCTGTAGTACCTATCAGGCTTGACTGGGGCAGGAGGCAGGGAATCCGGATTAAGGCAAGCCTCCAAGTAAACATCATAAAGTATGTCCAAGACAGGAGGTATCGCCAGAGGTCTGTGTTGAGGTAACAGAAGAAATTCCCTAAGTCTTTTCTTGGAATCAGAAAAATCTTGGCCTTCCCAATGGAAGTGTTCCCTCAAGGTGTGTAAGGTTTCCCCAAAAGAAAAATCCTCTGGAGGAGATGCAGAAGGAATGGACTTGCTCTGCATCAGAATCTTCAAAAGGGGAGTAAGAGTGTTCCTCTACATCAGAATGTTCTGAAAAAATGGAGCCCTGATCAGAAGAGGGAGAATCTTCCTCCACTCTAGGTCTCTTGTCTGGAGGGGGTTGGGAACCCCTGATAAGAGTAATTAAATCCTCAGCCATTTTAAGCATCTGCTTTTTAGGCATGGGGCCTGGAGATGGGCCCTGTGCAACAGGCCTCTTGGGATGCCTGGCTGATTTGGACTTGGTAAAGGCCTTAATGGAAAAGGAAGATGAGGGCCTAAAGACACCATGGGTGGAAGTGGACCTGTCCACATTAGGAGGCTCAACGCTCACAGTGGCTTCGGTGGTTGTAGTCTGGGTATGGGCCGAGGTACCTGCGGTCTTGGTTACAGAAGACACCGCCAAAGAAGTGTCGTCGGTAGTCAGGGACTGCATAGGCGTCTCACTGAGAACCGGACCACGTGTAGCCGGTTTTGGCGTGGTGTCGGTGGAGACCGCGGACCTCGCGTGTCGGTCCTTGTCCTTGCGTTTTTTGGACAAAACGGTAGTCGGAGTCTCCGACGACATTTTATAATCAAAGGCTGTACCAAAAAAAAGTGTTGGGCGAACTCCGCCCGACGCTTAATAGTGCGTTTATTGAAAGTAGCGCAAAAGCGACAGCCCGAGACGTCGTGGTCTGGGCCTAAACAAGGTATGCAGAGGGAATGGAAATCCTTATGCGGTATTTGCTTCCCACAAGAAATACAATTGTTAACTTTTTCTGACATCGGTCTGAGGCAAGAAAAATTTCCCCAACGGGGTACTTAGCTTTAAAGAAGACTTCGGTTTCCAATTTATCGTAAATTCAGGAGCTGGCCGACCGGCACTTGCGAACTGCTTCTGCTTCGGGCACCGTGTGGCAAAAAAGACTGAAGAAAATGGCTGTATCTTATATACCCCTGCCTCACTGACGTCAGGAAAGAAAGCGACAACAACCGACGCCGGACCTAGACTTTGGAATTCGGCCGACCGAGGACCCGCCTGACGGCAGAAAACCGACCGAGGACCCGCCTGACGGCAGAATACCCATCTGTGATTACTGCAGCTGTATGCACGATGAACATCTGTACTATGTTCTTCGTGTTTCACTGTTGCAGTCATTAACATTTGGGTAGAGTCCCAAAGCTAAGGTTGGGAGGCTGGAGCTAAACAGCATTAGGAGCGGCTATGAGGCCCTGCAGAACTGCAGTGGTAAAGCCTGCCCTGGATTTAGAGTATAATGGCAGATGATAGTGCTTTGTAAAGGTGTGCACCGAACTCCAAGTAGCAGCCTCTAAAATGTCCTTGGTAGGTACTCCCCTTGAGAAAGGCTGCTGAAGTGGCTGCAGCTCTGGTTGAATGTGGCCTAATGCCCTTAGGTACTGGCTTGCCATGGTGTACGTAGCAGAAACAAATGCAGTGGCCTATCCACTTTGAAATAGTCTGCTTTGAGATAGCCTTTCTTTGTGATCCTGCAGCATATGCCACTAGTAATTGCTCCGTCTTTCTGAAAACTTTGGTTCTGTCCAAGTAGAATCTAAGCTGTCTGTGTACATCCAAAGAATGCAGAATTCTCTCCCCCTTGTTCTGTGGATTTGGGTAAAAGTTTGGCAGGTGAATAGTTTGGGTGAGAGCTGCACTGGACACCACCTTAGGCATAAATGTTAGGTTTGTCCTCAGGGAGACGCTGTCTGGATAAAAAAAATGATAAAAGGTTCCACAGCCATGAGTGCTGTAGCTCTAAAACTCGTCTTGCAGAAGTTATTGCTAGCAGCAGAGCTGTTTTCCAAGATAAAAACTTTATATCAGCAGTAGCCACTGGCTCAAAAGGAGGCAGGTTGAGTTTTTTCAAGACATAGTTGAGGTCCCATGCAGGCATTGGTGATCTCCTTGGAAGTCTTAAATTGTTGGCTCCTCTGAGGTACTGCTTTAATAAGGGATGAGAAAAGATTGGTGGCTCTACATTGTAATAAGCCAAAATGGCAGAGGCATGAATTTTAATAGATGAAAAAGATAGGCCTTTGTCTAGCATCTCAGTTAAGTATTGCAAAATCTGAGGAATATTTGGCACAGCTTTATCAGTTCCTTGTGCCTGGTTCCAAGCACAGAATCTCCTCCATTTTTCAGCATAAGATTTTCTAGTACTAGGCCTTCTGGCTTCCAAAATGACATCCATCACAGCTTTACTGAGAGGTGTGTTTTGTATGACTACATTATTCGCCATGCTGTCAGGTTTAAAGTTCTGAGTTGGCTGTGTAGGATCTGACTGTTTTGCTGGGACAGTAGCGGAGATATTTGAGGTAAGGTCCAAGCTGGGCATTGAGACAAGCTCCTTAGTATTGGATACTAGTACTGGCGGGGCCAGTCTGGGGCAATCAGTATCATCCTTCTCCTGTCTGACCTTTAGGAGTACCTTGGGGAGGAGAGGCAGAGGGGGGAATGCATATACTGATAGGTTTTTCCAGCTGAAAGATAGGGCATCCACTTTCCATGCTTGTTTGTGATAATTCCTTGTGCAGAATATTTTTAGTTGGTAGTTGTGAGGGGAGGCAAATAGATCTATGTCCGGGCATCCCCATTTTCTTGGGGGTCCAGGTGCCACTCGAGGAGATCCATGAGGTTTCTGCTTAGTTCATCTGCCAGAGTATTTTTCCTTCCTGGCAAGAATTGTGCCTGCAGATGTACTTGATAAGTCAATGCTGTGTCCCACAAAGTCATGGCTATTCTGCAAAGGGGGTAAGAATGTGTGCCCCCCTGCTTGTTTATACACCACATGACAGTGGTGTTGTCTGTCTTTATCAGTAGTTGTCCTGGATGAAGTAGGTCCTTGAAGGCTGTTAGGGCATTTTGAACTGCTAGCATCTCTTTTTGATTGATATGTAGGTGCATTTGTTTGAGGTCCATGTGCCCTGAATGCATCTTCCTGCCATGTGGGTCCCCCAGGCATAATCTGATGCATCCGTTGTTAGCGTCTGCCTGGCTGGGGGTAATGTGAATGGCTGTCAGTTGTTTTGGAGACAAGCCTTTGCCCACCATCAAAACTCCTGTTGCAGGCAGGGAATGAGAGTAATCACAGTTTCCAGGCTGTGGCAATGTTGAGTCCAAACACTTTTTAGGTACCATTGAAGTTTCCTCATATGCAGTCTTGCATATGGAATTAGTGGGATGCAGGATGCCATGAAGCCCAAAGCCTGCAGAATTTTTCTTGCAGATAACTGGGCCTTTGTTGCCAACATTTTGAAATAGGTAGTCAGTTGCCTTTGTTTGTCTGGCGTGAGATAAGCCATATGGGGAGTTGTATTTAAGCTTGCACCCAGAAATATTATCTCTTGAGAGGGTACTAGTTTTGATTTCTTTTCGTTGACTGTGTACCCTAGGCATGTTAGAAGTCTTTTCACAAACGCCAGATGCTGTAGAAGAATGGCCTTGTTCTCTGCTTGAATTAGACATTCGTCCAAGTAAGGATATATTTGTATTCCTCTTTGTCTGCAGAATGCAATTACTCATGCCAGGCACTTTGCAAAGACCCTGGGCGCAGTAGATAAGCCAAAGGGCAGTGCAGAGAATTGGTAATGCATTGAGCCAGCCTTGAATCTGAGGCATCTTCTGCATTTTTGCCTGATTGGGACATGCAGGTATGCCTCTTTTAGGTCTAAAGTCACAAGCCAAGCGTTCTTGCCCAGCATGGGCAGAAGCTGCTGCAAAGTCAACATCTTGAATTTTGGTATATCCAGGAATGTGTTTAAAATAGATAGGTCCAGTATTGGCCTCCAGGCCTTGTCCTTTCTGGGTACCAAGAACAGTCTTGAGTAAAATCCTTGTCCCTGCTCTTGTTCTGGTACTTACTGAATGGCCCCCATGTCCATGAGGGATGAGATTTGTTTTTGTGCCTCTGTCCATTGATTTTTTGGCAGATCTGGCCAGCTGTTTGCCTTTGGCAGGGTATGGAAATGGAACTTGTAGCCTTGTGACACGATATTTAGAACCCATTTGTCCTGGGTTATAATGTGCCAATTTTGTGAAAAAAAGTGCTTATTTTCCCCCTAAGGGTGCTGCCAGGAGATAAGTGCTTGGTGCAGGCAGGGGGAAGTCATTGGGACTGTTTCCTGTATGGTTGTGATTTGTCTTCTCCAATTTTGGAGGTAGAAGCCCCCCATTGCTTTGAGCGGTATGAACTTTGCGCCTGGGATCTGCCTCTAGGGCATCTGGATCTGCCCCTTTGAGGTCTGTCTGACACAGTAAAGGACCAATTCTTTATTGGCCAGTGTCTACTAAACCTAGGTGGCTGTACTTGTAAAAAATCTTTGACCGTTTGCATAGATTTAGCTTTGTCCTCCATTTTCTTTAACACCTCTTCTGCCTTAACACCAAAGTATCATGCTGCAAAGGTGCATCTAATAATTTAACTTTAACATGATCAGGCAGATTTTGTTCCTTTAACCAAGCATGCCTCCTAATTACAGAACCTGTAACTGCGGCCCTGCAGGAGGCCTCTAAAGAATCAAACCCACATTGCAAAGTATGCTTTCCAACTTGTTCAGCTGCATGCAATAAATCCTGCATTTCCTTGTTTTCTGCACATTCCGAGTTTAACAACATTTTCTGTTTAAGCAATGCCATGACATGTTGCTGATATTTGAGCATATGAAACTGACAGTTTAAGGCCCTTATAGCCAAGGTAGCAGATGTGTAAACCTTTTTCCCCCCCATCTATCCAGTGCCCTAGAATCTCTGTCAGAGGGGGTAGGTTTTTTTGCAGTGGAAGCCTTAACTCCTTTGGGACCCTGAGAAATAGTTTCTGGGTCTGCTGCAGGGTTTTTAAAAAGGAATTTATGAGAGTCAGGAACCCTGTAATATCTGTCGGGCTTAACAGGAGCTGGAGGTAAGGAGTCAGGGGTAAGACTAGACTCCGAAAACACATCTACAATGTCTAACACAGGTGGGATGGCTAGTGGCTTGTACTGAGGTAGTAAAAGGAACTCCCTGAGCCTCTTTTTAGATTCAGAAAAATCTTGACTCTCCCAGTGGAAATGCTCCTTCATGGTATGTAAGGTTTCCCCAAAAGAATAGTCCTCTGGAGGAGAAGCTGAAGGTATAGATTCTTCAGCATCAGAATCCTCATAGGGGGGAAGAGAATATTCCTGATCAGAAGAGGAATCAGAAGAAATGGAAACCTGATCTGAAGATTCATAGTCAGTGTCTTGCCTAGGCCTCTTATCAGGAGGGGGATGGGAATCCCTGATCAAGGTAATCAAGTCTTCGGCCATTTTGAGCATCTGTTTTTTGGGCATAGAGGCCTGACCACGTGGCTCCTGAGTTTGTTTCTTTGCTTTGGAAGGTGCTTTAGTCTTTGCCTGTGAAGCGGAGGTCGGTTTGATGTAAAGATGTTTAGGTCTGAATACACCCTCGGAAGCCAGTGCCTGCTCAATGGCTCCGGACCCATCTGCAGGGATAATATCCAAGGCTCCAATACCTTGAGTTTCCAGCGGCATGGCTGACTCCACATGGGAGTCGGTTGTGGGCTGCGACTCTAAAGTAGCGGGGGTCAGGGGCTGCAAAAGCGCCTCACTGAGAACCGGCGACTGGCTTAGGAGAAGCTTTGTCATCGGTTTTGGGCCTCGGTTGTCTATCTCTTTCCTTTTCTTTGCGTTTCTTGCGAACTCCGGTAGTCGGATGGCTGTCCGACGACATTTCTGGATAATTAAATTGGCGTCCAAAATAGTTTAAAGCAAAATCATACCGACGCTTAATAGTGCGTTGGTTAAATCTAGCACAAAACCGACAACCAGAAATGTTGTGATCAGGGCCTAGGCAAGGAATACAGTAAGAATGAAAATCCTTATGAGGGATTTGCTTCCTACAAGAAATACAATTATTAACTTTTTCTTACATCGGTCTGGAGCAAGAAAAAAGTTTCCCCAACGGGGTACTTAGCTTTATTGAAGACTTCGGATCTGAAACTCTAACATGAAAATCTCAGGAGCCGGCCGACCGACACTTGCGAACTGCTTCTGCTTCGGGCACAGCGCGGCAAGAAAGACTAAAGAAAATGGCGTCGGCTGCATCTTTTATACCCCTGACAACCTGACGTCAAGGAAGGGACGACAGTAGCCAAGGCAGGACCCAAGACTTTGGAATTCAGGCCGGCTGAGGGCAACCTGCCAGTAGGATTACCCAAATGTAATGACTGCAACAGTGAAACACGAAGAACATCCAGTGTTGCCTTGGCCAATAGGGAGTCAGCAGCAAGATTTTTGGTTGGTCCTTCTTGATCTTCAGTAGGATCTTTTGTATCAGAGGGAAGGGAGGAAAGGCATACAGGAACATTCCCTTCCATGGAAAGCTGAAGGCATTCACCCTCCAGGCTAGTGGAGTGTGATTCCCTGGTACAGAATTTGTTTATAGTTGTCTGTTCAGGGGGGAGGCAAACAGATCCACTTGAGGTGTGCCCCACTGGTGGACGATGTCTAAGAAGGTTTCCCTGTACAACATCCACTCATGCTGTAGAGAGGATGTTCTGCTGAGTAAGTCTGCTTGTTTGTTTTCCTAAGAGGGGATGTAAGAGGCTTGCAGGAAAAGGTTGTGATCGGCTGCTAGATCCCAGACTTGTAAGGTTATCTGGCATAGCTGGTATGCCTTTGTCCCTCCTTGTTTGTTGAGGTACCACATGAGAGTTGTGTTGTCTGTCACAATGTGGAGTGGCCCTAGTTGCAAGATGGGAAGGAAAGCTTTCAGAGCTAGCAATATTGCAGTCATTTCTCTGACACTGATATGCTGCTTTTGCAGGGCAGGGGCCCAACGCTGTTGTACCCTGAAGTTTTTTAACATTACCCCCCCCCCCAACCTAGGTCTGATGCATCTGTGTACATATATTTAGTGGTGGGGGTAACTGAATAGGAATGCCCTGGTTCTGTCTGGTTTGCTGAATCCACCACTTCAGTTCTGTTTTTAGGTAGGGCAGAAGGGGAATACGTTTGTCTAGTGGATGTTGGTTCTGAGACCACACATTCTTTAGGTACCATTGGAATTTTCTCATGTGCATCCTGGCTAATGGGAGCATGGGAATAGTAGCTGCCATGAGACCTAAGACTTGCAGAAATTGTCTTGCCGAGAGATGAGATTCTGAAAGTACGCTTGGAAAATGAGTGGAGAGAGACTGCACTTTTTCTGGTGGTAGAAAGGACCTCATCAGGCCTGTCCAGATCCTGCAGCCTAGGAATACTTTGTCCTGTTGAGGACGGAGAAAGGATTTCTGAAGGTTTATGGTGAATCCCAAGTTGTGGAGGAGGGACATGGTAAACTTGATGGGTCTGTAGGGAGGATTCTGATTCCGCCAGAATGAGAATGTCATCCAAATAAGGGTAGATTTGGATTCCTTTGGTTCTGCAGTAAGCAATGGCTGGGGCCAAGCACTTTTTAAAGACTCTGGGGGCCATAGACAACCCAAAGGGCAAGGCTATAAAAGTGTGAAGAGTGGCCAGTGAAGTGCAGAAATTTCCTGTGGGATGGCCTGATAGGAATGTGTAGGTAATCATCCTTTAGGTCCAGGGTGACCATGAAGGCTTGAGAGGGGATGAGGGGAAGGAGGATTTGAAAGGAAAGCATTTTGAAGGGGGGAACTTTCAGGAACAGGTTCAGATATGAGTCTAGGATTGGTCTCCAAGGGTCATCCTTTTTTTGAAACTAGGAAAAGACGGGAATAGAAGCCTTGTTCTTCCTGTCCTGAGAGAACTGGTTCTACAGTTCCTTGAGTCAGGAGTTCTTCCAGAATGAGAGGGAATAGATGAAGCTGATTTCTTGGAGAGACAGGGATTCTTTTTAGTTTTAGTCTTTCCTTAAAGGATAGGAAATATCCTTTATAGATGACGGAAAGAACCCAAAGATCTGCTGAGATGGACTTCCAGAAGGGAAGGCAGTGGGTAAGGCGGGTGGACAGAGGCAGTTGAGCAAGGCAGTCACGTTGAAGAGGGGGCCCCCTCTGTCTGGAAAGGGCTGTTTGACTGGTGGCTGAGAGTTGGGGGAGTCTGGAGTACGGCTGTCTCCTGGATGCCCTGCAGGGCCCTTGAGGAGGGAGGGAGTGACATAGGAGTCCTCCTGACAAAAGTTGGTTTTGCTGGGTAGTTCCTATAATATCTAGGGAAGGGGACACCACCAGATGCTTAATGTCTTGTAGTTCTTTGCTTTTCTCTTGTAAATTTTTGAAAAGTTCTGCTGAATTTTTCCCAAATAAAAGGTTGTGGTCCAGAGGAGGATCCATGGAGTATTTAACCATGTGGGTTTGGTAGTTAATAGCCCTGAAGGCCAGGGTGGAGGAGGTGTACATCTTTTTACCCATTCTGTCCATGATTTTGCTGATTTTATCTACTGGCAAAAGTGAAGCAGAGGGTAATTGCCTAGACTGTCTGTCTGGAGGCACAGCAATGACTGCTGGGTCTGCCAGGGGAGGTTTCACCAGAAATTTGAGGTCATCAGGCATTTTGTAAAATCTATCTGACGTTTTAGGGGCCGGAGGTTGAGAGTCAGGGTTTTTAGAAACAGAGTTAAAGGCATCTAGGAAAGCTGGAAGAACAGGAGGAATAGCTGAAAGGCATGGTGACTCAAGTTGCAGAAGTTCAAAATATCTTTTCTGGGTATCTGGCATTAAGGCAGTATTCCACTTGAAGTAGTCCTTCATTTTTGTGACAGTTTCCCCAAAAGTGATGGCCTCTGGTGGGGAATCTCCTTCAATAGAGACTTCATCTGGGGAATAATAATACACAGGTGAAGCAATCTGAGAGACATAGGAAATGGACTCCTCAGAAGAGGAGTAGGACTGTTCTGGTTCTTCTTCCACCTGATGGGTAGTGGTTAAAGGTAGGAAGGAAGGAAGCAGAGGCTGGCCTGGGGCTCAGCACAGGAATGTTGGAAGGTGTGGGGCCTGAAGGCCTAAGAGCCATAAATGCCTGCATTAGTGAGTTTGTAAATGACTGCCAATCTGCAGCTACTTGAGGCGTGGGCTCAAGTGCTTAGTCTTTTGTTTTTTCTTTGTTGGAGTGGGCTTAGGGGGTAGGCTTAGCGACAGAGGCCTGGGCTGGCGCAGAAGAAATCTCGGTTGGCTGACCAAGTGTTGGCTCCCCCTCTACGTCAGTTATGGCCAGTGCCTGGGTTAACTCCGCAGACGTGCTTTCCATGGCTGCTGAAACGGCCTCTTCCAGAGGAACCGTCGAAGCTGACAAGAGTAATTGGGTGTGCGTCAGCGGGACATCTGATGACGGTGAGGCATCGGGAGAAGGCCTGGAAACCTTGGCCTTCTTCCTCGGTTGTTCGGCTTGGCTGCCAACTCAGGATCCATCCTGAGAGTGAGGCGTCTTAGTCTTTGATTTTCCAAATACAAATTAAGCACCGCTAGTTGGCTGTGGGGTGTCTCAGGCATGAAGGACTGACAAATGGGGCAAGTCTTACGGTCGTGCTCTTTTCCTAAGCAAAACACAAACTGGTCGTGAAAGTCTTTGTGCAGTATCTGATGCCCGCAGTTACATTTGCTCTTTTTCACAGACATCGGCTAAAGGGGAATCTACAGCAACCAAACAAGTGTACGTAAGAGAAAAAAATCCCCAATGGGGTACTTATCTTTAGAAGTATTTGGTCGTAGGAGCAAAGTGGTCGAAATAATGTAGTCTGCGGCTGAAAAGTTCTGAGGTCTGTGAGTGTAGACGTCACACTTATAGTCCCTGGTTTATGGCCCTGCATGTGACGTCTCACACACCTACAGCAGCCAGGCTTAAGCTTTTGTACAGGAGCCGACATTGGGTTGCCTGAGGTGGAAAATCCCACAGTATGAATACTGCAACATAGGAACAGGAGGACATCTTGGCAGTTGCTGGAAGAGGGTCCCTTCTGGGAGGTCCAAAGTGAATCACCCCTTTTAGAAAGTAATGGTTTCATTTGAGGGTGACAGAAGGCTGTTGAAGTAATCTCTAAGCAAGCTGAAATAGCAAAAGCATGGAACTTTATGCTGTAATAAGAAAGCCACTGCTCAAACAGGTGTGAAAGGTAAAGCAGTACTTAACTGAAGTCTGCGTGAGCTGGGATACTGTGTCAGCTGTGACACTAGGCAGAAAATCTCTTCCATTTTGTCATGTATAATTTTCTAGTGTTAGTTCCTTGCCTCCTTTAGAATAGATGCTACCTCTTTTGGGTAAGCCATCAAGATGGGCGTCATGACCCAATCATCCAGGCAGCTAAATTGACAGATGCGGACCTGGGGTAGAAGACCAATCCTCTGATTTGGCTGAGAGAATCTATGTCCTTTGGGAGCATGCAAAACTTCCCCTTGCTTAAGGTGAGGAGCAAGACGGAATAAGAAGTTATGTACTTATCATAACATTCCAACTGATTTATGTTCTTCCTCAACAAGTGGGTTCAGATCCGATCTGTCTGATCTGACTCACCAGATGCTAAAGCTCGCAGCCACCAAATCTCTTGAGGTTCTCCCTTACGCACAATATGCATCTATCAGATTACCTCAGATCTTGTTTGCTGCTAAATTAGCGTAGGAAGATTAAGAGACTTATGGAAAAGCCATATCCAGAAGTCATATCTATGAATAAGTATATAGAGACCTTGCAATGTTATGCTAAGTACATAACTTCTTAATCTGATGTTGTCAACCTTCACTCTATCCTCAACAAGTGGGACAGCAGCCCTAGCTACCTGTATCCAGGGTGGACTCAAGGAAGGATATTCCTGAGCACCACAGAACCAAATGATGCCCTGTCTCTGCAGACCATATCCAATTTTAAATGAGTGACAAAGGTTTGGGGCATAGCCCAAGTTGCTGCTGCGCAAATATCCATAGACATTCTTGACTGAAAAAAATGTGGAAGTAGCCATGGATCTAGTGGAGTGTGCTTTCAAGGGATGTGTACGAGAAATTCACAATTTAGCAGAAATTAAATGCAATTCGTCAACCACTTTGACAGGGTAACTTTGGTTTTCCGATGTTGGTTCAGAAAAGGAAATAAACAGATGGTCAGCTTTCCTGATTTTCTTCTGTTCTATGCAGACAGAATTACAATTGCCTATGAACATCCAGTAAATGTAAGATTCGCCTTTGTTGGTAAACTTGGGGAAAAACCACACGTAGACTGATAGCCTTAATGATGTTGGATTCTGACATCACCTTTGGAAGAAAGGGTGGCTTGCTATGCAAGGTCACTCTACCTTTGTGGAAAACGAAGTATGAAGGTTTATAAGATAATGCTTGGATCTCAGAAATTCTTCTTGCAGAAGTAATGGCAACCAAGAAAATTATATTCCATGCAAGATATTTACAGTCATATGCAGCTGCTGGTTTAAAGGGAGGTTGTGTGTGAGGCTGAAGCACCAAATTTAAGTCCCATGGAGGCACAGAGTCTCTAAAGGGATGCCTTAGTAGTAGTAGTACTGTCCCTTTTAAGAAGGCCTTGCTCAATTTATGAGACGCTATGGGTGTGCCATTAAAACCTGTATGGTAATTTGAAACTGCTGTTAGCTGTACTTTAAGTTGAAGAACTAGCACTGTTCTGAAATAGGTGTGCAAGGAAATCTAAAATATGACTGATAGGACCTGAAAAGGGGTTAAGACTGTGTTGCTGAGCCTAAAGGGCAAATCTTTTCTATTTACTGGAATATGGGTTTTTTTTTCAAGAGTTTATGGGAAGATAAAATCATAATTTGGACAGGTGATGAGAGGACAAATATTGTGGCTACTAGAGGAACTGGAGAAGAAGAGAGTCAGCCTGAGGTTTGGTACATCCTGGTGTGACATGCCTGTTGGGTGAGACAGAAGGTCTGTAGTCAGATCTAGCTTCCATGGTGGTTGAACCAGGTGAGGCCAGAGAAAGGGAAACCAAATTTGTGGAAGCCAATAGAGAACAATGAGTATTACTGTACTCTTCGACCTGGCAGCTTTCTGTAGAAATATGGGGTTCAATGGGGTTGGTGGGAAGGCATAAAGGAGATGGCGGGGGGGCAACTGTGAGGTAGAGCATACCTCGGGGGCTGCCACTTTTGGGGAATTAGAGTAAAGTAGTTGCTGCACTTGTTTATGGGAGGGGTAAAAAGATCACAGCATGGCTGGCCTCAATGACGGAAAATCTTGCCCGCCACTTTTTCATTGAGGGACCACTCGCGTGGAACAAGAATGCACTTGCTCAGTTTGTCCGCAATCATGGTGGATCTCCCCAGAATGTGCATTGCTAAAAGAAAGTGGTCAGAAGAGATTGCCCCCACTGCCAGACCCTGAGAGTTTCATGACATAATGGATAAGATTTGGTTCCCCCTTGTTTGTTGATGTACCAGACGACTGACGTCCATTTTAATTGCAAAGAAAGAAGGGAAGAATATCTTGAAATGCTCGTAATGCCAAGAGCACTGCTCTCATCCCCAGAACATTTATATGCAAATTGGCTTCTTTGGAGGACCAAGTACCTTGGACTGTCTTCCCCAGATAATGCCCCCCCCCCCCCCATCTGAGAAGCATCCGTGGCTGGGAAGCATCCATGGTCAGTATGGCTTTGAGCTGTTGGGGGATGAAGGGATGGTCATGGAGTAAGTTGATCAGACTGGATCCACCAATACAGATCGCTTTTGCAAGTGTTTGCAATTCTTATCCGGTACACTGACTAATGGAAGACCGACCACTGAGTAGCCAGCATCCATTGAAGTACCCGCATGTAAAACCTGGCTGACGGAAAGTACAGTTCTGTACACTTACCATAAATGTAGATGTTCGAGTGTAGTCACTGTTGCAGTCATCATACTTGAGTTATCTGCCTGCAGGTAGCCCTCAGTCAGCTCGAATACCAGAGTCTTGGGATTTCCACGTCGGATGCTGTCACCTCTTCCATGACATCAGGTCGTCAGGAGTATAAAACATGCAGCCGATGCCATTACATCAGTTTTTCTTGCCCCAGATGTCAGGAGCCCCCAAAATAGGAAGCAATTACACAGTGTGGAACACCTCCAGTAAAAAGTAAATACCACTGCAATAAGATATGGCCAAAAAGAGGCTAGGTAAAAAGAATAGAAAAGTCAGGGGGCTGGAGGGAGGGTAACCAGGACTGCAACACTGAATACACTCGAACATCTACATTTATGGTAAATGTACACAACTGTACTATGTTCTTCGTGTTTCACTGTTGCAGTCATCACACTTGGGTTGATTCCCAAAGTTGAGGAAGGGTGGAGGCAGTCAAGAAGTATTGGGGCTGGCTATCAGGACTTGCAAGATTGCTGTGGCAAATCCAGCTCTGGATTTAGAAAAAATAGGTAAGTGGTAATGCTTGGTAAAGGTGTGCACAAAACTCCAGGCTGCAGCTTCCAGGATGTCCCTGGTAGGGACTCCCCTGAGAAATGCTGTAGAGGATGAGGTAGCCCTAGTAGAATAAGTTCTGATCCCCTGTAGGGTAGGTTTTCCATGGTGTTTGTAGCAGAAATGGATGCAGTGTGCTATCTATTTGGAAATGGTTTGCTTTGAAATGGCTTTGCCCTCTGCCCCTATAGCAAAGCTGACTAGCAGCTGGTCAGATTTTCTGAAAGGTGTAGTTCTGTTAAAGTAGAACCTGAGCTGTCTGCGCACGTCCAAGGAGTGCAGAATCCTTTCTCCTTTATTCTGAGGAGTAGGGAAAAAAGTTGGTAAATGGGTGGATTGGTTTAGAGCCACACTGGATACCACCTTGGGCATAAATGATGGGTTAGTCCTGAAGGAAACCCTGTCCGCATGGAAAATAATGAAGGGTTCCACAGCCTTTAGTGCATGCAACTCAGATACTCTTTTCTTGCTGAAGTGATGGCTAGAAGTAAGGCTGTTTTCCAAGAGAGGAATTTTAACTCTGCTGCACCAACAGGCTCAAAAGGGGGAAGCGTGAGCTTCTCTAGTACAAAGTTAAGGTCCCAGGCAGGGGTGGGAGCTCTCCTAGGGGGCCTTAAATTGTTAGCTCCTCTCAGGAACTGTTTGATGAGAGGGTGAGAAAAAAGAGGTGGGCTCAGTATTGTAATGAGCTGAGATGGCAGAGGCATGAATTTTAATAGATGAGGAGGACAGGCCTTTGTGGAATAGCTCTGCTAGGTAATCCAGGATTTGAGGTAAGGTGGGCACAGCTGTGTCCATTCCTTGAGACTGGCTCCAAGAACAATACCTTTGCCACTTTTCTGAATAGGATTTCCTAGTACTAGGCCTTCTGGCCTCAAGGATCACGTCTGTCACCTTTTTGCTGAGGGTTGCTGGTGGTGTATTCATGGATACGCCAGGCTGCAAGGTTCAGGTTTGCAGCTGTGGATGCTAAATCTGTCCCTCCTGTTGGGACAGCAGGGAGGGGGTCTGATGTAGGTGCCATGGTGGCACTGCTGTCAGACTGCGTAGGAGTAGGTACCAGTGCTGGCGTGGCCAGTCTGGGGCAATAAGGATTGTCCTTGGCCTGTCCTGTGTGATCTTGAGTAGTACTTTTGAGAGGAGGGGCGGGGGGGGTGGCATAAATTGAGAGGTTTTCCCATGCAAAAGATAGGGCATCCACTTTCCACGCTTGGCTGTGGGGATTTCTGGTGCAAAATTTGCTCAATTGATGGTTTTGGGGGGAGGCAAAGAGGTCCACCTCTGGAGTCTCCCACCTGTGGATTAGAAGTTTGAATGAGTTGGGTCCCAGCTTCCACTCGTGGGGGTCCAGTAAATTTCTGCTTAAGTCGTCTGCTAGTGAATTTTGCTTGCCTTGCAGGAATTGAGCTTGCAGGTGCACTTGGTTGCTCAGGGCTATGTTCCACAGGGCTGTGGCTAACCTGCAGAGTGGGTAGGAACGAGTTCCCCCCTGCTTGTTTATGTACCACATAACTGTGGTGTTGTCCTGGAAGGATAAGGCAATTTGAAGGCTGTCAGAGCATTCTGTACAGCTAACATTTCTTTTTGATTGATATGCAAGGGAATTTGTCCTGGGCTCCATTTGCCTGCTATGTGAGCCCCCCACACATAGTCTGATGCGTCTGTTGTCAGGGTTTGGGCGGCGAGGGGTTGAGTGAAAAGAAGTCCCTTGTTGTGGTTGCATGCCTCTGCCTACCAAAGGAACTCTGCCCTTAGACAAGGAATGACTGGAATCGGTGTTTTCAGGTCCTGAGAATGTTGACACCAGAGACTTTTTAAGTACCACTGAAGTTTCCTCATATGCAGTCTTGCATATGGAATTAGTAGAATGCATGAGGCCATGAACCCTAGGGCTTGCCGTATTTTTCTTGCAGATAGCTGGGTTTTGGTGGCCATTAGTTTGAAGTAGTTTGTCAAATAAACCTGTTTTTCTGGTGTTAGGAATGCCATCTGGAAAGTTGTGTTCAAGCTTGCTCCCAGGAATGAAGAAACACACACCAAGTGGTCTAGAACTCCACCAATAAATCCAAAAAAGCCCACACGAAAGGTGAAACAAGCTCTGAGAGTAACCTTAGAAATCAGAAGTTTAATGCACAAATCACCAACAACAGAGTGAAGGGGAAATTAATGAGTGAAATAGAGACTGTAAATGAATGTATTAAAAATGATTTAATGTTCACTATCCCTGCTGAAAAGGAAAAGTATCACAGTATTCAAAAGGAAGTGGATGGTCAATGTAATGACCTGATTAAAAGAAAAATGAAGAAATTAGAGCGTGACATTATAGAATATAAAAATAATACTAGTTATCCGAAACCGAAGTCTGGAGACAGATTTTGGGAGAGGAACAATAATGGGGAGTGGAAAAATAATATTAATGATGAGCCACCAAGAGTAAGTGAATTTGTTTCGGAACTAGATGATATTTCTGAGTACCCCCCATTATGTAGAGCAGAGAGAATTAGAAACAGGACAGAATACCAGCAGCAACAGTTTTCAAATTTTCGGGGGGGGGGGGTATTAAATAATACCACCCACCCTGACTTAGAAGTGACTGAGATTAAACAGGACCTGGATAATTCTTTTAGATACATCTACGAAGACTTTAGTATTTATAATTTTAGTTCTGTAACTTTGACAAACTACCATTTTAGACTTTTATCCAAGGGGATTAAATTTATAGCCCTAAGACAGGGGGACTTGGCCAAAACAATGGATATAAAGGTATTTACAAGAAAAATCAATTTTCAAATATTGTTTGACTGGGAACTTAAAGTGGAACGTGAAGGACTAGTACGAAAAAGTATTTATAACCCACAAATTAAAAACCTTGAAGGTGTAGTTGAAAAAGAAATTAGAAAAAACTATGATAAATTGAGATATAGAAGGAACTTAGACCCAGCAGAAATTAATGTTCTACATGAGCTGAGTAACTATACAAATTTAAGAATTATGAAACCGGACAAGGGTGGAGGTATGGTCCTTATGGATGATCTTATTTATGAAGGAAAAATGAATAACATTCTAAGGGACTCCATTAAATATGTAACTGTATCCAGGAATGAGATAAATATTGCATATCGAAGAATAGATATGATTTTAGAGGCCCTTTTTGTTGAAGGCTCTATTGACCAAAGAACTTATCATTATCTTAAAGTAGAGAAACCTAGAATAGCTACTATTTTTGGGATCCCTAAGACACACAAAAATGGAAAGGACCCCCCCCCCATTAAGGCCCATTGTTATCAGCTAATGGATCCAAAATATTGCCCCTTGCCAAGTAGGTGGATAGGAAGTTAAAGGGCCTGTGGTTAGAAAAAAAGAATATTTTAATGGACTCATGGGATTTTTTAAGGTGTTTGAGTCAGGAGAAATATAATGCAGTTTTATCTTTTTTAACCAATGACGTAGTGGATCTGTTTTCCTCTATACCTCATAGGGAAGGCCTGAGTGTCATAGAAGAAATTGTTTATGAAGAGAATTATTTATCCCTAGATGAAAAAGTGGTTGTCATGCAACTTTTGGACCTGATGTTGAAATACAACTTTGTGTGTTTTAAGGGTGAATTCTTTCATCAGATCCAGGGCGTAGCGATGGGTGCATGTGCCCCCACAAAGGCAAATTTAGTTTTGGCTAGATGGGAGGAAAAGTGTGTGGTGGATTCTATAAATAAGGAAAACTGGATTCTTTATAAAAGATTTCTGGATGACATAGTAATTTTATGGGTGGCTCCAGAAAGTGAAGTGGTCAATTTCATAGATTATCTTAATAAAAGTACCAACTACTTGGAATTTACTTACAAGATTAGTAATGAGACCCTACAGTACTTAGATGTGGAAATATACAAGCGAAACAATATGTTTAATTCTAAGGCTTTCAGAAAACCAACATACTCTAATTCTACTTGCATTTTGATAGTGCTCATCCTAAGCATTATAAGAAAAATATAGTTAGTTAAAAGACAATACATTAGAGGCTCTAGGATGACATCTAACAATGAAGATTTTGACAGGGAAAAGAATTAAGAAAAATGTTCAAAACAAGGAATTACCCAGATTATTTGCTGTTTGAGGTGGAAAAAGAGGTCTTGGAAGGTAGAGTACAGAAATACCAACCTATTTTAGGTAAAGACATAAGGGATGGTATGGCCACTAAATATGTAAATACTGATTATGTGGAAAATCTTGATAAGGCTTTAATATTGGAATTCAATGCAGGTTCCACCAAGGTGAGGGGGATTATAAATAATGAATGGGATAGGTTTTTAGCCCTCACCGACTTGGACAAACTAAAAAAGGAAAGAATTAAAATTGTCTATAAAAATTCCAGGAGTTTGAAAAATCTATTGAATCTAGTTATGACTATGATATTGTCAAGAATAAAAAGAGGAAATAAACTTTTAAGTGTGGACATTGATCTCAATGTGCCAATGTTTACAATAAAGAGAGTATTTATTTGCAGTGTAGAAACAGGCTGGTGGAAAGTAAGGAATTTACAAACTGTGACACCAGAGGGCTTGTGGACCTGGCTAAGTGTCAGTCCTGTGATGCATTTTATATAGGTAAAACGGAACGGTGAAGAAAAACAATATATGAACACACATATGATGTACAAAATAAAAAAGACACCAATGCCCTATATAAGCATAGCCAAGAATGTGACAACGCCCATTATTTATTTTTCACCTTGGAGAAAGTGGACAAAAATTTCCGGGGTGGGCTATAGGAAGAAACTATTGAATATAAGGAGTTATGGTGGCAGACCACCCTGGAAGCTAATAAAAAACCTGGAATGAATTAACATATATCCATAAATTCCCTTCTGAAACTTTGAGCAGCTAAATTATAAGCAGGATTTTTTGTGCTGTAGTAGAGACAACAAACAATGTGGTTTTAAACATAAACATATTTAAGCATTTTTTAAACTTTTAAATTGTTAATGTATTTGGAGACTGTATTTACATTCATCTACACACACCTTTATTTTTCCTTATTTGCATTCAAGTGTGTTGCATTTCCAAAACAATCCACAAGATGGTACCAAATCCCTTTGTCAAACATTAAATGTATATATGTTATATTAAATGTTTTAATCAATCACATATATAAGTAAGGTGATATTTTTTATTGGATTTTAATGGGTTTTAAACAAATGTTTTGTCCTAAGTATTATATCTTGTGTTTTTATCCAGTAAAATGAATACATTATACCTGGTTCTGGGATATGTATGAAATGAGTATATATGTTTACAGTTGTTGGTTCAAGTTGTATTAATTAATTGATTGGTTTCCTATTGGTAGATTTGTAAAAGGAGATTATTTAAATAGGGGTGGTTTTATTCAAGCCTACATCTGATGAAGTGTATGTTAAAGGAAAACGTATTTCTGTGAGCGTTTATGGTGTTTTGTGCATTAAACTTCTGATTTTTAAGGTTACTCTCTTTGAAATAGTTTCACCTTTCGTGTGAGCTTTTTTGGATTTATTGCTCCCAGGAATACAATCTTTTGGCTGAGCACCAGTTGTGATTTCTTTTTGTTGATGGTGTAACCCCAGAGAAGTTAGAAGTCTCTTTACAAATGCCAGGTGCTGAAGTAGCAATTCCTGACTGTCTGCCTGAATCAGGCAATCTTCCAAGTATGGGTAAATTTGAATATTTCTCTTCCTGTGGTATACAATGGCTGGAGCCAGGCATTTTGTGAATACCCTGGGTGCAGTAGATAAGCCAAAGGGAAGTGCAGAGAACTGATGGTGCATAGAGCTTGCCCTGAAACGTAGATATTTCCTGCAAGATTCCATTATGGGGGTGTGTAGATAAGCTTCTTTTAGGTTTAGGGTGGCTAGCTAGGTGTCCTTGGCTAGCATAGGAAGAAGTTGTTGCAGAGTCAGCATTTTGAATTTTGGGACAACCAAGAGGGTGTTGAGAACTGACAGATCTAGGATAGGGCACCAAATTTTCTGGGCACCACGAACAGTCGGGAGTTGAAACCCTGTCCCCTTTGCTCTAATGGCACAGGTTGAATAGCCCTGATACTGAGAAGAGAAAGTACTTGCTTTTGAGCCTCTGCCCACTGGTTTGGAGGAGGGTCTGGCAACTCGCTTGGGGTTGGCAGTGAGTGGAAGTGGAATCTGTATCCCTGGGATACAATGTTTAGGACCCATCATTTCTGGGTAATGGGCATCCAGTTTTTTTGCATGCAGGGCGAGTTTTCCTCCTAGGGGTGCAAGTACTTGGGCCTTGCTGGGAAGCAAGATAGACAAGTCATTGTGAACTTTTTCCATAAGAGGGTGGCTTACCACTCCTTCTTTTAGAGGAGGGAGCACTCCATTGTTTAGATCTCTGCATACCCGGAGACTGTAGACTTGGTGGCCTGTTGCCCCTGGGTTTGAACTGAGAATGCCTGGGAGGGACTGGAAAGGACCAGTTTTTAGAAGGCCAATGCCTACTGAATTTAGGTGGCTGCACCTGTAAGAAATCTTTAACAGTTTGCATAGATTTATTTATTTTTATTTATTTATTTATTGCAGTTGGTTTACCAGGATAGTCCATTGGGCCGTAAGAACCCGTTTTCAATGGAGTCCTGGGGAGAAAAGCTCCAAAAACAAAATATACATTCAACATTTGACAGTGACAATGTAGGTACAGACAGTTATTAATAGTATGAAGGCAGACTAAGAGTAAAACTTATCGATTATGGAATATCAGTAATAACAGTAAATACTTTGAGATGAGACATACTAGTTAGTGGAACAAGTGTAAACATTAATACAGATTAGAGAACAAACAAAGTAAACTGATTAAAGTAAGATATTGTACAGAATGATATTAGGTAATGTTAGTTATGCAGGGTGGGAGCAAGAGCATTCCCACTGTGATGCTAGATGTAAGAAGAGAGACTTTTTGAAGGTAGAGTGGTTCGAGATTTAGCTTTTTCCTCCATCTTTTTAAGTTCTTTTGTGCCAAACAAACTTTCCTGGTTTAACGGAGCATCTAGTAATTTTGCTTTGACATGGTCTGGCAAGATTTGCTCCTTCAGCCAAGCATGCCTTCTCAGTACAGACCCAGTGACAGCAGCCCTGCAAGATGCTTCTAAGTCATCTAACCCACATTGCAAAGTATGTTTAGTAACTTGGTTTGCAGAATGCATCAACTCTTGTAAATCTTTATTTTCTGTACAATCTGGAAGCAACAACATTTTTGTTTAATTAGTTCCATAATATGCTGCTGGTACTTCAACGTGTGAAACTGGCAATTCAAAGCCCTGATGGCAAGAGTTGCAGAGGTATATACCTTCTTACCCCATCTGTCTAAAGCTCTAGAATCCCTGTCCGAAGGGGAAGGGTTTTTGGCTATAGCAGCCTTAATGCCTTTAGGTCCCTGGGAAAGCCTCTGGATCCGCAGTGGGATTCTTAAAGAGAAATTTGTGAGAGTCAGGTACTCTGTAGTACCTGTCAGACCTTTCTAGGAGCTGGTGGTAAAGTATCATGAGTAAGACTGGATTCCATGAAGACATCATCTACAGTGTCCAGGACAGGGGGTATAGCTAGAGTCCTGTGCTGAGGCAAGTCTAAAAATTCTCTGAGTCTCTTTTTGGACTGAGGGTAGTCCTGGCATTCCCAGTGGAAATGCTTTCAAAGTATGCAAGGCTTCACCAAAAGAAAAGTCCTCTGGAGGGGAGGCAGAGGGTATGGAATCATCTGAATCCTCATAGATAGATAAGGGTATGTCCTGGTAATCAGAGGGATCACAGTCATCGGACTCATGGTCTGCAGAATCAGAAGGAAAATCAATTCTTTGCCTTTTAGAGGGGGAAGGCTGGCTTCCCCTAATTAAAGTTATAAGGTCTTCAGCCATTCTAAGCATTTATTTCTGTGGCAAGGGGGCTTGAGCATGCGCTTTGGTAGTCGGTTTTCTAGGCGTAGTGCGAACTTTGGGCCTGAGAAACTCGGTAGTTTAAGTCAAAAATGAAGCCATCTGTTTAATGCGAACATCAGAAGGTCGGAATACACCCTCAGAAGCCGGTGCCTGCAGTACCATCCAAGGTAGAGACATCCACAGGGTCCATAGTCGAAGAAGCATCTCGCGGCATACCGGACTAAGAATGGGTCTCAGAAGAGGCCTGCAAATCTGTAGAAGCAGGTATCAGGGGCCGCAAAAGTGAGTACCGGCGGACTGGCAACTAGCTTAATGGAAGCGTCATCGGCAGTTTTGGACCTATGCGGTCTGTCTCTGTCTTTATCCTTACGTTTTTCGGAAGATCGTTTGTCAGATGGCTTATCGAAGCCATTTTGGAATACGGAGAATGAGAGCAAAAGAATTTAGCAACAAAGACAGCCCGACGACGAATAGTTTGGGCGTTAAACAAGGCACAAAACCTACAGCAAGGAACATCGTGGTCTGGGCCTAAACAGATGATGCAGTAAAAATAAAAATCTCTGTGAGGTATTTGCTTTCCACAGGCAAGACAACTGTTAACTTTTTCTGACATCGGTTAGAGCAAGAAAAAAGGATCTCCAATGGGGTACTTAGCTTTACAGGACTTCAGGTCTGAAACTCGAAAAATGAAAATTTCAGGTAGCGGCCGACAGGCACTTGTGAACTGCTTCTGCTTCGGGCTCCCACACGGCAAGAAAAGCTGATGTAATGGCATTGGCTGCATGTTTTATACCCCCTGATGTCATGGAAGAGGCAACAGCATCCGATGCAGAAATCCCAAGACTCTGGTATTCGGGCCGACTGAGGGCTACCTGCAGGCAGATAACCCAAGTGTGATGACTGCAACAGTGAAACATGAAGAACATTTAAAGTTATCGCCAATGCCATGAGGCCTAGAGTTCGGAAAACTGTGTGGGCTGAGACTGAGGTGTTCTCAACTTTCTAGACTTGTAACCTTAATGTTTGAACTCAGTGGGGTGGAAGGGAAGCCTTTGTGTTGAGCAGTGCTCCATAATTTCCAATGTCTGAGATGGCTGAAATTGCGATTTGCTGTATTTTATGGTTATTCCTGAGTACAGGTGTGTGGAACTTGATCTCCTACATGTATGATGTGATGCCTGGTCAGAGCAGTAATGAGCCAGTCATCCAGGTAGGAAAACACCTCGAATCCCTGCAGTCTGAGGTAAGCTGCTACTACTGCCATGCATTTGGTTAACACCTTGGGGTCTGTGGTGAGTCCAAAGGGCAGTACTCTGAATTAGTAGTGACTGGCTCCCAGCCGGAAGCGTGGATATTTCCTGGATTGCCTGTTCATCTTTATGTGATAGTAGGCATCCTGAAGATCTATGGAGCACATCCAGTAGGTGTCCTTGCAAAAAAAATGGGAGAATGGACTGAACCATGACCATCCAAGAACTTAGTTCGGTGATCAGATTTGTGAGATCCAAAACTGGTCTCCAGTCCCGTTTCCTTTGGCACTAAAAAGAACCTTGAGTAAGTTCCGGACCCTATCTGGTCTGGTGGGACCCCCTTGGATGACCTTTTCTAGCAGCTTTTGAATCTGAGTTTCTGTTTGATCCCTCTGACTGGGAGGAACAGCACAGAATTTTCTGGAAATAGGTGGGAGTAGGGAAAATGATATTATGTAACCTCTGGTTATAATCCTCGGCACTCAAGTATCTTTTGGTAAGTCTAGCCAGGCTCCCTTGTGCAAGGATAACTGTCCCCCAACTGTCTCCAGAGGTGGACAGTCGGGTCTCCCTTCAGGAAAGCTGGTAGGGTTGGTCAAAGAAAGATTCTCATGAACCCTAGCTTTGTGTGCCACCTCTGCCACAAAGGTGATGTCGTTCATTGGAGTCCCATTCCTGCCCCTGGGAGAACCTCCTCCAAGTGTGTCATAGAAAGGACCTTGGGACTTTTTGAATCACATTTTCCGAACACTCCGCTGATTCCTAGAGTAGGATCTCCGGGGGGAGGGGGGGCAAAAAATATATGCCCATGGCAAACAAAATCTTTCCATCCTTCTCACACCTGGAGAGCACTTCTTTCACTATAGGGCCAAAAAGAGTAGCTCTCTCAAAGGCAGCATTGACGAAACTGGACTTAAAACGGCTCTGCAAAATTGCAATGCACATCCAGGCATGCCACCTTATGGAAATGCCTGAACCTACAGCTCGAGGTCCCTTCTGCTATGTTGGAAACTAACCTTATAGAACTACTGGATATTGACTCTACAGTTGCCTACTGAGAAGTTACCAAACCTTGAACCTCTGCAGAAATGGCTCCTGAGAGAGTATTTGATAACACGTTGGTCAAATCTCTCTGAAGTCAGACAAAGTGTGCCAAATATTTCAAAGACTGCAAAGCAAAGGTTGTTAAAGCAAAGGCATGCTTCCCCAGTCTATCCATCACCTGCAACTCCCTGTTGGGGGGGGGGGGGTTGACAGTGGAACACTCGATTAATTCCTTCTTTGTGTCCACCGCAACGACCATGGCATCAACTGGAACCCCTTTTCCCCACAACTGTCTGCCTGCTGGTGCCATTATCCTGTCTGGTCTCAGAGCTATGGTTTCTATGGAGTCGGGTTCCTTCCATGCCCACCTGAAGATCATTTCAATGAGCTTGTAGGTGGGCGGAGTCACCCAGGAGGTACAGGGTCCCACAGGGAAAGCCTCTAAGAGAACAGATTCATCCAGCGTAGGGTTGGAGCGGGTCCAGCCACCTCTCTAAGGATTTCTAGGATGTCTTCAAAGGGGACATCTTCAGGAGGTGAAAGTGGGGACCCTTCACCCTCATCGAAATCCGCATCTTTGGTGTTGGGACTCCTGTGGGGAGTCTAGGTGCTTCCTCTTGCACGTCCTCTTCCTGGGTAATTCCTCAGTGGGATGCTCTGGGGAAGTCTCGGAAGAGGAAATCAAAATTCCCTGGGAGGGAACCTGAGGCTTCGGTACAGGATGTCCCTGTGCAGAAAGGTGGTGAGGCTCCAGGAGTTGAGACATCATGGTGGAATATCTAGGATCCGAGGGGGAAGATTCTGTCAGATCTGCCAAGGCAGAGAAATTACAGTTTTGTACCTACCATAAATGTAGATGCTAGAGTTTTCACACTGCTGCAGTCATTGCACTTGAGTTATCCTGCCGTCAGGCGGTTCTCCAGTTGGCCTGAGTTCCAAAGTCTTGGTCTGGCGTCAGTTGCTGTCGCTTCCTCCCTGACGTCAGTGCGACAGGGGTATATAAGATGCAGCCGATGCCATTTTCTTCAGTTTTTCTTGCCCCAGATGTCAGGCTCCCCCAAATAGGAAGGCAATTCAAATTGCTAATAAAACAGAAGTAAGACAAGCAAACAACAACTTACAGTTACCAGCAAATACTCCCCATAGGTAGTAAAGGGTAGATGACCTAGGTACGCACCAGCAGTATAGAAGGGAAGGAGAGAGGGTAACCTGGACTGCAACAGTGTGAACACTCGAACATCTACATTTATGGTAGGTACAAAACTGTACTATGTTCATCGTGTTACACTGCTGTAGTCATTACACTTGGGTAGAATCCCAAACCTGAGGAAGGGTGGCTGGTGCTATAATGCATTTGCGGTGGCTATAAGACCCTGCAGCAGTGCAGAGGCGAAGCCAGCTCTGGATTTGGCATATAGAGGCAGGTGGTAATGCTTGGTGAAAGTATGCACAGAGCTCCATGTTGCTGCTTCCAAAATATCCTTGGTAGGTACTCCTCTGAGGTAGGCCGTTGAAGTGGCTGTTGCCCTGGTGGAGTGAGATCTAATGCTGGTAGGCACAGGTTTTCAATGGTGTGTATAGCAGAAACGTATGCAATGTCCTATCCATTTGGAAATGGTCCGGTTTGAAATGGCTTTTCCCTGTGCTCCTGCAGCATATGCTACTAATAATTGCTCAAACTTTCTGAAAGCTTTGGTTTTGTCCAAGTAGAAGCGTAACTGCCTGTGAATGTCCAAAGAATGCAGTAGTTTATTCTGTGGTTTTGGATAAAAAGTTGGCAACTGAATAGTTTGGTTCAGAGACACACTTGAAACCACCTTAGGCATAAAAGTAGGGTTAGTTCTTAAAGACACCCTGTCCTGGTGGAAAATAAGGAATGGTTCCACTGCCATTAGTGCCTGTAATTCTGAAACTCTTCATGCTGATGTTAGTGCCAGGAGCAGAGCAGTTTTCCAAGAGATATATTTTAATTCTGCTGTGCTAGCTGGCTCAAAAGGAGGTAAGGTTAATTTTTCCAAAACAAAGTTGAGGTCCCACATTGGAGTTGGTGCTCTACGGGGTGGTCTTATGTTTTTTGCCCCTCTGAGGTACTGTTTTAGCAAGGGATGAAAGAAAATTGGTGGATCCGTGTTGTAGTGGGCAGAGATGGCAGAGGCATGTATCTTTATGGAGATGAAAAGGAAAGGCCTTTGTCCAGCATCTCAGTCAAATATTGTAATATCTGAGGAATGTTTGGCACAAGAGGATCAAGGCTGTGAGCCTGGTTCCAGGCACAGAATCTCTTCCATTTATCCGAATAGGCTTTCCTGGTACTGGGCCTTCTGGCCTCCAGGATGACATCCATAACTGCTTTGGAGAGATGCAGTGCTTGTTTGGCTAAGGTATCTTCCATGCAGCTAGGTTTAAGGTCTTTAGCTGGCTGTGGAGTATCTGATTGTTGTTCTGAGACAGCAGATGTGGTATTTGGGGTAAAATCCAGGGTGGTCCTTGTGCTAAGTTTTTTAAGATTGGGTACCAGTGCTGACGTGGCCAGTCTGGTGCAATCAGGATCATATTTGGCTTTTCTTGTCTGGCTTTTATGAGAACTTTTGGAAGAAGAGGCAAAGGTGGGAAAGCGTATACTTGTACATTTTTCCAGCTGAATGAGAGGGCATCCACCTTCCATGCTTGTGGATGGTAACTCCTTGTGCAAAATTTCTGTAGCTGGCAATTCCTTGGGGATGCAAACATATCTATGTCCAGGCTCCACCATTTTTGTGTTATCATTCTGAATATTTGTGGATTCAATTCCCATTCGTGGGGATCCATGATATTTCTGCTTAAGTCATCTGCCAGTGTGTTTTTCTATCCTGGCAGGAATTGTGCTTGTAGATGAACTTGAAAGTTTACGGCAGTGTTCCACAAGGTCAAGGCTTGTCTGCAGAGGGGGTAGGAATGGGTTCCCCCTTGCTTGTTTATGTACCACATAACTGTGGTGTTGTCTGTCTTTATTAGTAGTTGTCCTGGATGTAGCAGGTCCTTGAAAGCTATAAGGGCATTTTGTACAGCTAGCATCTCTTTTTGGTTGATGTGAAGATGCCTTTGTTCTATGGACCACTTGCCCTGAATACATTTTCCTGCCATGTGTGCTCCCCAGGCGTAATCCGATGCATCTGTTTTCAGTGTTTGCCTGGCCGTGGGTTGAGTAAAAGGCTGACCCTTGTTGAGGTGACAGGCCTGAGCCCACCATCGAAACTCCTTCTGAAGGCAAGGTATTAGTGGTACAACTGTTTTCAAACTTTGACAGTGTTGAGACCATACACTCTTTAGGTACCACTGTAGTTTCCTCATATGCAGTCTGGCATATGGAATTAGTAGTATGCAAGATGCCATGTAGCCCAAGGCCTGCAGAATTTTTCTTGCAGGGAGTTGGGTCTTTGTTGCCATCAATTGAAAGTATTGAGTCAGTTGTCCTTGCTTGTCTGGCATGAGATAAACCATCTGGGCCGTTGTATTCAAGCTGGCACCCAGGAATATTATTTCTTGTGAGGGCACGAGTTTTGATTTCTTTTCGTTTACTGTGCACCCCAGGCAACTTAATAACTTTTTTGCAAACGCCAGATGCTTTACGAGAATGTCTTTGCTCTCTGCTTGAATCAGGCAGTCGTCCAGGTACGGGTAAATTTGAATTCCTTTCTGTCTGCAAAATGCAATTACTGGTGCCAGGCACTTTGTGAAGACCCTGGGCGCAGCAGATAAGCCAAAGGGCAGTACAGAGAATTGATAGTGCATTGGACCAGCTATGAATCTGAGGTATCTTCTGCAGTTTTGTCTGCTAGGGACATGCAGGTATGCCTCCTTGAGGTCCAAGGTCACAAGCCAAGCTTGCTTGCCCAGTATGGGAAGAAGCTGCTGTAATGTCAACATTTTGAATTTCGGAACATCCAGGTAAGTGTTTAGAGAAGAAAGATCCAAAATGGGCCTCCAGGCTTTGTCTTTTCTGGGTACCAGAAAGAGTCTTGAGTAAAATCCTTGTCCTTGTTCCTGTGGAGGTACCTTTTGAATAGCTCCCATGTTCATGAGTGCTGTAATTTGTTTTTGACCCTCTGCCCACTGATTTGGTGGCAGATTTGGCATTCCTTTTAACCTTGGCAGAGTGTGAAAGTGGAACCTGTAACCTTGAGACATGATATTGAGAATCCATTTGTCTATCATATGCCAGTTGTGATAGAAAAGAGCCAGTTTTCCTCCCTAGGGGGCTGCCAAGAGAGAGATGTTTGGCAGCTGCAGTGGGAAGTCATTGGGACTGTTTTTTTGTAATGTTGTTGTCCGTCTTCCCCTTCTTTCTGGCCTGATGCACCCCATTGTCGAGGTCTGTAAGGACCTTGTTGCTGTCCTCTACCTCTTGGACGTCTGTATCTGCCCCTTTGAGGTCTGTCCGTAACTGGAAAGGACCTATTCTTAGTTGTCCAGTTTCTGCTAAATCGAGGCGCCTGTACCTGTAAGAAATCCTTCACTGTTTGCATAGATTTTGCCTTATCCTCCATTTTCTTTAATACCTCTTCTGCCTTAACTCCAAATAAGACATCATGCTGCAAAGGTGCATCCAGTAGTTTAGCTTTAACATGATCTGGTAACGTATGTTCTTTTAACCATGCATGTCTTCTAATGACAGAGCCTGTAACTGCTGCTCTACAGGAGACCTCTAAAGAATCAAAACCACATTGCAAAGTATGTTTTCCCACTTGTTCAGCAGCATGCAATAACTCCTGCATTTCCTTAAAATTAGGAGGATCTGTATCTGAAAGCATTTTTTGTTTCAACTGAGACATCAAAAATTGCTGATATTTTAGCATGTGAAATTGGCAATTTAAAGCTCTCATTGCTAAAGTTGCAGACGTATATACTTTCTTTCTCCATCTGTCTAATGCTCTGGAGTCTCTGTCAGAGGGAACTGGGTTATTTGCTGATGAGGCCTTAACCCCTTTGGGTCCCTGAGAAATAGTTTCTGGGTCTGCCTCTGGGCTTTTATACAGAAATTTGTGAGAGTCAGGGACTCTGTAATAGCTGTCTGGTTTAACTGGAGCAGGATTTAAGCTGGATTCAGTATACACATCATCCACAATATCTAACACTGGCAGAATAGGAAGGGGTCTATGTTGAGGCAATAGTAGGAATTCTCTGAGCCTTTTCTTGGATTCTGAGTAATCCTGGCCTTCCCAAAGGAAATGCTCCCTCATGGTGTGTAAAGTTTCCCCAAAAGAGTAGTCCTCTGGTGGAGAGGCTGATGGAATTGATTCCTCAGCATCAGAATCCTCATAAGGTGGTAAAGAATAACCTAGGTCTGAGGATGAATCTGAGGAAATGGACACCTGGTCGGATGAGTCATAGTCTGCATCCTGTCTAGGCCTTTTGTCAGGTGGGGGGTGGGACCCCCTGATCAGAGTGATTAGGTCTTCGGACATTTTTAGCATTTGTTTCTTAGGCATGGAGGCCTGTCCTGGAGACTGTATCTGTTTCTTTGTTTTTAAAGGTGGCTTAGACTTGGAAGAGGGTTTTATGCTTAGCTGAGTAGGTCTGAAGACACCCTCTGAAGCAGCGGGTTGCTCATGTACTCCAGATCCCTCAGCAGGATCGGTTTCAGTAGTCTGTAAAACTTGTGTGTCCGATGGCCCAGCCATCTCCACTAGGGAGTCGGTGGCCGCCAGTGGTTCTGTAGAAGCGGTAGTCAGGGGCTGCGAAGGCACCTCGCTGAAAACCGGAGAACCGGCGACTGGCCTAGAAGAGGCTTCGTCGTCAGTTTTGGGCCTCGGATGTCTGACTTTGTCTTTGCACTTTTTATGAATTGCGGTCGTCGGAAGTTCCGATGGCATGGTATAATTAAATTTTCTGCCAAAGTAATGTCGGGCAAAATCAAACCGACGTTTAAGTGTGCTTGTTAAACCTAGCACAAAACCGACAACCAGTGACGTCGTGGTCTGGGCCTAGGCATGGGATACAATAAGAATGGAAATCCTTATGAGGTATTTGCTTCCCACAAGAAATACAGTTATTAACTTTTACTGACATCGGTCTGAGGCAAGAAAAAGTTTCCCCAACGGGGTGCTTAGCTTTGCAGAAGACTTCGGTTCTGGATTCGGAATGAAAATCTCAGGAGTCGGCCGCCCGGCACTTGCAAACTGCTTTTGCTTCGGGCACCGCGCGGCAAGAAAGACTGAAGAAAATGGCGTCGGCTGCATTTTATATACCCCTGTCGCACTGACGTCATGGAGGAAGCGACAGCAACCGACGCCGGACCAAGACTTTGGAACTCAGGCCGACTGGGGAACCGCCTGACGGCAGGATAACCACAAGTGTAATGACTGCAGCAGTGTAACACGAACATCACACTCTTCACAGCCTCGAAGGCGAGCTCTAAAGAACCAGAGAGAGGCTCTGATCCGAGAAAGCAGGGTTCTGAATCATCCGCTCTCTCTGCCTCCTTGGCAGCACCCCTGAGGAGGAAGCCGGAGCCAAACTGTGCCAAGGAACAGAGATGGCTCCGAAAAGTTCTGAGTTGAATGCTGCACCTCAGACTCAGCATGCAGGCTTTGGCTCAGAGAGCTCTCCTGATCTGAATTGATCGGAAGTCTCACAGAGAATGCTGTATCTGAGGATACGAAGAATCTAGGGTACAAGACTGACTGATTTGGATGACAGGGATCCTGTGACTCTAAAGCAATGGAAAGTGTTAGTGGAGTAACTGGCAGTGGGGGTGTGGTGGAAAGTCAGGTATCCTGACCCAGAGGGGTAGGCACGGAGGGGAAACCAATCAGCCCCTCTTTCAAAAGGATCTTCCTCACTACTCTCTCCACATCTTCTTCTGCGAGGCTTCTAAAAGAATGAGTAGAGTAAACAGAAGGGGGTGCTGGAAGCAAGGATATACTAACAATGGTACGAGAGAAAAAGTCGTAAGGGCAAGGGAGTACAAAGAGAAATGAAAAAACAGTAAAGATATTTGCCACAAAAAACTTTAAAATATTTAATGGGAAAAAAAACAGATACATTTCTACTTATCTAACACAGCTTGAGAGAGACTGGTAGACCACATCGGATAGTTAGAAGCAGCAATGAGGACTGGGGTAACTTGGTAGATACATTATGAGTAAAGGAGAAACAAGAGATTTGGTGGCTACGAGTTTTATCATCGGCACAGTTAAGGATAGAATGAAGATTGGCAATATCAGATCTAATGTTGTGTGGGCCAGAAGGGGGCTACCAGTATCATGATGGCATGTCGGTCCTAATCTTTAAGTTTGCTTTGAATCAAGAGTAATGGAGGAAAGGTGTGCAAGAACCAGTGGGTCAATGTGAATGACACGGCATCTATTTTCCAGGCTCCCTCCAGTAATGTTCTGGACTAGACTATCAGAGTTCGTTTGTTGTGGAGGGATGCAAAAAAGTCTACATTGGGGATTCCCAACAGAGTGGTTAGATCCAGGAATACTTCCCTATACAACATCCATTCACTTGGATCTAGCAAGTCTGTGCTGAGGGAATCTGCAAGAAGACTGCTGTAGCCTGGGATGTATGACCCTATGAAAGTGATCCCAAAGTCTTGGGCTAACATCAGGATCTTTCTGGTACGGCTGCACAGTGGGGTAAGACAAGGACCCTTTGTTTGTTTGGGTAAAACAACTGTGGTATTGCCTGCCCAGATTTACAGAGTTCTTGGGTTTAAATGCTGTCAGAAATCTTTTAAAGGTAGGAAGACGTCTAGCATTTCCTTTAGATGAATATGTAATTTCTTCTGTTGTGGGGAGCAAATGCACTGCTCCACAGGCTAAGTGTGAGCAGTATGTGGTGATCGACTTGTCTCCTTGAAGCAGAGTGAAGACTGTTCCTGGGTTCTTTTGGATAGTGTCCTTCCAGCATGGAAGTTCCTTCTTGAGGCAAGGGTAGAAGAGTTTCTAGGGTCCGGGAGTGCTGCTCCCACACATTTCTGAGAAACCACTGGAGTTTCATGTGTAGTTTTGCTAAATGGACATGTAACCTAACACTTTTAAAAACTCTCTGGCCGAGATAAGTTGTTTTGTGAGTAGGTCCTGAGGGAGAAATGCTTTCTGTCAGGTTGAGTCTATCAGGGTCCCCAGAAACAGGATCCTTGTTTGGGGTGTCATAGGACACTTCTGTGCGTTTAACATGAGGCTCACCTTTTAGAAGCAGTCTACACAGGTCTGGAGGACATCCAGAGTCTCTTGAGAAGCATTTTCCTTGGATCAGACAGTCTAGGTAGGAATAGACTGTTACTCCCAGTGTTGTGCAATGTGCTATCAGGGGTGCCAAGTGCTTTGTAAAAACGGTTTACTATCAAAATATTGAAAGCCCTAACCACAAATTATTCACATCCCCAAACTGCAAGAATGAACATCATCAAATCGACTGCTCAGAATGTCGATTCGTTCGGAAGGCAAGAATCAACATTCGACAGTGACTAGACCTCTCACCATCCGAAAAATACAGTCTAAAATGCACATATATTTCTACTGTTTTGCAGGGGGGGCAAGCCCCCCTGCACATCCCCCTGCTAATTATACATTCTACCTCAAAGATCGCACTACAGTTAGGAAAATTCCTGATCCCCACTGTAGTGTGATCCAATTCAAAACACAGATGCTCAAAATTGTGAACACAATCTGTGTGTCGATGTTTCGGAGTTGAAAGGATTTGCATTCGCAGTTTTGCCTTTTTGGACCTATCTGTTTAGCCTTCTGACAGACTGCAAGGTGCGTTTCATTATTTTGATAGTAAACCTGTAAAAACTCTTGGCACAGTAGACAGATAAAACAGTAGAGCATATTAACTGGAAGTGGGACCCTAAGGCTACAAATCGTAGGTAATTTCTGTGACTGATTGTTACAGGAACACGAAGGCAAGTGTCCTTTAGGTTGATAGTGATCATGGAGGCGTCCTGAAAAATCATGGGTAACATCTTTTGCAAAGCAAGCATTTTGAATGTTCGCATGCAGAGAACTTGTTCAGCCTTGAAAGATCCAGGATAGGTCTCTAGTTTCCCCTCTTTTCTAGGGACCAGGAATATCCTTGAATAAAAGCATTTTCCCTCTTCACCTGGGGAACTGGCTGTATGGACCATTGCTGCTTAATAATTCCATGCAATGTGTCTGCGCCTGGAAGAACTGGTTACGTTCCCACTTAAAGCTTCTTTCAATTTTGTGTAATGTCTCTCCGAAAGAAGGGTCTTTGGGTGGAGAAGCTGAAGCGAGAGCATCATCAGAGTCAAAGTCAGGGTAGTTTTGGGGTTGTAAATAATGTAAGGAAAAGAGCTATTTCTCATCTTCAGAGGATGGCAAGTCTTCTTTCAATTGAAAGGCTACTTCTCTTATTCTTTTAGTTGGAAAAGCCTCAGAAAAAGGCTGTAGGGTTCTTTGGCTATAATGAAAGCCATGAATTCCTGTGCTATCTTGATCAGATCCTGGACTTCAGTCTGAGATGCAGGAGCCGAGGCTTAGGTGGGATCATGTTTTGGTTTGATAGGCATGCATTTAACAAGCATGGCCAAGGGATGCTGGCATCTGATCACAACCTCGATAGGAACATCAGACGTTAGGAGAGACATAAGGGTTTCCCTGCTGAACCACTTCTTGGACGTTAGAAGCTAATGACTGCATACCGGCATGAGACCAGACTGACACGTGAGCGGTGGTAGTAATCGTGGGTAGGCCAGGGGCCACGGTGGCTTCTCAAAAGGTCACGCCAGAGGGTTCTGGCCTAGTAGCTGCTGGTCCGAGGGCTGTGAAGGTACCTCACCAAGGTCTTCAGTCAACTTAAAAGTTGATGTGGTACTTTTTTTCTGCAGCCTCCAGATCCCTAGGTTTCTTATCTTTTTGCTTTTTTTCAGGATCATATCAGTGGCCATTAGAGCTACTGTGGGACTTGCAGAAGTCTGAGGTTATGATACGACTGAAGTGGCCAACGACGAGGACTCCATATGAACTATGAGTACATGGCCCTACATTTAAGGGGTTTTGCATGAAACATAGCACAATCAGAACAGTTAGAGAAGTTATGCAGAGGCCCCATGCAAAATGAAAATCTTTATGTGGCATTTGTTTCCCACAGGATAAACAGTTATTAACATTTCTGAACAGTAATTAGAGAAGAAATTTCCCCAACGGAGTATTTATCTGTCTTTGTCTATATGTCTTGATGCTTGCAGCCTTACTGGCTGATTTTTAATCACTGCAAAATATGTATCCTTTTTTTACAACAGGAATGATTAAAACTATGCTTCTCTGGACTACATGTAATTTTCTTATCAAGTCTTTCAAGCTCTTTATCTACTTTCTTCACTGCAAATAAGAGAAATCTGCTTTTGCCAAAAATTTGGTGCGCCTGCCTGCCTCACCTAAATGGCAGCTTTGCCATGAGGTGTTCAAAGGTCTTCATGCAAAACCAATCTATTCCTGCACCAAGTTAAAATCATGTGACATTCTGTAGCACAAAATCTTCTTCCAATTTCAGTAGTTTCAGTAAAATTCATCCTGCACTTTTTGTTGCAGTGTCCATTGCCCTCACCAAACAGTCACTTCTGTAGGTTTTAAACGTAAAGTAGCACTCTGTAAGCACTTAGAAAACAATGCACGAAACACCACTTCATAAATAACAGACACTAATATATCTGTATCCATTTCCTTGTTTACTTCATGTATAACAAATGCTGACACAAGTTATTCTTTTTCTGTCACCTTACTGTGTTAAATTCAGTACGGACTTCACAAACTTGTTGATTTTCCACACACACATATTTAAACATTTTTCCATAAAAATGATTTTTATTCTTGTCTTGCAACTGTAATTTAGTGGGAAGCGTTTGCTTGATGTCAGATTTTTCCATTAAGTGACACTTGACCTCTGAAATCACAGTCAAATAAGTCAAATAAGATTTTTACTGTTGAATTACACTAGTAATCCGTATGCATTTCTTAGGACACTTTGCATGAAACATTTTTGAATGGGTGTAACAGGCACTGCTGCACATCTACCTTTAAGTTTACTTTATTATTAATAATGAACTTAGACAAAAAACAATTCTGTCTTACTATAAACTCATGACTGTACTTTAAACTGGTTGCAGGAAGGAAGGCACCAAACACAAAACGTAAGAACAAGCAGTTTAATCCAAAATGAAGCACTTTTCGTCACAGTAAATACTGTGACTTCTTCAGATAAAAACAACATTGAGAGCATGTCCTTAAGTAGTCAGTGAGCAGTAGTTAGTTAGGTAATGAACCAATATTAGTTAATCAGTTCATTTCATTCTTCTTTACAACAAATTGAAAACTATGTTCGTTCCTATTATTGTTGATTTTTAAGATCTTATGTATAATTAATACACACTTTACATAAATTCTATACGTAAAACCCTATCTAGTAGGAATGAACATGGGTTTACCATGTCATTTTAGTATTTTAGATATTTGGTACTTATAAAGTACAAAAATCTTTGCAGGTATTTTACGGTATATAAAAGCATTTAGTAGTGTTTCTTCTGTAGGGTTAGGGTTTGAGTTTGAGTTTTGCATGTGGATGTATCTAAATGTGTTTGTGACACTTTTGTAGTCTTTAGAAACTGTAGTTTCTATGAGTACTAGTTTTCAATTTGTTGTCAAGAAGAATGAAATGAACTGATTAACTAATATTGGTTCATGAACTAATATTGGTTCATTATCTAACTAATTAACTACCGCTCAATGACTACGTAAGGGCATGCTCTCAATGTTGTTTTTATCTGAAGTCGTCACAGTATTTACAGTGACGAAAAGCGATTAATTTTGGATTAAACTGCTTGTTCCTACGTTTTGTGTTTGGTGCCTTCCTTCCTGCAACCAGTTTTCAGTTTTGTATTCTTTCATCGGCTTGTGTCTCATGACTGTACTTTACTATGGAATGTTTGCTTCTTATGCCTGACTTTTTTCCATAAACATAGCTTGCAGCTTCTGTCATACTTCAGAAAAAAGAAGTTATGTACTCAACATAATGTTTAATGTGTGTTGTGCATCTCCGCCTTTATTTTCACTGATGGGTCAGATCCGATCCTTCGGATCTGTCTCAGCCTTTAACAAAGCTCAAAGCCTTCAACAAGCTCATGGGCACTCTCCATATCCCAGAATGCACCTCGGCATTACCTCAGATCTTGTTTGCCCATTAGAAAAAATATATATCCTTGAAAAAAGAGGATGTCAGAGCCTTATGCAGATAAGCTGATAAGAAGAAACCACATCTGAAGTCATGGAGTTCATAATAGTCCAATTAGTATAACCCAGTCTACCAGGAGCACAGGAAGGGAGAAGGTGGGCTGTGAGAATAAATCCGGATATGAAAAACACACATGGAATGTTATGGTGAGTACTTCTTTATGGGATGTCCAATCTCGCCTTTATTCTCACTGATGGGACAGCGTCCCTAGCTACTCAAATCTTGGGTGGCTCATGGAAAAATATTCCTCAAAATCAAAGACCCAAAGGAGGTCCTATTCCTGGAGGCCAAGTCTACTCCGTAATGCTTAATAAAGGTATGAGGGTTTGCCCATGTGGCTGCAGCACATATGCTGTCCATGGAGGCTCTCAATAAGAAAGCTGAGGAAGTAGCAATTTCTCTAGTTGAGAGGGCTTTGACTTGTTGTGGAAGCTGCTTATTTTGGGATGAAAGCATTTAGATAAGGTTACTTTGGATACCAGCAATCTCTTCCTAGTGTCAGAAAAGGAGCAAATGAGTTGGTCAGACTTTCTGAAATCTGCAGTTCTGTTCAAGTAAAAGAGTAATTGCCTATGAACATCTAGCAAATGCAACATATATTCCACCTTATTTTCAAACTTTGGAGAAAAAAATGGCAATTCAATGGATTGATTAAGATTATTTTCCAGAGCAACTTTTGGCAAAAAGGAAAGATTAGTTTGTAATGTGACCCTCTCCTTGTGAAATACTAAATATGGTGGGGTTGATAGATGGTGCTTGTATCGCTGAAACTATTCTTGCTGATGTGATAGCCACTAAAAAAATAGTTTTCCAGCATAAAAACTTTTAACTCACACCTGGCTGCTGATTCAAAAGGGGCGTAGATTATAAGGGACAGCATAAAGTTAAAGTCCAAAGGGGGAGATGGATCCTTGTATGGAGGCCTCAAAAAAGTTGTCCCTTTAAGAAAAGCTTTACAGAGTTTGTTAAAACATAACAGAAGAACCACTATCTCCTAAATGAAAGTTTGAAATTGCTGGTAATTGAACCCTGATAGTAGCCACAGCTGCTCCTTCATTGAAAAGTTTAGCTAGAAAATCTAAAATAAAATGTAGAGAAGCAGTAAAAGGATCAACATCTTTTGAGTTTGCTCAAATCACAAATTTCTTCCCTTTTCCTTTATTGTGGGATGAAATCATGGACCTCATAAATAAAGATATTGGGGACCTACAGACACTGGATCCTACCCAGTTCGGCTTTGTTAAGGGCAGATCCTGCCCTCTTAAACCTGGTCGATTTCTTTGAAACAGTCACCAAGGCCATTGACGAGGGGAAGGTGGTCCACACAGCCTACCTGGACCTCGCAAAAGCCTTCGATACAATACCCCACTCGGGCATTATAGATAAGCTCACCAGCTTAAATATAAACCCCTATGTCACTAGATGGGTTGCAAACCGGCTCAAGGACAGAACCCACGTGGTTAAAATTGCTGGAGCCATGTCAGACTCCAAACCAGTTACAAGTGGCGTCCCACAAGGCTCAGTCCTGGGACCTCTCGTTCGGTATATATTTCTCGAAGGTACAGGCCAACACGGAAGGACTGTGGCTGACCAAGTTCGCAGATGACTGCAAACTGGGTGCCATAATAGACTCTCCAGCCGACACAAGCATCCTCCAAAAGGGCCTCATAGTAACAGACAACTGGTGCCAGAGCCATGGCCTCAAGCTAAACGCCAAAAAGTGTATAGTCATCCCCTTTGGCAAAAACAAAGTGCCCACAAATTACCACATAGGTGGTAATCCATTAAGTACATAAGAAGTAATTAGGGACCTGGGGACCCAAGCTGACAGCAATCTCTCATTTGACAACCACGTGGCCAAAGTGGTTAGAAAAACATTTTATATAACCCACCTAATCATGAAGGGATTCACATCTAGATCAGAGGAGGTCATCGTGCCTCTTTACTCATCCCTCATCAGGCCCATAATAGAGTACAATTCCCCTTTTGGGCTGTACCTTACCAGACATCTGCAGCAACTGGAAAGACCCCAAAAGTACCTCACCAAGAGGATCAAAGGGCTCAAACAGATGCCATATGCTGCCCGGTTAAAGAAACTCCAGCTCTACTCAGTGGCATACCGCCTGCTCAGAGGCAATCTGTGCCTGACGTATACAGCAATGTCCAACCCGGAATTAATGGACATGCTGCACCTCAGAAAATCCAAATCCCATCGAGCTACGCGCTCGAGAGACTTGAACCTCAGCACTGAAATAAATAGGACATGCTGGAGGGACAGATTCATAACCCAGAGGCTCCCTTCACTCTGGAATAAAATCCCAGTCCAGGTTAGGCAGAGTCCCTCACTGACTCTCTTTAAGAGGAATATTGATGAGTGGATGGGAGATCGTAGGTTTACCCCGGGTATCACTTCTGTGTCACTGTTAGACAGAGGCACAGTATACTAACCTTGAAAAAGGGCATAGCAAAATTAATTTAAAATGGGTGGCGAAAGCCAAACGCACCCTGGCTGGCTTATAAATGCCCTAGGGCAGATAGTCTAGTATGAACCTATGAAATCAAGATATGTCTTACAGATGAGAGAAGGACACTTGGCTATTAATGGAATTAGAGCAGCCAAGCTGTCAGTTTGAAGCTGTGTAGGTTTGGATGAATCATTCCTGAAGTATGTGTCAAAAGATTCGGAACTGAGTCCAGTATCCATGGTTCGTCCCAAAGATGAGGCCAAAAGAAGGGAAACCAAATTTGTTGGGGCCAGTAGGGAGCAATTAAAATTAAGGTAGTCTTCAACGAGCTTGCTTTCTGTATTACCTTGGGAATCAGGGATGTTGGTGGGTAAGCATATAGGAGTCCCAGGGGCCAATCATGTACAAGTGCATCCCACAGGATCTCTCCTGGTGGGGGGGTTAGAGTAAAGTAGTTGCTGTACTTGGCGTTCATGTGCGAGGCAAACAGTTCGCAGCAAGGCTGGCCCCATTTTCGCAAGATCTCTTCGGCAATTTCCGGCTTGAGGGACCACTTGTGAGGCATCAGAATAGCTCTGCTCAACTTGTATGCTATCATGTTGAATTTCCCCTGTATTGCATTGCAATTAAAAAGCAACTGGAAAAAACTGCCCATTGCCACACCCTTAGGGCTTCCTGACAAAGGGGATAAGATCTGGTTTCTCCTTGTTTGTTTACGTACCAGACTACAGACACGTTGTCTGACTGGACTGCTATTGCCCCTAAAGGGAGAGAGGCTTGAAGTGCTTGCCACGCTAAAAGCACTGCTCTCATCTCTAGGACATTTATGTGCAGATGGGCCTCGTGAGAGTGCCAGGTGCCTTGGACTGTCTGTCCCAGATAATGCTCCCCCCATCCGGGAGGTGTCTGTGGTTACCGTGGCTCGCAGTTGGGGAAGTGTAAAGGGACAGCCTTGAGTTACCTGAGGTGATTGAATCCACCATAAAAGGTCTTGTTTGCAAGAATTGGTTATCAAAATCTTGTGACACATTGGAAGTTCTAAAAGAGACCATTGTGTCGACAGCAGCCACTGAAATAACCTCATTTGATGGCATGCCAATGGTACCAAAACAACTGAAGCTGCCATTGTGCCAAGTATCTGAAGTACCAGTTTGTCAGGTGCTCATTTCTTCCTTATTAAACTGTGATGTCGTAAAGTGTGTATCCTTTCTGGAGTGAGACTTGCTATCATCCTTTGTGTGCAACTCTGGTCCTATAAAATTCAATTTTTGACAGGGTTTTAAAGCAAATTTTGCATAGTTTATTGTAACACCTAGACAAACAGGTTTGTAATGTAGTCTCTCTGGCCTGTAGTAAAAGATGCATGGTCAGGGCTGTTATGAGCCAGTCCAGATATGGAAACACCTGGAAACCTTGTCTCAGGTGAGCTGCCACTACTGCAATGCATTTGGTGAACACTCTGGGGACTGTAATGAGTCTATTTTTATGTGGTAGTACACAGCTTGGAGGTCTAATAAGCACATCCAATAGTCTTTTTCCAGAAACGAAGTATCAACTGCAGTGTAACTATCCAGAACTCGCTCTTCTTTACTGATATGTTTAATTTGCTGAGATCCAAGATTGGTCTCTAGTCCCCCATTTTCTTTGGAAATAAAAAGAATATTGAGTAAGTTACAAATCTTCTCTGGTCTGTGGGGACTTGTTTGAAGACTCTCGTTTAGCAACTTTGAGACTTCTAAGGTTGCTTGTTCCATTTGACTGGGTGGAATGTCTGGCACTCGTGTTTTCAGGAATTGGAAGGGAAAAGAGTATAATGTAACCTCTGGATATTATTCTTTATACCTATTTGTTGTTTTATTATATCTAGCCAGGCTTGAAGGTGCAGAGATAATCAAACCCAGTCTGCCTCCAGAGGTGGGCAATTAGGCCTCCCTTTAGGAGGCGCTGAAAGGGCCTTCCAAAGAGAGCATCTCTAGAGCCCTGATTTTGCAGGCCTCCTCTGCCATGTGGACTACATCTTCCATTGTTGTTCCCCCCCCCCCATGTCTCTGGGGGAACTTTCACCCTGTGTCTGGGAAAGGCCTTTGAGATTTCCTGAATCACATCTTTCCATCACCTCTTTGTCTAATGGGAAAGGGTCTAGTAGGAGTGGAAAAACATACTCCAACGGCAGATAAAGTCTTGCCCTCTTGTTCACACCTGGTGAGTGATTCTTTTACTTTGTGCCCAAAGAAAGAAGAGCCATAAAACAGGGAGTTAATGAAGGAAGACTTGAAGGGCTCCACAAAATCGCAAAGGTGCGTAAAGGCCTGCCTCTTAAGAGAAATACCTGAACCCGTTGCCCTACTCGCTCCATCTGCTGCATAAAAAATTAACCTCATGGATGAGTTTGTCACAGAGTTTAGGTTAGCCAGCTGTGAGGCTACCTTATCTGTGGTCTCAGCAGCTACAGTTCCTTGGAGGGTATCTGACAGTTCTTTTAAGAGATCCCGCTGCAGTCTCGTGAAATGGCATAGGCAGTTCAGTGACCGAAGAGCAAAGGTTGCTGAAGAGAAGACACGCTTTGCATATCTATCCTTGGTCCTAGAATCTTTATTAGGAGGATGGATAGAGGAAGTAGTTTCAGAGAGTTCATTTTTAGCGGCTGCCACCACAACTATAACATCTACGGCTACACCTTTAGATAGAAAAGTTTTGCCCTTTGGGGCAGTAATGTACTTAACCTGGCTTCCTAGGAGTGGGCTCTATGATATCTGGGGTTTTCCACACCTTCCAAGAGATTAAATCAATAAGCTTATCAGAAGGCAGAATCACCCAAGAGGTGGAAAGGAAAGTCCCAAAGGCTTTCAGGCGGACTGACTCCTCAGCCGAAGGAGAGCTGGACTACCAGTCACCTCTTTGTTTTAAGATTTCCGGGATGTATCCAAAGGACACATCTTCAGGAGGTGACGGGGGGACCCCTCTCTGTCTCATCGAGGTCAGTGTCTGAAGTGACTGACTACTCTGGTGAGTCCAGGTGCTTCCTCTTGCAACATCTCTTCTTAGGAACTTTCTCAGAGGGTAATCTGGAGACATGTCAGAACAGGGGGAAGTCCCTTGTGGGATACCCTGAGGCCTTGAGTTTCTATGCCCCTGTGGATGGGTAACATGAGCAGACAAAGGCAGAGGCTGAGAGGAGGGAGGAAGTTCCTCAGTAGCCTGTGTTTGTGTCTGTGGAGACAGTACTCTCCTAATAATTTCAAAGGCCTTCTGCCCCTGGTCCGAAGAAATTCCTGGATCATAGGAAAAAAGTTAGAGCCAAAGGAAACCCAGGACCAGAAGACAGCTAACCCGAAACCGAGGTAGGAGCCAAACTCACCTGTACCGAAGCCCTGAGAGGTAGGATCTGATCTGACAACTGTCTTATCTGATCCCCCTCCTCAGATCTGACGAGGGAATATAGGCTCCTAGAGTCCTCCTGCTCCGAAAGAATGGAGGAACTCAGAGCAGGTGTCAGATCCAAAGAGCCTTTGGGTTTCGGATCAGACCCGGACACAAGCAGAACCTCAGAATCTTCTGGCTAAGAAGCACATCATCGGATCACAGGAGGAACAGATGCAGAGGATTGTGAAGTTGCTGGATCAGATACCTTTAGGTTTGGATCCAATAAAATCTTAGCCAAGGCCGGTGCCTTCTGCACCAACCGATCCACATCTTTATCGGAGAGGCTTCTGGTTGACCAGGTTGAAGGGGTTGGAGACTTTGCCAAAACGGGAGAATGGAGCCGAGGAGAAACCAGATCCAAGGTAAGGGATCGGCTCTGTATCGAGAACTCCACTGGAACTGAAAAGGTCAGAGTGGAGAGTCTTGACTGATTCGGCTCCTTGTCGAATCTGGTCAGAGTCTGCTCTGACAAAGAAGGAGCAGGAGAAGCTATCATCGGTACTTTTTCCCTTGGCTCCGATGTAGACTTCGGAGCAGAGGAAGTACTCTCAGCAGATTTATCCAAGCTTGTAGACTTGTCAGACTGGCTTGATTTTGAGGACTCCGTTCTTTCAGAAATAGCTTGTGAAAAGGGGGTTTTCAATAACCCTTTTAGAATAAGTTTATTTTTACGCTTCAGTTATGCTTTTCGACTGAAACCATGGCATATGGAATATGACTCGAAGATGGAATGGCCCTAAGCAATACACAGTGTGTGTGTGCGTGTGTGTATCACTGAGGGACATCTTTTTTCTGCAATCCATGCATTTTTTAAAGCCTAACAGCTTATTATCTTGTTTCTGAGGAAAACAAGCCTCCTAACTAAAACAGTTGTTAAACAGGGAGAGATTTCTAATTAACAAAAGATATAAAGAATTTTTAAACTAACCTATTAAATTTGAAATTAATACAGTACTTATCCCAGAGCTGCTGAAAAAGTGATCTTTGTGAGCGGCAACCAAGATTTGAGGTAATGCTGAAGTGCATTCTGGGATAGGGAGAGTGCCCACAAGCTTGTTGAAGGCTTTGAGCTTTGGGAAAGGCCGAGACGGATCAGACCCACCAATGAGAATAAAGGCGAGGCTGGACAACATCACATCAATATTTTTACTGTTACATCAGCATCAAAACATTTCACTTTCTGCAAGATTTCACAGTACTTCAGTTTTGTGAACAGCAGAAACCTAAGCGTCAACCTCCTGGCTGTGGTTGCCATACTCAAGACAATCGCAGATGGCTAGATAAAGGTTAAATTTGATGCAAACAAAAAAAATGTTAGGAAAAGCTTCGCTGTGAAGAGCACTCCCAAAGCTACTCTCTTCATCAAAATCTAGACCAAATTCAAAGTACATTTCATTTCAGGAATATACTGCTTTCACTGCCTAATAAGATACCCGACTACTAGAGTTGGAGTGAATGACTTGAGACGTACCTCCCTGGACTACATGAAGAGAGACATGGAAGAGCTCTCGGATCATGTGGCCCAGGCAGGTATGACCCTAGCCCCGAGTAGCATCCTGCCTTTGCCCAGAATGACACCACAGTATAAGGAAAAAATGATTGACTTCAACAATTGGCTAAGCTTCTGGTGTCATTCAAAGGTGTTCCAGTATCTGTCTACTTGGGATGACATGATCGACAGACCACAATGCTTTGCCAGAGATGGTCTGCACTCGTCGCCCCTGGGATTCAGGTTACTGGCTAAGGCTCTTGCCACCCCTATAGTGCCTTTTTAGGCAAAGTTCAAAGGACAAAACCACCACCATAACAGGTACAAGCATGCAAAATCAGAAGGTAATGCTACTCAATGCTAGAAGTCTAAACCTCAAAATGCACTCTCTTGAGGCACTCCTAAAAATGGAGAACATCGATATCTGTGCAGTAACTGAGACCTGGTTCAAGACTCCAGAGAGAGCACCCCTGCAATACCAGGCTACAACTCTTACCACACTTTTCGGTCACCAAACCAGGACCAAAACACTAAAGGTGGAGGAGTGTCCATATTCACCAAGGATATTCACACTACCAGGCAAGTTGCCCAACACAATGTGTCTGAAATTCACTAAGTAAGACTGCAATCCAAACTGTAGTTTGCTACAGATCCCCCACCATGCCCAAGATTCTCACTACACCTTTCTAAACATACTGGAAAATATTAAGATACAACACCCTAATACTGGGTGATTTACACTACCCTGCCATTAGCTGGGAAAACTACTCGTGTACCAACACCTTTGCCCAACGGTTCTTGGAATTCATAAATTCCAATGCCCTGGATCAACTAATCCATAGTCCCACCAGGGGCTCCAATATCCTAAACCTGGTCATTACCAAAATGGGAAACCGATGCTCCACACCTATGGTCACCCCTCGTTGGTCAGGTCTGACCATAAGATAATCACTCTTGACATCCACATCCCTCCCCCAGCAAGGAAACCTCCATAAAAAATGTCTCCAAAGCCAACTTCATGCTACTCAAGTCAGAAGTGACAAACTTCATGACACCCATGCAGAAGGGAATTGAAAGTTCGACTGCTGAATCCTACACTAAGGCACTGTATGTGCACATCCACTCGTGCATGAACCGTGCCATCCCAAATAGAACCAAGACGCTCTCGTCCAAAAAAAGGAAGCCAATCTGGTGGCTCAGACTGCGGAGAAGGAAAAAAGTGGGCAAATGAATAGACAGATTAAGACACAACTCATTAACCACCTTGGGCATAAAAGAAGGATTAGTGAAAAGGGACACATTGTCCTTATGGGAAACTAAAAAAAAAAAAAAAAAAAAAAACAACAGCAACAGCCATAAGGGCTTACAGCTCAGTCACCCGTCTGTCAGAAGTAAGGGTCAAAAGAACAACAGTCTTCTAAGAAAAATGCTGTAAGGAAGCTGAAGCAGCAGGCTCAAAAGGAGCCTGAGCCAATTTTCCTAAAACAAAATTAAGGTCCCAGGAAGGAGGGACAGCCTACCTGGGAGGCCTAAAGTGAAGGATGCCTTTAAGAAACTGGCCTCAAATCTAAAGAGGGAGTAAAAGGCAGACAAGCAGAGGTAGCGGATAGATGGGGCCTTAAGAGAGGAATATGCCAACCCAGCACTGAGCAATTCACAAAAATAAGAAAGAACCAAAGGAACATCTACAGCAAGTGGATAGTGGTCACGAGAAAGGCACCAAACAGAAAACCTCTTCCATTAGGATAAGATTTCCTAGTAGTGGGTTTCCTGGCATCCTGCAGGACCCAAAGCATGCCCTCAGAAAAAAGGGTGTCTGTAATGGATCAAAAATATCACCCACAATGTCAGTTGTAGAGTGGACAGGTAGGCCCACCCTGTGAGGTAACTTGTGAGGACTGTCCTTGACAAGACGAAGAAGAGCAGGGAACCGATGCTGACTGGGCCAAAGGGAGTTACCAAGAAGATTTTGAGAGCATACTGTTTTATCTTTAACAGGACTTTTGGGATGAGAGGAAGGGGAGGGAAGGCATAAAGAAATAAGAAGTTATGTACCTACCATAACGTTCCATGTTAGTTGTCTTCTTCTCGCCTTCTTTCTTGCTGGATGGGTCCGGAGCCGATCCTCGGCTCCGACTCGGCCAATACTAAAGCTCGAGAGCTAATTCCACTGGCTCGAGGCTCCCCTATATCCCACAATGCTAGGCGGTAACTACTCAGATCTCGTTTGATAGCTAAAACCAAGCAATTCTGGTCTCCATAGTATGGAGAAGAGAGAAAAAGAACCCACCTCTAGATAAACCTGTATGTAAGCCATGACAAACATAAAAGGGATAATAGAGGTGGTAGAACATGTGGGAAGGAAAACTCCAATGGAATATCCCAAAAATTCCTATCGGTTTGTCCAGGCTAGGGGGAAGGAGGGTGGGACACAAGAAAGAAGGTGAGAAGAAGACAACTAACATGGAACGTTATGGTAGGTACATAACTTCTTAATGTTAAGTTGTCAATCTCGCCTTCATTCTTGCTGGATGGGACCACGTCCCTAGCACCTTATCCCGGGTGGCCTATCGGAACAGACTCTTGAGAACAGTGGAACCAAAGTTGGCACGGTTTCTGGAGGCCACATCCAATCTGTAATATAATATAAGGGTATGAGGAGAAGCCCATGTGGCTGCTGCACAAATGGAATCTATTGGCAGCCTGTCTTGAAAAGCTACAGATGTAGCTAATGCCCTAGTTGAATGAGCTCTAGGTCTTGAAGACAGTTTTTGATGTCTGATTTCATAGATGAAGGTAATTATAGAGGTAAGCCATCTTGAAAGGGACACTTTAGTAACTGGAAGGCCCAATTTCCCTTCCGCATAAGACAGGAAAAGTTGATCAGATTTCCTGAACTGTTTAGTCCTGTCTAAATAATATCTAAGTTGGCGGTGAACATCTAGAAAATGTAACTTTTGTTCCGACCTGTTGGAATAATCAGGGAAGAAGACGGGGAGATCAATCGTCTGGTTTAGGTTTGCCTTAGAGGAGACCTTAGGTAAGAAGGACGGATTAGTCCGGAGGGACACCCTGTCGTTATGGAAAACTAAGTAAGGAGGACGACTGCAAAGAGCATGAAGTTCAGATACCCTTCTAGCTGAAGTTATGGCTACTAGAAAAAGTGTTTTCCATGACAGCAACTTAAGAGGGCATGAAGCCGCTGGTTCGAAGGGGGGGAGAATCAAGGATGCTAGGACCAAATTCAAGTCTGATTGAGGTGGGGGATCTTTGATTGGGGGCTTGAGCAGAAAAACACCTCTTAAAAAGGCTTTGCAGAGCTTATGGGACATGATACTGGAGTCTGAGACACCTACATGAAAGTTAGATATAGCAGCTGGTTGTACTCTGGTAGATGAGGAAGAGCCTAAATGAAAGAGCTCTGCCAGAAAATCTAGGAAAGACTGGATAGGTGCAGTGAAGGGGTCTATATTTTTTGATGCTGCCCAGAAGGAAAAATGTTTCCACTTACTATTATAAATCTTCCTGGTAGAAAACTTGTGAGAGGCTATCAGGATGTTGCGGACCGAATGAGAGATTAAGGGAAGCCTGGCTAGGGTAGGAATCGGAGAAACCATGCTGTGAGGTTGAGAGATTGAAGGGAGTGGTGCAGCTGGCCCGACTGGTGGGTCAAAAGATCTGGCACCGGGTCCAGATGCCAAGGCTGCTCCAACAGGTAATGATGGAGGAACGGAAACCATATCTGTCGAAGCCAGTAAGGGGCAATGAGGATCATGGTAACTCTCAAGGCGATAGCTTTCTGAATTAATTGAGATATCAGTGGAAAGGGGGGGGAAAGCATATAGAAGTCCCCGGGGCCAATCGTGGACTAGAGCGTCTCTGGTGGGATGGCCTGGTAACGGGAAGAGAGTGAAGTCGTGACACTTGCTGTTTTGGGGAGTAGCAAAAAGATCGCAGCAAGGCTGGCCCCATCTTTGGAAGACTTCTTCCAGCACTGATTTCTTTAGAGACCACTCGTGAGGCATGAGAATGGCCCTGCTCAACTTGTCCGCAATCACATTGGACTTCCCGGGAATGTGCGTTGCTATCAGAAAACGCTGAGAAGAAATCGCCCACTGCCAAAGTCTGAGTGCCTCTCGACATAAGGGGTAGGACTTGGTTCCGCCCTGTTTGTTGATGTACCACACTACGGATATGCTGTCCGTCTGAATTGCAATAGTCCCTGTGGGAAGAGAGTCCTGAAGGGCTTGCAACGCTAAAAGCACTGCTCTCATCTCCAAGACATTTATCTGCAAGTGGCACTCGAAAGGTTGCCACGTGCTCTGGACTGTCCTGCCCTGAGAATGTCCCCCCCACCTGATCAGGGAGGCGTCTGTTGTCACCGTGGCGATTGGGGGGGGGGGAATGAAGGGTCTGCCCTGGAGAACTTGAGGTGATGAGATCCACCAAGACAGGTGATTCTTGCATGATTGAGTTAGTAGGATGATGTGAGACATCAGGAGCTGTTGGAAGGACCATTGAGTAAACAGCATCCACTGGAGGATCCGCATGTGAAAACGAGCTAAGGGGAGAAGTGTGATAGTAGCTGCCATGAGTCCTAATACCTTCAAGACTACCCTGGCTTTGACCTTGTTGCATTGAAATACAAGGTAAACTTGTTTGCGGATATCTAACACTCTTTGCTCTGTAAGTCTGGCGGAAAGATTGAGTGTGTCTAAGGTGGCGCCTATAAAGGTAATAGATTGACAAGGCGACAAGGTAGATTTTTCGAAATTTATTGAAATGCCTAGAGCTTGGCAAGTTTGGATGGTGAAGTCTCTGGATAGAAGCAGTTGATGTCTGGTGGTGGCGGTAAGGAGCCAGTCGTCCAAATATGGAAACACCTGGAATCCTTGACGTCTCAAGTGAGCCGCGACCACTGACATGCATTTGGTAAACACTCGGGGGGGCTGTAGTGAGACCAAAGGGCAGGGCTCTGAACTGGTAGTGACTGGCTCCCAGCCTGAAGCGGAGAAACCTCCTGGAACGTCTGTGCATTTTGATATGGTAGTACGCATCCTGAAGGTCTATCGAGCACATCCAATCGTCCTGACACAAGAAGGGTAGAATGGACTGTAGCGTGACCATCCGGAATTTTGTTTTTTTTATATAATTGTTTAACTTGCTGAGATCCAGTATTGGTCTCCAGTCCCCTGGTTTTTTTTGGTACCAAAAAGAATTTGGAGTAGATTCCGGATCCTTACTGCTCTGCTGGGACTGGTTGGATAGCTCTTTTTGATAGCAGCTTTGATATTTCTAATGCTGCTTGTTCCCTTAGACTGGGTGGAACGTCTGGAAGGGATCCTTTGGGTTGGAATGGGATGTGAATAAAGGGAATTTTGTAACCCTCGGATATGATTGACTGTACCCATTTGTCTTGAGTGAGGAAAAGCCAGGCTTTTGGGTACAGTGATAATCTTCCCCCGACTGCCTCCGAAGGTGGACAGCCGGGCAGCTCCTCAGGGATGCTGAAAGGGTTTATCAGAGAAAGTTTCTCTGCTACCCTGGTTTTGCGGACGTCCTCTGCCCCTAGGGTGGCGTCTATTGTTATTCCGCCCTCTGCCTCTAGAGGGGGAATCGACCTTGTGCATCAGATGGGACTCCCTGTGGTTTGCGGAACCACATTTTTCCTCCCTTCTGACCTTTTGGATAAGGTCTAGAAGGGGTAGAAAAATGGACTCCCACGGCAGACAGAGTCTTACCATCCTGCTCGCACATAGTCAATGTATCCTTCACCTGAGGTCCAAACAATGTTGAGCCATCAAAGGGGGAATTGGTGAAGGACGCCTTGAAAGGGTCCGCAAAATTGCAAAGCCGCATCCAGGCGTGACGTCGTAAAGCTACACCTGTGCCTGCGGCCCTACTCGCCCCATCAGCCGCATATGAGATAAGCCGCATGGAGGAGTTGACAATCGAATTCAGGGTTGCCAACTGGGAGTTCATTTTGTCTTGGAACCCCTCAGCTGTTGGATCCTGCATGGCCTCAACCATATCCTTGAGCAAATCTCTCTGGAGATGGGTGAAGTGACACAAGTAGTTCAGCGACCGCATTGAAAAGTTCGCTGATGAAAACATCCGCTTAACGTACCTGTCCATGGTCCTAGACTCCTTATTAGGAGGATGGACAGGTACCGAAGGATCGGCTAACTCCTTCTTAGTGGCTGCGGCCATCACCATGGCATCAACAGAGACACCCTTAGATAGAAACTCTTTCTCTTTAGGGGCAGTTATAAATTTTGACGGCCTCCTTGGGGTAGGTTCCACTGAATCAGGGGCCGTCCAAGCCTTCCTTGCCACCACTTTCATAAGGGGGTCAAAGGGAGGGGACACCCAGGAGGTGGAAGGGCGAGAGACAAACGCCTCAAGGTAAACCGACTCGTCCTCTGAAGGGTTAAGGGCGGGCCAGTTCCCCCTCTGTTTCAGGATTTCAAGGATGTCAGCAAAAGAGACATCCTCAGAGGGGGACAGAGGGGAATCTTCAGATTCCTCCAAGTCAGTGTCAGAGGTAATAGACTTAGGGGAGTCAATGTGCTTCCTCTTGCACTGTCTCTTCCGAGGGGGTTCTCCTACCGGATATGGAGAGGCCTCGGAAGAGGAGGATATTCCCAATGGGGAAACCTGAGGAGCTGGCTCTCTACGGTCTGTTACAAGGGGGTGGGTAGAAACCACCGCAGGCACTGAAGAGGGAGGAGCTGACGGAGCAGACTGTGGGGTAGACACTCGGTCTAGCACGCTCCGCATGACCTCGAAGGCACCCCTATCAGCCAAGGCCAGAGGTCCCCGCTCTGAGGAGACAAGGACCCCCCCGGCACCGACAGGGACGGCTCCGAGGCCGATGTCGGAGCCAAACTCACCAGCGCCGATGCCCCGAGAGGGAGAACGGGGTCGGACAAGGGTCCGATGCCACTCGCCCCCTCGGAGCCGACAAGGGAAGCCCGGCGCCGAGATCCCTCCAAGGAGGAAATCGGAGCAGACGACGGAGCCGAAATGGAAGGTATCGGCTCCGAAGCACCGACAGCCACGGCTTCGATGAGCCCCGGCTCCGAACTCAAAGGAGTCGGAGGAAGAATAAAATCAGGGATGGAAATAGCCGCTGACTGTTGAGTAGGGCTATGCAGCATTTGGGCCAGTGCCTCGGACTTAAGAAGTCTACTCTCCACCCTTTGTAAATCATGGTCGGACAGCCTGGAGGACCGAGAGGAATGAGACCTATGGCTCCGCTCCGACAAAAGAGGGGATCCCAGAGCCGAGTGGATGGAGCCGATGGAAGGGGACCTAGACCTCTTCTTTGAAGGTGGCTCCGATAAGCCTATCGGAGCCAACTGAGTCTTGACAACCTCGGCTCCAGCCGGAGCCGAGGTAACGGTATGAGACTTCGAAACATCGGCTCCAGCCGGAGCCGATGTCGAAGCAGCTTTAATGCTTCCAGGAGACTGCTCTGAAACTGGAGCCGACGGCCTGGAAGTCTTAGAAGGCTTCCCCAATGCAGACTGGGTCGGGAGGCCTTCAGGCTTTAACAAGCCTCGAAGAATCAGCTTGTTTTTGCGTTCCTGCAGGACTCTAGGGATGAATGCATGGCAAACAGCACATGAGTCCTGCAGGTGCAAAGATCCCAGGCAATAGACACAAGAAGTGTGACCGTCTGTCAGAGACATTTTCTGACAGCACGAATCACACTTCTTGAAGCCTAAGACCTTGGAGTCTTTAGACATCCTGAAAGGCTGTGTGAAAAAAAAAAAAACACAAACACAACACACAGACACACCCTTTAACCAAATAAAAATCCAGTCACACTAAAAGGACAGGGAAAAAAGAGGGAGTGGGCCAAAGGCCTAAAAGTTAAGAAGGGGATAAAACGTGAATTCTAACACAAGGGGGACCCGATTTAAACTAAGGGAATACTCTGTATAAAAACTAAACTAAAAAGAAAAAAAATTAGGGTTAGAATTTGAAGTTTTTAAACAAGAAAACTTACTAACCTGCCAGAGCCGGTAGAAGAAGCACCTCGTCAGCTAAGCGGCAAACGAGATCTGAGTAGTTACCGCCTAGCATTGTGGGATATAGGGGAGCCTCGAGCCGGTGGAATTATCTCTCGAGCTTTAGTATTGGCCAAGTCGGAGCCGAGGATCGGCTCCGGACCCATCCAGCAAGAATGAAGGCGAGATTGACAACTTAACATCATCCCTTTCCAGATAAAAAGAGAGGGCATCCACCTTCCAGACCAAAGGGCATGGGACGCTGGCGCAAAACAGAAAAGGTTGTTTGTTCAGAGGGGAGGCAAACTGATCTACTTGTGGAGTACCCCACTGGGGTAATATCCAGAAACACATCCCTTTGAAGCATTCTATTGTAGGACAGTGTTACTGACCTGCTCATGGAGACTGCCAGTATGTTCTGATCTGAGGGAATATAAATTGCCTTAAGGGTCACCTGATACTGGATAGCCAACTCCCAAACCTGAAGGGCTAACCTGCATAGGAAATGAAACTCCCCCTGCACTTGTTGACATACCATATCACTGTGGTGTTGCTGGTGAGAATCTTGAGAGGTCCTGGAAAAGAAATACAGTGAAAAGCCCGAAGAGCCAGCATAAGAGCTCTCATCTCTGACACTGATGTGGTCCTTCTTTTGTTGAAGCAACCAAAGGCCCTGTACCTTCAGAGGGCCGAATGAGGCCCCCCCCATCTGAGGCATCTGTGAAAAGTTCCTGAGAGGGAATTGGAGGATGAAAAGGAAGCCCTGGGCTGAGGGACAATTGATGAATCCACCAGTGAAGTTCCGGGTTGAGGCATGGAAGTAGAGAGACTAGAAAATCTAAAGGATGAGAATGTTGAAGCCAAACTGACATTCAAAAACACTGAAGCTTTCTCATGTAGAGCTTGGCTACAGGGAGCATAGGAATGGTGGAAGCCATGTAACCTAGAGCCATCAGAAATGATCTAGCTGTGAGTTAAGCCACAGGGAGAAGACAGTAAAGAAAGCAATGAGAGTTAAGGCCTTGGGAGGAGGCAGGGATGCCGGCACTGGAACAGTCTGGATCCTGCAACCGAGAAAAACATGATCCTGAGCAGTCAGAAATGACTTCTGGAAATTTATCGTAAACCCCAGGCTTTGCAAGAGAGAAATAGTAAAGTGCAGATGCTGAAGTAAGATCTCGAGAGGAGGCCTGAATAAGTAGATCGTCCAGGTAGGGAAATACCTGTATCCCCCCCCCCCCATAACTTGCAGAAAGCAATCACAGGAACGAGGCATTTGGTGAAGACCCCTGGGATAGCAGAAATCCCAAAGGGCAAAGCAAGAGAATTGAAAATAACAGGAAGCAACACAGAAACATAAAAACTTCCTGAAAAGGGAATGAACAGGAATGTATATATACGCATCCTTGAGATCCAGGGAAACTAGAAAAGCCTAAGGAAGTAGCACAGGAAACCAGGTTTGAAGGGATAATATCCGAAAGGAAGGGACCTTCAAAAAAGTGTTTAGCTGACAAAGATCCAGAATGGGTCTCCAAGTGCCTTCTTTCCTGGAGACCAAGAACATTCTGGAGTAAAACCCCTTCTCCCTCTGAGGAGCTGGAACTCCTTGAATTGTTCTCCTTGAGCCAAAAGATCCTGAAGCACCTCTGGAAAAAAAAGGCAGCTGTTCCTGAGGCGGCTGAGAAATGTTCAAAAAGGGGGGAAAAGATATTTCCAAACCATGTAATAACACTGGCAAATTATACAAAGAAAGAATACTTGTGTAAAATCTAAGGATTGTTGAACGTCACAGCCATAAAAAGGACATCCGCATGTACAATCATCAGAAATTAAATGCCTCAGGAGAATCACCAGTGTAAGAAAAAAAAAACGTAACCCATCATCCAAGGAAAAGAACAAGGTAGAGGGGAAAGGATAGAATACTACAACATAGAAGATTAGGACATCTAAGGTCATGGTAAGATTTTAGACAACTATTCTATGTCCTTCTATTCTAATGCTGCAGTATTCTTAACATGTGAGAGAGTACCAAAGCTCAGGAGGAAACCTGGGAGGAGGAAGGGCACAGGAACTTTCTTCAAAGCCATGAAAATGGCTCTAGCAAAACCAGCCCTAGATTTAAAAATACTATCCAGCTTGTAATGCTTGCTGAAAGTATGAACAGAAGACCAAGTGGTAGCCTCCAAAATGGTGTTAGTATCCAAACCCTTAAAGGAGGCACCAGAGGAAGCCACAGACCTAGTGGAGTGAGCCTCAACAGGAACAGGGAGACTCTTAACATGAAACACAACAAAATGAAAAAGCCTTAGAAATCCAAAAGGAAACAGTCTGCTTGGAAACAGTCAAACCCAAAGCACTGGGATGAAAAGAAACAAAAAGCTGATCAGATTTCCTGATAGCCTTAGTCTTATAGTACAGTTTTGTACCTACCATAAATGTAGATGTTCGAGTGCTAATACAACTGCAGTCACAACAGATGGGTTCTCCTGCCGTCAGGCGGGTCCTCGGTCGGCCGAATTCCAAAGTCTAGGTCCGGCGTCGGTTGTCGTCGCTTCTTCCCTGATGTCAGTGCGACAGGGGTATAAAGGAACCAGCCGACGCCATTTTCTTCAGTTTTTCTTGCCCCAGATGTCAGGTGCCCCCAGAAGGAAGGGAATACATAAATATGTGTAATAATGCAGTGCAATATAATCAAAATACAGTAGTTGCAAGCAAATACATCATAAATGAATACCCCAATCAGGTTGTATGACGATGTGTTAGCCTATAGGCCTGTCCCAAGAGGGGAAGGAGGGAGGGAAACCTGGACTGCAGCTGTATTAGCACTCGAACATCTACATTTATGGTAGGTACAAAACTGTACTATGTTCATCGTGCATACAGCTGCAGTCATAACAGATGGGTAGAATCCCAAAGCTAAGAAAGGGGTGGTAGGCACTACGTGGAACTAGGAGGAGCCAAAATGCCCTGCAAGACTGCAGTGGCAAAGCCTGCTCTAGATTTGGAGTATAATGGTAGGTTGTAGTGCTTGGAGAAGGTATGCACAGAACTCCAAGTGGCTGCTTCCAAAATATCCTTGGTAGGAACCCCTCTGAGGAAGGCTGCAGAGGTGGCTGTGGCCCTGGTGGAATGAGTTCTAATGCCTGTAGGTACAAGTTTGCCATGAAAGGAACAGCAAAAGCGTATGCAGTGGGCTATCCATTTTGAGATTGTCTCTTTGGAAATTGGCTTTCCTTGAGCTCCTACCGCATAGGACACAAAGAGCTGTTCTGATTTTCTGAAAGGCTTTGTTCTGTCCAAATAATAACGCAGTTGTCTGTGGATGTCCAAGGAATGTAGTAATCTCTCCCCTTTGTTTTGAGGATTAGGATAAAAAGTAGGTAAATGTATGGCCTGATTTAAAGCTACCCTGGATACCACTTTAGGCATAAAGGACGGGTTGGTTCGTAAGGAAACTCTGTCCTGATGGAAGATGATAAAAGGCTGGACAGCCATGAGAGCCTGTAGTTCTGAAACTCTACGAGCTGAGGTGATAGCCAGAAGGAAAGCTGTTTTCCAGGACAAATATTGCAAATCTGATGAGGCAGCTGGCTCAAAGGGAGGCAAGGTCAGTTTTTCCAGAATGAAATTAAGATCCCAAGCAGGTATTGGTTGTTTCCTTGGAGGTCTTAAATTCTTAGCCCCTCTGAGGAACTGTCTTAAGAGAGGGTGAGAGAATAAAGGTGGATCAGTGTTGTATTCTGCAGAAATGGCTGAGGCATGGATTTTGATGGAGGAGAATGAAAGTCCACTGCTTAGCAGTTCAGCCAAATATTGTAGTATTTGAGGTAAATTCAGTTTTCCAGGATCCTGGCCCTTTTTCTCATTCCAGACACAAAAACGTTTCCATTTTGCGGAGTAAGCTTTTCTAGTTGATGGCCTTCTGGCCTCCAGAATGACATCCTGCACCTCCTTGGAGAGTAGGGCCTGTTGTGATGCTAAGGAATCTTCCATGCGGCTAGATTGAGTGTTTTTAGCTGGCTGTGAAGAGTTTTGAAGCTGTGCTGTGTCAGAAGAAGAGGCATTAGAGGCAAGGTCCATGGTGGGGAATGTGTCAGGCTCCTCAGCAGTGGGTACCAGTGTTGCCTTGGCCAGTCCGGAGCAATGAGAATCATCTTTGGTCTGTCTGTTCTGGTTTTCAATAGAACTTTGGGCAGCAGAGGAAGAGGTGGGAAGGCATAAACTGTCACTGATGTCCAACTGAAAGAGAAAGCGTCCACTCTCCAGGCCTTTGGATGGAAAATCCTTGAGCAGAATTTTGTCAATTGATGATTTTTGTGGGAGGCAGAGATCTATGTCTGGTCTTCCCCATTCTTGGATTATTTCTGTAAAAACTTTTGGATGCAATTTCCATTCGTGTGGATCTGTCATATTCCTGCTTAGGTTGTCTGCCAGCGTGTTTTCCTTGGCTGGCAAGTACTGTGCTTGTAGTTCCATTTGTAAGTCCATGGCCATGTTCCAAAGTGACATGGCCAGTCTGCATAGGGGGTAAGAATGTGTTCCTCCCTGTTTGTTTATGTACCACATAACTGTGGTGTTGTCCGTTCTTATCAATAGTTGACCTGGTTGTAGAAGGTCCTTGAAAGCTATAATAGCATTTATTACTGCTAGCATTTCTTTTTGATTGATGTGAAGGTGCTTTTCTTTTTGGGACCATTTGCCCTGAATGCACCGATCTATCATGTGCGCCCCCCAGGCGTAGTCCGAGGCGTCTGTTGTGATGACTTGATTTGCTTGAGGCTTGCTGAATGGAAGACCTGTGTTTGTTTGACATGCTTGAGCCCACCACAGAAATTCCTTTTGCAGACATGGAATTAGTGGTATTATTGTTTCCAAACTGTGGCTGTGTTGAGACCATATGTTTTTCAGGTACCATTGTAGTTTCCTCATATGCAGCTTTGCACATGGGATTAGTAAGATGCAAGATGCCATGAATCCCAGAGCCTGCAGGATTTTCCTTGCAATCAGCCTGGTGCAATTTGCTAGTGTTCTGAAGTATTGAATTAGTTGCCCCTGCTTCTCTGGCGTAAGGTAGGCCATCTGGGTGTTTGTGTCCAAATTGGCACCCAGGAAAATGATCTTCCGAGAGGGTATTAGTCTTGATTTCTTTTTGTTGACTGTGTAGCCCAGAGAGTTCAACAACATTATTACATAAGCCAGATATTTCAGAAGAATGTGCTTGCTGTCCGCTTGGATCAGACAGTCGTCCAAATAGGGGTATATTTGTATCCCTTGAAGTCTGCAGTAGGCAATTACTGATGCCAGGCATTTCGTGAATACTCTGGGCGCAGTAGATAAGCCAAAGGACAATGCAGAGAATTGATAATGGGTTGAACCTGCAAGAAATCTGAGGTACCTTCTGCAATTTTGTCTGAGTGGGACATGCAGGTATGCCTCCTTGAGGTCCAATGTTACCAGCCAAGACTCCTTGCCCAGCATGGGAAGAAGTTGCTGTAGAGTGAGCATCTTGAATTTTGGTGCAGTAGAAATGTGTTTAGGATGGATAGGTCCAAAATAGGTCTCCAATCTTTTCCCTTCCTTGGCACCAGAAATAGCCTGGAATAAAAACCTTGACCTTGTTCGTGCGTAGGTACCTCTTGAATAGCTTTCATGTTTATGAGATCTGTAATTTGCCTGTGCCTCTGCCCTTTGATTGTGTGGCAGGTTTGGCATGCCTCTCATTTTTGGAAGGGTGTGAAAATGGAATTTGTAGCCTCTGTTTATAATGTCCAGGATCCATTTGTCCTTTGTGACAATATGCCATCTTTTTGAAAATAATGCCAGCTTTTTTCCTAAGGGGGCTGCCATTTGAGACTTGGTTGGCATGCAAAGGGGAAAGTCATTGGGTTTGCTTTCTGAAAGATTGCAAGTTATCCTCACCACCTCTTTGTGTAGGAGCTTGCCATTGTCTGCCTCTAAACGATCCTTGGGATTGTCCTCTGCCCCTCGGGCGCCTGTATCTGCCTCTTTGGGGTCTGTCCGTGGCAGGAAAGGACCAGTTTTTGGAAGGCCAATTTCTACTAAAACGTGGGGGTTGTACCTGTAGAAATTCTTTCACAGTTTGCATTGATTTAGCCTTTTCCTCCATTTTCCTTAATACCTCCTCAGCATTAGCACCAAATAGTACATCCTTTTGAAGAGGGGCGTCTAGCAATTTAGCTTTGACATGATCAGGCAAGGCTTGTTCCTTGAGCCAGGCATGCCTTCGTATGACTGATCCTGTAACAGCAGCTCTACATGAAGCCTCTATAGCATCAAAACCACATTGTAAGGTATGCTTACCCACTTGTTCTGCACTATGCATCAAATCCTGCAACTCCTTCAAGTCAGGTTGTTCAGGTTGTGACATTTTACTTTTCAATTGTGATAACAAAAACTGTTGGTATTTTAGCATATGAAACTGACAGTTTAAGGCCCTCATGGATAAGGTAGTCGAGGTATATACCTTTTTTCCCCACCTTTCTAAGGATCTGGAATCTCTCTCGGAAGGTAATGGATTTTTAGCAAAGGAGGCCTTAACTCCCTTGGGGCCCTGTGAGATGGTTTCTGGGTCAGCAGCATGACTTTTGTATAGAAATTGGTGTGAGTCAGGAACCCTGTAGTACCTGTCAGGCTTAACTGGAGCTGGAGGTAGGGAGTCCGGGTTAAGGCAGGCCTCCAAATAAACATCATCTAGGATGTCCAAGACAGGAGGTATAGCCAGAGACCTGTGCTGAGGAAGCAAGAGAAATTCCCTGAGCCTTTTCTTGGAATCTGAATAATCTTGGCCTTCCCAGTGGAAGTGTTCCCTTAAGGTATGCAAAGTTTCCCCAAATGAGTAATCCTCAGGGGGGGATACAGAAGGGATGGATTCCTCCGCATCAGAGTCTTCAAAAGGGGAGTAAGAATGTTCCTGATCATCAGAGTGCTCTGAAATAATGAAGCCCTGATCAGAGGAGGTGGAATCTTCCTCCACTCTGGGCCTTTTGTCCGGTGGGGGCTGAGAACCTCTGATAAGAGTAATTAAATCCTCAGCCATTTTAAGCATCTGTTTCTTAGGCATGGGGCCTGGAGATGGGCCCTGTGTAGCTGGTTTCTTGAGTGCATGGTTGCTTTAGACTTAGTGAAAGCCTTGATGGAGAAAGAAGAGGAAGGTCTGAAGACACCTTGAGTGGAGGTGGACCTGTCCACATTCTGAGTTTCAACGCCAAGAGTGGCTTCGGTATCTGTAGTCGGGGTGTGGGCCGAGGAGCCTGCGACCTCGGGCACAGGAGACACCGTCAAAGAAGTGTTGTCGGTAGTCAGGGGCTGCGTAGGCGCCTCGCTGAGAACCGGACCACGTGTAGCCTGCTTTGGCGTGGTGTCGGTAGAGGCCGCGGACCTCGTGTGTCGGTCCTTATCTTTGCGTTTTTTAGACAAAACCGGAGTCGGAGTATCCGACGACATAGTATAGTTAAATGCGTTCCCAAAATAATGCTGGGCGAACTCCGCCCGACGCTTAATAGTGCGTTTGTTGAAAGTAGCACAAAAGCGACAGACCGAGACGTCGTGGTCTGGGCCTAAACAAGGTATGCAGAGGGAATGGAAATCCTTATGCGGTATTTGCTTCCTACAAGAAATACAATTATTAACTTTGTCTGATATCGGTCTGAGGCAAGAAAAGTTTCCCCAACGGGGTACTTAGCTTTTAAGAAGACTTCGGTTTCCAAATTTTCGTAATCTCAGGAGCTGGCCGACCGGCACTTGCGAACTGCTTCTGCTTCGGGCACCACGCGGCAAGAAAGACTGAAGAAAATGGCGTTGACTGGTTCCTTTATACCCCTGTCGCACTGACATCAGGGAAGAAGCGACGACAACCAACGCCGGACCTAGACTTTGGAATTCGGCCGACCGAGGACCCGCCTGACGGCAGGAGAACCCATCTGTTATGACTGCAGCTGTATGCACGATGAACATCCAAATAAAATCTAAGTTATCTATGCACATCCAAGGTGTGTAAGATCCTCTCACTGGAGGGTTGTGGAGAAGGTAAAAAGGTGGGCAATTGAACAGATTAAGAAACGACTCATTCACTACCTTGGGCATAAAGGAAGGATTAGTACGCAATGAAACCTTATCCTTATGAAAAACAAGAAAAGGTGAAGAAACCATTAAAGCTTGGATCTCAGAAACCCTCCTAGCACAGGTTAAAAGCTAGTAGAAGAACAGTTTTGCTAGGTACAAAATTTTAAGGAAGCTGAAGCTGCAGGTTCAAAAGGGGCTACAGTTAGCTTCTCTAAAACATAATTCAAATCCCAAGGAGGAGAAACTGGCTTTCTGGGAGGATAATCTGAAGGACTCCTTTGAGAAAAAGTTTCACTTCTAATCTAGAAGCTAAAGAGGGAATCAACAGCAGACAAGCAGAAATAGCTAACAAGTGAACTTTCATTGAGGAATAAGCCAAACCACTCAACTCACATAAGTACAAAACAACTGGGATATCCACTGAAAGTGGATTCAGATTATTTGACACAACAAATAGAAAATCTCTTCCATTTAGATAAGTAAGATCATCTAGTATTATGTTTTCTGGCCTCCTGCAGTACCCTAAACATGTCCTCATAAAAAAGGTGTCTGAAACAAATCAAAAGTTTATCACTCACAGAGTCAGACATAAAGTTGACAGATGTGGATAAAGCAGAGATCCCCTGTCTTGTGTGAGAAGGTCCATCCTGTGAGGTAACTTCTGATGATCGGCCTTGGCTAACTGCAGAACAGAAAGGAACCAATGCAGTCTTGGCCAAAAGGAAGTCACCAGCAAGATTTTTGGTTTGTCCTGTAGAATCTTGAGCAGAACTTTTTGAATGAGAGGAAAGGGGGGTGCATAAAGAAACGCCTCCTTCCACGAGAAAGATAGGGTTGTCCGCCTTCCATACCAGAAGACCTGGGACTCTGGCACAAAAAAGAGGAAGTCACCTGTTCAGAAGGGAGGCAAAAAGATTCACTAGAGGAGTACCCCACTGATGGGCCAAGTTCAGAAACACATCCCTGTGAAGCATCCAATCGTGGGATTGAACCATAGACCTGCTGAGACTGTATTCCACAAAATTTTGAGTGGATGAAATGTAAACTGCCTGAGGAGTCACCTTGTATAGAACTGTCAAGTTCCATGCCATCAGAACCAATCTGCAAAGAAGATACGACTTTGCCCCCTCCCCCACTTGTTTACATACCAAAGGACTGCGGGGTTGTCCATAACTACTTTTAGAGGTCCTAGATGAAACAGAGGATGGAAAGCCTGTAGAACTAGTATGAGGGCCCTCATTTTCATTGATGCCGATATGCTCCTTCCTTTGAGAAGACCAGAGACCCTGCACCTTTCTTGATGCAAACGTTGGCCTCCCAACTCTAAGACATCTGTCAACAACTCTTGAGTTGGTTGAGGCTAATGATGAGGAAGACCTGAATTCAGAGAAAACTGGTGAGTCCACCAAAGAAGCTCTGATTTCAGGCATGGAAGAAGAGGAAGTACAAACTCCAGAGGATGCGCATACTGCATCCAAACTGATTTTAGGTACCACTGAAACTTCCGCATGTGAACTTTTGCCAGGGGTACCATAGGTATTGCGGATGCCATAAATGCCAGTAGCCTCAAAGTCCCTGGCAGTTACAGATGGAAAAGGCAGAAGACTCTGGAAGAAGGAAGTGAGAAACAGAATCCTTTCTGTTGGAAGGAAAGCCATCACAAGATCTGCTCTTAGCCTGCACCTTAGGAAAATGTGATCCTGTGAAGGGGAAAGAAACATTTTTTTGAAATTTACTGTGAACCCCATCCTTTGCAGGAGAAAGATGGCAAAGTGCACATTTTGAATTAACTCTTCTGGAAGAAGAGCCACAAAAAGTTGACTGTTCAGGTATGGATATTCCTGAATACATCTGATCCTGCAATAACCAATCACAGGAGCCAAACACTTCGTGAATACCCTTGGGGCAGTGGATAAACCAATGGGCAAGGCAGAGAACTGAAAGTGTAAGGAAGCCACAGAGAAATGTAAAACTTTCCTGTAAAGAGGATGAATAAGGATGTGAAGATAAGCATCCTTGACGTCTAGAAAGGCCATGTAGACCGGAGGAGGAATTAGAGGAAATCAAGTCTGTACAGACAGCATGCGGAAAATAGCAACCTTTAGAAAAGTGTTTAAATGGGAAAGGTCCAGAATGGATCGCCAAGGAACTTCCTTCCTGGGTACAAGAAACATTCTTGAGTAAAACTCCCTTCCCCTTTGGGTTAGAGGAACATGTTGAATTGTTCCTTGAGTAAGTAAATCCTTTAAAATCTGTGGAAACAAATCCAACTGGCTTGGAAGAGGAAGAGGAATGCCTCTGAAAGGAGGAAGATTGTTCCAAGTCATAAAATATCCACGCTGGACAACAGAGAACCCAGGAATCCGGAGCTATACTTGCCCAAACTGGAAGTGATAGGGATAGAGGAAGAGAAAAAGTAAGATTTGGAAGAGGTTGGTAGTTCCAGGCTACCTGACCTATCTGGAAAAGGCTGTTTAGGAGTAGAACTTGAAAGAGTAGCTTTGGATTGAGAAGGCCTTCTAACAGCCTTCTTAGTACTGGAAGGAGGAGGAGGAGGACAGGTCTGTCTCCTGACAAAACAGGATTTAGAAGGAAAAATTCTATGAAATTTAGGGACAGGTGACAAAAATGTGTTTCAGGTCCTGCAGTTCCTTTACCTTTTCTTGTAAGGACTTGAATAAGTCTGCAGCTGCAGTACCAAAAACAGCATCATCATCCAGGAGGAGCATCCATCAGTTTTGCTTTGATGTCATCTGGCAGTTGTTGAAGCCTCAACCAAGAATACCTTCTAAGAACAGTGCCAGAAGCAGCTGTTCTAGATAATGCTTTTGCTGCATCATAACTGCATTTGATTGAGTGACGAGCCACCTGAGAAGAAGCTCCTAAAAGTGACATAACCTGATTTATAATACTGGAATCAGGAAGCTCTGAAAGAGCTGGAGTGGCCTGGGAAAGAAGAGCCAAAGAATATCTGGACATATGCATTTGATAGTTAATGGCACAGAAAGTTAAAATGGAGGAAGTGTAAACCTTTTTCCCCAAGTCTTTCCATAATCTTGCTCTCCTTATCTGAAGGAAGAAGCTCAGAGGATGGTAATAACCTTGAAAATTTGTCTGAAGCAATGGATATCAAAGCAGGATGGGCTGAAGGTCATCTGTAAAGGAATTTACAGTCATCAGGCAATTATTAAAATCTGTCAGGACTTTTAGGCGCAGGAAAATACGACAAAAAGGCCAGTCAGGAGCCTGAGAATCAGGGACCTTAGAAGCACAGGAAAAAGCATCCAAAAATGCTGGCAATACAGGTGGCACAGCAGAAGGAGATTCCATTTGTAAAAAGTTATAAGATCTTTTTTGCAGCTCAGAAACCTGAGAGCAGTCCCATTTAAATAATTCTCTCGTCTGATTTACACTTTCCCCAACAGATATTTCTTCCACTAAAGAATCTGCACCATTAGATTCTTCCTCAGTGGAAGCATATTCTAAGGAAAATGTAACTTGGGTTTAATATACCAAGGAATCCTCATAAGATGAAAACACATTCTCTGAAAACTTCTATTCTCTAACACTCTTAAAAGGAAAATAAGTAAAGGAGGGAGCAGAAAAAGCAGGAGGTGGCTTAAGAGCCATCAGAGCCTTAATCAATCCCTGTTAAAAAAGTATCCGAAATTGACTTGAGGCACCTTAAGAGCCAGGATATGCTTAGTTTTTTCTTAACAGGCACCTCTGCTAGATGGCAAGTGGAAGGACCCGAAGTAGGCTTGCCTTCAACAACCGACACCAGAACCTCTTCCCTTATAAGATTCTGAGGTGCATCTCTAGACCCTTTTGACACTACAAGCCATGGATCCCCTTGACCATCCGATATGGACGTCTGCACTGCCTCTGAGGATGTTCCTAGGTCAGATTCTTTACTGGCCTCTGAGATGGTACCTGCCGAAGAACCAGACCTAACTTCTGAACATAAATCCGGGTCTTCACTAACCTCAAGGGATACACTGGTGGAAATAGGTGCAGCATAAGAGGATTCAGGCCTTGGCTTACTGACTTTCTTCTTCAAAGTCTGCTCAGCAGAAGGACACACAGAACCCTCCATAAAGTACAGTTTTGTACCTACCATAAATGTAGATGTTCGAGTGTTCACACTGCTGCAGTCATCACACTTGGGTTATCTGCCGTCAGGCGGTCCCGCAGTCGGCCTGAGTTCCAAAGTCTTGGTCCGGCGTCGGTTGCAGTCGCTTCTTCCCTGACGTCAGTGCGACAGGGGTATAAAAGAGGCAGCAGACGCCATTTTCTTCAGTTTTTCTTGCCCCAGATGTCAGGTGCCCCCAAATAGGAAGGCAATACATAATCCAAAATAAAATACATAAGTAGAAAACAATAGCTACAGCTGTAAGCAAATACACCATATAGAAATACATCATATAGATTGTATAAAAAGGGAGATATAGATAAAAAAAAAACCACAGCAGCTCACTCATTGAGACCCAAATGAGGGTATGAGTACAGCAAATGAGAGTTCCAAATAATAATATGATAGAGCTAAATAGCTGAATAGAAAGCCGGAATCACTGATATTGAACCAAAGTTGTTTAATAATAACGCTTCCCAAAAGACATACGTTTTCGAGCTTCTTCATCAGAACATACACTCTAGTGCTTTGATACTGCTTTTATACACCACAATAAAATTGAATAATTGAATAATTTAATTTAATTAATTGATCAATTGCCCTTAAGTTAAAAATGAACTTTAAAAACACATGTAATGTTTATTAAATATATAACACTTGAAATACTTAAAATTTGTTGAAGTTTATAAAAATAAAATGTTAAAACAATTGAATAAAGAATTAACAAAATGTATATAGGAAATACATAGAAGATTATATTTGATTCTTCAGAAATAGAAATGTAATCTTTGTCACCATCTGGTGGACAAAAATAAAAATAACAAATTTACAACTTAGCAGCTCTCAGTTTTAATACTGGAACTAATGACACCATATCATTCAGACCTGGTTCCCTGGTAACATCCAGAACTATTTGCCAGTACAGTTCCCTATATTCTAGTTTAGTTTCCCACATGCCACCCCTGATTTCTTTGGGCACTATTTCAAGTACAAAAAAATGAAAAATGGAATTCACACATTTTTGGGAATGTCTGAATAGGGCATTATTTATATTTCCTTTCCTCATTTCGTAATAGTGCTCATAGATTCTGGACTTCAGTTTCCTTTCAGTTTTCCCTACATAAAAGGAAGAACAGGAGTGGCATGTGGCAATATATATAACCCCTTGTGTATTACAATTTGCAAAGGCTGTACTGTTAATAGTTTTGTTTCGGTCTAGTATAGATAGATGTGAACCAGTTTGAATGTATTGGCACTGGGAACATGATCCACATTTAAAAGTTCCCTTTTTGTGGTTAATGGTGTTGGCAGTGCCTGGTCCTCCATATTCAAAAATATTTTTTAAATTTGTATCTCTCCTGTATACAAATTTTATAGGTTTGTTCTTCAAATGTTCCAAGTCGGTAATTTCCTGAAACCTTTCCCATTCCCTACATAAGACCCTTTTGAGTGGAAATGAATCACCAGTGTAATCCATAACATAAGCAGTGGAAAAATTATTAACAGTCATGGATGAAACATTAACAGTAGGGGATCCTGTTAGTACAGGTTGGGTAGTATTAATGGATTCATAACACCCTAAAATAGGGGAAAATCTGTCCTTCCTACCTTCTAAGACAACTTCGTATATTTCGTCACACAAAAAAGACGGATATCCTCTCTCTTTAAACATATCAATAATGAATTTACTATCTGTCAAAAAATCAGCATCTTCTGAGGTCATTCTACTGGATCTAATTAGTTGTCCTTTTAAAATGTTTTTCTTTTGTCCAAATGGATGACCACTAGAAAAATGAAGATAAGAATTAGAGAAGGTAGGTTTCCTATATACCTTAGAAATAAAGTGGTCATCCCCCTTCCTTAGCAAAACATCCAAAAAGCTACATTCATCATAATTGATACTGTATGTAAAATCAAGAAAACTGGTGCTGGTTTTTATGTATTCAAAAAATTCATAAAACCTCTCAAGGGTGTCTGTCCAGAAAATAACAATATCGTCCAGAAAGCGTTTATAAAACACCCAAGAATTACTGTATTCACTGGAAATAATATATTGTATCTCCCACCATGTCAAAACAATATTAGCATAAGTGGGGGAGCATTTGGCCCCCATGGCCACTCCCTTCTCCTGCTTATAAAATTCTCCCTGAAAAAACATAAAATTCAGGACTTGTATGGTTTTAATGGAAACTGTCCTTAACAATTTTATGTTTTTTCAGGGAGAATTTTATAAGCAGGAGAAGGGAGTGGCCATGGGGGTCAAATGCTCCCCCACTTATGCTAATATTGTTTTGACATGGTGAGATACAATATATTATTTCCAGTGAATACAGTAATTTTGGCTTTATAAACGCTTTCTGGACGATATTGTTATTTTCTGGACAGACACCCTTGAGAGGTTTTATGAATTTTTTGAATACATAAAAACCAGCACCAGTTTTCTTGATTTTACATACAGTATCAATTACGATGAATGTAGCTTTTGATGTTTTGCTAAGGAAGGGGATGACCACTTTATTTCTAAGGTATATAGGAAACCTACCTTCTCTAATTATCTTCATTTTTCTAGTGGTCATCCATTTGGACAAAAGAAAAACATTTTAAAAGGACAACTAATTAGATCCAGTAGGATGACCTCAGAAGATGCTGATTTTTTGACAGATAGTAAATTCATTATTGATATGTTTAAAGAAAGGATATCCGTCTTTTTTGTGTGACTAACATAATGGTTGTCTTAGAAGGTAGGAAGGACAGATTTTCCCCTATTTTAGGGTGTTATGAATCCATTAATACTACCCAACCTGTACTAACAGGATCCCCCTACTGTTAATGTTTCATCCATGACTGTTAATAATTTTTCCACTGCTTATGTTATGGATTACACTGGTGATTCATTTCCACCAAAAGGGTCTTATGTAGGGAATGGGAAAGGTTTCAGGAAATTACCGACTTGGAACATTTGAAGAACAAACCTATAAAATTTGTATACAGGAGAGATACAAATTTAAAAAATATTTTTGAATATGGAGGACCAGGCACTGCCAACACCATTAACCACAAAAAGGGAACTTTTAAATGTGGATCATGTTCAGTGCCAATACATTCAAACTGGTTCACATCTATCTATACTTGACCGAAACAAAACTATTAACAGTACAGCCTTTGCAAATTGTAATACACAAGGGGTTATATATATTGCCACATGCCACTCCTGTTCTTCCTTTTATGTAGGGAAAACTGAAAGGAAACTGAAGTCCAGAATCTATGAGCACTATTACGAAATGAGGAAAGGAAATATAAACAATGCCCTATTCAGACATTCCCAAAATGTGTGAATTCCATTTTTCATTTTTGTACCTGAAATAGTGCCCAAAGAAATCAGGGTGGCATGTGGAAACTAAACTAGAATATAGGAACTGTACTGGCAAATAGTTCTGGATGTTACCAGGAACCAGGTCTGAATGATATGGTGTCATTAGTTCCAGTATTAAACTGAGAGCTGCTAAGTTGTAAATTTGTTATTTTTATTTTTGTCCACCAGATGGTGACAAAGATTACATTTCTATTTCTGAAGAATCAAATATAATCTTCTATGTATTCCCTATATACATTTTGTTAATTCTTTATTCAATTGTTTTAGCATTTTATTTTTATAAACTTCAACAAATTTTAAGTATTTCAAGTGTTATATATTTAATAAACATTACATGTGTTTTTAAAGTTCATTTTTAACTTAAGGGCAATTGATCAATTAATTAAATTAAATTATTCAATTATTCAATTTTATTGTGGTGTATAAAAGCAGTATCAAAGCACTAGAGTGTATGTTCTGATGAAGAAGCTCGAAAACGTATGTCTTTTGGGAAGCGTTATTATTAAACAACTTTGGTTCAATATCAGTGATTCCAGCTTTCTATTCAGCTATTTAGCTCTATCATATTATTATTTGGAACTCTCATTTGCTGTACTCATACCCTCATTTGGGTCTCAACGAGTGAGCTGTTGTGGTTTTGGTTCTGTATTTTCACTCGTACCATCTACATATCGTTTCTAGATATAGATAAAACCCAGGTAAGAAGAGGGGATGGTGGGAGGGTAACATGGACTGCAGCAGTGTGAACACTCGAACATCTACATTTATGGTAGGTACAAAACTGTACTATGTTCATTGTGTTACACTGCTGCAGTCATCACACTTGGGTTGAATCCCAAAGCTAAGGCTGGGCGGTTGGCACTAAACAGGGTTTGGAGAAGCTAGTAGGCCCTGCAGAACTGCAGTGGCAAAGCCAGATCTGGTCTTTGAGTATAGAGGTAAGTGGTAGTGCTTGGTGAAGGTGTGCACTGAACTCCAAGTTGCAGCCTCCAAAATATCCTTGGTTGGTACCCCTCTGAGGAAGGCTGCTGAAGTTGCTGTAGCCCTGGTGGAATGGGGCCTAATGTTACCAGGTACAGGTTTCCCATGGTGTGTGTAGAAGAAATGGATACAATGTCCTATCCATTTTGAAATGGTCTGTTTTGAGATCGCCTTTCCTTGTGATCCTGCAGCATATGACACAAAGAGCTGGTCAGATTTTCTGAAAGCCTTAGTTTTATCCAAGTAGAAACGTAATTGCCTGTGAATGTCCAAAGAGTGTAGGAGCCTTTTCCCTTTATTCTGGAGATTTGGATAAAAGGTGGGTAAATGAATGGTTTGGTTTAGAGCCACACTGGATACTACCTTTGGCATAAAGGAAGGGTTAGTTCGTAAAGAGACTCTGTCTTGATGAAAAATGATGAAAGGCTCCACTGCCATTAGGGCCTATAGTTCTGAGACTTTTCGTGCTGAAGTTATTGCTAGCAGCAGGGCAGTTTTCCATGATAAAAATGGTAAATCGGCTGAAAAAGCTAGTTCGAAGGGCGGTAGTGCAAGTCTTTCCAAAACAAAATTGAGGTCCCAAGCTGGTGTTGGTGCTCTCCGGGGCGGTCTTATGTTCTTAGCCCCTCTGAGGTACTGTCTTAGTAATGGATGCGAAAATATAGGAGGATCCGTGTTGTAATAAGCTGAAATAGCTGAAGCGTGAATCTTAATAGATGAAAAGGAAAGGCCTTTGTGCAACATCTCAGTTAAATATTGCAGAATCTGAGGAATATTTGGGACAAGAGGATTTTGGCCTTTGGCCTGGTTCCAGGCGAAGAATCTTTTCCATTTGTCTGAGTAGGTTTTCCTGGTGCTGGGTCTCCTGGCCTCCAGAATGACATCCATAACAGCTTTAGAGAGAAGTGTTTACTGGTTGTTTAGGTAATCTGCCATGCAGCCAGATTTAAAGTCTTGAGCTGGCTGTGTAGAATCTGATTGTTTTGCTGAGTCAGCAAGTGAGGAATTTGAGGTAAAATCCATGGTGGGCCTTGAGCCATGTTCCTTAATATTGGACACCAGTGTTGGCGTGGCCAGTCTGGAGCAATGAGCATCATTTGTGGCCTCTCTAATCTGGCTTTTAGCAGCACCTTTGCCAGAAGAGGCAGTGGAGGAAAGGGATACACTGTTAATGTTTTCCAACTGAATGAGAGGGCGTCCACTTTCCAAGCTAGTGTGTGGTATGTCCTTGTGCAAAATTTTCGTAGTTGATAGTTTTGGGGGGGAGGCAAACAGATCTATGTCTGGGCTCCCCCATTTTTGAGTTATCATCGTGAATACTTGTGGATCTAGTTTCCATTCGTGAGGATCCATGATATTTCTGCTTAGTTCGTCTGCCAATGTATTTTTCTTTCCTGGCAGGAATTGTGCTTGTAGTTTAACTTGGTAGGTCAGTGCTGTGTTCCACAAGGTCATTGCTTGCCTGCATAAGGGGTAAGAATGTGTGCCCCCTTGTTTATGTACCACATCACTGTGTTGTCCGTCTTTATTAGAAGTTGTCCTGGACGTAGGAGGTCCTTGAAAGCTGTTAAGGCATTTTGTACAGCTAGCATCTCTTTTTGATTGATGTGGAGATGCATTTGATCTGCAGACCATTTGCCCTGAATACACTGTCCTGCCATGTGGGCTCCCCAGGCGTAATCCGATGCATCTGTTGTTACTATGTGCCTGGCTGTGGGTAAGGTGAAAGGCTGACCCTTGTTGAGGTGACATGCCTGAGCCCATCATAGAAACTCCTGTTGAAGGCAGGGAATGAGTGGTATTATTGTTTCCAAACTGTGGTTGTGTTGAGTCCATACGCTTTTCAGGTACCATTGTAGTTTCCTCATATGCAGTTTGGCATATGGAATTAGTAGTATGCAAGATGTCATGAATCTCAAGGCCTGCAGAATTTTTCTTGCAGGGAGTTGGGTCTTTGTTGTTGCCATCATTTTAAAGTACTGAGTCAGTTGTCCTTGCTTGTCTGGCATGAGATAAGCCGTCTGGGCCATTGTATTTAAGCTGGCACCCAGGAATATTATGTCTTGTGAGGGCACTAGTTTTGACTTCTTTCGGGGAGCCATAAAGAGTCTGGAGTAAAATCCTTGTCCTTGCTCCTGTGTAGGAATCTGTTGAATGGCTCTCATGTCCATGAGTGCTGTAATTTATCTTAGAGCCTCTGCCCATTGATTTGGTGGCAGGTTTGGCATTCCTTTTATCCTTGGTAAAGTGTGAAAGTGGAACCTGTATCCTTGAGATACAATATTTAGGACCTATTTGTCTTTTGTGATGATGTGCCAATTGTCTGCAAAAAGTGCAAGTTTTCCTCCCAAGGGAGCTGCCAAGAGGGATTTGCTTGGCAGTCTGAGGGGTAAGTCATTGTGATTGTCTTCTGATAGTTTGAGACCTGTCTTCTCCTCCTTTCTGGGTTGTGGCACCCCATTGTCGTGGCTTGTAAGAGCCTTGGGGCTGACCTCTGCCCTTGGGCGTCTGTATTTGCCCCTCTGTGGTCTGTAGGAAGGTGGTAAGAACCAGTTTTTGGTTGGCCAATTTCTGCTGAAACGAGGGGGTTGAACCTGTAAAAAAATCCTTGACCGTCTGCATAGATTTTGCCTTATCCTCCATTTTCTTTAAAACCTCTTCTGCTTTCACACCAAATAAAACATCCTGCTGTAAAGGTGCATCCAATAACTTTGCTTTTACATGATCAGGTAAAGGTTGTTCTTTTAACCACGCATGCCTACGAATGACAGACCCTGTTACTGCTGCTCTACAAGAAGCTTCCAATGAATCAAATCCACATCGCAAAGTATGTTTTCTCACTTGTTCTGCTGCATGCAACAAATCTTGCATTTCCTTGTAATCAGGCTGCTCTGTATGTGTGCTCATTTTTTGTTTTAATTGAGACATCAAATATTGTTAATATTTCAGCATGTGAAACTGGCAATTTAAGGCCCTCATAGCTAGAGTAGCTGAGGTATATACTTTCTTTCCCCAGATGTCTAGTGCTCTAGAATCCCTTTCAGAGGGTACAGGATTCTTAACAATAGAGGCCTTTACCCCTTTGGGACCCTGGGAAATGGTTTCTGGGTCAGCAACAGGGCTTTTATATAGGAATTTGTGTGAGTCAGGGACTCTGTAGTATCTGTCTGGTTTGGCTGGTGCAGGAGGTAATGAATCTGGGTTAAGGCTAGATTCTGAATAAACATCATCCACAACGTCTAACACAGGTGGAATACAAAGGGGTCTGTGCTGGGGTAGTAAAAGGAACTCTTGGAGCCTTTTCTTAGAATCAGAGTAATCCTGGCCTTCCCAGTGGAAATGTTCCCTCATGGTATGTAAAGTTTCCCCAAAAGAGTAGTATTGTGGGGGAGATGCTGAAGGAATAGACTCTTTAGCATCAGAGTCTTCATAAGGAAGAAAAGAGTATTCTTGTTCCTCAGAAGAATCTGAGGAAATGGAAACCTGGTCAGAGGAAGCGTAGTCCTCCTCCTGTCTAGGCCTTTTGTCAGGAGGGGGATGGGAACCCCTGATTAGGGTAATTAAGTCTTCAGCCATCTTAAGCATCTGTTTCTTAGGCATGGGGCCTTGTACTGGAGACTGCTGTACAAGCTTCCTTACTTTTAAAGGAGTTTTCAGCTTTGCATAGGATTTAATAGTAAGTGTAGTCAGTCTGAAGACACCTTCAGCAGCTGAAGGCCTTTCAACTACACCGGAATCCCCTTCAGCCATGGAGTCGGAAGGGCCTAAAGATAAAGGCTCTGGAGGCCCAGCAATTTCCGCTTGGGAGTCGGATGCAGCCTGGGGTTCTAAATCCGCAGTCGTCAGGGGCTGCGTAGGCACCTCACTGAAAACCGGAGAACCGGCGACTGGCCTAGCATAGGCCTCGGTGTCTGGTTTGGGTCTCGGCTGCCTGCCCTTATCTTTGTGCTTTTTATGCATCCCGGTCATCAGTTGCTCCGACGGCATTGTATAATTAAATTTTCTACCAAAATAATGTCGGGCGAAATCAAACCGTCGTTTAATAGTTCGTTTGTTAAACCTAGCACAAAACCGACAACCTGTGACGTCGTGGTCTGGGCCTAGGCAAGGAATACAATAAGAATGAAAATCCTTATGAGGTATTTGCTTCCCACAAGAAATGCAATTATTAACTTTTTCTGACATCGGTCTGAGGCAAGAAAAGGTTCCCCAACGGGGTACTTAGCTTTACTGAAGACTTCGGTCTGAAATTCGATTTGAAAATCTCAGGAGTCGGCCGACCGGCACTTGCAAACTGCTTCTGCTTCGGGCACCGCACGGCAAGAAAGACTGAAGAAAATGGCGTTGGCTGCCTCTTTTATACCCCTGTCGCACTGACGTCAGGGAAGAAGCGACCACAACCGACGCCGGACCAAGACTTTGGAACTCAGGCCGACTGCGGGACCGCCTGATGGCAGAAAACCCAAGTGTGATGACTGCAGCAGTGTAACACGATGAACATCAGCCTTAGCTAGTCTTTTCAAAAGTTGGTTCTCTAAATAAAGATACTGTGCTAAAAGCACATACTGAATTATTGGAGAAAGAAACAGACCAGTTTTCGCTTAGTAAATCACACAGCCTTCATCACTGATGAAGGCTGCGTGACTTACTAAGCTGAAACAGGTCTGTTTCTTTCTCCAATAATTCAGTATGTGCTTGTAGCACAGTATATTAAATAGCATTCGTTTGCCATGGTTTGCTGGTTTCGTTTATTTTTGGAAAGCATTTTACTTTGAAACCTTGCAGTTGCCGTACATGCAGAGATTCTCTAAATAAAGAGTCAAAGCTGAAAGATGGCTTTGCAATGCCTTTGGAACAAAGGCCTGATAAATGGCACAAGAACGATAGTCGTGATTTGGGCCTAGACAAAAAAGGCAAAGATCCTGACTGTCCTTATATGGAATTTGCCTTCCAGACCTACACTTGCCCATCCTGGATGACATGAACTAAACAAAAAAAGGCAGTAGCAATAAAAAATGTAAACCCCAATGATGCACTTATCTGAAAGCAGCACAACTGAAACAGACAGCAAACCGACGTACGACTCGAGTGTTCCAAATGGCTGCAGAGAAGTCCTGAAGATTGTATGTACAGAAGTCCTTTTTATGGCTGATGTTCGACAAGCCAAAGGTACAACATCTCACGTACTTGCAGAAGCTGAAAAATTGGTATGCTGGCCAGAAGTCAGGTTTGCTTAGGGAGGAGGATCTCACATGTTAAGAATACTGCAACATTAGAATAGAAGGGCATCCCAGGAGTCCTACGTGACTTTTACCCAAAGAGGAAGGGATAGGGAAAAAAGCAGAGAAAGAGGAATGTGACGGAGAAGAACAAGACAGTCGGACAGCACCTGGTCTGTCAGGAAAAGGAAGCTTCTGAGTAGGAGGAGTTTGGGTAGGCTTAGCAGGGGGAGCCCTTCTACCACTTTTTTACCTTTGGGGGGAGGGCAAGACCACCTATGAACAAAGGTAGGCTTATCAGGATAATTTCTCTGAAACTCGGGCACAGGGAAACAAAAATATGCTTCAACTCTTGTAAGCCCGTGCTCTTTTCTTGCAGGGACTAAACTCTGCAGCACCAAACAAATGCTTATTATCCAGAGAAGCATCCATCAGTTTAGCCTTTATATCATCAAGCAAAGGCTCAAGTCTGAGCTGGGAATACTTCTTCAAAAAAGATCCAAATGCAGCATCTTTAGATGCAGCATCAGCTGCATCACAGCTGCACTTAATAGAATGACAAGCTACTTAGGAGGACGTTCCAAACAAAGCAAGAAGAGAGGCTTCCCCTCAAAGTCAGGGAGATCAGAAATAGCCTAACAGGCTTGACAGAGAAGAGCCAAACAGTACCAAGCCATGTGTGCCTGATAGTTAACAGCTCTAAAATCTAGTGATAAGGCTAGACACTGGTAAGACAACTGTCTCCCAGCTCCAAAGTCCAGGGTTCAATCCTGACTCCTGCCCATAATCTATGTTGAGTCTGCATGCTCTCCATGTGTGTGTCTCTGTTTTCTCCAAGTATTCAAGTTTTTTACCCACTTCCAAAAAGATGTCACTATATCTACATATTATGTGTGCATGTGTATATATGTATGTATGTATGTGTATACATATATATATATATATACACATATACATACACACACACGACTATACATTGAATCATTGAAAGTCATAGCAATCAAAACCAAAGTTTCACAAAACATAAGTACACTTTCTCTTGAAGGCAAAAAACAGGAAACAATGCACGTTTCTGCACGGGGAAAGGGTAAGGCTCAACTTCCCTGCAATGCAATGTACTCTATACCAACTCCAAAATCACAGAACAGTGTGTGTGTGTGTGTGTGGGGGGGGGGGGAGGGGCATTCCCTTACTACACTGTCAGAAAATCTCACACCAAGACACATACAACTAAAAAGCCAAATACACATGCGAACACATTTAAAATTTTCTCAAATACAAATATACAAATCTCACTATGACCTATA